>NW_026522054.1:6638058-7250744 GCF_021234435.1 Artibeus jamaicensis | reverse complement strand
GCGGACTCAGCACTTCCTGCCCCTCCCAGTCCGTCCTGACGTCCAGGGAAGGTCGGAGCCGCCCCCACGGACGCTGGGAGGCAGTCGTTCCCAAGCAGCCCTGAGTCGGGGCAGCCTGACTCCAGCACCTGTGTCAGCCCCCCTAGAGACCCTCGGGGCTCCCACAGGGGCTCCTCGCTGGCAGGTTAACTGGGAACGGCCCCAGCTGCCCGCGGTCCTTGCTTTCTCTCTGCGCAGTTCAGAGGGGCCGGGCCAGGGCACGGGCTGGGGTCTGCGGTGAAAAGAAAGGGCAGAAAGGCTGCAAATAACCCCCCGCAGCCAGCGGGACCCCGGGGGAGTGTCCATCGTCACACACTTTTCTGCTCGGAGCTACCCCACAGCGAACACCCGTGGGTGAGCCTGCGGAATCTAAAAATCTGCGTGCTTTTCCTCCTGTTTGGGTCGAGGGACCTAACACAGTGACTGGGCATGAAAACCAGCAACACCCCACCTGCCTCTCATCCGGTGGCCACTGGCCTGAGCCGGGGCTGGGCCCACCTTGCTGCAGGGGGTGCTGGGCCAAGACTCGGGTGGGCAGAGCGCACCCCCTGGCAGTGTGGTTCACAGAGGGCGCCCTGTGGGCGGCAGGTGGCCTTGGTTTTCAGGTTCAGTTGTTTAAAGACCAGGGGTCTCAGAGCAGTGACTTGCTGCAGTAAATTCAGGATGGCACCTCTTCTTCCCAGGCCCTCCTGGGGCCGGAGGACACACTCAGTAAGTGGGTGCTTTACTCCCTGGCCTCGGGTGCTGGGTGTCACTGGTCCCGGGCCTCCTGGGACCCGGGCGCCTGCGTCTGAGCCCTGGCCCAGGTGAGGGCGCTGTGCTGGAGGCTGTGCTGATGCAGGAGAGTCAGAGTCACTGAGAGAGTCGGTCACCTTCGGGGTTGGTGGAGGGGTTTCCAGGTGGAGGACAGAGCAGGACAGTGAGATGCAGGACCGCAAGGACGCCAGTGTGACTGGGGCCAAGCCTGTGCGGGGGACGTGAGGTCGGACAGGTGAGGGTGTTGGACTGAGGCCCGTCCTCAGTGTGAGCGGCGGTGGACAGGGCATGACCGGTTTGGAAACGTGGAGCTCCTGGGGGCAGACTGGCCGGGCGGGGTGCAGCAGGGGGCAGGGCAGAGCCACGTGGTGGCCCCCGACAGGAGCCGGGGTGGGGGGTGTGGCTCTGACCAGGGTCCGTGGTGGCCGGGAGGGGAAGGGTGGGCCAGGTTCTGGATCAGTCCTGCAGGCAGAACTGGCAGGTTTCGTCACGGGGTGGAATACATGCAGACTGTTTGCGCACGAGCCGTGGGAAGGTGGCTGTGGGCCCGCGGGATGGGAGAGGGAGCGGGCGTTTGTCCACGTCGGGATGTCCACTTGCTGGCATGTGAAGCCACCGTGGACAGAGAGTGTGGACGGAGGCCAGAAGGGGTCTGAGAGCTGAGCCTTGGGGCCCCCGACGTGGAGAGTTCTGGAAGAAGGCAGGGGCCGGCAGAAGACAGTTGAGATGGGCGACCTGGAGGGCGTCTGGCAGGGGGTCGTCGCTGGGCAGACCCCGGGAGAGAAGCAGACGAGGGGAGGGGAATGCGAAACCCCAGAGGAGGGGACAGCCAGGCAGGTGGCGTGGGGACAGACTGGCCTCGGTGACGGCAGCCAGGGTTTGGGGGGTCTCCCTGTCATTTGCCGGAAGTCAGGGCTGTGCCAAGCCCATCACAGACCTCTCGTCAGTTACCCTTCACACCTGCCTGTTCAGAGAGACACTGCCGCCCACGTGGGAGAGGCCGCCCACGAGGTGACCCCTGAGCCCGGCCTCAGGCCCTGAACCTGCCTGTGTCCAGGAGGCCCGGCCCTTCCTCAGTGGGTGCCAGCGATCAGCGGCGATCAGAGGTGTCCCCGGTCTGTCTGGCTTCACTGCCTCTCAGAGAGGGCGCTTTGCACGCAGTGGGGGCCAGACAGATGGGGCGCCTGCAGGCGGCTGGTGGGGGCTGCTGCTTTACAGCTCGATCGTGGGCGGGTGGTGAGCAGAGGGCGCTGGGGGGACGGGGTGGGGGGAGGCGGGTGAGCTCGGTGGAGCGGAGCGTCCAGCAGTGAAGTGAAATCGGGGCCGGGCGCGGGGGCGAGACATCCTCACCCAGCACAGCGTCTCTGACACGCAGGTGTGCGCCCGCCTCCCGGGCGACCTCCCCTCCCAGGTCAGCTGCCGCCGCGGCTGCTCTGGCACACCGGAGGGGGAGGCAGGCTTTCCGGTTCGGGGACCAGGGCTCGTGGTGGTCTGGTGGCTTTGCTGCGTGCGGAAGCCTTGTGTTCATTCACTGCTCCCCTCGTCACTGCGCGGGCGCCCCAGCGATTGTGTCTGTGCCGAGGTCACAGCCAAGTGCTTCTCGGGGACAGGGAGGCACCCGCGGAGCCGCGGACTCACAGCTGGAAAGTGCGCCCAGTTGGTGCCGCTAAGAAACTTGTCTCCGGGACGACTCCCCTTCCTCTGTTTAGTGACCGTCGGAGTGTGTGACGTGCTTACAGCACGTGAACTGTGAGTCAGCCGTCGGAATTCACTGCTCCTCCGCCCACGGGGGTGTTCTGTGTGCTTCCCGGGTTAAGGTCCCAGAAGATTGTCCTTTCTTTTTTACTTTTAACTTCTAGTTTGTGTACATAGTTTGTGGATGAGACGTTTTCGAAGGCCCTGCTAACAGAGCGTGAAGCCTAAAAACACATCTGGTTTCAAAGCTGTGGGTGGCACAATGACCCTAAGAGGGACATCCGTGGCAGCGTTATTCACAGTGGCCAAGAGTGACATCAGCCTGGCTGCTCAGCAACTGGTGGACGGGCGCTCGGGACCCAGGGCGCGGTGGATGGTGACCAGGAAGGAAGTGACAAGGTTACGCCACAGCACAGTGGACCTGGAAACCGTGTGGCCGAGTGGCGGGCTGGGTGCGTGATTCCGTTGGTTCGCAATGTCCAGGACAGACGGGCACATCTAGGGACGGGCAGTGTTGCCGTGGTTACTGACGGCCATGGGGGAGGGGAGCTGGGGGGAAGGAGGTTGATGGCCAGTGAACCCGAGGTGTTTTTTTAGCCGGGGCAGGTGGTGAACATGTTTTAAAATTGATGGTGGTGATGGTTGCGCATCTCTGTGAATATATAAAACCCAATAACTCGTCCACTGCAAGGGGGTGAATTGCTTGATGTGTGGTTTGTATCTCAGCAAAACTGTTAAGAAAACCCAGGTGAGTGGGAGGAAGGCGTCATTAGCGGAAGAGCGCGTGCCGTGAAACCTTTTCCGTCTGCGAGGAACGGCGTCGGCCCCACAGGGCGCTGGCTCGGTCCTCTGCCACCGAGCGCACTCGGGTTTAAGAAGCTGGTGCTCCCATTAGACATTAGGGGTGCATACTTCTTATTTTAAAGCTGTCGTGAGCCACACACTTGAAGAGAATGGAGTGAGATGGCGGGGGCTAAGAGGAAATGAGAAACGGCAGCATTTCAGGAAAACACAGCGAAACCGGGGAGGAGGAGGGGGCCGGGAGGTCTGTTCCTGGGTGAAGGGGGCAGCCGCCCCGCCCCTAGGATGCCCGCTGAGGACTCGGGCCACTCACGGGGACCTGCTGCAGTTAGGTCCCCACCGGCTTGGCTCCATCCGTCTAGTGAATCAGCCGCAGTCCAGCCCAGGGGTCAGTGCGTGGACACAGCTGCGGGAGGTCAGGGAGACCCGAGGAGGAAGCGGGCCGTCCCCACGCTGTGCTCTGAGGTCAGACGCAGGTGACAGCGGCCGTGTTGCTAACCCTGGGGACGTGGCTGGGAGCCCGGCGGTTATAGTCTCCGAGGCAGTCCCTCTGCGGGGACAGGAGAAAGGCAAGTGCGTGACAGTGGGGACCAGGAACTCCTTTCTGCCCTACACGCCGTCCCTGCTGTTGGGGTGCCCTCTGCCCCCTTTGGAATGGTGGCCTTCTCTCCTTCGGAGCCAGGAGTGGCCTCTCCCGCCCTTCCCTGCCTCCAGATGCCCGGCTTCCCAGTGGCTTATCTCTGTATCTGCATTCCTGGCCTCCTGGACCTTGAGATCTGGGGCCAACCAGGCCGTGTGCTGTGGGCCTTTGGGCTTGGTCCACATTCTTCTGAAGTTGGCACTTGAGGGTGAGAGTGGCCCCTATGTTCGGGGGGGGACATGAAGGAGAGGCCCTGTGGTAGATAAACAGTGTGCCCCCCTCCGCCCACCTGTGCAGGAGTTCACCTGTGCGGGATGTGCCGGGAGTTCAGAAACTGGCCCAGCCGGGTGCTGCGGGCTGTGGGTGACGGTGTGAGGCTGGGGCCCCTCAGAGGGGCCGGCCTGGGCTAGAACGTGTGGCCCGAGTGCGGGGCATGGGCCCAAACCCCTCAGGGGCTCCTGGGGCTCCCGGTACCTGTCTCCTGACTTCTACACTCTCGCCAAGGGCCCTCGCAGACGACGACGAGAGGGAGGTAGCACCTGGCAATAGGGCGACAGGCGAGATGGGGACAGGCCTCTCGCGTCGGAGGGAGGCTGGCCACGGGGCTCGCTGACACTCCTTGCGGACCCAGAGCTGCACCCGAAGGTGCCAGTGCACCTGGTGAGGTCATGGCGAGGGGCTGGTTTTGTGCCCAAGTCCCCTCCGTGTCTGTGTGGGAATGCGTGAGTCCGGAAGGTGGCCGGGGAGGGCGCCGTTGCGCACCTGGTCTGGAGTCCTCGCCGGTCGGTGTTCGGGGGGCCTGTCGGTGATGACAGCTACAGGTCTCAGCAGGAGGAAGTCTGTTTTGGTTTCTGATTTACACTCGGCGTGGTTGTTACGAGAGCGTGCGGGGGCTGGGTGTTGAGTTCCCCGGGTGCTGAGAGCGTTGGGGACGCGCAGGTGCGCGGCTCACGGCCTCCCCCGGCAGCCGTCCCCGTCCCCCGTCCCTGGTCTGCACCCTCGGGTGGAGTTCAGGGTCCCCGGCACTCGGGTGTCGCACCAGCCTCCACCTGCCACGTTGTGTGTCCTTCAGTGATGGGCTGTGATACGAAGTGATGCGGGGTCAGCTGTACGCTTGTCACTAGGATGTCACCCGCTGCCCCAGGGATGACCCTGAAGAGGAGGAGGAAGGAGCAGGCAGGGAGGGACTGGAGGCAGAACCCCAGGCCTGGGAGAGCCCGGGTGCTCCCAGCGCCCGACGGGGGGCAGGTCCCCATGAGTCCGAGACAGTGGGTGGGGGGAAGGGTGCCGTTTCCCTGCAAAGGATCCCACGGTGTCCTAGAACTTTCTCAAACAGCTTCCCGGATGTACACGTCACTCACAGTACCCGCAGGTATGCGGCGAGTGCCGGCACGAGTCAGCTGTCACCGCCCGGGACCCCGGCCTGGCTTATTTCACTCCGCACAGGCCCCTGAGGCCCATCCCTGCAGATCTCCCCCTGCCGACGGGCCCTATCGGGGAGTCGCGGCCTCCGAGAGCGGGGAGAAGTGGACCCTTGTGGCCTTTGGGGACCTCTGACAGCGAGTGAGGCGGGCAGGGCTAATGGGGGGGCGGATGGGGGGTGGAGACTGGGGCAGTGCCCACTGTGGTCACTGCAAGTTACGGCCTCGGAGGCCGGTCGAGGCTCCTTGGGTGGGACTTCGGGCCTGAAAGCGGCAGCTCCTCAGGCATCGGCAGCGCCCCGGCCGGGCCTTCGCCTCACGGGCTCCCCGGAAAGGGGTTCATGGACACTTTCTCCTGAGCTGTTCAGAAAGTGTTGTTACCTGTCCCCTTTCAGCCTCTTCTGTGGACAGATGAGGGGCCAGCACGACGTTCCCTGTTGCAGGGACGGGGAGGGAAGGCTGTGCCTCGGAGACTAAGGTCACCCAAGCAGGGTGCGAGCTGGCCCGTCCTGGACTCGGCCTGGCCGGTGGGCTCGGGGGTGCAAGTGAAATGCAATAATCTCACTGGCACCTTTGTTCTTTTCCTGGCTCAAGCCTCCCCCTTCGCACCCGCTGCGTGGACTCCTATCTGGAGGGTCCCACAGCCCAAGACACCGGCGGGCCAGTCCTGGGGGGGATGTCAGAGCCGAGAGGAGGGAGGCACCAGGGGAGACGGGCGCAGGGTTCCCTCCGCTCGCTGGGCCGGGCGGGTTTGGGACCCTGGGGGCAGGCGTGGGCCTCCCTCCCTCCCAGGAAAAGGCACCTACAGGTGCGTGGGCACACACTCTGATGGGGGGGGGGCACTGCCGGGACAGGCCTCCTGGTGGGAATGACCGCAGGGTGAGTATTTTGGGCCTGAAATGCAGTCTTCAGGCTCCGAGGGAGCCCAGAACCACCCAGTCCCTGAGCAGATAGAGGTCGAAGGTCAGATGGGGGACGGGGAGGCCGGATGCCGGGGGGTGGGCGGCAGGGGGCTTGTGGGGATCTGTGAGGGGTTCGTCTCCAGAAGGCAGAATTCCAGGCCGAGGGGAAAGTCCGAGACAGCAGGGACAGGAGACACGCTGTCCCACAAAGCCACTTCGGCTGCTGGAAGACCACGTGACGAGGACGAGTGACGCGGACCAAGCCGGGAGCACGGGCCGGGGGGTTACGAGTGACGTGGGAAGCAAGATGAGCCCCCCACCGCCCCAGTGAGATATCCTGTGATTCCTTTAGGCAGTTGTTTAGTTTTTCGGGTGGGAGGTTGGGGGTGGACCTGTGAATCATGCATATTTATTGGAATGAATCAGGAGGCAGCAAAGGCAGACGTTCCATGAAATGCAGTCTGACCTCCTTTAACCACTGACAGGGTTTGTTGGTGAGGGTCCTCTCCCCCCGCCCCCAGGTATAAAGTCAGTGCTAGGAGTCCACCACAGTCTATAATCCTCTTCTCTGTGTATGTCCTTCGTGGTGAAGGCTTCACGAACGGTTTTACTATACAAACGTGTTTTCTTCATTTTTAGGAAGTGCGCTGTCCCCTAGGAGGCGGCGTGGGGTGAGCCCGCGTGAGCGCTGTAGAGAAGCTGGGGTCCCTGGCCGGCAGCTTTCCGAGGGCTGGTCCGCCTGCTGCCCCCTTCCGCTCATTCATTGACTTATTTCTTCTCTCGTCCCCCTTTCTCCTCGGCCTGTTTCCCAGACCCCCGGCCCTTGGGTGCCCGACTCGGTCACCGTGAGGAGCGGTGTGACAGGCGAGTGCCCGACACGTCCCCAGCACGGCTCTAACAGGGCCACACGCAGCTCACTGCGGCCCTGTCCCCGAAGGGCCGACAGCTCCGTGTCCCAGACGTGGAAACTTGGTGGGAACAGCCACCTTCCCCGGCACAGGACCAGAGGCCCTGGGGGGACGTCTGTCCGTCCCCCAGGGCCGCACCCTCAGCGCCGTCTTCCTCCTGTGCCTCCCACTCTACCCCCCAGTGCGGGGAGTGACGAGGATTCTTTGGGAAAAGGTGGAGTGGATCCCAAGCACCCATGGGACACCTGCTGTGTGCTGGCGCCCCCGCGCGTCCCCCGGCAGAGAGCGCAGCACCCTGGTCGTCCTCGGCCTCCCGGGAAACAGCCCGGGGAGGGCCCGCCTGCTGCCCTGCTGCCGCTGCTCCGTCTCCCTTCCAGCTTCTCTCAGAGTGTGGGACTCGGACACGGGGGGCTGGGCTTGTGACCGGTGTCCCCAGGCCCCTGCTGTGAGAGTCCGGGCGTGTCCTCTGTCTCCACAGGGTGGTCGGCGGGTTGATCGGGGTCCTGGGTGTGAGCACACAGGGCCCTCTGCTCCGGGAACCAGCCGCTGAGGGTCCAGCTCGGGGCCCCGTCCCTTCCTCTGTGCCCGGCCCCCGGCCTGGACTCACCTTGTCTGCTTTCTGGTACGTCCTCACGGTCCTGTCTCAGCTTTGCCGGAGAGAGCGGGGAGGGGTGGGCAGGTGGCCGACGCGCTCCAGGCCGTGTCTGCTGCCCCCTGGTCTGACCCAGCCCATGAACGGAGTCACGGGGACATTTCTAAGTGGTGGAACGAAACTCAAAGAAGAGGGCACGTCGGTGACCAGAGCGAGTCACCCGGACTCCAGATCACTGGGAACAAGGACGGAGTTGTGTAGGAACTCAGCCCTGAGTCCCTTCCACAGGTCACAGCCACGCCTCCTCACCCACGCGTCACCTGCGGCTGCGTTCAAGCGCCTCTGCGGGGGAGCTGTGGCAGTCACCTCTGTTCTCAGCTGCGGAGCCCAGAACAGCCACCTCTGTGGCTCCTTCCGGAAGAGGTTTGCCCACCCCTGTTCTGAGGGAGAAGCAGACCAGCGATTCCTGGACGTGTGTAAGTCCTTTGTCCATTCCGACATTTCTTTATCCCACAAACACTCACCGAGCCCCCACTTCTTCCATCAGGTAGGTCAAGGGGAGCGACCTGATGGTCCCCCAGCGCTGGTGGCGGTGAGTCCAGGGCCCAGGGCAGAGGTGGGGACCAGATCTGTGATCCGTCAGCTCCGTGCCTCTCTGCTAAGGTGGCCCGTGGCGGCTGCTGGCCAGGAGGAAGCCCGTGGACGCACGTCTGGCCCGCCGGCCAGCGTCCCTGTGTCCTCTCCATCGGGTCTCCGTCAGCGGCCCACGGGCTCCCACCCCACCCACACTCCCGACTCCTCCTCTCACACTGTGAATTCAGCCGCAAACACCCATTTCCTCTCCCCCAAGGTGGCATTTCCTGTCGTCCCGCCCCCGACCCCAGTCCCTGCTGTCACAACTGTGGAAGCACCGGAGGAGGGCGGGGGACCGAGCAGGCTGGGGGTCCCTCCTGGCCTTTTCTTTGCAGGCTCCCCCTGGACAGGCAGGTGGTTTAGTCGTCTGTCTCACAGAGAAAGAGCGGGGCAGGTGGCCCCAGGGACACAGCCGGGCACCTGGGTCCAGAGCTCACCCTCTGCACCACGGGGATGGCAGGCCGGGCCTTCCAGCATATTCCACGACAGGAAAGCAGCGCAGGGAGAAGTTCTGTGTGATGGCCTTTGGGAAACTCCCTTGGGGACCGAGATGAGTGGCAGTCATTGCTGTCTGGCCCTCTGTCCCATACCACAGACTGTTTTCTACCAAAGGGTGGAGGGTCCTGCCGGGCCCGCAGGGGTGACGGACAGGAGGAGCAGACAGACACCTGCGACCTGGGGAGGTTGGTCCTGGCCACGTTAGAATGCCCCGACCGTCCAGAACGTCAGGGATCGTGGGCCTGACAGCACCACCCAGCCTGGCGGGGCCGGCGTCTGTGGGATGTTAGCCCTGGTCCAGGACAGAAGGGGTGGCCCGAGACGCGTGGGGACCTGAACAAAGGGAGGCGGGATTCTCAACCCCAGACCTCTGCGACCCTTGGGGAGGGGCCGTGTGCACGGCAGTGACAGACGGGGGCGCTGGCCACGGGCCGGCTCACAGGACAGGTGCCAGGAACCAGGGTGAGGCCGCCCTCTCTGCCCGTCGGCTTACGGGGCCCCAGACGCTTGGGCGAGTGGAGCAGGGTCCGTGTCTCGGGAGGATGGGGAGGGGTGACACGGGGAAAGGACGTGGAAGTCAGTCACCCACAAGGCACGGGAGTGTTTGGAGAGCCCGTCAGTCACGGGCAGCCGTGTCTCAGTCCAAGTCGGAGCCAGTGGGGATCGCCGCCCCTGCCTCCCGGGCCGCGGCTTTTCTGTGTTTGAGTCTGTCCAGCCCTGTCCGTATGGCCGCAAGACCAGGCGGGACTCAGAACACAGCGCGAGAGTCGTCCCGGACGACACAGCCTGGCGTGCAGACCGGCCGGTGCGGGTTTCTGGACCGTCTGCCTGGGGACCTGGGGCCTTTGCTGGTAGCTTCCAGGAAACAAGGTTCAGTGTTAGGGGCAGTTTCCCGTCCTACAAAAACTCCTCCATTTGGTTTTAAAATAGCAGATGGTGGTGTTATTTTTGACTCAGAAATCTATAGGAAATCTAAAATTGTGTGTGTGTTTCTTTTTCTTTTTGTGAAAAATTTTCCATGATTTTCAGAGATGAGAAATGTGGTGTTTTTATTGCTGCTGGCACGTAACATGCGTGTTGTCTGCACGTGCAGGGGAGGGGCCTGACCCCCGCAGGGAAGCCCGTGCGGACGGGCTGATGGGTCCCCAGCCTGGAAAACGGCACCCCGGGATGGTCACCCCGGCCCACCCGCAGTTCTGCTCTGTGGCCATCGCACATCTCCTACACCTGAAGCTTCTTTCTTTGATCAGCACCTTGGTACAGGCTTGTCCTTAAGACGGTGGAGCACCAGGGGCTGCACCCCCACCGCCTTTCATGGAGAAAGTGGCTTGTTCTTCACACGTCAGGAAAAGAAATACTCAGCAAAAAGTCTTGCAGTGTGATTGAAGAGGTTAAATACTGAAGATTTAAAACCTGGCAAGAGAGTTCTTAAAACACACCCCCAGCCCTCCGCTGGGGAAAGGGTGCTCCTGCTTGAGGGGGAAAAGCCAGGGGTGCGGCCGGGGGCGGGGGGGGAGGCACTGAGGCTGAGGGTCCCCAAGCCGGGTCACAAAACCCTGCTCTCCACCCACTAGCCGTCTTTTACCTTTTAAAAAGAATTTTGGTACAATAAGCATGACAAACTTCACATGCATTTGACCTTGTGGGCATTGCACCCAAGTGGGAGCCTCAGATGCTCGGCCTCCCACCGGGCGCGGCGATTTCACGGCCCCCCGCGAGCAGCCCCCCGTGCCCAGCACCCCTCCTTCCGGCCCAGCGGCAGTGAGTCTCCTTTACCCGTCCATCAACGCGCTTCGGTCCTGTCCACCTCTGGGCCACGGGGATGACGCCGCTCCCTTCCCGTCCAAGTTATTTTGTCGTTTGTATTTTTTCAGGGGCAAAGGCTCTAGGGCGCACGCCTGGCCAGGGAATGGCCGGGTTCTGCGGCCGCTCTGAGCTGGACTTCCTGAGAAATGGCCCGGCCGGCTCTCTCTCCTCCGTGCTTTTCTAAGAACATTGCCCACGATGCGGAGGCTCCTGCGAGGCCAGACTCCGTGAGAACACCGCTGAACACACATGCAGAGACACGCCAGGCCGAGCGTGCGAACTCGCCCGTGGGCCGGCACACACACGCACGCGCACACACACACACACACACACACACGCACACGCACCTTTACGGAGTTCAGGATCTCTCGAGAGGACGGCTGTAAAAGTCTAATATTGTCACCGTCCATGTCGGCGTCACACTTTTTCTGGGCCAGCGGGAGGCTCTGCGGTCCCTTTGGTGACTTGGGTAAACGTGGGTCAATCCCTGGCCAATCAGAGTTCGAGACGCATCTTCCTTTTTATGTTGACTTAAATCTCACGGTGGTCCAGGGCAGGGTCAACGAGAAACAGAATGATTACAGGTGATACCACAGATAATGCTTGGAAGTCCCCAACTCGGAACTGGCTGCTGATGGTCCCCGTCCCAGCTTAAGGTCACCGTGACGAGGACTGGGGTTGTTGGACCGTCCGGGCCTGCGTGGGCAGCTCCCGGCCCTTGACTCCTGTCTGGGGCCAGGCCCCCGGATCGGGGAAATGCCGCCAAGGTCTGCTCTTGCCCAGGACTAAGACCCCAAATACCTCACCGTCAGCACGGCACAGGCCACGGCACAGAGGACACGAGTGACGGGTGGCAGGTTCAGGAAGCCCCGGGGCCAGGCCAGCCCTGCCGTTGCTGGAACGTGGCGGGGGCCTCGGGTCTGGGCTGGGTCAGGCGGCCGCGGCCCCGGAAGGATGTCAGGGTGGGGGGTTAATATCTTCCCTGTGGGCATGACTGTGTCCACACCAGGTGTCCCTTACTAAAAACTGTGGGGACACCCCACCCCTCTGTCAGCAGGATCACGATCCTGCCGTCTCCTCCTGTCTCACCACAGGAAGTTGTCACCAGCTCAGCTTCTGACCGGGAAGAGATGACCATTCCACCCGGTCAGTGTGGAGGGTTCTGGAAGGTGCCCACCCTGGCTAGGGAGCCCCTGCTCCAACTGCAGCTGCACCGGTCTCTGTCCTGTTTCACGACCACCAGTGTTTCTCGGGGCCTAAACGTGACATTAGAGGCCAAGACCACTGGACAGGGGCAGGGGGCTTCTCCGGTGCGTGCAGCCACCCACGGGCAGGGCCAGAAGGCCCGGCTGACCAGGATGCCCCCGGTGGCGAGGCCGTGTGTGTGTGTCCTCTCAGTCCCCCCCCCATCCACCTCCTCCTCCACCGCCGCGCCCTGTCCTCAGACACAGGTCCAAGGGGCTGGGCTCTCCAGCCCCCACCCCCGGGGTTTGTGTCCCCGCTGTCCATCCCTCTGTTCTCTTCCCTTGGCCCTCCCGAGACCGGGGCCGTGCCTGCAGGTCGGTCACGTTAAATCGCTTCTTATTTTTCCAGGTGACGAAAGTATCACATGCCCATTGTAGAAAACGTGGAAAATACAGAAGAAACAAAAAACCGCCCAGCGCCGCACCTCCCAGGGACGACCGCTGTCCACACGCACCGTCTCCCCAGCGTGTGGGGCTGTTTTTTCTAATAAAATGGAAGATACTCTTCACGCAGTTTTGTCTTTAGAAGTTTTTCCCTTCCGGTTCTCCCATGTATGATCGTCATGCAGCTAAAGGTGTACTGGCCTTGCCGTAACGTACTTGCACCTGGACTGGACAACTGTTTTCCTTCTGGTTGGAACTTGGAGGTTCACTTTCCTGCCGACTTTTAAGCGGACCACACAGCAGTGTCAACCGTAAGCAGCAGGTTCTAGAAGTCGTCTTTCACATCAAGCTGTGGATTTTTAGGGCTGTATAAGGACATCTTTAATGGTATTTCCTTCTCTGCTCGGCCACGTGGGGCCCCTCCCCTTGGGTTGGCACCGCCCCTGGAAGTGTGGTTTGGGGTTTGGGGCTTCCTGGTGCCCGTGTGCATTCTTGCCCCTGAGCATTAGAAGAAACCAGATTCGGCTGCAAAGCCCTCCCGTCCTCGCCCCTCCCCGTTCCGCTCACGCGCAGGTGCACCCGAGCCTGCCAGGTGGGAGCGCCCCCGTTCCTGGGACAGCTGGCCGTAGCCCCCATGTGCACACAGGGTGTGGCAGACAGGCCCCCGGGCCCCCGAGGGGACCTCTGGGTCCGTAACACACCAGGACATAGGGGCTGAAGCTCGCAACACTTCTTTTGCACTAAATCCTGACTGATTGTCTTGTAAAAAAACGCACTTTTGTCCCGATTATAAAAAAGTAATCAGGGCTTCCCTTCAGGATGGAGGCGTAGGTAGACACACCTTGCCTCCTTGTACAACCATAAGAAGGAACACAGGTAACTTAAAAATAAAAAACACCCAAAAAATCACTCAGAAAAACACCCAGAACTGTACAGGTGTCCGACAACCATGAATTTAAAGAAGCTGTAGGTACCTGGATGGGTCGGGGCGGCGTGTGGCGGTGGTGAGCCGGGGCACAGAGGTGGAAAGCAGTGAGGTGGCGGTGGCCGGTGGATCGGGCAGCCGCACATTCACGTGTGGTGTATAAAACTCAGAGGGACGCCTTGTGAGTGGGCAAGCCCAGCCCCAGGCCAGACTGCGCAACCCAGGGCTCGGTGCCAGGAAAATGACGCCCCATAACTTTGGCTGTAAACCCAGGGGGAGTCGGGGTGGTGGGAGGAACTGCTGGTGCACAGACAAGCCCCTCACCTTGGGAACCACGACCAGGAGAGCAGCTGGAGGGGCGCCAGTCACGTACAGGAAGTTGGTGAACAGCCTGGAAGTGGGGCGAGGGCCAGGCAGTCCCCCAGAAGTCAGCCAGCAGTGGCACTGCCCCCTCTCTGACCCCTCCCCCCACCACGAAGCCACAGTTGCCCCACCTGGCGAACACCCCAAGCTCTGCCCTACACAAGTTAACAGGTGCCCTAAAGCAGAACCAAAGCAGCTCTACCTAGTACCCAGACCCCAGGAGGTGGCTGGAATCAAGAGACAAAGAAACGTGGCCCAAATGAAGGAACAGAACCCCCAAAAGAATGAAGAAAAGCAGAGACAGCCAGCCTATCAGATGCAGAGTGCAAAACGCTGGGGGTCAGAATGTTCACAGATCTCAGGATGACAGAAGCATAAGGGAAGAAATGAAGGCTCAGCTAAGGGAAATAAAGAAACATCCACAGGAAACCAACAGTGAAGGGAAGGAAGCTGGGACTCAACTCAATGCTTTGGACCATAGGGAAAAAATAAACATCCAACCAGGACAAAGTGAAGAAACAACAATTCAGAAAAGCGAGGAGAGTTTAAGAAGGCCCTGGGGCATCTCCAAAAGGGCCGACGTCCAAATCATAGGGGTGCCAGAGGAGGAGAGGAAGAGCAAGAAACTGACAACTTATTTGAAAGAATAATGATAGAAAACTTTCCTTTTCCTAATTTGGTGAAGCAAATACACATGGAAGTCCAGGAAGCACCCAGAGAGCCAAACAGGTTGGACCCACAGAGAGTCCACACCAAGACACATCATAATTAAAATGCCAAAGATTAAAGATAAGAGCAAATCTTAAAAGCAGCAAGAGAAAAGCAGAGAGTTACCTGCTAAGGCGTTCCCATCAGACCGTCAGCTGATTTCTCAAAAGAAACTTTGCAGGCAAGAAGGGACTGGCAAGAAATACTTGGATGAAAGGCAAGGACCCACATCCAAGATGACTCTCTCCAGAAAATCTGTCATTTAGAATGAAAGGGCAGATCAAGTCACGTTAAAGGAGTTCATCATCACTAAGCCCTTATTATATGAAACGTTAAAGAGACTTATCTAAGAAAAAAATCAAAACTATGAACAGTAAAATGACAACAAACTCACAACTATCAGCAACTGAACCTAAAAAAACCCCCAAACAAACACAAACAGCAAACAACTAGAACAGGAACAGAATCACAGGAATGGATAGCATGTGGAGAGCGATCAGTAGCAAGGGGGAGAATGGGGGGAAAAGGTTCAACAATTTAGAAGCATGAATGGTGGTTACAGAATAGACAGGGGGAGGGTAAGAACAGCATAGGAAATGGAGAAGCCAGAGAACTTACCCATGGACATGAACTCAGGGAGGGGAGTCCTGGAGGGAGGAGGGGAACCGGACAGAGGGGGACAAAGGAGGAAAAATCGGGACAACTATAGTAGCATAGCCAGTAAAATACACTTAAAAAAGAAAAGAAACAAGTATTCATTATGAAATAATTGGAAAATCATAAGGAGGAAAATTTAAGACATCAACGCCATGCAGAGATGATGGCTGTTACCGGTTTGGCGTGTTGCTTCTTGCTTTACACGCAGGGCCCGGCAGAGGCAACTCGGCTTGAGTGTGGCAGGCAGGGTCATCACACGGGTGTGGTGGTTTATCGTTTTCATTTGAACGTCTCACCTGCAAGGTCCTGGGGTGTGCATGGGCGTGATGTCTTACCTTACGGAATGACAGGCGTGCATGGGCTTTCATGATAAAAGATTTTGTCGTGAAAGAGGGGAGTTCTTTGTGCCGGACCCTGGGTGTCCCGGGTGTGCGTGGGTCGGTGGAACTTGGCGTGACCGGGAGAAAGCTGTGCAGCTGTTCTCTCTGCCTTGGGCCCGTAGAGTAAGCCGTCCACACTCAGGCGAGACCTGGGCTGCTGGAGAGGGAGGAGGTGCAAAGCCTCAAACATTCGGGCTTTGGGCTCCTTCCGGTACTTTCCGTGGACTGCGCTTCACCGGGCAACATGCTGGTGGCGGTCACAGGAGTCTTTTCACTTGGAAAAGTTCGCCAAACTTAAAAAACTCATTGAGTGTGCCGTGCGGTTTGGGGCTTCTCTCTCGGGCAAACTGGAAACAGCATCCCGTAAAATACGATGAATCTCTCGAACACGTCAGGGCACACTCTCGTCACAGAGGCCACTTTCAGTGTTGATTTTAAGTTTATTCGGGCCGTTCCCTTGTCCATTTTATGTCCAATGAGCCTCGCTGAGCCCTAAAGCCCGGGGGGCCGCCCATTTTCAGCACAAGCGTCCCAGGGCTGCTGGAACTCTGCCGGGCTGAGTGGTTCGAATCACAGGTTACCGTTCGCCCCCCGAGGCTCTGTAAGGTCTGGCCGACAACTGAACATGGTACATATTTACGGTGCACATTCGCTGCCCCCCAACATGTTTTTGGTGGTCAATGTGGGGCGAGCGAACCTATTTTCTGACAACCCACACTCGGGCGCTGGGCCGTTTGGAGGCGCTCCGTGACCGTGGCTCTCCACGACAGTGGCCCCCGTGGCCCCCGTGGCCCCCGTGGCCCCGGCCCCTGCCGCGCCCCCCACCCAGCGGCCCATCCCGGCCCAGCCCAGGGCCACTTCCTGTCCGCGCCGCAGACTCGCGTCTGCATCCGGTCGCCGGTGCCCGGATGCACCTGCCGCTTGGGCGGGGCCGGCCGCCTGAGGTATCGACGGCTGAGGGGCGCGGGCGCCCCAGCCCCACGCTGGCGGGGGTTGTGGGTAAGTGCCGTGTCTCCCTGAGTCCTGGGAGCCGCTCCGGCAATTTCTGCTCCTTGGGGCGGCGGTGCCCCCAGTCCGGGCCCACAGGCAACGACACCTGGGCCGGCCACTGGCGCCGGAAGTGCAGGCCGCGCTCCTACCCACAGCCCTTCCCCGGGGGACCCACGCACCTGCAGGTAGGCGGCGGCGCTCCCGAGTGGGCCGGGGGCCCACGTCGTCATTTCCCTGCCGCAGGCTCGCCGCGTGGCGGCGGTGGCCAGGCAGGGGCCACCGTCCCGTGGACACTCGCTACGGGCAACTCTGCCTGGGCCCTGCCCTGTGGTCAGAAGTGGGCACCGGGCGGGCAGCAGGAGGGGCTCCTGGTGGCTGGCCCCCTTCAGAGTCCCTGGCCACAGCGGCGACAGTCGAGTTCCGGTGGGGAGCCGGCTCCAGGCTCTGACCTTGGTGAAGCCAGCCGGCACGTTCCGTGTCCCGGCCACATGGTTAGAATAAGGTTGGACTCTCCGCCCAGGTTGGGCCTTTGGGGCCCATGTGATCAAGTGTCAGGTGACCAAACGCCGAGCCAGCCGGACAATGGGCCCTTCCGGGCAGGGCGTGAGCTCAGACGCAGCTGCCCCAAAGTGGCCGTGGCCTCTGCTTGTCTACTGGAGACGCACCCGGTGTCCCGGAGTGACTTTTACCCGAGCCCCCTCTCCCCCTAAAGTGTCACGTTTGGAGTATAAAATGGGGCGACCCTGGCTTGCTGGTGCCTTTCAGATTCACTTGGAAAGTCCTGGGGAGGGCCGTCCCCCAGAGACAGGCTGTCCCCTGGGAATGGGGAGCTCGGGAGAAGCCCCGGGACAGCCGACCGGGGACATGTGTGCCAACAGCAGGGGCTCTGACGGGCAGGTGCCCGCATTCAACACAGAACAGCCGCGGGCTTGGACTTGCCTTAGCTGCTTCTGGTGGCGCTGGGCCTCGTGCTCCGGGGGGACCAGGCACGTGGCCGCCGCCGCCGAGCCGTCTTGCTCTGGTCGGTGAGAGCTGGAGCGGGAAGGAGTTCGGGGCCCGTTTAGAAGCAGGGGCGGGGTGGAGAGTGGGGATTAGGTGTAGAGCTCCGGCTGGCAGCCTACTGGACACGTACATGTCTCGGGTGCCCCAGACGGCTCTCTTCCTCCCCCCACACCTGAGCTTGGACTGGGCTGCCAGGGCTGGGGGGCAGCCAGGGCCCGGGCTCCAGCTGTGCACACAGAGGACGGCCGCCTGGCAGAGTTGCACGTGTGTGGACCAGTCACCAAGCCACTTGTTCTCTTTCGTCGTCATTGACTGGTAGGTCTGGTCAATGAGGAGCCGTCAGGAGCAAACCCGCAGGACGGGCGGGCCCAGTCCTTGGACGCAGCAGCCGGCTCTCAGCCAGGATACCGTCCCCACAGCGATGCAGGCTGCCCTCCCATCGCGTGCCACGTGCTTTAGTGACGTCACCTAACCTCCCATGAGGCACTGGGTGCCCTCTTCCTTTTATCACCGGGGAGACCCAGACCCACAGGACAGAGTTGGCCGTGGGGCTAGCCATGGGCACAGCCCCCACGTAGGTCTGGCCCCATCAGAGGCCGGCCTCCAGCCCCCGGCCGCCCCGAGTGGCCCGTTCCTGAGCCTGGCCTGCCGCCCACCTCTCCTCCCCCAGACGAGATGGCCCCTTTGTTCTGGGTGTCGCGTGTTTGGCTCCCGTTGTCCGTCCCTCACTCACGTGCCGCATCTGGCCCTTGAACCTTGGTCCCTGCGCCCTGCCAGGCTGCGCGTTCCCACTGAGGCAGGAAGCCGGACCCCGGGGAGCACCCCCAGGCGGCTGTGCTGGCCGTCTGAGCGCGGCGTGTCTGGGCTTTTTGTTTCTTTGAAAGATTCAGACGTCAGATGCACACTCGGCCAGCTCGGTCCTTCTCACCCGGGTCAGACGGCTGGTGCTGTTTCTGTGTGGGCAGCGCAGTGGAGATGGGCGGGGCAGAGGGGAGGGCACAGGACTCCAGGTTCCGGTCACCTCCCTGCCGGGGACACACGGGGACTCACGCACGCCCCCACCTGACTCAGAGCTCCGTCAGACCGGAGGGGACAGTGTGTGCCCTGGGTGTCAGCGCGGGAGGACACCGTCAAAATGGGGAGGACCGGAGTGTTACCCGTGGGTCACGCTGGCGACAAAGCAGTTGGGGCCGAGCCCGAGGGGCCAATTTTATAAACGGAGTTGGAAAGGAATACATACAGCACGCTTCTGTTTTTCTCGTCTGCGGGCGATGAGGTTCCGGGTAATTGATGTGATCTTCTGGCTTTTTTTTAGACTTATTTTCTTTATTATTATTATTATTATTATTATTATTATTATTATTATTAAAGATTTTATTTATTTATTTGTAGAGGGAAAGGGAAGGAGAGAGGGAGAGAAATATCAATGTGTGGTTGCCTGTCATGTGTCCCCTGCTGGGAACTGACCTGCAACCCAGGCATGTGCCCTGACTGGGAATTGAACCAAGATACTCTGGTTCCCAGGCCTGCGCGCAATCCAGTGAGCCACACCAGCCAGGACAATCTTCTGGCTTTTGCCTGCCTCTCCTCAGATTGCTGCTCTTTGTGAATTTGGGGGGGGATGTGTTGGCTCATCACAAAGTCATTGAAGGTGTCCATCTGGAAGGCGGTGACTTGCACTCTGGTGTCTGGTTGACGTGGGGGTCATCACCGTCAGGGATGACGCACGGCACAGATGACGCGTGGATGTGACATCCCGATCAACTTGAGATAACGGGGTTGTCACACTGATTTTGGGGGCCTGTGGTTTTCCTGTCACAGTGTGATGGGCGGTTTGGTTCCCCGCCAAGCCAGCTTCTCGTGTGGGGCTCAGGGCTGGGCACCAGGCTGGGTGACCAAGGTCCTCTGGGCTCAGGCCTCCTCACCCCACTTGTTGTGTCCAGTGAGACAATGAGCAGAAAACAGACCTTTAGGCCCTGGCAGGACGAGCGATGTGTCACCTGGGACCTCAGCAGATGGCTCCTTCCACGTGGTCGGTGTCTGTTTGCTCCCAGCATCTCCGGGGACTGGCCTCCCCCATTTCTGCTCAGTTTTCCAAAGATGCCCCTTTGAAGTGATTATGGAGCAGTGCATATTCATCGCTTTTCTGCTTCTTTTTACTTATTTATTTTTCATTTTTAATTGAGTTTATTGGGGTGACATTGGTTAACAAAATTGCATAAATTTCAGTCCTGACTGGTTGGTTGAGCTTTGTCCTGCAAACTGATAGCCCACTGGTTCGATTCCTTGTCAGAGCACAGGCCTGGGTTCCCCCTCAGGGGGCCCACAAGAGGCAGCTGGTCAGTGTTTCTCTCTCTCCCTCCCTTCCTCTCTCTCTACAAATAAATACACGAAGTCTTAAA
The DNA here is from genome assembly GCF_021234435.1 of Artibeus jamaicensis. Lineage (NCBI taxonomy): Eukaryota > Metazoa > Chordata > Mammalia > Chiroptera > Phyllostomidae > Artibeus > Artibeus jamaicensis. The sequence goes on along the minus strand of NW_026522054.1, from coordinate 7,230,998 downwards.
AAAAACACGCACAAGTGGACCCTTCTATGATATCATCCCCCCCCATTGTATTCCCACTTTCTTCTCCCTGCAGCATTTTATCCTGACGGAATGTCTCTGTGTGTCAAAGCCTCCTCTGTTACCCTGTGACTCTGCTGCAAAACCGTGCACCTGAACTTTTAACTCTGAAAGGCCTGTGACTGTGAGGTCCTCAGGGCGAACGCCCTCCTCCCAGGTTGAGGCAGCATCAGGAAATAGTCAAACCAAACGGTGACAGAAGGAGACTCGAGCTGGGGACGAGATACAGATGCTATGTTACAGGACAGTCCACCTGTACTGAAACTTACATAATTTTATCGACCAATATCACTCCAATAAATTCAATAATAATTCTTAAAAAAGAAAGTGATTACATATCATGCACCTATCACAACATTTGCCGTATGAGGGTTTTTTTTAAGACTTTTTTACCCTCCCTCAAAGACGCGCTTATTGATTTTAGAGAGAAGGTGGGGAGGGAGAGAGAGAGGGAGAGAAACCTTGGCTGCACCCAGAACCCCGGCACGTGCCCTGACCGGGAATCCAACCGCGGCTTTCTGGTTCACAGGACAGCGCTGCAGCCTGCTCAGCCTCACCGGCCAGGGCTGACGGAGGAATGTTAGACGCAGAAACCCAACTCGGTTGAGATGCGTCTCTTCATGGGACGAGTTGCAGAGGGAACTCGAGGGGCCCGGGACACAGTCTTCGGTCACAGGGAGACCCTCCCCCAAGGGACCTGTGAGTCCGGGGAGAGACTTTGAAGCGAGGCTGGAGGGCGTGTTCGAGCGTGGGCAGGAAATCGGAATCGGGCGCTATTTTCTCCGGCGCATCCATTTTGGAGAGGAAAACAGACGCTGGGGGTTTGGAAATAGATCTCCATGCATCTCTGAGCCCGAGTGTGCTCTGGGAAATCCCTACATGCCCTGGGGTTGGGGGGAGATGGGCTGGGTTTACCCGGCCGTGGCTCTCCGAGGCCCGGAGACTGTCTCTCTCTCCCTCTCTCTCTCTCTCTCTCTCTCTCTCTGTGACCGGCCCCCTGGTGTCTCACGCAGCGGATGTGCCGGCAGGGTGCGAACGCTTTAGAAGTCAGGCAAGGAGCATTTCCTGTAGGAGGTGTACCAGAAATGGTGTGGCGTCGTGGTGGAGCAGGTTCTGGAGTCTGGCACCGTATGATATGCGTCCCCCTTCTCCATTGCCACCCCCTGTGGCCCTGGCCCATGGCTTCCTCGCCTGTAGCGTGGGACCAGCGGTTGAGCCCTGCGTGGGCTGCCGTGGGATGTATGAGCAGGGCCTGAGGCGAGCTGAACCCGGGGTGAATATGGTTGTCTGTGGAGGTTCCGGCGCTTGCCCCCAGCACTGGGCTGGGCACGTGGGGCCGTTGTTCTGGCCTCATTTCTTTGGTCTGGGCTCTTCCCGGCACCAGCGACAGCACCTGAGGAGCCTGGCTTTATGGGCAGCTTTCGGTCCCAGGATTCCCGTCGACCTCGGGCTTTGGGAGCCCACGGCATTTCCCCGGCAACCTCACGAGGACACGTAGACTCTCTAAGGACACCTCCTGGGAGGCTGGGCCTCTGAAGTGAGTCCCAGTGTCCTGTGACCCCTGGTTTGGGGTTGGGTATGGGGGTGTCCAACCCCTGGGCTGCATGTGACCCAACAGGAAATCGTACAGTTACTTACAATGTTATGAGTTTTGTGTGTGTGTGTGTGGTCACATGTCACATTGTATCTGATCTGTGGCCCAAGACAACTCTTCTTCTTCCAGTGTGGCCCAGAGACGCCAAAGGTTGGACACCCCTGATTGTAGACGGTCACTGTTGGGGGTCTGCTGGGGGGTCACTGCCACAAAGCACAGGTGAGGCCGGGGCTTCGAGTCCCGACACCAGAGCACCCCCACCCTCCCAGCGACGACCGCCGCTTCGGGTCACACCGTTTTAATCCCACAGGGGCTGTCTCCTGACATTAAACTGTCCGAACCGTATTTATGTCCGCGGCTGCTCTGCAAGATCACTTAACCCTGCACAGCCGTTTAAAAGTAGTTAATGACAGAGCCGGCGTGACTCGCCCCTTGTGAGTGATCGCACCCGCTCGGCCTGGCCTGTCACGGTTTATGGAGGGAGACACTTTGTCCGCGGCCGGCTCCAGCCGCGGCAGGTAATTTGAAATGAAACGAGACAGTTGCTACAAGCAGATTGATTTGAGAATCTCGTCTGTTCTTCCCTTTGACCCTTGACAAGTTGACACCACAGAGATTGTGACTTTAAAAAATGATTGGGTGCAAACACATTTAGGGGGACGATTTACTGGGTTCCGAGGCAAGGGCAGGGGCCGCAGGCGGGGTGGCGGGAGGCCGAGCCACGCAGGTGGCGGGTTTCTGGGTCGTATTGATTACCCTGCCAGTGGTGAGTGTCCGCTCGTAACTCCAACCAGGGGGTGTCTATTCCTGGTGGGAGACACCTGGCCCAGTCTCCAGATGAAGAGAGTCAGTATTTACTTATTATTACTATTATGTTTTAATCCTCACCCAAGGACTATTGATGTGTATTGATTTTAGAGGGAGAGGAAGAGAGAGAGAGGAGAGGGAAACATCAACTGGTTGCTTCCCATCTGCACCCTGGTTGGGGATCGAACCTGCCGCCTTTTGGGTGCAAGGGGTGAGCTCCAACCAACTGAGCCACCGGCCAGAGCCAGATACAGAACTTACAATACGCTTATTGAAAGTGTTTGATTCAGTTGGTTACCTTTGGTTGAAAACCATGGCCAGCCTATGAGGATGAGAAATTGAGTTTGTGAGCATGGATTTCCCCTTTTTTAAATTTTAAATTTTGGTCGTCCCTGGATGTTTTGAGAGTGTGTCTCCTTACCCCCAGGAGGAGGTGCCGTGACGGGAGGGATGGCGGGTTTGAGCAGAGGAAAGAAACCGCGGTGTTTTTCTCCTAAACCTGTGTGACTGCCTGCGGGTTTTCCCCATGACGGGGAGGTCACGGCCCAGCAGTTATTTCTCACATGATATCAGCCCTGGTCTTCCAAAGGCGCTTCTCTCAGGAGCCAAGTTTTGGTCCGCAACCAGTGCGGCCACATGCAGAGTTTAAAAGTCCAAACCAGCATTGAAAACAGCCACCGGGAAGATTTCCTCAAGGAAGGCGAACCCTCCGCTCACAATTACCTACCATTGATGCCGAGATTATCTTACCGGCAGCCGAGTTGCGGATTTACGAGCGTGTGGATCGCCGAGCACCGGCGCCAATGGCTGCGGAGACCCTGCCGGTCTCTACGGCCTTTGTGTTTTCCTCTGTTCTAACCACTTGGTTTGAAATATAATTTTGAAGATGCTCGTGAAAAGTGTAACAAATTCCCGGCGGGCCTCTGTTTAAATTATTTACTACCCTTCGGAACCATATCTTCATTGAGCTATGTTAAAAGTATTTTGTCGGGATGTTTCTTTATGGGGCCCATCGGGCTCCACAGACGGGCCGTTTAATAAGCCCCGCACCTGGCAGGATGGACGGCCTGACCCCCGTGCCCCCGCTCGGGTAGACGTAGTGCGAGATTGCTTTGTGAAATAAAGCTGTCGGTAACATTCACAAAATAAAAAATGATCGTATTCCAATACTCTCTGCTGAGGACCTGACAGAGCTGAAATATGGAATAAAATTGAAAGTAGATTAGTTTTGGGTCTTAAGTCATGTTTTGACAAGAAATAGGAGAGGAGAACATATCTTTGAACTTTTAGTTTTAAAGTTTTTTAATGAAAATATTTATCATTGTGCAAGGCTCCCTCTTCCTTGATCACAGCGAGGCTGCTCAGCCTTAAAACAATCCTTCTCTTACCGTGGAGGATGCGCAGGCCGTGTGACCTTCACACTCCACGCGGCGAAGGGGGCTCGTGCGGCCACGGACGGCGTGGCGCTCGCAGGTTTGGGAGCGCCGAGCAGGAGACAGGCTTATGGAGGAGGCCAGGGAATCAGTCATTAATAAGCCACATATTTTCCGGGCTACATAATGCATGTAAATGGCGGTGGCTGGCTGGCGCTGCTCCGGCTGGCCGGCGCTGCTCCGGCTGCACGGCGGTGCCCGCCTCCCCGACGGCCTGAGTCTGGAGAAGGAGGGCAAACCCGGCAGAGTGGCTGTGGTTGTCTTCCACCCGGAGGAAGGTGGCACGGAGGCCGTGTGCACAGTGGCATGGTGACTCCTTCACCGCCGGGCTTGTCTCTGAATCGGGTGAAATCGTGGCTCGCATGTGGTGTGGACGGTCAGCAGGTCAGCAGACGGCGTGGGCTGAGCGGGGGTCCAGAAATCTGCAAACATCCCCTGTGGTCCAGCGAGAGACTTAGCTCTTGAAATCACGGTGCTCCTCCCCCCAGGGTTTACACACGGAGCGGCTGCAGAGGGCGGGTGGGCAGGGCTCCCCCCATCTCAGAACGAACTCTCCTCTTTTCACCCGCTTCCCCTTAAAACGGGTCTGGGGCGCCTGGGCTCAGTGGCCCTGTGCCCAGGGTCACTCCAGAGCCTGTAACTGCGGCTTCTTTTAACAACAAAGTCTCAATGGACTTTCTCCCCCAATAACCGTGAGGCCCACGATGGGGTGAAAACTGGTCAGGCACAGAGGGTTGCTGCTTCTAGGCATGAAAAAGTCTGTGCACGCTAATCTTCATCTTCCCGTAGCCAGAGATTTTCAACGTAGACTGGAAAAGTCAAGATTGTTCCGGCTCAAAGTGCTGAAGAAGAAGTTTTTATAAGGTTTCAAACAATCTCTCCTGGGAAAATTGAAAGCCACAAAGCACATTAAAAAATGATTTAGAAGCATGTGAGTTACAGCTGTGTTTCTGAGTAGGTGAGGGTCACGCTGAGTCCTGTGAAAGCCCGGTACTCTCAGTCCTGAATTCGTTCCTTAACCGGTTTTAACCTTGACTTTGCCCAGTAATGTCGTCATGCAGGGCAGTGAGCTGCTGTCAGCGCTGGGCTGGATATGAATAACCAGTTATCGACGATCTAGGTGAAATTTGCATCTGATTCACTCACATGCTTTCCCGCCAAACGTGACTGGTCCAGTGGGGCCCAGGCTTCCTGGGAAGGGTCCGAGTCCGCTGCACCTGTGCAGTGAACAGTCACACCCAGGGTCCTCGGCTGGTAGGAGTCGCTGTGCCAAGAACGAGGTGCCGGTGGTTGTAGCGTTCTAGAAGCTAACGGAGGGGAGGTAAGTGTTGATGGAAATCTCACCATGACAACGGCAGAGAACGGGAAAGGGACTTTCAGGTCACTCGGTGTAAAGAGCTACCTGTGGACATAGGAGAGGGGACAGAGTGTCCACAGGGACGTCCGTTTATGCAAAAGCATCCCCTTGAATGCCAGCATGGGATTTGGGCGTTAATTCTGCCCCTAAGAACGGTGGTGCCTTTAGCAGAAGAAACCAACGGTCTTAAGTCAGGTGTATAATCTGTGAGACGGGGACCAGATGGAGGGGGCTGCACCTGTGTGTGAATTAAGCAAAATGACCCACAAGAAAGTGCCTGGCGTGGTGGCTGACCCACGGCCACCTGCCCTCTTCTGCGCTCTGAACTACAGACGTCCACTGGGGCTCTGCACCCCTATCTTACACAGGTTTGGGGGGCTGGATGACAGTGGGGGTGTTCCCTGTGATGGGGACCCAGGAGAAAAACCATGCTGGCTCCATTGTGGACAGATGACATTTGGGGTCCCTGCTGCCGACATTTTCTGTAACGCAAAGAACAGCGTCAGCGAGCGAACGCCTCCGGGCGCAATTTCACAGGTGTGGGGCCCATGCCCCACACCCACTGCTCTCCTCTAAAACACACTTTTACACGCCCGGGCTCACTTTATTCCCTGTACAGCAACACTTGGTGCCTGCGAACAAGCGTGCTGGAGGTCATTTGTGCCACGGGACCCGTGACTAAAGAGAGGGCCTCTCCAGTCCCAGGGTAACTGCCTCCAGAGCGTCAATGGGCAGGCAAACTCGTATGAGCCATCGTTAATTCTTCGTGTAATTAATGCAGGAAATGCATTAATTTCGTGTTGATGGGAAAGGAAACTCAAGCATCACAGTGGTCGTAGTGACGAGGTGCGCTGGCAATTACACGCGGCAGATGACCGTACAAGCCGCACTTTATTACACCAATAAAATGTGCGTGCTTGCGAGGCCCGCAGGAGCCTGTTCACTTGCTGTCAGCCGGGGAGCCCTCCCCCCAAGACGAGGAAGGTTGTTTTTCCACGGTGAATTACTGCATGTTGATGGAATAACACGTTCCATGACAGTTATCAGAGCCGCCAAACTCCAGCTCGGTGGGGACAGAAGGCAGAAGGAGAGACCCTCATGTTCCTCTGGGCGGACGGACAGGTCAGGTTGTCACCCCGGTTGTGATGACAGCTGCCTCTCGGCGTCCACGGCAGATACGGGGCGGGGGGATTTCATGGGGGAAGCGTGCCCCGCGGCAGGCGCCCCCGGGTTAACACGTGGCTGCGAGGACAGGTACAAGGCCCCGAGTGCTGAGTGACAGGACCAATCGATACCTCTTTAGGTGTCTGCCAGTCACTCCATTAGGGAGGGAGGCAGGCCGGATTAGTTCCGCCTCTTCTCAGATGCTCGAAGGACGTGCCAGCTCCCCCCGCCCCCCCGGGGTGGGAGGGGAGGCCCGGCTTCGTTTCCAGGAGGGGTGGGGAGCCCCGGGTCTGGCGGATGTGCAGAACAGCCCAGGGAAGCCGGGCTGCAGAAACGTTTGTGGGAATGCAGAGGATGTTTCTGTAAACAGACAAGCTGACCACGTGTGCCCGACCGGCCCCCCATCCAAACGCAGACGCCGCCAGTGGAGGCGTCAGGAGCTCAGTGATTCTGCTGGAAACACCCAGAATTTTCAGAGAGCCTTTCCCGTGGGTTAACGTTGAGAGGAGACCCCAGCTTCGTGGGCCCAGGGAGAAGCGAAGGGAGGTTTCTTTTCCCTTTCAATAACTATGAACTTGGAACTAAAAATCACTCGATTGCATTTTTTTCTCCCGAATCTTGCGTTTTAATTTCCCTCCCAGAATGCCCACTTTCTTCCACTTCACAGAAGTTCTGTATCGCCCAGAAAACCGTCGCTCCGCTGGGTGTGGGTGGGAAGGGCGTGGGGCCGGCTGGTGGGTGTCCAGAGCTGTCTGCCAACACCTTATGTGCGTGTGGTGTTTCCAGGGAAGGGCCCAGGGTGTTCTCGACTTTCTCTGAAGGGTCTGTGCGCCCCCCTCCTCACACAGGAGGGGCATGTTGGGACCCCAACCCACACCCAGCACGCAGACTACCTGCCTGGGTTCCTCTTGGTGGGTTCCCCTGGCCGCTCCTGGGATGTAGTTCCTTGGAAGGCCAACAGGTGGCGGCCTAGACACCGCCTGCAGCAGCCCCCTTCCCCTGACCCCAGAGGACTTGCAGGGGTAAATACAAGGACACAGGCACACGCCATCCCAGGGCAGGCTGGCGTTGGCTCGGGTGGACTGTGGATGTGGCCCATCAGACCTCCCCACGTACTCCGGGAGGAGGGAGTAGGAACTGAGCGGGCAGTTCTGCCTGCAAGTTCCCACACACTGAAAGACAGCACTGGCCGCGTGCAGTTTTTGTTTTGTTTGTTTGTTGGCTTCGTTAGGCAGTGGTGCCTTGTCCCCGAAAAGCACAGGACTTGATCCCGGGCTGACTCCAAAGCACTTACCCGCCATGAAACCAGGCGTCCTCCTTCGACCACACAGTATCACAGCATCATTGTGTAAACACCGTAGAAGCCGCTTTAAGATATCGGCTGATTATGAACAGTCTCTTGGCGCCTACACCAAAGACCTCTCAGTCCCTCCATGCCTCCGGGGGCTGAGAATGTCAGAAATAGGGAAGCTGTTTCCCACGTGCAGGTTCGGACTTTCTGTTTCGCTGCTGGCGTGTTCTGGAGAAGCAGGGGAAGAATAGGTGTTTGCTCACTGACTCGTAACCGCACGCACACAGGCCGGCTTTTCCCACCTTAGACCCACCTGCCAACTCAAGTGCTGGGCGGTTACAGAGCAGCCTCTGGGTCAGAGGGCTGGTGGCAGTGACGTTCCCTGGCAGACTCGTTTGTTTGGTGGTGCGTAAGGGGGCAGCTGAGGAAACAGCCCTTTGGTGGGCGTGCAGAGTGGGCTTTGCCCATCGTCACTATTCCTTTGAAAAGTTCCCATAAAATGCACCGCCATGAGGTAACAGCAACCGAAGATGCTTGGTTTTAGGCTGCTCTGTGTGGCAGAAGGTGGCGTTGGACCGCCGTCATCAAAGGTGATGCAGATTTTGTGGGCAGCGTCTGGGAAACACTGGCTGCCTGTGTCCGTTTGTTTTTCCGTCCGGTTCAAACTGTGAGGCTCCCAGCAAAGGAAAAAAAAAAAGAGTCTCCAGGGCAAACACGGCCTGAGCCCGGCTTCTTGCCAGTAACAAGTGACTTCAGAAGGGCCATTAGCGGATCAATTAGCTAATCAATTAATTGGTTGGTTTTTATTTTTTTTTGCCTAGTCCTCTGCTAAGTGTCATGAGGACTAGGAGACAGATTTCAGGCCTAATTTCTTAGTGATGCTTCGGGTGCCTTGGGGTGTGAGTGTCCAGTGTGTCTGGCAGACACTCCCCAGTGGGAGTCTCCGTGGGTGGGGCACTAAGGGCACTTTGTCACCTACTGTAACGTAAATACCTCTCTGTCCCCTTTCTGAGAGTGTCCATCTGCGCGAGAAGAGCAGAACTTAGCTGTTTCCCTTCGGCTTCTCCCCGCCACTTTCCACCCCGGTGTTCACACACCCGAGTTCCTCCTACAGAATGTCTTCACTGACCAAAGACTGGTCCAGAGGGGCTGCCAGTTCGGGCGTCTTGTTCTCAAGGATGACGTTTGTGTTGTTTTTTTCCTGTTAGCTCCGCCACATGGGAAAGAAAACGCACGAGAGGTTGTCCGCCACGCCGGTCTGGGAACACAGAGCCCGCTGGACTGCAAGGTTATCTTTTGGGGGTGAAGGTGGGATTCAGCCAGCACAGCGGGTTTGGAAGGGCAGCCCCCTCTCCTGGGCTCTGAATTCACCTCCCAGAGCACTGCGGGCTCTGTGTGGGACCGTTTTTAAACGGTCCAGGTGCACTGGGTGATGGAGAAGCTGACTCAACAAACTAGACCGACTGTACCCCACTTTGGGTGATAGTTTCCCTGGGAGAAAAGGGCTATTTCTGGAACCTTCTGATTCTATGTAGTTTCCATGGCTCTGACACAGTGTCTGTTCACGTGGACGTAAAGCATTAAGAAAAAAAAAAGCACAGTAGCTTTATGCAATTCACAAATAGCTTTCTCTTCATCCTCTAAAAGGAAAATGCTTCTGTGACATGTTGACTTACCTGTTTTATCAGACCTGTGGTTATTCCATGGGTTGGATGTTGAAGTCGCAAATTCCCGAAGCAGAACCCTAGGAACAAATGTTCCGCAGCACAGTCATACGTCTTGTTTGGAAAACGGTCCCACGTGCAAATCTGGGAAGGGCCAGGCGCCACGGGGCTTGGCCGCTTTCTTGGCCACGAGCCTTCGTGTGACCTGAAGACCCCCAAAGCAGAGGACGGGCAGGGCACCCCGGGGCACCGGCCACCTTTGTTCCCAGGGAGGGTCTCGCAGGACAGGTGCGCTAAGAATTTCACCTCGGGAGGCACATGTTCACAGATTTGTTCTTGTTCGAAAAACCTTGATCAGAGGAAATGTAGACTCAGCAGGGCAAAGATGGTGAAGGGTTTATTTTGACCGGTGAAACCTCTTTTAATTATACATCTTACCTTCCGTTCACAAAAACAAAAACAAACATATAAAAAAAAGCCAAACCTCAGGCCCAAAAGGCAACAGGCAGGTGTAAGTAGTGAAGGGGCACCTTAAAAGAAAATGCATGTTACCACGAGTTTTAAAACGTGCGTTTGGGGGAAACTGTAAAGAGGCATTAGAATAAGGCACCGTCTGAGGCACGGTTTAAAACCAGGGTCTCGTGCAGACCCCTGTTCTGAAGAGGCCCCTTTCCTGTAACAGGCTGGCAAGCCCGGGCCTCGAGTGCAAAACTTCCCAGGGGAGACCTCGACAGAAGGGGTCACGGGCGGCTGGGAGGAGCCTGCCCGGGTGGATGAACAAGTCAGGTCATTGCCAGGCAGTAGTTTCATTTCGTGGCAGTCTCCGAAGGCACTGCCCTAGTGGGAGGTGGCACTTCTGGTAGCAAACCACACGAAAAAGGACATTTTCACGTACGAGTGGGAGTGTGCAAGGAAGACTGGGGACGTGTTAATCGGCGGGCCTCGCATGCAGGTGTCAGCAGCCCTGGGCTGGGTGGGGGGCAAGGCCGGATCCACCCTGCAGGCTGGGCGGGGTGTTGGGGTGACAGAGAGCCTCTTGTCCCAGCTGGGTAAGTCTGGGAGACTACTGCAGGTGTCTCATGGGGGGCTTACTAATGCGCGTCTGCAAGAAGATCGTAGATAAACAGGCATGACACCAACTGTGTGGAAGGTGTCAGGATTCCCACCAATGGGCCTGCCAATGTGACAGCAACTCAGGTTCTAATTCTCACTCCCTGGGCAACGGGCAGAGCGACCTGGACTGAAACTCCGGAGCCTGCAGGAGCCTCTGAAGCCGAAGAGCGGTGCCTGTTGGGGGTGCGTTTCGGGAGGAGACAGCGCCACCTTTCTAACCGCCGCGGAATGATGGGCTGAAGGTGTGGACGGAAGTCACCGTAAAACCAGAAACGCGGGCCGCACTGCCTCCCTAGCGCTTCGCCACGTGGGGGCGCTTCTTCCGCGCAAGAGGGTTGGATAAGCACGTGCTCAAATCACACTCTGTCGCATTTGCAAAGAGCTCAGCGTCCTGACGAGGCTCAGAGTAGCCAGCCCGCGATGGATGGGCGCAGGACCGCCTGGCAGGGCATGCAGGCCTGGGGCCTGGGTCCGTGCCACGGGGGAGCGCAGAGTTCATGTAACATGAATGGATTTAACCTGCCGCGGTTTGTGCAGGTTCCTGGGCAGGCAGACCGGGCCAGCAGTGTGGCCGACACCTGGATCGCCCTCAGGGGACTGTGGGCTGGGACTTCAGCAACCGGCCCAAGATGTCACTGAGCCACGTGGAGCGCTCTGCACCTGTCGCTGGAGCCCCATGTAAACACCGAGGGCCAGGACGTCCTTGCCTGGCCCGTCTGCTTTTTATTGTAATGCAACATGGCGTCATCCAAGCGCTATTCCTGGAGACGGTGTTTGGGGGAAAGCTGAGCGACAGAGAAGAAACTCTTTCTCCCTCATCTCACTGTGAATACAAAGTCAGCATTTTGCAGACTTTGATGTATTTTAAAGAAAACCACGTGTTTTAGCAAGGCCGACACACCAAAAGGGGTAAGAAAGGGCACTGGTTCAGAGAGGGACCGGTCAGTGCTGAGCAGTCCCTCACTGTCCACCCCTCCCCCATTCCTGGAAGTGGTTTAACCCTGTCCACCACCTGCGGCACAGAGCCGGGTGGGGCCCTGGACCCCCGATCTGATGGAGTGGGCTGGCCGGGGGGCCCGGGCAGTGAGGTGCGCATTTTCATCGCTTCTGAATTTCCCTGCAACCTCCTTTCTTACAGAAACTGTGTTAGAAAATGGGTCCAGGTTCTAAAGTGAAGCCGTAAAGCCCGTCTAATCCGCACCCCTCCACGTCGAAGTACTGAGGGCCTGTCAGTGGGCAGTGTGCTGGGGCTCGCCCCGCTCCAGGCCGTGGGAGGTGCCAAGACGGCCCCTTAGAACTTAACGTTGTGGGAGAGTGGATGGCAGAGCCTGAGGAATCCGCGAGGAACTCCAGGGCCAGCCGGGGCCTCTGTAATATGACATGGGGACACTGTGTGCCCAGGGACCGTTTACCTGGGGAACACCGCTCTGTTCCAAACGACCGGGGACCATTCAAGGTGGCGAGTGAGAAAAGTCTGCTCTTTGCAGTAGCTTATATTTTATGTTTTCTGTGGATCAGGGTGTCAAACTCATCTTCACCAGGGGCTACATCAGCCTCACAGGTGCCTTCAAAGGGCCAAATGTGACTTTAGGACTGTGTAGGTGGAACTACTCCTTAACTAGGGGCAAGGAGCTTGGCGCTGCCTCCGGACAGAAACACGGTGCTGGGCCGGATCTGGCCTGTGGGCCTTGCTTGTGCCACCTGCAGGTTGGAATGTAAAAGACACATCGAATCCGTTTTCTTCTATTATGTTTGCAGGCAACGTTTTTACCCTCGAACAGCTCTTGCCGCCCCTCGACGGCTGGCCTTCTATGCTGGCCCTGGGAGTGCCTTCCCGTCCTGGGGTTTGAGAGTCAATGGCTCACAGGCTGGAGAGGGGCCCCCCATGGACACGCGTCGGGGGAGACTACAGAGAGGCCATCATGGCGTGTTTGAAGCAGGGTGTCCTCTTTAATCCGCGGCGTTTTATTTCTTGCACTGCTGTGTCTTCGGGGCCGTCCTCGTGGCCCGCAGCAGCACCACGAGGGGCGCTGAGTCGGTGCTGGCTGTGTGTCCAGCCCCCCACTTTGAGCTCCGCTCCGGAAGCTCTGCCTCGGAAGCTCTGGTCCACATGTTCTGGCAGAAACTAGTTCCTGCTAGACCTCGCTGGGGACAACAGCATGGGCCAGCATCCGAGACTTCTTTTTCTTTTTTGGTCTGTCAAACACAGAGTACTCTGCAGGTACCAGACCCTGTGCCGGACCTGGGGGACTCAGGCCCGATGACAAGGAGTCGCTGTCATCCTAGAATGTCAACTGGGAAGACACATGTCTAGGCTAATGATTAAGGAGCAATTATTGGGAACTTTGGAGCCAACAATGACCAGATTTGCATCGTAAAAATGGTTGCTTCAGCAGTGCAATGGAGAATGATTAGAGGGACAGGAGCAGAGGGGACTGGCTGGCTGGTGACATGACCCAGGGCCAGGGGCCACGAAAGGGGCCTGAGCAGGTGGTCGCGTTGGGGTCAGAGGGAACTGAGATCCAACAAACAGAACATGTGACATTGATTCCGAAGTGTGTTTGGAACACTGACGTGGTGCTGAGGCCCAGGTTCGGCCGTGGTGTCTGTTTTTTTTAGAGGCGTGTAAGACTGTGTGTGTGTGTGTGTGTGTGTGTGTGTGTGTGTGTGTGTGTGAGTGATGACCACTGGCCTCTTCCATGGGGTGGAGTTCGGTTTGTAGCAGATGAAACTTGCAGGACTTGGGGTGTCCCAGAACTCGAGGGCTGGGGGGACAGCAGCGGCTGAGTTGTGGGTCCCCGATTCCAGCTGAGAAAAGGCTGATGGGAACATTTTTTCCTCATCCTTTTCTTTTTTCTTTAATAGGCCAACTAGAAAAGTCGTTAGTTAGTACGTACCCGGAGCTGCGTTGCCAGGTTGAAAGGCTGTGGAGCGGACTATCTGCTGTTGACTGACGTCGCTGGCAGATGTGCCTTTGACACTAAGCTGGTTCTGGGTGTGGGCAGCGCCGTGCACCGCACTCCCCCCCCCCCCACCGGGCGGCGCTCCCCCAGCGGGGCAGTGTGTCCGCACTTCCTGCCGCCCGGCCGCACTCCTTTCCAGCGATTCCACCGTCTCCCCAGGACACAGTGACTTGAATTTGTACGTGGCCGACCACGTGTGATTCCAAGCATTTGCCATATTGGTATCTTTATGGCTCAGACGCTCTGGAATGTCCTGTCTTTCTCTGCCCGTCAGCAAAGCAGTTTGCATTCAGAATCACGCTCATGCAGGGACAGGGGTCATTGCGGGTAGAAATTGAGAGCACTAAGCCTTTGTCACCCAGCGGCCTGAGCTGGGAGGGTGTTTTTGGCTCAGGAATAACAGGCCGACAGGGAATAGTTGTCAGTCGCCCGAACAGGGAGTTCGGAGGTTCTGGGGATCCTGCCCCGGACTCGTCTCTGGCGAACTTGAAGCTTCTCCAGCTACTGTCTCCTCTCTGCCCTGCACGTGAACCTGGCAGTGGTGGAGGAGCCTGACACTGTACTCTGACCGAACACTTAACTCAGTGGCTGGACATTACATCTCTTATACTGCCTTTATGCAGGTGGTCATATTTTTTTTTAAATTTTTATTTATTTTAAAGCAGTTTTTCTTTTATTGATTCTAGAAAGAGGGGAAGGGAGGGAGAAGAAGAGGGGGAGGAGCATCGGCGTGAGAAAGAAGCCTGGGTGGGTAGCTCTCGCTCCCGCCCTGGCTGGGCATCAGACCCACAGTGGAGGCTTGCGCCCTGACCGTGAACTGAGCGGGTGCCCTTGTGATTCTCGGGGGCGAAGTGCCAACCCCCTGAGCCATGCCGTCAGGACTAAGACACTTTATTTGGGATGTGAGGAGCCGTGCTACTTGTCAGATTGATAGAGATTATCCTGGAGGCTGGTTGCACCCTGTGTGCTCTGGACAGAGCCACAGCGCGGCCTCACGTGCGGTGCGGCTGGCGCCACAGCAGAGTGTCATCGCCATGCACTGAGACAGGCTGAGGGGCCGGGGACACGCCCTCCTGCCACGTCCCCTCTGGCGCCTGCGGTTAGGAGGGAGAATGAGGATGCTGCGGACTGCATGGCCCGGTATCCAGGTCTCCCGGGGTGGACGTTAATGGTAAACGTCTTAGACTCTCATTGGCGACTTACAAACGTGTCCGTGCCGGAACACCGGGTCTGTCTCGGCTGTTCCTGGAACGTGCACACCGCGTTGTCGGCGATTCTGCAGGACAGTTAAAAGGAGGTAGCAGTAATGGGACATCGTCTTCAGTGAAAAGGCACAGGGGTGACCTGGTCATGAGATGGGGAGTTGCGACTTGGCGTGGTGTCGGTCGGGAAATGGACGTCCCTGGTCCAGCGTGGCGGGGCTGCTCCGGTCCCACCGCATTTCCGGGGGAGGTTTCTCGGTGCCACCTTCAACACGGCTCTCTCCTGAACTCCCAGTCAGTCCCACCTGTGTTCCTTCCGTCCAGAAACAGTCCCCGAGCCCTTGGGCACCAAGCCCTTCGGGTAGGCGAATGGGGCCTGTGGTGGCGCAGGCAGCATCCGGGGGGGCTTGGCTCAGAGGGGACAGAAGGGACGGCTGGTCCCCACCCCTGCTCTCCCAGGCTGGGCCCCTCCCGCCTCCTTCCTCTACCGCCCCCCAGTGGCCTCCTAGGAAAGTCCAGCCCCTTCTTGCTGCTAAGCCCTCTTCGAAGGCCCTCCCTCTGAGTCCCGTCTCTCACCTGTCCCCCTTTTTGTGGGAAAGTCGGAGGAGGGCTGAATGCAGGAAAACGGAGGGGACACGGGGTCTTCGGAGTGAGAAGGCCTGGATCCAATTTCCTGTGCTCCTCCTGACTCGGGACTCAGAGCAAGTTACTTCAAGTCTTCGAGCCTCCCCCCACCCTGTCGATGACGTCTGTGACCCTGAGGTGGCCGTGAGGAGTGACCGAGGTGACAGTTGCCTTGTTTCTGGGTGCAGACCCCAGCCCCTCTGTGGGGCTGCCCCTGGGCCCCGGGTGGGGCCAGTTCTGTGTTTGGCTTTGCAGTGTCTGTGCGTCCCGGCCCACGGGTCCCGTGAATTTGTGTGATTTTCCATTTCCGTGGGTGCCCAGGAGCCCGGTCGGATGGGGATTCTGCAGTTTTGTCAAACGGTTTGGGCTTCTCCCTCCCACAGGATCCCCTGCTTATTCTTCTAGGCAAGTCGACAGCCAGCTCAGCGGCCCCTCACTGGGCCTCTGGGCCTGCGTGTCCCTGGCAGGGGACCTGCAGTCGGAGCCGACAAGGGATGGGGCCTCCGCTCCCGTGAAAACTCGTCCGTGGCCTCAGAGTCTCTGCTCTGGCACTGCACGCAGGGACAGGAAAGGATGCCAACAGCTGACGTTCCCGAGTGTGATCATTTTATCTCTCTGTGGTTTTCCGATGCGGGGCTCGCGTGCCCGGCAGCTATGCCAACTGGCCCGACTGTTACTTACTGTGGAAAAGCGCCCGGCCCCTGGGAGAGTCTCCAGGAATTCAAGGCCCCCACCCCCCGCCACTGCGCCCTCCTCGTTGGGCCCTGGTTGGTCCTAACCAGGTTCCACACTCAGATGTGTTGGAAAAAGCTGGAATTGTTTCCTCTCTCTCTGGTGCTGGTTTTTCCTGGGTGTTAACTTCTCGGAGATATTTAAAAAGTGCCATGGACACCGTGCTGTCATTGTGTCCCATCAGCTGGAGGGTGGCGAGACCGGGGCTCCCCAGGGAGGGCGAGGCGGCCGGGACAGCTGCTGGTTGAGGCCTGTGAACTGTGACGGCATTGATGACCTGGAAAACACGTGGCACACAGTGAAGAGAGACATGGGGCGTGGTGTGGATGCCGAGGAGTCTGTTCCTAGGAGTCGGTTCTGCAGGAATAAAACCGCCCGTGCGTTTGGCTTCCTGCGCACACCTGCGCTGCAGCCTGGTTCCAGGTGGTAGGAAGCTGAGCCCCGCCTAAGGCGCCGTGGTATGAAGCGCTGGCACGAGCGGCTGAACATCACACTGTGGAATAGTATGCAGCCATCAACAAGTCCGAGTCCTCGCTGTGTCTGCTGACTGAGAGAAATGGCCACGGCATACTCTTAGAGGAAAGAAGCGAACTGCCGAGGTGTGGGTTATGGCTGCACTTCTGTTAAACTGGACCACCCCCCCGCCCCAGAAATGTTTGAGAGCCCTGTGACCCTGGGGAAAAGTGGGCGGCCGGAGGCTGCCCTTGCTGTTTGCAGGCCTCAGCTGCTGGGGGTGCAGAGAGATAAGGAAAAAGCCAGCAGCAAAGCCTAGAAGCCTGTCCCGTGGTGGACCCGTTCCACAGACAGCGAGGACACAAACAGGCCTCTTCTGGTGCCGCTTCATCTACGGAAACAATGAACATGTCAAACAGGCACCAGGCGGAGGCAGGAATGAAAGGAATCACGGCTACGAGGGTCAGCCACTGAGAGACAAGTACGGGCCCCGAGTGGCACCACCCCGAGATCCAAACCAACAAAGCGGGTGTTGACCACCTGGGGCTCGCTGCCCACAGGTGGGCAGACAGGGGACAGGGGCGAGTGGGGAAAGCAAAAGGGAATTTAAAAAATGAAGGAGAGGGCACACACAGGGCCCGGCAGAGGTAAGGTTGGTAGGGTAGTCATAGGGGTGTGTTAATGTGTAGTTTTAATTTGAGTGCTTCCCCTGAAATGTCACGCGGTGTGCTTGAGTGTGGTATTGGGATGTCACAGAATGACATGCTTATAATTTTGTGACAGCACATTTTATGAACAAGGGGCTTTACTTGTGCCAGACCCTGTGTGTTGAGCAGTGGAGGTAATGCCCAGGAAATCAAGGCGTCCCAGGGACTCTACTCTCCGCACCTGTGGTTAAAAAGTCACGTAGGTGCTTCCCCAGGGGCAGCGTAGGGAAACCACAGTTACTGTAAAAGCTACAAGTAGCAAGTGGTGCCTGGGACTAAGGACCGGCCTTTGCAAAGAGCACCGCTCAAGGCTGACCGTGGTCATGATTTGAGGGTCATGGGTGAGCCATCCCCCGGAGACAGGACAAGGAAAATTCAGGGAGGGCGTGAGACCTCCTGAGTGCCGTTCTCCTGCCCCACGTGGCTCGTCCCAGGCCTGTCCTCCGGGGACTCGGGGTAGCTGCCTGCGAGCCCCTGGGGGACCAGACCGTTCAGCCCTCGGTGGCTGGCTCTGGTGAGCAGGCCTTCGGGGAGGTGGCTCTGGGGAGAATGGCAGCCGTTCATCAGTCTCTGGCGTGAGACCTGTCTCCTTGGACGGCTCTGACTTGGGTCTTCTCTCCTTGTTTTTCCAGGCGCGCATCCGTCCAGGCCCGAGCGCTGAACCCTGCCCCAGTGGGTAAGTCGTTCCGTTGCGGGAAACGGCCTCCAGAAATAGACGCGCCCCGGGAGCGCCGGGCTTGTTTGTGACCGGCTGCAGCCCGGCGTCCAGCTTCTCAGGGCCCGTGGGGGCGGCCGACTTCCCCTCTTTGTCAGCTGCCCCCCATGTGTGGCATTCTCTCCAGGCAGCGATTTTCAGCCCGTGCCCCCAGAATGTGCAGGCCATGCAACACCTGGCTGTTGAGTCGGGGGGCAGACCTCCTTCCCCCCAATTAAAAAATGACAGCAGCCAACACAACAGCCTCTGTTTGTTGTGGACGAGACAAAATTAGACCTATGTTTTTTTCTGTCAGATTGGCAAGAAACAATATATTTTTTTGGTGTGCCGCAGGAGTTCAGGAATGGGTTCACAGTGCCATGAGGCTAAGAAGGTTGAGCCCTGGCTGGGCTGTCCCGATGCCCCAAGGTGGTGGGTTCAAATCCCAACCAGGGCACACACAGGGAGCAACCAATGATGCCTCAGTGAGTGGAACAACGAATTGGTGTTTCTCTCTCTGAAATCAATTTAAAAGAGGAAAAAGCTTGAGAATCGCTGTCTTGAGGTGTAAGCTGTGGTGTGTACATAAGCTGGGGTTGGCAGGCCTGATCGCGGGGCTGAGAGAAGCCACCCAGGACCCCAGCGGTGGGTCCCGGCGTGGGGGCCAACTGCCTGGCGTGCACTGCCCTGGCCCGAGCTCCGCGGCCGAGACAAAGACCTGGTTACTGCGGCGGCGGCTGCTGCTCGGCCGGAATGCATCCTTGACAATGGCTCTCATTATAGTTAATGAGCTGTTAGTGTTTCCATTAAGGGATTTTTTTAAGGGTTTATAACCTGGTAAGAACAATAATTTGTTTGAGCCCCAAACTGCAGTAACAGGTGAATGGCCCAGCCACGGAGTTCGCTCTTATTAATGCCGCCCAGGCAGGGGTGCAGGGCTCTGCCCGAGGGTGTAGCCCAGGAGAGGAAATATTTGGAGCTAGAGATCTCTCCCTGTTTTTCTTTCTTTTCCTTTCTTTTTTTTTTTTAACAATCAAATGGGGAGATAGCGTGATGTGCAGCTGGAGAGAGACGGGCGGTGATGGGGGGAGGTCAGAGCCACGGGGGGAGGGGACGGAGAGGCCACAGGAGACCGAGTCAAGTGCAGAGTGTCCTCATCAGCCTTGACCTTCCAAAAGCTCACCTGGGGCCTGAGTGAGGAATTCGGCGTCCGGGCAGGGCCGTGTGTCATCTGTCAGGAGGTCATTGCAGCAGTGCGGGTAGGAGGTGGCTGGCGTGTGGGTCGGAGGGGACGTGACTGGGAAGGGTGCCCTGGGGCAGAAACCCTAACTCCTGGTCAGTCCAGGAAGCCGGGCACCGCAGGGGTCAGGCCCTCATTGGCTAAAACCGCGGTAGCCGACGGCGGCCCGTCTGTGAGCCTGTCAGGTGCTTGGGGACATGGCGTGGCGCGGTGTCCTCTCCCTGTCCCCGCGAACACAGTGTGGTCACTTGCGTGTGCAGCTGTGGCCCTGGGGCCGGAGTCTGTCCTCACTGGTTGTCTCTGTAACGAAACCCTCTTCTTAAAGCAGAAATTCCCAGACTCCTGCTTGCGTGGGCTGGGGGTTGCTTGTCACGGGGATTCAGCCTGCGTGGCTATAAAATCGTCGTCACGTTATCGTGTCCACGAGACCTGGATCTCTGATTTGTAAACATTGGCAGCTATGGGTGTGCAGACGTCCAGTGTGTGGAGGGGTTTGTGCCCCTGCTGTGATGGGCACCTTGACTTTCCTGTCTTTAATTCTTTTTGGGGGCTTAAAATAGGTGTTTTAGACTCATAAAAGCAGGAAGTGAGCGAGACTTTATGTCTCTGTGCTGTGTCCAGAGCCCATCTGTGGGTCCCTGCTCCCCGGGGACGGCAGCAGCCTCAGCGTGGGGACAGCCACCATGTGACCAGTGTCCATGGCAGACGGTTATCCGTTCAGTTATTCATTTGTCCTTCCGGGTGGGACCTGTGACCACACAACACAGGTGGCAGAGACAGACAGGTTTCCTGGGTGAGCAAAGGTCTCTCGTAGATGGTGGTGGTGTCGGTGGTGGCCAGTGTCACCGGCGCCACTTTACTTGGGGCTTTTACTGGGGTCGGGTCAAGCCAACATCTTCATGTTGCCTTTGCCCCAACCGGTCCGCCTTCATTCCTCCCTCCTTTCCTGCCCCCTTCTCGCAGATGGAACAGTGACTAGTGCTGCATTTGATCTCTGTTGACTTTTATTGACACCTCTGTGTGTGTGTGTGTGTGTGTGTGTGTGTGTGTGTGTGTGTGTGTGTCTCCCCGTGGTGGCTTCGGGCATTTTAATATCACCGTCCACCCTCAGATGTCATGTGATTTCCTCGCTCCTGCTCTGGTTAATTTTTGATAGGATCACGAGGGGAAGAAATCAGTGCTTGGCCTGTGCTATTTATGTGAAGATCAGCTGTGCTCCGATTTGCATTTTGAAATCAATGAGCAGGTGGCTGAGGTCTCCTCTGACCAATCAGAGAATTGACCGTGCAGCCCCGCCCCCAGGTGGGTGGGTGCCCGGGGCGGCTTTCCCGGGGGCTTCTTTTCTTCAGAGGCAACTGGGCTGTTTCCCTGCTTTGAAACAACTGATGGACCCGAGGGGGGTCACGGGCAACCCTGAGTGGGGCCCTTCCTTGCTCCCCTTGAAAGGGGAGCTGAAGCAAGCCTGCTGGATGGTGACGTCACAGTCCTCACAGGCGGTGGGGCTCAGACGCTGGTGCCCCACGAAAGGGCTTGGGGGTCACTGACTCATGGTCTGTGAGTGTGAACAGACTCGAGGGGCCCTGTCCGGCAGCGCCTGCCGCGTGCCACCCTTGGGCGCTGGCATGTCACGTCTCTGGCAGAAGAAGTCCTCCTGGCCTTGCTGCCCCACAGAAGTGAGTGTCTTACGGGGCAGGAGGCAGGGGGCAGCTCCTGGTCTGGGGACAGCTGCCTGTGCCGGTGGCTCAGTGCAGATTAGCTGCCAGACATGGGCCTTAACGAACACACTGTTCCAATTCCCTCGATTGAGATGCTGCTCGTGCAGCCCGGCCACCCCTGAAACCAGCGTCCTTGGCCCAGAAAGGAACCGCTGTAGGCCATCGGGGGCCTTTACCAACCTCGGGGGGCAATACTGCCCTCGTTTATGCAAGGATTGGTTTTAGGTTCAAGTGCTGCCTCCTGGACCACCCTCCCCCCTCCCCCCCACCTCCCCCGTGTGGCTTTACAGGGGTTCATGGCACGTGTCCCCGCACAGTGAGCTTCATTTTCAAGGTGGCAACTTGGCAGCTTGTGATGCCTTCCAGGAGGGTGCACCCGAGCGGCCGTTCCAGCAGAATCAATAGGTGGGGAGAGCTGTGGTTGTGGGGAGGGGGGCAAAGGAGTGTGCGCTCTGTTTATGGCTCGGAACTGCGTTCCAAGGTGCGTCTTACCTGTTTAACACACACACACACACCCCACCCCCCACTGGTAACTATTCTGTTTTTAACTGCCTACCTGCCGTAGCTGTTCTTCTGGTTCTTATCAGGAGACGTAACCTTGAACTCACTGATGCGAACACCTCCTCCAAGCTCTACAGAGAGAAGCAGGATTTATGGAGCATTTGCCCCAAGCATTTGCCCCCCATCTGTTTTTTAGATAAGTCGTCACCTACCTGTTGTCTCCGACCCCTGGGGGAACGTGGAGTTATTGCATGTCCTCTGTCCATGGTAGCAGTGTTTCTGTCATCATTACCTGTGGGGACAGAACCGTGACACTGAGCTGTTTAAGGCAACGTCCAGGTCTCTACTGAGAAGAAGAAGAAAATGACGTCGGTGAGGGGACTAGAGGTGGAGTCTTCAGCTTTGAACTTGAGGCCTGGTTCCCCCTGCACCATGGCTCCCGGAAGCCAGTGCGCCAGTGTGGCTGGACCTGACGTGAGGGTTAGGTCAGCGGGCATGTTAGCACCGTGACTCGGGAGGGCTGATGTCTGCTTTCAGTGCCCATGTTGACAGTCTCAGTAAAGAAATGATGCGTTCACCCCCCTTGACACGGGGAAGCAGCAGCAGAGGGGGGGCCAGCTCCGGGAGGAAGCACATCAGGGGGACGGCCCCTGGAGCCCTCTCGGCAGCAGCAGCAGCGAGAGCCCGCAGTGCCGTCCCGGAGAGTGTGCATCTGTCAGTCTGTGGGCAGGGCCGACGGGCCCCCCAGGAGGGCAGCTGGGACGCCGGACACGGCAGAGGCCCATGCCCGGGGCCCTGACCAGACGTCCATGCTGCATGGGACGCCACTGTCTTCAGGCCACAAGGGATTGTTGGCGCCTCCACGACACAGACGAGAGACAACAAGAGCAAGCCGAGCGGTGCGTTTCACAGGGGCACGGACGACGACGCGCTTCTCCCGGAGCAGTCACCTGGGACCGTGTGAAGTCCCTCGCTCCTGGCCTCGGGGACAGACTCTGTCTTCCGGGCCATTTGGGCGCGTGGGACTGGCATGGACCGGGCCCCGGTGGGGTCCAGAGCACCGGGCGTCAAAAGCCTTTCCTGTTGGAAAGAAGAAGAGGCCCTGGATGTGTTTATAAAGGCTGGCATGAGGGACAGGCAGATGGGTCCCTCTCAGCTCGGACGCCGACCCTGTCTGTGGTCGGAGCAGCTTGGGACGCAGGGCGCTTGAGGCATTGCCAGGAGGGACACTGCACAGCTGGCGTGAACTTGTGTGGCTCAGCGGAGATCCTCTTTTTGTCCTAGTGGCCGGGGCCCCCTGGGCAGCGGGGTTGGAGGGACGGGGGGCGGGGGAGGCGTCTCCTCTTTGCACAAGTCCCTACCACGGTCACTGGGGTGCCAGTCAGGGACGGGAAAACCGCTGCCCTTACGGAGGCAGAATAGGTAGCAGCGAGGGGAGACCCCGAGAAAGGCAATTACCACACTTAGGAGCAGGTGCGGGGCAGCCTGACACGGCCAATCCTTCACGGGGCCTCTCCACGCTCTTCTCATTACAGGAGACGTGAGCGCGACCGCGTGGGGGCCGGCCGTCAGGGTTGGGGGCGAGCCGCCCGTGATGGATGGCGGCGCCGGGCGGAAAGTGCTTTGTGGCAGTTTTTAGACTCCCTTCCCCGAGGATCTCGAGCAGAAAACCCGCCCTGTACCCGTGCGCTGCGGCCCGTTTGGCTCCTCCGTGCACCCAGCCCTTTGCGGGCAGCGGAGGTCACTCTGGGAAATGGATTATTGACTCTTCCTAAAATATTACTTCCAGAGACGATGAGCCCGGGTCAGCCCTGGAGAAATAGAATCCAGGCTGATCCCCGTGGCTTGGGGGAGTTTCAGCAAAGGCAACATTGGGACCCCGGGGGTGTGTTCCCCTTCACTGACACCAACGTGGGTTTAGCAAGGGGACTGTGCTCTGAGTGCCGCAGGCCAGGTGACCGGAGGCGTGAGTGTCCTTCAGGCTCCGGACCGCAGACAAGATGAGGAAATGGGCTTGCGTTTTCCGAGGGGCCGAGGCCCTGGCTCCAGGTCCTGCATCTCAGAGATGGGTGTCCCCCAGGGCGGTGGGGGGGTGGCTTTCGGCCCACGCCCTGCGCTGGGTTCCTTCTTGGTTCTCATCTCCTCACGCCATCTTACCACACTCTTTTTGTGCCGGCGGTGTGTTTAACACCACACCCAAGGATGGAGGCTCCTGGGCCCTCATCCCCAGCCCCGGCGTCCAGAAGTCCTTTTGCGTCTTTGACGACTGGGCCGGAACAGGCCTTGGCTGGTGTGTGGGTATTTGTCACGTTTATTCTCAGCCCGGCAGGAACAACCAGACATCTCCCTGCACAGGGGCCTCGGTGTGCTTCCTTACGGGGGGGCTGCCCGAGGGCCCCCCACTGTGCAAATGTTACCTAACGTGGCTTATGCCCCCCATGACCCTGCCAAAATGGGAAGAAACCCGTGGCAGGCCTGGCTCTGAGGATGTGGGGTAGGGATGCTGCGGGGCCGCCGCGTCCACCATTTATAGGTGGGGGAAGGAGCACAGGCCGAGGGTGCGGGCTTGGGTGGGTGGGGTTTCCTGGTAGGGGCTTGTGCCAGAGGAGGCTGGAGCCCACCGAGCCCTGACGTGCGACTCAGGACCAGGGCCTCACGGGGCGGGGGCCCCCTGCGGCGGCTTCCAACTGTGCCCCACGATCGCCCACCGGAGGGGGAAGTCAGGCTGGGAGCAGAGCAGGAGTGAGGTGCAGACCAGCACCAAACAGGAGAAAAGGCTGCGCACCTTTGTGAGGCCCCTCCCTCGGCCGGGACCCCGATAGGACGGGCAGCTCGTGGCTGACCTCTGGACACCCACCTTTATTCCACCTGCGTGAAAGAGCCCGTTTCAGTGGTAACATTGCAAAAGCAACTTTTAAGTCATGAAGTTTGACCCTGGGAGGAGGCGGGTGCTCATGTTTTGACGCTGGGGGAGGGGGGGAGAGACAGAGAGCTGGGCAGCCGTGAACAGGGCGGATTCGGCAGAGATGGGTGGTCTCCCACCTGCTCTGCCGCAAGGATGAGGCCGCAGCCACCAGGGGAACCGGACGGTGGTCCCCGGTGTGACCGAGTGGCCCGGGGTCCCTGGGCGTTGTCAACGAGGCTTCCCCGGCTCCCTCGCAGGTTGTCACAGTGTTCGTTTCACACGCAGTGCCTTGAAAACCAGCTGGGGACAGGCCGGGGGGTCTGGCTGGCCAGAGGACTCTTGCTGTTGCCTCAACAATGAAGAGCAGAAGCTCCAGGCTGGACAATCGTCCTGGCCATTCCCACCGCGGCCACCGAGAGGCCGTGCCACAGTTGCTCCTGCAGTTTTGGGGTCCATTCGGGAGACCCCGAGTGTCACCCTGACACCAGGACGTCTGGCCAGCGGGCGGCACAGGTGGATGGGCCGCTGGGCTGGGCACCACCGGCGTCTCGGCGTCTTTCCGCGGTGAAGGCGATCCATCAGCGCCGGAATCTGCCGGAGCCGAGAGGTGACAGGGAGTAACGTCGCTTTCTCTTCCATCGACAGGGGCCATAACTCCTCGCTCTCGGGGGACAGATTGTAAAAGCCAATAGCCGGGAGCCGTGAAGCAGGCAGCAGGGAGGGCAGGAGAATGGAAAATTAAAGAGGGAGCAGAAATTCTGTGTCAGGCTTCGGGGACACAGGACGAGCCTTCCCACGTCAGCCTTTCGATCGTCTCGGGGTCGCTGTGGGGCCGATGATTACAATCGGGCGCCTCCCGCCCGTGTGGGTTTCTGCCTGTTGTGGGCATTTTCCCAGTGACTGTTGTTAAGACGCCGATACTTAGTCTCTGAGTGTCTTTGAAGTCACGGTTGGGAAGCACTTATTGACAATGTGTTTTGAAATACCACCACAAAGGCAGATGCCTGAGCCCACCTGGGCGCTTAAAATGTGTAACGGGACGTCTCTATTTCCTCTCCCAAACTTGTATACTCACCTTGCCAGGACACCAGGGCGTTCGGTGCATTTCCAAGCTGCTTTCAAATCCATCTAAATGCGTGTGGCTTCAGTCTTTGAGTGACAACCACTGACACACCCATAGCTCTTAGGGTCTGCGGTTTCAGTGAGAGCTCCCGGGCCCGGGCCCCGTGAATAAGTGAGTTTCGAGGGGGCCCAAGGCCTGCGTTCAGTGAAGCCAGTGTGCAGCCCACAGAAACATTCCCCAAAGAGGGGCCTCGGGACTCAGCCTGCTTCTGGGAGACGCTCTCCCTTCTCCTGTGTCGACAGCGGGGCTGGCGTTTAGCTCAGCCTCCGGGGGCTCCTCACCGCCGGTGACGGCCGTCGCTGGAGCTGCGGAGAGGTGGACGAGACAGCCCATTTTTCAGGCGGCGACAGCAGATCTTGTTAGAGGATCCGGAGCGGGGGTCAGTCAGGGCGAGCCTGTCGACGCCCGAGGGAGGGAGAGAAGTGAATTCATTCTGCTGCCGGCACTTCGTCAAGCGCCAGGGGCTCCCCATTGAGAGCCAGTCACCCATTCCAGGCTCACGGCCCCAGAGGTCACTCCCTCGCCATAAATCAGGGCGTCAGGGCGGCGCGGCCGCCTCCTGCCCCTGGGGACGGAGTGTGAAAGAGGACGCTGCTGGGGCGTGAGGATGACTCCGAACGTCCTACCACGTGTTGCTGCCCCGCAGGCCGAGTGCCCAGGAATCGATCCCCTGGATGCAGTCATTAAAATGCACAGTTTTTGTTTATTGGAATGAAGCAATTAAATGGTTCAGTTATGCCAGGCCTTACCTTTTCTGATGAAAACTATTGATTTCTTGCCACGGCTTTATAAGCGACAATATTTTTGATTACTCTTGACAAACCTCCTTGGAGTGTTAATTAAAACCGCACCACATGAGCAGGTGTGGGAGATCATTAGCTGGCGTGGACTGCCCGTTCTGCAGCCCTTGCATAATAAACGGAGCCGGGGGGGGGAGGGGGGCCAATATCTTCATCAGCAGAATTAGCGTCTTCCCGTCTGAAGAAACAGGGTGGCGTCCCACTTCGGGTCCCTGCGGCGGAGTCGTGGGCTCGCTCCTACCGCGGCCTGCGATCCCAATGTACTTTTGAGGTTCCGCTTTCATCCTCTGAGTGGCCGAGTGGCCGCCGTTCTTGTTTCTGAGATAGCAAATGTCTCAACACATATTGATACGGAAAACTGAGGACTCAAAGCTCTCTGTGAGCGTATGCAGATGGAGTCATGAATATTCATATGATTCCATTAAACACTTAAAAGTCCCTCAGTCAGAGACCTGCAACGTGATTTTAAGAAATATTTTACTACTTGTCTTCAGGACCTGCATAAAAAATGAATATTTGGGAATATGCTCTCTGGAAGACTACATTCTATTAATTTATCATCAGAGCTCTTTTTGAGGGGGTTATTTTTTTTTTGTTATAATAGCTACTATTGGGTTGTTACATTTTAAAAATTAAAAAAATAATGATTATTCATAGAACAGAGGCAAATACTATCCACGTTTTCCAGAAACAAATGTTCTTTACGTTAATGCTATTTGTTCTGAAACATGATTTAATGAGGAATTCACTAATAAGGCCATTCTTGTATAACACAGAGAGTGTAAGTCATCGAAATTAGACGCAAAGTCCTCTGTGAGCTGGTGCACGTCCGGAGCGAGGCGGCTGGTGTTTCTGGGCCACGGGAGCGTGCGGAGAACTCGGGGAGGCCATCTGACTCAATCCCTCGCTGCCGAAGCAGCTGTTTAAAAATGCACCATTTTTCATTAGTTTGGAATTTCAAAAAGGACTAATGAGTTTATAGATGCATTATTTACTATATTCTGATGATGTGTGTCTAGCTGGAGCTCACTGCTAGACTTTGAAATAAGTTTTTTTTTAATGCTTAAATCTCAACTTCTCTTGGTAGAGTGACTGGTGGTTTACGAAGGCTCTTTCTACTTTCATTCTCCCATTGGATTAACAACCAAGTTGCGTGTTTCAGGAAACGGTTGTGTACCTTTTTCTGATAAACCCCTGGCTCCTCGCACACACTGACTTAGTAATAATTATACACGGTAATCATTTGGTGCCACGTGGCTGTTTCGTAGCCTCTGCTGCGCAACTACAAGGTCAGTGTCACGGAAGCTGTGGAGTGTGTCCGCCCGGAAGTCTGACCCTGCACTTGTAACTTGGTGCCAGGCGGCACCTGTGATGATGTCACTAAGCAAAGTATTGGACACAATGCACATGAAGCGGCTTTGCAGGCGGTCAGCACCCCAGTCTTAGGGACTAGACCCATCTCTGCATAACGGATTGCCCCAGGTCATGGCTCCTCCGTCCGCTCCGAGTCCATCTGCGGGGAGGCTGGAGGGTCCACTTTGAAGGTGCCGGCTCGAAGGTTGGTGGTTCGCCGGTTGGCACTGGCTGTCAGCTGGGAGCTCAGCCAGGGCTGTGGGGTGGGGGGGCACTCCACGTGGGCCCCCACTGGCTACCCGGGTGGTCTTCTAGCAAGGCAGAAGGACACGGTATTTTAAAATTTGAGCCTTGGGTATCCCAGAGCATCAGCTGGGCCTTGGGTGAGGCTGGCTGAGGCAGTCCTGGGGGTCTACTTAAGTTCAAGCTCCTCCTGGAAAGAAGCAGGTTCAAGGTCAGGCGGTCGGACAGGGACCTGTGGAGGAGCCCGGGGATGATGGGCGGTGGCCCACAGTGGACGATCTGATTTGCCACAGAAGTCATGTGTTCAACACCTTTGACACACGTGTTATTTTGGATATGACTTCATTTGAGAGAGGTAAAAAGCAAATGGAAAATCAAATGGAATTTGAATAATCCAACTGTATTCTTTAAACAACATGCTCTACTTGTGTTTTATTTCAGAAAAAAAGGCCTAAAGATAGGTGGTTTTTAATGAGATAATTGGTGTGAAATCACTTTGAAATGTGTAAGCTATAAGAAAAGATACAGTGAGGACTACAAACCATGGATTAAAAAAAGTGTAGCAACTGCTGCATCAGCCCACACGGAACCATCCTCTGAAAGTCAGTTACACTCTGACGGAAGGGAGTTACACTGTTTCAGAAATTCCAACTATTTGGTCAGTTTCTATCAATTGTTACATTGGAACCTCCTGGTGCCCTTTGCTCTGACAATCCTGTTTGATGCTCGCTGAAATTTGAGATGTCTGTGGTGAAGAATTTTGTGCCTGGGACCTTTCACTCATTCCGGGAATATTTATCATGTTTCCAGAGTGAGCTGGGCTCTGTTCTCGCCACTTCAGAAGTTATTCTCAGGGAGGTGCTTTCGGCATGCACACTTTTATGCATACTTATGCACACACCCATTTTACTTCACAGATGTAATACCTTTTTTCTGCGTCCTTGTCTTTTGAACTGAAGTATAGGCTTTCTTCGTCTAATTTTTAATCATGAAAATAGTTAAGTGACTGGATTTTTAGTAGTGACCAGAAGGTGGATCATGTTCTCGGTACATAATTAACCCGTCCCTGGAAGCTGGAACGTTCGGTATAAATTGTTCAATAGACCATAGAGACCTCTTAAAAAAATCAGGAGCCATTTATTTAGGTATTTTAAAAATCATTGTTGAGGGTCCCTATCTGCCAGTATAACAACTGGACAGGACCCAATTCTCAGCATGAAGTTGCTGACACTGATATTTCCACCAGCATTCCTGGAGGTGCATCCCGCTGTCCCCAGCAGCTCGGGCTGCCTAGTGCGGTGCGTGCAGCCCCCAGTGGTGTGGGCGGGGCATGCCCACCGCACAGGTGACTTGTCTGCTCTCCTCTGTCCCTGCAGGAGTGCCCCGAACAGCACCACGCCGCTGGTGACGCTTGCTCTCTACCCACTATCTAAACTTTGTGCCCCGGGGGCCACGGGCACAGATGCCACTCGGGTATAAAGCTCTCTAGGGCTGTCCAACCCCCTTGGGAGGTCTGGCCGGTCCCCACACGGGGGTGTCATTATGTTTCTGACACAAACGATCTGACAGTGAGTTGTCCTGTACCCATTCTCCAGTTTCCAGGTCTTCTGCACGCAGTGACATTCCGTTTCTGAAACTGTGTTTACCTGGACATAGTAAAAAAAAAAAAATGAAAGCCACCAGCCTGAAGGGTGCCCAGGTGCCTGTGGGGTGTGCACACCTGCTCAGGTGGACGCGTGGAGCACTCTCTCTTCCGGGTGACACTTGTCGCTCCTGAATTGTCCCTCCTCGTGCCCCATTGGAGGGACACAGGAAGCGAGCACACAAGACAAAACTCTGCGCTTCCAGGGACTCTCTCCTCTTCTCTCTGGCACGCCCGCCGCCAGCTCTGCATTGGTCAGCCATTGCTGGGTGCTGTTTGCCGGCAGAGCCCGCACTCCCTGGGGTCTGTGGTTCTCCCTCCCCCGCCCCCTCCCCACGTGAAGAGGGTCCTGCCTGCCAGTGGTACCCCCCAGGCGTCCCTGCAGAGCTTTGGCACTGGTCCCCTGCCCTTTCCAGCAGTAAACGTGACACCGCCTTTGAGAGACTCTGGCAGGCAGCCTCGGGGGGGTGGGGGGAGGCAGGCGGCCGGGCTGGATCAGGCAGAATATTCCAGCACACACTGCAAACTTCTCCGTAAGGTCCCCAGGGGGGGTCCAGGCACTTTGCTGGGACTTCACATATATCAAGTCTCCTCCGGAGGCTGTTGGTGTGGGGCCAACACAACGGGCCGTCCAGACGGCCTAAACCAAGCCAGTGGCTGCTCGCTGCCACGAGAAGCTGTTGACGTCAGCCTCAGGGTCTCCGTGAGTGCGGTTCACACGGTGTCAGAGCAGAGCCGCTGGTCACTGTCCAGGAGGGCCGGCCCCTCACTCACCGCTGCCTTGCTCTCCAGGCCCCGGGGAGTGAACCTGAGTTAGGACTTTGCAGAGTGTCAGCCATGTTGTTTTCAGGGTTCCTAGTGACTGGCCCCCCGATTCTCTATATTGATCACGCACTGCAGCCTGGACCCAATAAACACAGAGCAGAGCCTCGTGTGCCTGGTGGGAGGCAGTCATGGGAGGTGGGGGAGGGGTCCCCACTATCTGCCTCTGCAGACAGGCCCCCGGCCCCTCCTCGACTCCTCTCAGGGGACATTTATGGGGCAAATGGCTTTGTTTTCTTCCTCCCAGTGGCGGGGATATCAGGGCCTGTCGTCTTCAGGATTAATATCCGTGACTGATAAACTTGCATTTCCCTCTCTTCCTCCTCCGACCTCCTGCACGAAGCCCCCGCGCCCTGCTGTGCTGCGCGGCTTGGTGGGGCCATCCCAACCACCGTGCGAACCCCAGGGGCCAGCCGATGCCCGGTTCGGGGACACACAGGAAGAGCCGTGTCTGCGATCGGCTTTGTGAGTCACTACCGATTTCTTCTGTTGTAACATACCTCAAAAAAAGAAAGAAAGGAAGAGACAAGTCCACTAAATGCAGCTGTTGATTCATCTGCACTGGAACTCGAAGTATTGGGTCGGCCCAAGAGTCCGTTTAGTGTTTCCATAAAATAAGACACTTTTTTTTTTCATTTTCACCAGTAACTTCACTGATTGGGATATTCTGAGTATGTCGGCTCTCTCCTGCTATTGGCTGCTAGTGGGCAGAGGCCGGGGAGCTGCTAAACGTCTTCCAATGCCTGAGACGGCCCCACAGCAAAGGACACGTGGCCAAAATGTCAATAGTTACCAAGAAACTTCGCAACCCACTTCTGACACGTTCAGCCAGTCACAGCACCTTCTCCACACACGGCACAAATCTTTTTTTTTTTTGCATTTCAGCTGGTTTTTACCTTTCTTGAAATAATAAAGCATAATACACCAAAAATGTTGTCTATATTCTTGCATCTTCAATATAAAAATGGCTGCCCAAAAATTCACCAATTTTTTCTTTTTATAAAAATTCACCAGTTTTGATAAACTCCTTTTAAACACACACTGATGTGACAGCTGCCACAATAGAGTGTAACAAAAATGCTTTAAATGAAGTTAAAGACAAGCACTACTAGACCATTGTACAGAAACAAACAAACATTTTGGCCAGTCAGTGTAACAAGAACAGAAAAGACCCTCACACATGTAAGCTCAGTAATCATCTGAGGAAATATTGTCTGTATAGAGAGACCATCTCAACCTAATTTTATATCACATTTGGGTTCCGTTTCATACATGTGGAAAAAGTTAAACAGCATTTGTTGCCTCATTTCTAAGAGCCCCACTGGGAGTTTTTTGATGTGTTTGTCAACATGGGTGAGCTCGTAAATGACGAAACTCAAGGGCTTGAGACAACATGACCTGCTGGCTGCTTTTCCCCAGAAATAACCTTCACTTAAGTCGAGAGCGAGATGGGTATCAGGCCGTGCCCTTTGCTGTGCCTACACACTGAGTCTTGTGATTTGCGTAATCCCCAAAGAAGGAGGGATGCGGGCTGGTAGGAACACAGGAACAGGGGGCGGCACCATCACGTGGGAACGCCTTCATTTTCACAGTCGTCCTGCAGAGTCCGAGCCTCTCAGTACATTTGTTAGGAACCGGGTTTGGGCCGCCTCTGTTTTTGTGGGGTTACAGATTTTCCTTGCACAGTCACCTGAGCGTCAAAGCTCTGGCTCTCATGTTTCAGCTTTGTAAAAAAATACATATTGTTTATAAATTGTTCAGTGAGACCAGTTACATTCTGTGTTCATGAGGAAGGACTTGGAAGTGTCCCCTGACCCCGCTTTGGCTGACGGCTGCGTGGGGGCAGCTCTGAGATCGGAACCAGAGAGACCGTTTTGTCAGGGGTTGGTGCGCGTGGTGTTTTCCGTGGATGGCTCAGAGCGACTGCATCGGATTTTGAAATGTACAGATAGTACAGATGGGAAAATAGAGTCAGCCAGACAAGAGCTTCGGCGCCTGCCAAGGGTCACGCACCGTGCCCACGGTGGACAGACCGCCGTCCGTCCGTCGGTCCACAGGCGAGCCGCCGCTTTCCTGTTTATGCCTGGGCAGAGTTCCGCTTCCTGTAGCTCGCCTTCAGCCCCAGGTTTTTCCGCTCACCCCAGGGGTTCTCTTCCTTCAAGCGGCTCATTATTTATCATTCAAGTAAGCCATTGGAATTTTGTTAATTCCTGTTTTACTTAGCACATGCAAAATGCTATCATTATCCGGGAGAAGATAATGGTAACTTGTAACTGTTACCCAGAGCACTCATTCAGCCACCTTTGCCAAACAAACCTGGTCAGGTGTCTGTGAAACGGGGCGAATGCCAAGGTGACGACCTTCCAGCCCCGGGGTGGGGTGGGGGGGCAGAATCTGAGGTTAACGATCACTAAGACCCGTCTAGCTATTAGGAGACGGTTTAGGCACTTCATTGTTACGAAACTGGTCAACATTTAGAAATCCCTGTCGCTTCAGCCAAATCCCGAGTCGGTCACAGTTCAGCTGGCATCCAGTCTCCCTCCATCCCTCCCCTCTCTGCTCCTTAGCAACACTCCGGAGTCTGGGAGAGAGAAAAGCATACTGCACAGTTGGCTTACTCGTCCGTCTTCACTGGAGCCATTTGCAGTTTAAGATAAGACACAATCCTCAGCTAAGGAAATGCGACTCTGGGGACTCGGGCTGCAGTCCCCTCGGAAGGAGAGGCATTTCTGGGGGCACACACGCAGTCCAGGGCCCTGGGATCACATCCCATCAGAACTTGTGTTTTCAAAGCCAGATCACCCACGTTTGTGGGCGGGGGTGGCACACCTCTCAAAACAATTTAAATTTAGAGGTAGTCCACGTTGAGACTGACCTCACCTGAGAAATTTGTCCCCCCCCACCCCACCAAAGTCTGATGATCTTATTTCCTAATTCTATCCCAACAGAAGGGGCATCTCAGATTTATTTTCTTCTTATTTCTCCGAAAACACACTATCCTGTCAAACGTTTTTGAATTTCACATTTATGAATGTTATGCACTCTTATAAATTATATTGACTTTTAAAAAATACCCATTTTTAAACCACAGCCGTAAATGCCACCCTGGTTTTCGGTATTCCCCTGTTCACTTAGTCCCATAAGCAGGTTCTATGTGTAACTGGGCGTCAGTTGCCACTCGAGTATTTTGGGGATAAAAGTACAAAACCAAGGGCGATGGGCTGTGGTTGAAAAGCCGACAAAAATGCGCATTCTGATTCGTGGCTTGTGTGCGTCCTTGCTCCTATAACACTACTGATATTTATTCGGAGCTTTGCCTTGATCACCCACCGAGAGGAACGCTTTTGCTCTGTAGCAGTTGGTGGAGAGACCCTTCGACACCTGGCTGTCTGATTCCTGAAGAGTGCCAGGTTAAAGCAGGGAAGATGGGGTTAATCTGCCACTGGGTTTCCCTATAACACACCTGATAGCTGGGGCGATGACGTTGGACACAAACTAAAAGTTTAAGGGCATGCGTCCCCGTATCATTTAAAAAAACCAAACAAACCGAGACTTGGCAGAGAACTAAACGCTCGGCGCTTCTGTAGCTGAGTCGGGCTGAGATACCCCAGGCTAAAGATATGGTTCTGTGGGAAGGAAAAGCTTGTGGCTGGAATTCCGCCAGGCCTTGGGGTGCAGCTGGCCACTGAAGCCTGCTGAGCCGGAAGGGCCCCTCGGGGTCCCAGGTTGCCCGACCTGGTCCCTTTCTCTGATTCCTTGCTTTTGTCTCCAGATGCGTGGAACTTGCCCAAACCTCCTCCTTTCAGAGTCTGCCGTTATATTCGGAACCCCGGATGGTATTGCTCGCCTCTGCCCCCCCCTTTTGTATTGTCTTAAAGAAAATTGCCATGAGTTGCCGCGGTTTGGGGTTCTTGCTGAAGAAGCAGCAGGGATTCAGGGTCTAGGTGAGTTCCGTGCCGCCAGCCGTGTGTGTGTGAACGCAGCTCGGAGAAAGCAGAGCAGGGTGTCCCGTGGGCCGCGGAACACCTAAACACGCCGTCCTTGGAGACTTGGGCCCACGTGTGGGGCCGTGCCGGCCCGCGTTTATCTGTCACCTGGAGAGGGCCCCATGGCCAGCTCCCCCACGGCCATCAAGGCCACGGGCGGGCAGAGGTCACATTCGCTGCAGAGGGATGTCCCAAGGAGCTGGAGAGCTTCAGGAGGCCGGCCTGCTGGCTGCGATAATGTCATTTCAATGAAATCTGACTTTCCCAGCTCCCTGCTGAGACGTCTGTTGCCTCTTTTCTGACAACATCCCGGCTCCTAATAACTTCTGTGTGGAGGCAGGAGCACGCAGTTTCCCGTATCGTTCATTACGCTGTACCTTTGCTTCCACTGGCTCGTTACAAGGTTGCTGTAAGGGTCGCTTGCCTCCCCACTCACAGTTTCAACAGCTTTTTTAGTAATTTTCATTAAAAAATTTAAAAGATTTTATTTATTTTTAGAGAAAGGGCAAGGAAAGGAGAAAGGGAGAGAAACATCGATCTCACGCGCCCCCAAACTGGGGACCCGGCCCACAGCCTAGGCAACTGTCCTGACTGGGAATCGAACCCGTGGCCCTTTAGTTCACAGGCCGGTTCTCAGTCCACTGAGCCACACCATCCAGGGCTTTTTCAGTAATTTTCACATTTGTTGCAGGCTGCGAAATAATTATTGGTATTCACAGGTGAATTTCTAAGAGTGACCAGGTGCCCTTGTGTGCGGTAGCTGGTCCTGCAAGTCCCCTACAGCCACAGGGTGACTCATACACGTGCTCAGCCCACGAATGTTCACGTAGACCTACTGTGTGCCATACACTGGGGACACAGCGGAGTACCTCACGGCTCGGGGGCAGACGTTCACACAATAGTGTGAAAAGCCAGAGGATCAGGTGCGACCTGCTTTCAGTGGCTGGGAGTCCCGGGGAAGGGCCTGTGTCTGCAGCAGCTGGGAGCCCGTCCTCTTAACCGGCCCGAGTCGGGCAGGTTCCTGGTGGCAGGAACAGCCTTGCGGATGCCGGACAGTGGGAGGGCGGGTGAGGGAGCCCCACAGCACCTGTGGGAGAGGAGCAGAGGAGGGTGGGCCAGCCGGCAGGGCTCGGAGTGCTCAGGCTCCCCAGGAGCCCCCGTGGGGCGTGAGGGGGTGACGGGATGTGACCAGAAAGGGGCCACGTGGGCGGCTGAGGGCTGTACTGGGTGGGCTTCAGTCCTACCCCCGTCTGTCACCTCAAATGTCTAGGTGCTCCTGTCGGGGGACAGCCCTGGCTCACAGGTTCTTGTGAGGATGAAGCGAGTGGATCCGTGCAAGGTTCGTTGGTAGTGCGGTGCGTTCCTAGCGTGGGGCGCGGTGAGGACTCCCGAACTCTCGTGGGGTCCTGTGCTGTGGGGCCACTGAGAGCCCCGGCGTCCCAAGGAGACGAGGGATAAAAAACTTCCTCTTTGTTTTCCTTTCAGCCTCCTTGTCCCAGGTTGCAATTCTACATGAAACGCTACATGTTTGAAAAATGTAAGAATTTCCAATGTATTGTTCCTGAGAGGAGAACTTCCCGCCGGTCCAATGTCCCTCATGAGTCCGACCGGGGACAAATAGACGTCACTCACCACGGGCAGCCAATCGACTGAGGCAGGGTCCGGGATGGGAGGGGCAGTGGGGGCTTTTCACTCAAGTTTAAGGAGACGACCGGGCCAGAAGCTTGGCAGACTGTGCCGTACGTTTTGGGGGGAGCTGAGCGAGAAGCGATGCCACGGGAGGTGGAAACGAAGCTCGTCCAAGGGTGGCCGAGGCCACGGCGCAGAGTCTGCAAACGGCCCCCCCGCCCCGGCCACCTTGGTGGCCTGTTGTGAAGTAGAGGCTGCCCCTCCCAGGCGGGCGGGGGGATGTGGACGCTGCTCCGCCCCGTTATTGATGGGTCAACAGAGTCGTGACCCGTCCCCTTCTGGGGTGTCCTCGAAACTCCTCCCGCACGTCTGAGGGTGCGGATGGGACCGGGCAGAGTCCTTTGTCCCTGACTCAGGGTGCGGGTCGAGCTTCGGGTCGTTCTGTTCAGTGGACTGGTTGCCTCTCCCACGCCCCCAACCGGGGACTTGTCCAGCAACCCAGGCCTGCGCCCTGACTGGGAATGGGACCGGTGACCTTTTGCTTTGCAGGCTGGCACTCAGTCCACTTGGCCACACCAGCCAGGGCTGATTTCTCTCTCTCTCTCTCTCTCTCTCTCTCTCTCTCTCTCTCTTAAACCTAGCTGCTCAATTTCCAGCACCTGCAATTTACACAATATTGATTTACTCTAGATGGTCTAAATGAATGCACATTTATTTCGTTTTTGTGTGTGATACTGTCTCTTTTTTTTTTTAAACGATGGCTCTGCTTTTTCCTTTCACCACAAACCCTAATTTAAGGTTTTTAGGGTCTCTTTTCTTGTTATGGTCCCTTGCACTGGGGGTGGGGGGGATATGGATCCCAACGTTCCTTTCTCCTTGTCGACAAGTGACGCTCTCTTTAAAGACCGGCGTTTTCTCACTCAGGGGTGCACACTTCACCTAAGCCACCTGTCTGGAGGCAACTCAGCCTCATGGATGGCCCCACGCAGACTCGTGGTATTTCTCACCACGGGGTCCCTGCAGCGGCATGGAAAAGGCCGCCGTGCCTGAGTGAGACCTGAGAGAGTGCGTTCGCCTGGCGACCTACTCAGTGGCTGCCTGACCTTCCTCGCTCCGCGGGTGAAACGGAGAATCTAACGAGGTGGAAGGCCTCAGAACCTGTGTGCTGCCCCGCAGACGGCCGCTGAGACAGAGAGGGAAAAACGAGGCAGGCAAAAAACATGTTTAGAAAGCAGCCTTATAATTTAGGATGCCGGTAAATTACTAGGAAGTTGCGCAACCCCTGTTTAATGGACACGGACTAATTATAGCCCGGGAGCGGCAAGGCTCATCCTGCGGATGTGCAATATGATTCCTTTTGGAGAAGCAGCAACATGCAGTGAACACCGTCCATGTCAGCTTATAGACCCGCAGTTCCAAAGGGATTTCTGAAAAAGGGGCGAAGAGCCGGCGTGTAGCGACCCCGGCTTCGGACTTGGAACTGGTCTCGGGCAGCTGTTTTTGTAAATGGAGCCACGTGACTCAAAATTCAGAGTCCCGGTTCTCTCCTGGGTGACATTTGTATTTTGAAACAACTCCCTCTGTTTCTTAATGAGAAGGAGACTTGACTCTTTGCTCAGTGGTTCATACGCCTGAGCTTGCCGAGGGCTGCCAAGAGCTCTGAAAGGCGCCGTGCCGTTGTTTACAACAGGTGGGAGACGGTCACTGAGGTTTGGGGACTTGTCTGGAGTCACACGGGCACTGAGCGGAGGCCCCCAGACCTGACGTGTCACGGACCTGGGTCGGGGTGGTTAGCTGTCCCGTGGACGGTTCCGGGGCCGGGTGACTTTCCCCGTGTCCCCGAGCCCTCAGGGAGTTGGTTGCTCTCAGGAGACCCAGAAGGGATGCGTTTTCCGGTCCTGCCCAAAGGCTGCCCCAGGACAAGACGGGGTGTGCACACCTAGTGGGTTTTCTAGTTGGTTTCGAAGCACTGTCTGCACATTTTCAGTTTCTGACTCAGATGGAGGAACTTGCAGTGTTCGTTCGTTCATTCATTCATTCACTCGCTCGTCCTCTCCCAGGGGCCAGTGGCGTTTGGGCTCCGGGGAAAAGGCCGTGAATGAGGCTCAGACGAGGCCTGCACCCTGTCCAGGTTCGGGTTCCGGTGGCAGCGGAGTGACAATGGGAAGTACAGGCATACGGCGGCAGGCCAGGGGCATGAGCCAGGCAGCGAATTGATCTTGAGTAGTGAGTTCGTTTAGACTCCCTGGCACGGGGTGGCTTGTCTCATGAAGCAACCTGCAGCTGAGCTGCGAGTGATGGGCGGCAGCACCCTGCTACTTGAGGACAACATTTGGGGCGGGAAGGAGCCGAGCCTGTTCGAGGGAGAGAGAGGGCGGTGCCTGGGCCGTGGAGGCCGGGAGGGAGCTGGCTCGATCCACACCCAGCTTCCCGTGTGGGAGCTTGCGTCTGCCGTCCATCTCAAACCCTCAGGTGTCTTGGCGTTCAGAGGTCATGTCCACTGCACATGCCACACAGGTGTGGTGTGGACGTGGCTGTGTGGCGTGCAGTGGTGGGTGCTGGAGACGGTGATGAGCGTGCTCCTGCCCCTGGGGCGCCTCCGCCCTGGGAGGCAGCTCAAGCAGGAAGCAGACCTGCATTGCTGTGCAATGCTGATGTGACAAGGGACAGCTGTGGGCGGAGGGACAGGGCAGGCAGGGACAGCAGGCGAGGCTGCAGGGGAGGGAAGCCCAGTTTGAGGCTGCAGGTGCCGGCAGGCCTGGGCCCGGCAAAGGGTGGAAGGAGAGGGTGGCGGGAAGTCAGATGTGGGCGGGGCTGGTGTGGGGGGCACAGAGTGCGAGGGGACAGAGCCGCCAGTGAGCTGGGGGCTGGCCGAGCAGGGCGTGCCTGTCGCGCCTGATAGAGTGATGAGCAAGTGCATCTTCTGATGTTTTATCCTCAGGCCAGGACATTTTTTCATTGCTTCTTAGAGAGGGGGGAGGGAGAAAGAGAGAGAGGGGGAGACAGAGAAACATCTACACAAGAGAGAAGCCCATTGATTGGCTGCCTCCCATACGTGCGGGGATCGAACCCGCAACCTTTTGGTGTGCAGGACAATGCTCACCATAGCGTGGCCAGGGCGAGTGTATCTTTTAAATGGAGGCCTTCTTGGCCGGTGACATTCTGCTAGTTTCAGGGGCACCACCCAGCGATCTGACATCCGTATACACTGTGACGACCACCATGGTAAGTCTAGTCGATACCTATGCACCAGGCTCACACACACACACACCCCTTTATGTTTCAGAAACAACGTACAAAGTGTTGGGAAAGGCTCAAGACCAGAGACAGGGAGGCCATTTAAAGCATCTGTGGTTTTCAGAGCAGGTGTGTGACTCCGGCGTGGGCGGTCAGATTCTTGCACCCAAGCGACAGCCAGGTTCAAGCTCAGAGGGGAGCGTCGTCTTCGGCTCCTGGTTTGCCCCTGGCATCCCGGTGGGACTGCTGCCTCCCACCGGGTAGAGCTGGGGTCCCTGGTCTCAGTAGACGGTACAGGCGCTTTCACAAACAACTTATCTCGGTCATAAAGGCTGTAACAGTAGCAGGAAGGAAGGTCAAGAAGAGACTTGAGTTATGGGGGAAGCGTGGCTTGCCTGACCGTGTTTCCCTCCACCCCTGCCCCAGGCAGAAGTCCTTTGCCTCTGAAAAGGGTCATGTGCCCTCACCGTGTCCGTCCAGTGGACGCCCCAGGCAGAGGCGCTGGAAATGCAGTGTGTCTACCTGCCCGGCTCACACCGGCCCTGGAAAGTGAACTCGGGAAGGCATCTGCCAGTTG
Organism: Artibeus jamaicensis; assembly: GCF_021234435.1. NCBI lineage: Eukaryota > Metazoa > Chordata > Mammalia > Chiroptera > Phyllostomidae > Artibeus > Artibeus jamaicensis. The sequence continues at coordinate 7,191,370 of NW_026522054.1, read as the reverse complement.
GACATGAACCCAAACTGCTACTTCCTGCCCCTGGTGGGAAGCAGTTTTGTGCGTTTTTTCTGTTCAGCCCTGAGTGCATCTGGATGTGGCAGAAAAGACGGTGGCCGCCAGTGCGCGGCAGAATTCAGCCGGGGGCCTGATGCGCTGTGAGGTGTTGCTGGCTGGTGTTCAGCCTCCTGTTAATGTGCGACATATTTAAACTGAGGAGCTGCGGACCCGCGTCCCACAGGCTCCCTCCTAAGGACGCGTTTCATCACTTTGAAAGATGGGCCCGTGGGTGGGCCTTTTCTTAGATTATGGTGATGTTCTCCGGAGTGCTCACACTGGCTTGTGGGACGCATTACAAGAATTAAGGAACAGTCCCGTTGGGATGAGTGTGAACAGCTTCTGTTTACCCGGAGTCATTCACTTATGTGTGTTCAGAAAGACCAGACTCCGCAGGAAACTGTATAATAATGTTTGTTTCCTGGGAAGAATTCTGATAAAACCACCCATTTCTCATGTTCTTGGCAGAAGCCAGACAAAAATGCCGAGTCCTTTGTAGTCTCTAGATGTGTGGGTGTTTCCAAGTTTCCTTTCTGGGGGAGAAACTGTAGCGTGCACGTGTCTCTAAGTGTCTAGTGACACTTTGTGTAGCTGACCGCACCCAAAAAGGACACTGTAACCATCCAACGCGAAACCCTAGGGAGGAACGATTAGCCTGTGACAGTGAAGAGAGGGCAGAGGTTTTATTCTGAGCCCCGGTTTGAGGGACTTGCAAGTACAGCTTCCTTCCTCTTTGTAAATAACTGACACGGGTTATCCCCGAAGTCAGGAAACAGACAAATATGTGTGATATACATTCAGAGTATCTTCGGTCTTTACGAGAGATGTGCCCATGTTCAACGTCTGCTTTGAGGAAGGTGCTTTGCAAGGGCAGCACACAGCACATGGCAGGCCCGCTTCTCTGCCCCCAGAGAAAGTGCTTTGACCCCTCTGACCACCACATCTGGCCCTGTGAGGGGCAGGCTCATGTGTTGCCCCCCCCCCCCCACCAGGGTGCTCTTTCTGAAGTTGAAGTTACTGGACATCATTTAGAAAGGGCAAGTGGTAACACAAAGTAGCAAACGAGGAAAGCTAACAGGTAGACAGCATTGGGGGAAGTCAGGAAGGCTTCCTGGAGGAGGTGGCACTTAGGTTTGACTTTTAAAGGAGCAGCAGGGCTTGGCCAAGTGCAGAAAGTGAGAGTGGGTGATCCTTCTGGGCAGAGAAGAACTTCTTTTCCTATTTGAGTGCCACAGAGTGTAGTGATCATGAACCCTTCTCCCCCCCTCCCCCACCCCAAACCGAAGCCCTCCGGAAAGGCAGGAGCCACTAGCCTGTCGTGTGCCTCACTGCTGAAACCAGGGACTGGACTCCCGTCTCCGAAGCTCCCGGCAGCTCTGTGGTTAGTTGTGGTTTGTGAGGGACTGGGCCCCCCAGTTCCCTGCAAGAACAAACAGGAACATTTGCTATGCTTTTTCTTCCACCCACCCTTGCCATAAAGCAATCGTCCCGATTTTGACATGGGGATCTCTCTCACCCTCCCCTCTTCTGGCGTGACTCTGCTTGTCCCGCCCCCAAGGCTTTCTCCCTTTCTCTCTGCTGACGGACACTAAGCCGATGTTGGAGGGAGCACAGGACAGGAAGGGGAGCTGAGTCATCATTCCTGTTCGCTCCGGCCCAGAGGAAGACAGCAGGGGACAGAATTCAGTCCCCAGGTCCAGCACTCGGAACAAGCAGGGGCTTTCCTGCCCTGGGTGGGGGCAGTTCACGGGGCGGGGGGGGATGAGAGATTTACTCCAAAGCTGGGCAAAGGGCGAGGGACGACGCCCTGTGTGGAGACCAGGCTGGTGCGAGCAGTTGCCTGGATGCTCCTGGATTTCGCAACCGGCCAACGCTGAGTTGAACAGGATTCCTGAGAAATCCAGAAAGGGGTTCCCACCTCCGCCCCCGACCAGGCTGCCCCTCGCTCGCTGAGTGACACTAGTTCCAAAGTTTCTTACCAATTCGTTTTTAAGGGTTGAATCCCAGAGGCTGCGGTGAGTAGGACGTCAGGGTCTTCTGGGCAGGCCGGCTTGGGGGCCAGCTTGGCCGCCGAGGCATCTCCGCCTGACCCTGCGCATGTTCAGGTCATTCCCCAGCGAGCTAGACAGGTGGGTTTGCCGTGCGGGTCTGGGCTGTAGGCTTACCGGCCATTACTGGTACAGTTACCGAGGCAGTCGGGACGATTCTACATTCTCCCTTTGCCGGTTCTCCTCGTGCTAAAAATAGGGGGAGACTGGAGATTTAGATTTAAGTCCCTCCGGCATATTGGGAGAACAGCCGTGTTGCACACACGTGCACAGATGTACAAGCACACACACTCATGTGGCAGCAAGACGGGCGGGGACAGCTCCGATGTCACGTACGGAAACCTGGCTGGCCTGTGAGTCTCCGGACGACACTGCCACCCAGATACGGTCCTGCCCAGTCTAGGGTCCTTTGGAGAGTTGGCTGCAGAAGGCTGGAACTGCCACTGGAGGTACACCTTTCTTGTCACTGCGGCCGCCTCAAGCCAGGGACCCCGGACACGGCACAGAGTTGTGCGTTCAGCAGCCATGCCCGTTCTTGGGGAGATTCGGGCAGGTTGTCGGGGAGTGAACTTGGGAGAGCAGGTTCGCCGGTCGGCCGTGGAAGAAGGATGCCCAGGGAAACATCACAGCGCCTTTCAGATCGTGCGTCCCGGGAACACATATTCTATTGTGGAAACTTAAGAAATCGTATTTACCAAGAGTACGTTTAAAAACCACAAAACTTATCTTGATTTTTCTAGCCGTTGCTATGGTTTTGCATAATCCATCACGAAAGCCCAGGCACTGCCGTGATGGATGCAAGCCATCCGTCTCAGCCGGGCCACGGCTCCGATGATCTATTGGAACCATACATCGTCACGGCGCCGTCGGCCTCGTGATGCATGACGGCGCGCCGCCGTCGCCGCCGCCTGGGTCCGCACACTGGGGCCTGTGTGTCCGGGGCAGGGAGGTGGCGGGCGGGCGGTTCTGGGCTGAAATGCAGGTGAAGTTTGCAGAGCGGTGACGTCCACAAAAGCACGTCTGTGGGACTGGACCAGCTTTGGAGCCCCGCTCGCCCCGGGGGACGGGTGCAGCAGAGAGTGAAGGGTGGCCACGGAGTCACATGCTCTGAGTCGGAGTGGACCTGTGCCCGGGCCGCGCCTCCATCAGAGGTGGGGGTGGGGGCAGGGACCAGCCCGGGCTTCCCCGGCCCCCAGACCCACACGGCTCGTCTGAGTCGTTTGATCCCCACGGAAGGGCCACCAGCCATTCTTCGCCTGGTTTGGTTGTTTCATTTATTTATTTTTAAATAGTTTGTAGTTATTTTTAGAGAGAGGGGAAGGGAGGGAGAAAGGAGGGTGGAACATCATTTGGTTGCCTCTCCTGTGCGCCCCAACGGGGGACCACACCTGCAGCCCCAGCCTGTGCCCTGGTGAGGAATCGAACCCACGGCCTTTTGCTTTGAGGGACGACGCCCGACCCACTGAGCCACACTGGTCAGGGGTAGGGACCTGACTTCAGACATTGTTGTTTCATTTCTGTCTCCCCTCCCTTAGGAGGGAAAACTGCCTGCCCCGCACCCTTCCTCACCCGCCACCCGATCTGGAGATAAGGCCTTGGAGAGCGGGATCTGGTCCAGCCCAGGCCGAGCCGGGTGGGCTCCTGGCTTCCGTCTGCCCTCTGAGCCTGACCACCGCCTGCTGGGGCGGAGGGAGGCGCGGCCCCGAGGGCAGCCCTGCGGGGGCCTTGGCTGCGCCGTTCTGGTCATTCTGCCAGGCAGCCGGCTCCCGGCAGCCGTGCCCCCGCCACACACTGGTCCCGTGTGCAGCAGCTGGAGTGGCTGCTTCTAAACATGGACCCCGTCCCGTCACCCGCGGCCACTGCAGTGGCTTCTCACAGCAGATAGAGTGGCACCCAGGCTCGTGCCCTTGGCCCGAAGTCCAGGTGCTTGTAAGGCCACCGGGTCTTTCTTCTGCCCCTTGAACAAGCTCCCTGCTGTCTTGGGCTTTTACACTCATCCGTGATCTTGACGGGCTTCGAGGCTGCTTTGTTGTCACTGAGGCCTCGCCCTGGGCGCGCCCTTCCCGGAGGCTCTCCTGGATCCCCGCTGCTCCCGTCTTCTCTCTCCCCCAGTGCTGGTTGTTTATTTATCTGTTTATGGTTCCCCTTGCGGACCCTGCAGTCTGTGGAAAGCCTGACCTTGTCTCGAGTGCCCTTGGCTGTGTCCCCAAGTGCTTCCGACGGGAAGCTCACCAGTAATGACTAAAACCCAAGGCTCTGTGTGTGTGTTGATGGGTTGACTGAAAGTGAGGACAGCAGTAGGGGGTGAGAAGTACAAGATGGGGGTTACAGGGGGGGGGGCGGGACAGAGGTCGTCACAGCTCGTCAAGGGCCCGGGGAAGGGAGCTGACAGACCCGTGACACGTAAGGGACGGGGCCTTTGTGCAGGAATGAGGAGAGAGAGCCGGACTCGAATTGGGGCCCATCCTGTGCCTGCCATGGCCATACGTGGTGACATTTATCTTCCGGCTGCCGGAGACCGGCGCAGATTTGGAAAAGCCACTCACACGCCCCGCGTCACGCCGGGGGGGGGGGCAGTTGCAGCCGCCGGGGGCCTTCTGTGTTCGTCACAATCGCGGGTAGTTTCGATGTCTACTTCTGTGTATTTTTCTTCCCTTTTAGAAATGTCTACTAAAAATGTTTTCCCCGATGACAGCCAGCGTTCATTATTATTCTGTGTCAGTTTCGGGTGCACAGCGTGGCGGTTAGACAGTCGTGCCCTCCAGAGAGTGGCCCCCGATGTTTCCAGTGCCCACCGAGCCAGAGTTGTTCCGATGCGGGTTGACCAGCTTCCCTGTGCTGGGCTCCGCGTCCCCAGGACTGCTCCCCACGACTGCTCTGAAAATAGCCATCTCTACCCCTCAGTCCCTTCCCCCTCCCCCCGGCCCCCAGCCTGGATTCCATCTCTGGCTGAAAGTACGTCATGGAGCCGTCAGAATGGAGAACCGGTGTGTGATGGTGGACAGGTATTTCCATCGGATGGTAGAAAACTAATTAATGTCAAGTAACCCTTACATCTTACCAGGGAAGGAAGTGTACCTTCTAACTGATTACAACTATCCCTTGTCAGAGAAAGCGCTCGGAGCCTGGGGTGGGGGTGAAGAGGGACATTTCTGGAGCTTTCTCCCCCTGTAGAATTCATCTGTTCTTTGTCCTGTTTTCTTGGGGTCTTGCGAAGCCACTGACTTTTCAATCTCGGGTAAATTAACTCCCACTGAGATGCTATTGATTTAGCTCATCCCCCTTCCCAGAGACATTCGCGGTTAGCACAATCCCCGAGGGATCTCGGCGGACTAGGGGCAAGCAGGCAGCATTTAGACAGCGCCTCCAGGAAGGAGGTCCTGGTGGACTGGCCCTTGGTCAGCACGCGCCCTGATTACCCCAGCCTGTAGGGGCACCACCCCTGTGCTCAGCGTTTGGGACTCGGGTGACCCAGATCGGACGCCGTCTCTGTTCTCGTGATGTGTCCATCACCACCCCCCACCCATCCTGAGCCTGGGAAGGACCAAAAGGTGCGTGAGGCTTGGCCGGTGGAGCCCAGGCAGGACTTTATCTGCCATCATGCCAAGCCCATACATGACCTTTTGAGGAAAATAACATCATGGAATCCAGCTGGGCCTGATTCCAAACCTCGTGTTCAGCGGGTGGCGCGGGGGGAGGGGGCCGTCAAGGACAGGTGTGCCTGGGTAGGGGGACAGGGACCAGCAGGGGAAGGGACAGCGACTGTAGCTGAACGAGGGGGGAAGGGAGGGAAGGACAGGGGTTCGAGAGGAGACAGGCAGGGGACGGCGGAGGGGCGCACCTGTGTGTGCAAGAGCATTTCTTGGCTGCGTGAGCGTCCAAGATGCGTGAGGGTCAAGATGCAGGGCCCGGGGCTCTTCCTTGCAGGCACGTCCCTGTCACCTGGGTTTCATCGTGGCCCCGGGTGTTTTCCTGCTCCCGTGGGGAGCAGGACCCCGAGACGCCACAGGGTGCCCCCAGGGTCAGGGCAGGCCCCAGGTAGATGTCACGGGGCCGCAGGACCGGGGACCGAAATGTGCCAGCAGTGTTTCTCTTCCGGGTTTCCCCTTGCCTTCCTTTCACACCTGCCTTTGAGTGGACTGAGACCAGGGAGCCCAACACAGGCACAGGCAGCCGGCACCTCTGGGGTGCCCAGGAGTCCCACGTGTCCACGCGGTCAGGGGGCTGGCACCTGCGGGAGCGGCTGCAGGTCACAGCCTGCTGGTCCCTTTGCAGGCGAAGCCACAGGGGCCCGGTTGGAGCTGACAGATGCCGCTCAGTTATTCCCTTTGATCCATGCCCATTGCCCACCGGCATCGCACTGTGGTGCCCCCTCTGCTGCAGGCCTTGTCTGCGGGGGGGTCCGAGTCTGCAGTGGGGGTGGCAAGGGGCTCTGGTGTCTTCCCCGCCCCTGCCCCGCAGGGCCCCCAGATCTCCCCGGGTTTGTGCGTGGTTGGCTTCCGGGCCGTGATGGACCGTGACCCCCATGAGGAGAGACACACGGGCATCTTCCGACGGCCTGTGGCAGTTGCTTGTGCCAGTTCTCAGATGGCTGGGTTGGCCAGTGGGCTAGAGAGTCCCACAGAGTAGGGCTGGTCCCGAGCGTTTCGGGTGCCGTGGGATTTCCGGGTCACGCACAGCAGGCCCTGTGTGTGGTTACTACCAGCACACAAAGACTATTCTTTTATTAGTGGCATAATATCCCGTGAAATGGGTACACTGTGGCTTATTTCATCATTTTCCTGTTGATGGATCCTGGTGTTACAGCCACGGCTGTAGTTCAGAGGGCTCTGTCCCATCTGTTCCTGGGCGCACTCCTCAGCAGGCTCATGCAAGCGTGTCTGTGAGCCGGGTTCCTAGAAGTGAAGTTGCTTGTTCTCTGGGTTACGTGAATTTTGTTGCACAAGCCGTCAGCGTTGAGAATGCCAGCTTCCCCCAGCCCCTCACCGCGGGTATCTAAACTTCCCATCTTTGCTCATCTGGCAGGTGCAGATGGGTTATCATTGTGCTCACTTGCATTTTAAGATTGAAAAGGAAGTCGAGCATCTTTTAATATGTCGAGCCACTTAGAGAATTGGTCCCTTGTAGCCGCGCTGAAATGGTGGTGCCGGACTATACCGTACAGTGTTTCCCCCTTGGCATTTAGTCCTGGGCGTGGAGGATGGGTGCTCATGGGGTCCCGAGATGTCAGGGCTGAGGGAACCCTGAGACCCTTCACCGAGCTGTCCTTGGACACCGATGAGGAGGCAGAGGTCCAGGCACACTGGGCCCAAAGCAGGGCGGTGCCTTGTGCATACTAACGGGAGCTCTGCCTGGGAAATTCAAACCACTCATTTTAATCTGTTACCACCCCAGTGAGTTTCTTATGGCCGTACACGCCAACCCCATGAGCCTGCGTCTCTGGCCACAGTGTCCCCCTTCACAGAGCGTTTTGTCACAGCTGAGTAACCCAGAGGCCAGGTCAGCTCTTCGAGAGCAGCCATTAAATGTTCTGCAGGGTGTGTGGGCTCAGTCAGCACCCACTCAAGACAAATCAAGTGAGAAAAATCAATTTTCTCGCTCCTGCCATCACTTGCTGTTTTCATGGATTATTTAATACAATGAAGTCGTTACAGGACACACAAAAAAATTCCGAAACTCCGAATTGTGTTCTCATCATTGTAGAGTGATGCCTCGTGAAAGGACACCCGTTTAATTTCCACCTCGGGGCTAGAATTTTCCCTTCCTTCCACTCCTCACGGGGCCCTTAAACGGTTACTGAAATCGGAGTTCGTTATTACAGGCGTTTAAAGACGGGGCTTGGTGTGTCCCCCAGAGCACCCCAGCCTTCACCACTCCTGATGCGCTGCGTAGGGCTTCTTCTATGGAAGGAGTTAGACACGTCTGGGTCTTCTTGTCTTCAACTAAGTGTTCAGAAAAATTCAGAGCAGCTGGAACCTGTCAGCTGCAAAGTTGTCGACAGGACCTTCTGAGGGATGAGAAGCATAAGGGTTTGAAGGAGAGAATTGAAGAAAACAAAAATAAATGGCAGTTTAATATTTAAGTTACATGTTTCCAAGTCGCCCTCATGAGGAAGCCAAAAAAAAATAGTAAGGTTCGAGTGTTCAAAACAGAAATCGGGGGTGCGCGCTTTGAATGCTGTGACCAGGAGCCTGCCCTTTGATCTGTGGTCTCAAGTGGCTGCTTTTTCACCCAGATGCTGAGTCCAGCCGGGGTCTGCATTGAGGGGACCGAGCGCACTACCTTTGTTTTCCAAGCGTCGTTTTATTTTACCTCTTTCCCTTTTTGGATTCCAGGTTCTGGTTGGTTAAGTACTGGGATGCCGAACACTGTGCCCTCGTGCTCGAAAGTCCCTGACTTGCGCGTGGGCCGTGCAGACACGGGGAGTTCTGTTTTACTGACCTCCTCTCCAAGTATATTCCTAAGAAACGGTTTAAATCAATTGAATTGTACCTTTGGTTTCAGCTAAATGCAACTTGGGACTGGCTTGTTAAATGCTAATACAAATGCTCCTGCTTTCAGAAGTTAACTTTGTGAAAATGGTGGCAAACAGGGATGTTTCTAATACATCCTCGAAAACACAGATGTCTAAGGAAAAGCTAAGGCTGAGGCTGATGCGGCCGGGGCGGGGCGGGGGGCTGTGCCACGCCTCTGTCCCCGGTTCTTCTGCCGGAGCCGCCAAGCCCGAAGAGCTGGCCTGGGACCGAGGCCCGGCGCACCGAGGAAAGGCCCAGGGCCTGGTGATGACTCGGAAGCAGGGCACAGTGCGAGGCAAGTGCTGAAGCTGTGGGTTGGGGCGCGTGTCACCAGGCAATGGCGGTGCCTTACTGGGGGCTTGGGAACCCGTGGGGACAACTGGGGCAGACGGACAACCTCGTCTCTGGGATCTGGGCAGGCCGAGGGGGAGGGGCTCAGGGGGTACCATTCAGGACCAGGACAGTCGAGAAAATGGGGGCCCCTGAGGGAGTCAGAGAGGCAGGTGTGGCCGCGTGGGATTCGGGGCGTGGAGGATGGGAGTGACTTGAGCCGGGAGGGGACAGTGGGTCCCCCTCAACGGGGTGTGCGTGTGTGTGTCTCGGGGACAGAGGTGTGTGGCGTTAGTGTCCCCGACCTACACAGCATCACCCTGTGACGTTGGCCAGGTAACTGGGTTCGGCAGCCCAGCTGACACGTAAATCTTAGGAATGGGGTCCATGGAGAAGGGGGGTCCTGGGACCCTGCGGTTTCCATGAAGACCAGTGGGAGGGGGGATGTCCCGAGGGGTGTGAAGACCCAGCGTGCCGCTGGGCGCAGACTGGCCACGGAAGGTGACGTGAACCGACCGAAAACCATGAAGGAAAAGGGGCTCGACGGTGCCCCCTGTGGCTGTGGAGGGACAAGTGTGACCCGCACCCTCTACCTGACACCTCTGCTGGGCCAGGGGACCCTCCCGGGGTGTAGGGAAGCGCGAGGGGCCAAGGGCGGCAGATCCCTGTGCCCTGCCTCTCAGGGCACGTCCATCGGCTCTGCCCTTAGAACCCCGCCCTCCCTGTGACTAGCAGGTGGCTTTCTACGGTGTTATTAACTGTTGCCGACTTTGCTACAATTCACACAGGAAGTGGCTTTCAGGGGCGTGCAAGCCAGCCAGTCTAGGCAGGCATGGCCACCTGTGGAAGCCATGTCCCAAACGCCAGCGTTTTTGGTGGCCAGGCTTTGTTTACACTTGGAAAGCACAGGTTTGCTTAGAAGGAGTGACCGCTGGCCCTGTGACTTCTCAGGGACAAAGGGTCACACAAGGCATGGTGAACATGGGGTGGAGAGGCGCTGCCGTGGGGCGGGTCGCCCCACAGTTCCTGTCTCTGACCTCAGCTCTCCCCTCTGTCAAATGGGTACAGAGTAGCTCCTCAGGAGAGGCTGGGAACCGGCCAAGTGCGGGCTGCCGTCATGGCGACATGTGGCCACTCCTTCCTCTGTTCACACATCATCCCAGTGCCATTCGGGCTGTTAGTGTGTCCTCAACACTGGGGGAAGAGCCTGGGGTCTTTCCGGATGAAAACTTGCTCATCGGCCACTGCTCGTGTCTGGCTTCTCCACCAGCGTGATGTTCATCCAGACTTCCCCTCGGCGGTCCGGCGGCCGCCCCGTGGGATGAGAGCCACGGCCGCGGGCGTGTTTGTTCCCCATCTGGCCTCCTTTTTCCCTGGGCTGCTCCCGTCCCCGCAAACAAACTGCACGGCTTCTGTCTGGTGACCGTTTGCCTGCTGGTTTGTTTTATTCTTTCCTCCGTTGAGGCCAAAGTCCTGCCCTCGCCTGACACTGAAAAGTCTCAGGAATTCAGGCTGTAATGTAGGTGTGAACACGGTTTCTCGGGAGCAGTGTGCCCTGAGTTGTGGGTGACCTGTGGCTGCCGTGCTCGTGCTCAGGGCTGCTGCAAAGCCCGGCGTGGCCGTCACGGCGGGCGTGGCTGCTGTGGTCACGCCCGCTCACACGCAGCGGTAAAGGCCTGCGAAGTCACCATCGTCTGCATCCATGTGGAAGGCGTGGTTTTTTTAGGGTGGAGATGATTCTGAATTTTACCCTCCGGGTTTTATGGGCTAATTAATTGTGTTAGGATATAAAATATTATCCTCCTTATGCAAGAAAAGTTTTTCAAGCTCCAGGCAGGGGGACTCTGTTCCGCAGCCTTCACGGCGTCACGGCTCTGACTCTCGGGTTCATCTGAACTGGCGGCTCCTTGGGACGGGCGTGCGTGTCCTGTCCCGGATTAGAGGGAGGTTTCCATGGTTTCCATGGTTTCCGACCGCACCCCCCTGTCCCCCGCCCCACAGCCTGTCCCTGCGGTGAGCGCTACAGTGTCAGAACCTGGTTCTCCGACGTCCTGTGACCGCCGTCCGGTCCTCCCCGCGCCCCACCTCGGCCTCCTCTCCCGCCCTCTGTCACCGGCACCCTGTCTTGGTCACCCTGCACGGCCTGCGGTGACGAGGGACACATGGGTGGCCGGTGCCATCTGTGCCCCTGCGTGCCCGTCTGTCGGGAACGTCCTCTGCTCTGAGACCTCTTCCTGGGGACTGTTTTAAGGTGCAACTCCCACATCACCCCCACATCCCGCCCCACCCTTCCTCTGGGCCCCCAAAGTCCCTGTATCTGCGATAGTGTCAAATGTCGATGATACTTTATATTTTTCAGGATAAATTACTTCTAAAATGTTCATGCTAGTGTTTTAGTAAAAACCTCTTTAGGAAAAAACAAAGTTGCCTTACTTTCTGTTACCTGCAGCGGGGCCTTCAGGACCCAAAGGTGTGTGTGTGTGTGTGCTCACCTGGAGGCCTTGTTAGTGTTCGGGGTGGGGCCAGGGCGGGGCCGGCTCTCTGCCGCCCTGCGCAGCCCGCAGGTGACGCAGTGGGTCCTCAGAGCACACTTCCAGGAGCAGGGACCTAGAACCCGAGAGACTGGGCCAAAGAGGCGTCCTTTTCAGAGCGAAGTCAGCAAACAGACAGGAGTTGTTTATTCAGGAAGTTCTGCTGCTAAGGGTACACAGTGTGTTAGGTGCTGGGGCCCCGTGGGGTGCACCTCCCGGTCTGAAGGGGGCGAAACCACATAAATGATGTTGGGGCTGTGGGTGCCCTGATGGGGATAGACTGTGTTTGGGGGTGAAGATAGACTGGGCCAGTGTGGGAGGGCGATGGGCTGATTTTGGCGCGGCCAACCACACCCAGGAGCGTGGGGACGGGCGGTGGGGACAGGTGCCCTGTCCCTCCATCTCTAGGAGCCTGACAGTTTCAATCACACGCAGTACGTGTGCCCCTCAGCCCATGCCTGCGAAGCCACAGTCACGCCCTTCCCTGACCGCTACACTCCTGACCCAGGCAGCCACCGAGGCCGCGGGCCGCATGCCGCACGTGGGCATGGTCGTGAGGGCCCGAGGCGTCCCGTGCCTGACCGTGGGAGGAACCCCGGCGGGAGGCGGAGCGCACTCTGGTGCCCTCTGCTCGGGGCTCCGAGGGGCCCAGGGAGGTGACTGACAACGGGTGCCTGCTGGCTGCGCGCAAACAGCTCCCGCCTTCCCATTTCCTGCGACAGCAGTGAACCGCGCTCGGGTGCTCACACACACAAGCTCGAGGTGGCCCAGTGCGTGCCAGTGGCCGCCCCGTCCTCCCTCGGACCCTCGCTCTGCGGACAGCGCGGCAGCTTTGGGCAAGTTTCCTGCGGCGGCGGGAAAACAGGAAGCTGGCTTCTCCGCGGCCGTAAATCAGCGAGGATGGAAAGCCCCTTCCCTGCCCCCCGAGTGCCCGAGCTCCGCGGCCCCGGCGGAGGGGACACAGGAAGTGCCGAGTGTGCTTCGGGTGTGCACCTCAGCCCGCCCGCCGCAGTCCCCCCAGCAGCGCTGCCCTGCGTGGCCGCAGTTCTCCACCGCAGGCGGCAATGGGGGCTGCTTGGGCATCGTGAAGGACGTGCCCTTCTCACTGGTGCCTGGCTGGTCCCCCCTTACAGGGTTTTCTTTTGTGAGTGTGACAGCCTCCTCCAGCCTCCTTTAAAAAAGTCCCTCCGTGTTTCAAGCTCCTGCCCAGGGGCTGGTCTGCTGGCCCCGTGTGTCCTGGTCTGGGAGGACCCTCTCGTGGTCACCGGTCACCCAGCCTTGGTCAGCAGCCTCCGCACCAAACGTGGCCCCTCTGCCAGCTTCTCTCTGACAGTCGGTCGCTTTTTCGGGGGCCGTCTGCCTGCAAGAGGCTCCTGTGTTTTCTTGTCGAGTGGAGACCAGGTTTTGGTCAGAGGCCGGTGCACATCACGACAGAGCGAAACACACACGCAAAACGCAGAAAAAGCAGCATCACAGTAGAAACCGCTGGGCCATGCTGCCCTGACTTTGGGTCTAGTCACGCCAAGGGGCCCGTTTTCAAGGACACGGGCTGACCACGCGGCGATGGGGCGATGTTGGGAAGGGAGCAGTGTGGACACGGAAGGTCAGAGGAGAAGTGGACGAGCCTCTAAGCACCTGTCTGGCCGGCGTTGCGTTTCACAGACCCTGCGCCACTCCAGACGGAGACGTGCGCCCGGCCCGGGTAAGACACCCGGCTGAGTGGCCCCCAACCAGCGGTGTGACCTCCAGGAGTGTCCGGTCCTGAGGCCTCGGCTTCCTCATCCACAAGGGACCCCGGATCCCACCTTCTTCGGGGCTGTTGTGAGAACTGAGGGGGTGATGGAGGTAACGGAGAGCTCAGCACCTTCAGGGGCAAAAATCACCGTCCATCATCGTCGTCCTTGTTTTCGCGAGAGACCTGGGTGCAGCTGGGGGCTGGGATGGTGGCCGGGTGCTGAGTGTCCGACAGTCCCCGTCCCCCACCCAGGTGGGGCCACTGCTTTCAGGCTCCGGTGACAAGGGCGCGGGGAGGGTGAGCAGGCACCGGCCGGCACTGCCCGGGGAGCTTGGCCCGAGTCCAGGCCACACAATGCTCAGAGGGACGCTGGGCACTCAACAAAGGCCACACGGGGGGAGCGAAGGGGACATCAAACCTGGGACGGCAGTGCTCGGGGGCTGGGGGCACCTGCTTCCGCATGTATTTACAGAAAGACGCTCACTCCGCCCCAGAGTGGGGCTGCCCAGGGCCTCACTTATTCCTGGGGAACCTCGTCCGGACAGGATTTATTTTCTTTAAACAGTGAGAACTTGAGACATGGAGCCAGGGCAGTGGGGGTGAGCAGAAGGACCGGCACAGGACCTCTTCTCTCTGCACATGCTGCGGCTATTCTCCTAGCCCCCCGCGCTTCTGCCATGGGGGCGCTTCTCCAACAACCAGGGAAGCGACGGGTCTCACTGGGGCCTGAGAAAACCCGGGTGACTCTTCACATGGGGACGAGTATGTGGGCCGGGCGAGACGGTTATGGTGACGTCTCCCACCGGGAGTGGACGCCTGCTCCGGCCGGATGCCAAGCACAGGTTTGTTTTTGGTGTTATCACTTAGAAAAACACGCCTGTCAGCGCCGCCTGTTTTGACTCTGAAGGTAATGCACCGTTAGTGAGTGAAGGTCGGCCCTGCGGGGGGCTGCGGCCCAGGCTCCGGGGAAGGCCCCGCAGCCCAGGCTGGAGAGCACGGGGCTTACGACCACCCGGAGCTGAGGGACCCCCGTCCCATCACCACCCACATCTCTGCTGTGGGATGGTCGGCGGCTCCTCAGTCCCGACGAGATGGGGTTGTGCAGAGGATGCGAAAAAATCACTTTTGGGCGTCAGGGTGAATGCTGTCCTTTGGAGACAGAGGCCCCCAGACACAGCGGCTTAAAGAAGAGCAGTTTCTTTCTCCCCCCGCCCCGCCCCCCAGGTCTCACCAGGGCACCGAGGGTCCAGGCTGGGGCGTGTGAATAGAATCTCGCAGTCGGGTCTGGGGGTCGCTAAGGGCAACCTACCTGGCTGGAACGTGAGACGCAAACCAGGTGCTGCCTGTCTCCCTGGACGGACGACTCCATCTCCGACTCCATCTCCCCTTGGCTCCTTCTCTTCGGACGGACGTGGCCTGAGGACAGTCTCAGATCTAGTGGCCCAGGGGGTCCAGCCTGGGGCCTGCAGCCCCAGGGCTCTGCTCCACGCTGGCCCCCGCTCAGGCATGGAGTGGGGCCGGCCCCGCACCCTCGACTCTGCAGGGTACCCAGTCCTCTGTGTCGCACTCACTTCAGGGAGACACAGTAAGTCGTCCAATTCCACCCCCTTTGTGCCTCGGTCCCTCTCTCCTGGTGACAGACACGCAGCGTTTCCGGTCGGCTCTCAGCCTGTCTGCAGACAGAACCACAGCCGTGGCCCGAGATGGGCCCCCGTGTCACTGACCCTTCACCGGACACGAAGCTGGTGCCTCCGGGAAACGCAGAGCTGCAGGGACAGTTCCGCGGAGGATTCCACTCAGCCCTCCCCAGGTGGCGCGAGGGAGGCTGGGCTGTGAGATCCCAGGGAAGTGTCAAGACCACTAAGTCTCACTGCGCTTTGACCTGCGCGGGGCCGCACACGCTCTCCAAGGGTTTCTGGTAAAAATACCCATCAGAGGTGGCTTCAGACCGAATGTCAAACTCAGTTAGAGGGACGAGCCTCTTCCAAGTCATCATGAGTATCGGCTGCAACAATCCAGGGCCTGCCGGCTGCCCCCCCTCCCCCACTGATGGATCTAGCAACTCCGGGACTGTTGTTCCAAGGGCTGGCGGCTCGGCCCCGCTCCCGCACCGTGACCCCCGCTGGCCGTGCCTGGGGCTTTCCAGAGCCTCCCTCCCGCCTCCTTTAAAAACCACACGTGGCCACCGATGAGGACGTTTTGAAGATGACGTCCTGTGTCTGCTTGACCCGTGTGACGATTACCTGGGTGCGTTCAGCTGTAGGAATGGATCCCAGTGCGCTCTGTCTGGGATGCCAGTCCAGTTAAATATGAATATATGTTTATATTCCCTGGAATGTCAACCATTATTTTTGTAAAGTTCTTCCAAGTAAGAGGTTAACGAGGGAGGTGTGGTTTGCCATAAGGAAGTAGTTGCCTCAAAGAAGTCTTGGTTCTGTAGGTTCTGTATGTTTGGATCCGGTCCCTGGGGATCTTTTACAAGACCCTGAGAAGTCTGTGTGGTGAAAGGGGAGGGGATGACTCCGGCTCACCTGAGCGGAGGTGGGGGATGAGGGGCGGGGCGAGGGGAGGGCTGGACCACCCAGGTGCATGCAGTGTGAAGGGCTTTGCAGCTCTTGTACTACCACTCTGTAATAAAGGTGATTATTAACACCCAGAACGGATGTCTGCAGGTTATTTTCTGGCTGCAAACATCCCCGAAGACTCAGTTGTCCAGAAGGAGGCTAATTTCTAGAACACACATGTGCTGCTTCTCAGGGTTAAATCCCCCAGGGTGCAAAGCTTGAGTGACGTGTGTGTGTGTGTGTGTGTGTGTGTGTGTGTGTGTGTGTGAGTGGCGACTGGCTGCCTGGATTCCCATGGTCGTCTCTCTCTGGAGCAAACCCTGAGGGTGACCCTGGGTTACGGACGGTGGGGTGTGGCCAACAGCACAGACCCTGGGGCCACTCCGCCTGGGTTCAAACCTGCCTCCACCAACGGGGGCTTTGCGTCCAGCAAGCAGCTTTCAGACGAAGAAACGGCAGCTCCCAGGGCTGCTCTGAGGC
Source organism: Artibeus jamaicensis (assembly GCF_021234435.1). NCBI lineage: Eukaryota > Metazoa > Chordata > Mammalia > Chiroptera > Phyllostomidae > Artibeus > Artibeus jamaicensis. The sequence continues at coordinate 7,175,122 of NW_026522054.1, read as the reverse complement.
CGAAGGGAGTTAACCAAGCCCTTGGGAGAACTGGTAGAGCGCGGCAGGCAGCTCGACCACAACAATTAGATGCCGTGAGATGGCTCTGCCCCTCCGTTCTAACAGCGAGTGACATACATTGTTTCACTTCGTGCGTAGAGACATGTGATGCCCACGTTGAGTCGGAAGCTTCAAGCATCCCACTGAGGACGCTGGACCACTCCAGGAAACATCCGGACAGGAAATGTATCTGTTTGCCTGGAATTCCTTCGACTCCCTCCCCAGTCCAGTGCCCCCACCCCCGCCGGAGCTCCCGTCTCCCGTCTCCTGAGAACAGAACGGCAATGCACAAATGGCGGGCTGCACATATCAATGTTTATTGAAATACTGGGGGGGGGGAATAAACATTTTGTTGACAAATTCCTGGCAAGAACGGACATGACAATGTGCATTTCACTGGTACAGTAAGAAGACGTCAGCACGTAACTGATGGCACACTCTGGACGTGGGTTTGGGCCCCAGGCAGCAGAGTGTGCGGACACTTGGACATCCCAGGTGTCTGCGGGCAGACGGACTCACTGCCGTCAACCAGGCTGAGCCGTAACCCTTTCTCTCGGGTCTGCTTTTCCTAAGAAGTCCTGTCATGCGTCGGAGACGCAGTTGCTAAGGAGCTGTCTGGTGACCAAGGTCAACGATGAACACTGGGGACGTTTTACCTGCCGGCTCCGGGGGGGCCACCAGCAGTGTGGAGGGGCCTCTCTGTGTTGCCCAGGGTGTAGTTCACTAGGCTGACAGCACACTCATGTTCAACATTTTTTAGGTTCCTTATGCACTGGGGAGGGTTTTTGTTTGTTTGCAATGTTCACGACCCTCCGAATAACTTCCCCTCAGTCTCCTGAGTGTCCTCCGTACGTGACAGAACCGTTTCATTGGCTGTTGATGCTCCTCCCCCGCGGTGTCTTCCGGCTAACCGGGTGTGAACCGGAGAGAAGTACGCAGCTGCCCTGCTTACTGCTTTGGACACGGGCTCCGATCCACCCCTTCCTGCCGTCCCGTGGGCCGAGACTCTGCGTGAGGGAGGGGCTGCGGACACTCAGCGTGATGAATGTGTACCCTTCAAATGGACAAGGAGGAGAGGTGGTTGACCGAAATAACAAAACAACCCTCTTTGCACACACACAGAAGTAGTAACTAATATCTTTGGTCTACACCTTACGATGCTCGGGCAGGAGAACCAGGAGAGATGCCGCCCTCGCGAAACTCGCTTGAAAACAGGAAGCCACAAGTCACATAACTTACAATAGACGTTAAATAAACTACAGAAATAATTAGGAAGATTTACAGACATGTAATCAAGTGAACGATTTTAATTCATTAAGACCCTTCTCTGTCCCTGAACCGTGTTCCACCAACTTGAAGACATGTCGCAGTGCACACACACAAACACACACACATATTTGGTTTCTTTCTTCTTGGCTGTATCTGTACAGAGGCGAGACCAAGGAGCAATAAATTAGCATCATAGTTGTCTACAGTGGAAACTATGATATACAATATAAATAAACTATTCCAAAGCCAGAAACATTTATGAAAAAATTAAGGGACTAGAAGATACTTATTTTTTTTTTTTTTACAGTTTCTACAAGTGATTGTGCCGCTGATAATCTCAAAAAAAAAAAAAAAAGAAATCAAAGTCTTAAATGCAATTCCCGTTTTTGATTTTAGTGTCTCACGACGATAATTCAGCACTTTTCAAAACAATCACCAATCCGAGAAATGGCATTAAGGACGTGACTGCTTGAGCTACTTTGTCCTATCACAGCCCCTCCCCACCCGCCCACAGGACCTAAAGAATGTAAACACTATATTTTAGGTGACTTTTAAAGTGTTCATACTTTATTTTAAATGTTGATTCACATCGGCACAGCCCCCGTCCAGATGTGTGAAATAAGGCAAGACTTCCATCCCTGGGTCATTGCGTGTCAGGGACGCCGAGAGCGGCCTTTGGCAGGCGGTTCGGCGGTTCTCTGCCCGCCAGGGTTGGTTCTCCAGACTTCAGTCTGTGATGCAGAAAGGTCAGGGTCGCTCTCTTCCTTTCCTGTGCGGCAAGGCCCTACATCATGCTCACGTCTTTCCAGCCACAGGTAAAACCCTCGTTTCCGCCCCGTGTTAGGGGACATCCGAGCGAGTTGACTGATTGATCAGTTCACCTGTCTCTCCTGTCTGCATGGCTTCCAGTGTGCTCCGGTTGCTTTAAACTTTTTACAACTGTGACGAGGAGACATCGCAGCCAAAGAGGACGTGTGTTTTCTTTTTAAATGGACTGTGAACTTGGATGCATGTAGAGACTGACGTATCCTCGCAAGCCTTCCAGCCAGGAATTTTTCAATGAAATCCAACCATGCCAAAGCCGCGTTTTGGGAACAGTAGCAGAAATAAGGTCTAGCTTGCTTCGGCGGGGGGGTGCCTGTGTTTGAAAGTGTGTAGTCATTTCCCTTAACACTGACGAACGCTATTTGTGTTCGATCAGAACAGGGATACTGCCTGCTTTTTTTAAACATTATGAACACGTGACAAAACAAACCAGGACATATTTAAGCGGCAAGCTCATGTGTGTTGCTGGACTGTTCTTTTTAGCTCTTGGCCCGTCTCAGACACAGACACTGAAGATCAGGCTTTTTGAGATTTGGCGGAGCTGGTAGTGGCTGTGGCTGCGTCCTTGGTACAAGCTCCACGATCGCAGGACAGAAGGTGCCAGGTCCTTGAGGGGAAGAGGGAGGGACTGTTCCAGGGGTAGCCGACGGGGCCTCGAGCAGAGTTTCAGGTCGGCTTCACCGAGGAGGAGCTGTGGAGCTCAGATCGCCGCTGCAGGGGCCTAGTTAGCGGCTTCCTTGCAGAGGGGCGCTGGAATGCCCAGCGATGGCGCGGACGGCCCTCTGTCTCCTGGGTCCGTCTGAGGGCTCACTGCACTCTGCAGCAGCCTCCCCCGTGGCCACCTTGGGGGCCTCGAAGCCCTCGATTCACAGTTGACAGTACAAATACCCTGATACATCACTTGTTTGCTATGAAGTATTTGATTATTACACCTTTTCCAACTCGGTCCCTTGGAGTCCAGTTTTCCGCTGGTGCGGCTGGGAGCAGTTCAGAGTGTTTTCCTTCCTTCGTTCTTCCCGTTCCCCCCGCCCACCCCTGCCAGCCCCTCCTCCCGATCCCGGAGCGGAGCTGGGCAGGGGCGCCGGGGCTCAGGCCCTCTTGGCGTGCAGCATCTCGATGAGGAGGTTGTTGTACGGCACGTCGCCGTTCAGGTGCTTGTAGTACAGGTACTCCTCTGCCTGCACGCTGAGGGCCCGGATCTCCGGCAGGCGTAGCAGCAGCTGCCCGAACTTCTCCGCCTGCTGCGGGTAGTTGCAGGTGGTGTAGTCCAGCAGGGCGGCGTTGACTTGCTCCTGTACCCCTTCCACCAGCTGGAAGTTCTCCAGGTTTTTGACATCTGGATTTAAAGAAAAAGAAAAAGAAAAGAAAAAAGAAAACAGAGCATGTGATTTCCATGGCGTTTCATTTCTGTGTCCTACTGCTGTGGGCTCCGTTCAGGGAGGTGTTTTCCTCCCGACAGGCGGCGCCGTCAGCCCCACGCACCCAGGTCCCCGGGCGGGTGGTCAGAAATGGGCCTCGGGGAGAGCGCCTGTTTGGAAGTCTGCCTGTACCTCCTGTCAGTCAGACACCGGCGGGTTTGGGGCAAGGTCAGCTTTTTGCAAGTGTCACCGAAGGAAAGGGTTCAGGTTTGGGAGGAAGAGGGACCGTCACAGTGCTGGCAAATGGGTCCCCAGAGGGAGACCCATCTTGGCCAGTGTGTCGCGGGGTTCCTGCAATTCTGCATTAATTCTCCTGACCCAAGGTGAAGTCTGTGCCCAGGGTCTGATGTAGTGAATTCTAATAAGAAGTGACAGGGTTCTTGTTTCTGTTTGACATTTTCCAAATGACTCTGAACGCCTCCGACTCGCCGAGCCTATGCTAATGGGCCATCTGGCACACTCCAGTGACCGCCGGCAGGGCCTGGCTCCCGGGGAGGGCTCAGACGCACATCTCAGCGGCTAATGATCTTGTGCGAACGAACGCCTGGTCCCTTAGGCGGAGCGCCCGCCAGGATGGCCGGTGCCCTTTCACCTGCGTTGGGGGCGGGCTCCAGCCGGACACTTCGCTTTTCTCTGCATCCCGGGCCACTCAGGTAGAGATGACGGACACTGGCCCTTCATTCAGCCAGTGGTCACCTCCTGGTGACCATCCCATTGTTTTAAGGCACTGCCCTCAAGGTCCTTATAGTCACTGAGTGATGGGGGGCAGAGTCTAGACAAAGAGACTGACATCCAAGTCCCCACGCACACAGAGTGAGGGCGGGAAAACGGTCATGGTGCCTTCCTCTTCTGAAGTTTACTGAGAGGTTAACAACTCGGCTTCCAGACAGGGGTCTGCAGAGGCCCCCGGAGGGAAGTGCGGAGACGTGCATACCTGTTTACTCACATCGGGCTGGGGATGCCAACCGAGCCGGCCGCTCCCCACCCTGCCGCTTTCTCGGCTGGCTGGCTGCGTCGTGCCATGACTCAAAAGTTAAGCGTGCAAACTCAGCCTGCAGTTACCACGGCGATGCCTACGCACCGGTTTAGGCACTTCTTGCCGGGAGAGTTAGCCCGGGCAGGGCGCATGCCCCTGCTGGGGCCTCCGGATGCTTCGACAATAAGTCCGATGAAATGGGTTCCTGGTGATTCCCATGTTTACATCTGAGCCGTTAATTTTGGATTCAACATGCTCCCGCCACCCATCCCCCCACCTCTGCCCCAGAGTAAAACCAGTGAGGAGCTGGTGCTGAAACAGCTCCTGTGAGCCTTGGATGCAACATGTATCTCAAGGTGAGATGGGAGAATCAAAAACCGTTGGTTTTTTATTAGTGAAAAGGACGCCGGACGCTGCACCCTTGGGACCTCTGGCCTCTAAGCTGACCGAGCACCCCCACAACGCTCGGCTGGTCCAGCATTCCCATCTGTCTTACTGAAAATATGTGGGCGTGATTCAAAATGGATTAAAAGTACTCACATACAAACTTTGGCTCCATCCTACAAAGTGTAAACCACTGGAAACACCTTGGCTGTGCCGTGCCTGGGTCCACGACAGAAAATCTGACACTGGACTTGGCTGTGTCTCTGCCCGACCTGTTGAACTTCTACAGGTTCACCTGCTTGGGGACATTGGTCCCTCCCAAGTATCACGGCAGAGGACCAAGGTGTTGAACACCAGTTCACCTGGATTCCGACCAGCTTCTCCAGGCTGCCCTTCTCTGCCCTCTGCATAGCCGAGAGGAGACCGGATGTAGCTTCCTCTTGTGCGTAAGGCAAGGGGGTTACGACAGAAAACCAGCAGCATCCAGAGTTACAGGGATTTAAACACATTTGCAGGAAAAAATAGAAATGGAGGGTTATTTTGTGCTGCAATGAAAGCTATTCTCACGGCAAGAAAAGCTGGCAATGGTCACAGAAGTTAAGACGGAGGATGGAGACACACGTGGGAAATGTAAGACACACAAATAATTCTCTTTAGGATGCTGGTTTTGAAACTTTCTTTTTCTGATAAATGTGCTTTTGAGAAACTAGGTTCTGTCTCCTATGATAAATCATGGCACTTCATTAAGAAAGAAAAAAAAAACTACTAAGAAATGTAAACCGAAGCCTGGGTCAAATTCCAGCTTAGCTTATTCTGTTGTTGCAGAGAATAAAGTCTTTAGATAAGCACTTTTGTCTACAACGCTTAAAAATAGACACAGTTCCCTTCCGAAGAAAATGTACAGATTTTCCATACTTGGCCATAGATGCAACTTTTCTCTGAAGTTCATCCGAGTTGAATCCACACAACTGAATTAATAATTATCCATTCAGCTACTTCTCTGAGTTTGTTACTAAATATAATGGGACAGGTGCTGCTCATTTCCCCAAAGGTGGTTGGTCACTGACCTGCTGTCCCTTTTGTTTCTGTGTCCATTCAGACGATTTGTAATTTGGTGGCGAAACCCTGCTATGTAAGCCATAAGGTTAAACGAAGAAAGAGAAAGATTTGGACGCACTCACTTCCTGACCCCACGGTTCCTGGACCTTCGCTCTGCTCTGGGCTCTCCTCAGCTGGGTGTCCCCTTCACCGAATGGCACCCTGTTTTACTAACTGTCCAGTGTGGGGTGAGGACTATGTCTCCTTCAAGGTCCCCGGTCCCCGGAGAAAATGTTTGCTTTGTATTGTTGGCACACTCACCCAAGGGGGATGAAAGTGTGAAAACACCTGTTACGTGAGCTGTCTTACAAGCCAACTTCCTTCCTCTTCCTAAGTCCGAGCCCGCTTTCAAAAGCGGCCGTCCAGACCGGAGCTCTCCCTGACCAACGGGGACACAGATGACACCGCTCTCAGGAGACTTGGCACGTCCCCCTTTCCACCGTTCACTTGTGCCCACTTCTGAGGAAGCGTCAGAAACCTGAGTGTGCTCCCGGGATGCCCGTGGAATTAGCTTTTCTGTGAAGCCACGCCCCTGCATGAAGATTTAAACAGGAGATGCACCGAAGTCACAACTGCGTCCTCTGCGACGTTCCTCCTGCAAACCAGACCCCCCCCCTCCCCCCGGAGAATAGCTGCATCTTAGCTCATCCATGGCAGGAGGTTGTCGCACCAAAAGTCACCAACGGACTGACATTAAATTGCACAAAAAAACAAAATCTGGAGGAAGGACTACCTGTGTGTTCTTGAGGTCGGCTGTTGGGCTCCCACACTCCCACCCAAATGGGGTGCAATAATATGCACCCCATTTGGAATTTAGAGGAGGACCAGAGGTGGTCCCAGGATCCGCAACACTGCACGCCACCCCAGTCTTCTGTGGCTTCTTGGGCTGGATCTCATAGCCGCTCACATTGGGCACGCCTGCGACCTTTGAAATGTATGTACACTTCACTTTCATACAATTAGAAAGCACACGTTAACGAGCCTGAGTGTGACACATTTGGGGTGGAACTCGGCATGTGAACCATCAGAAGCACTTTCTCAGGCCCTGTCTTGGGCGCCGTTAAATTTTGATGACGGGCTGGGCACTTCCTGCTGCTCCTCCAAGTTCCAGTGTCTTAGCTACCCCACTCCGTGCACTTGGGGACTAATTACCCACTTTCTATGTGCGATAAGCTTGCAGTGGGTGCTCAGATGTGTGCCGTCCTCGTTGGAAAGGAAACCCTGAGGTCTTCTTGAATACATTACGGCCCAACTGTGTGGGGCCGTGTGCAGCGCCGGGCACCGTCTGTGGAGGGAGACGCTGGTTTCTGCTGTCCTGGCCCCTGCCAGGTGGCTCAGCCGGGACCCCCAGCCCGGTCAGCGCTTTCCAGCGGCTGGTCCTTTACTGAGCAAGGGGTGGAGTACGGGCTGGGTGCCCCCCACGGAGGGTGCTGTCTTCTGAGAAGACTAATATCTTTGTTAGTTTTTCACACGAGTAGGGGGGGAAAGTCCCATCTGGCCCTTTAAAAGATAGGAAAGTGAGGACCACTTCCCCTTGAGGTTTTCGGAAGGAGGACAGTCTGCAAACTGGCACACTCTGTCCTCAGGAAACCCTGTGCTTTGAGATAAACCAGGGCCGGGGAGAGGAAATGCATTTTCTGCAAGGAGTTCATTTTGAAAATCAGTTTAAAGGGCGCCATTGAGGTACTTTGTGAAGCGAATCTGGTAGGAATGGTTGGAGAGCCACATGCTGGGCCCCTCCGTCCACTTGCCACTTGCCGGAGCGCGGCGGCTGTTTGGGGGGCTGGAGGCGGAAGGCCGGGCGGTTCCCAGAAAAACGGGACACCCACGGCTTCCGACTCATCCCGGTTAAGTCCTTTGCACACGTGTCTTCCGAGCCTGCTCTGTCTCCTGTTCTTTTCCATTCCGTCCGCCCGTCACGCAGGATTGGGTGTCACCTGGTTTCCTGATGGACACACGCCAGTGGGAGGGCCCCGGGAAGGACGCACCACCTTCGCCCGCCCCGCACGGTGCCCGGACAGAGTGCAAACCCCTTCCACGACCGTTGATGGAAAGACTCTATTTGCGCCTCAGTTCATACACCCCCCCTTGCTGGTGTCTGGAAGGTCTTCCAAATGTGTCCAACTGCGTCTTCCTTGTAAAGCTTTTCTGGGTTTGGGCCCGGCCGCTCCCCCCCAGCCCCCGCCCCCGCCCCGCTGGATTGCATTCTCCTAGAAGGCAGGGAGCCGGTCTGCTGTCTCCAATTGCACACGCAGCACAAGTATGTACAGAGCCGCGCAGAAGGACACGGAACACGCGCTGTGAAACGTGCTAACTTGAAGTAAGCCCCACGATGATGACAAAGCCCCTGCAAACTAACTCTCCGTCTCTGTGACCCCCCAACCCCAGGCACAGGGTCTGGCTGCCTTTACGCTGCCCCCCTCGCAACGCCCAGCACCAGTGTCGGGTCCGACAGGACACAGCTCTGTCCCCAGAGGAGCCCAACGTGACTCAAACTGAAGCCGTCCAGTGGGAGGCTGGGAGCAGGAGGGACCTTGGAGTGTCTGACGCTCTGACCTGGTGCTGTGGACCCGTCGGGGGCCGCGCTGCGTGAGGGTCTGCGTGGCCACGTGCAGCCCCCCACTCCCCGTCTTCCTGGGAGGAGAAAATGAGGAAGGAAGGTTATGTAAAGTGGGTTGAAGTTCATGAATGGAGGCAAGTGTGTCTTCGCCGTTGTCTATGTCCCAGATGGCAGAGAAGCCACAGATAAGCGCATGAAAAATCGAAGGCAAACATAAGGTCTCTGGCTGGGGATCGATGGGATATTTTGAGCCAGAAAACAGAATGGCAAGGGGTGCAGGATGAGGCAACGCCCCGTGGTCCCCCCGAGTTTCAATGCAGGGGATGCTGGGCAGACCAAACACTAAGGGCAAAGGCAGTGTCTGCTAAGCGGGTAGCATTCGCCGGCTCCTGAGTCGCAGAATTGCAGCTGCCCCAACCTCGGGCTGTGGGGGTCACCGTCCTTCTCTTCCTAGGATGACCACCTGTCCCTCTGACCCCGAAACGTCCCCTTCACCCAGAGCAGCCCTTCCTCAGACACAAGCTTGCCCCTCCGTTCTGCGGCCACATCCTGATGCAGGTTTTGCGTCGCAGGGGGGCACCGATTTGCACCCAGACACTGCGGGGCTTTCCGCCAAGTTCTGTTCTCTCAGATCAGGTGCGAGGTTCGGTCTGTTCAGGTGGCAGGCCAGGACTACGGATAAACCGACGTTACCATATGAAAGAGAATTAAACAGGCACATCCAAGTGGGGATATATTAAACCAAATTTCAGCTCCGGAGGTTGAGTTTAGCCTGCGCTAGATGTCTGGTTTGCCTCGGGATAAATTCAGCTTTCCAGCTAATCGAAGGGGGAAAACCGCCTCGGGTGTGATAAAATTTACAAGAGAGGCTGCCGAACACGTCTTGTTAAAAATATTAGCTTAAAGGCATTCTTATTGTCTCTGGGATGAAGACTGTATTTGCATTTAATTATTTGATTTCAAACTTTTATGAGCCCGGATCAAATATTAGCTTCGCCAATTAAAACATTACCCCGTGTGCGTGTGGCTCCGGGCCCAGATGCCGCGTGTGCGAGTCAGGCGTGTCCGCAGCCCTCGCACCGGCTCTCTGGGGGGTGCCCCTCGGAGGGCAGCGGAGGTCACGCTGGGGAATGCAAATGTGCGTTTAGCAGACGAGGCACGATATCCGAATCGTTGACTTGAAACCCGTCTCCACATGGCAGTGGCAGTCGGGGGGAGGCCCGCTCCCAGGCACTTGCGCCCGGTCAATCGATACTGCTCCATAATTCAGCATCTGACAGAAGCCCCTTTCTTTTAAACGGCTCGCGTCAGCCACAGCTCACTTGCAGGGCCGGGAGCAGCTTCCTGTCGGCCTTTCCCCCTGTGGCCGGCTGGCCGGCTCCAGCAGCTTTCGCTTCTGTAGGTTTTAGAGGTGGCCAGGGATCGGGGCTCGGGCAGAAGGGGGGCCGGGGTGAGCAGGGAGGAGGGTCCATCGGGAAAGAGGTTGATGGGCAGTTACAGGGCAGAACACGCTTCAGACGCGTTCGCCACATGGAACCGTGGAGGAAGCATTCACAATCCCCAGGCATCGCCGGCCGGCTGCCGACAACCGTGCTCCGTGCACCGCGGCACCGCAGTGTGGGGTCGGGTGGGAAACCTCATCACGTCTTTCCTGGGACTTAGACTGCGGCGACCACAGACCCTCCCGCCGACGCGTCACTGGGTGTGAGCGAGCCACAGTCTTGGGACTCACCTCCCTGTCTCAGCAGAAGGCTGCTCCCAAGACAGGAACGTGACATCCTTGTCACTCGAAAGCATCAGCGTGGGTCACTTTAACAGGGTGAAACACGCAAAAGTCAAGGTCACACAAGGGCGCGTGGCCCCGCAGGAAATGCCGCCTCCGGAGCAGCCAGGATGGTAGAAGCCAGAACTCCTTGCACAGCTCTCCGGCCGGGTTACTAAATGGACGCGGCCGCTGCTCCTCCCCCCCCCACCCCGGTGCACTGGGTCTCCTTCCAGTCGGAAGTTCTGAGAACCCTGTCTGTCTGGACCCCGAGCCTCTCGCTCATGAGAAATACACTCTACTCAGACCGGCCGCCGGAGCAGAAGTTCCGGGAACGGAGAGGGTGGTGAATGGCTCGCCTATTCGACAACCTAATTTTAATCATGGAAGACCTTTCATAAGGTGTTTTACAAAACACAACCTTGGTGTCACAGTCTCTGAGGACAACACATTTGTTTAGTTCTTTGGACTTGCATCAAAGCCCTTTCCTCTGCTTACTGAGCATCTCCCAGCATTTCTGGGAAGGCTAGTCTCGTCTGTTTTGAGAGACACACGAGGAATTAATGGGAGAACTGGGAGGGACAGTGGGGGCTTCAGGGTCACATCGGATGCTCCCCAACTCTTTTAAGGGGACCTCATAGTGCCGGCCACAGTATGCAAAACAAAGCACTGGGTCGAGGCCACCAAAATCGTGTTTCTTCCCTGACACCTAAGTCCGGCTTTTTGCTGCCAGGCCGACCGGTTCTGAACTAGTGAGCTGCATTGGGCGTTGCACACCCTGTTTCCACTGGTAGCAAAAAGTAGCATCGCCCTCAGCAACAGTTCTGCACACCTGCACACCCATGCCATGACTGTGCGTCTGTTCTGTGACTGCAGCTTTTTCAGGCTGCAGAGCAGGAATAAAACCGCTCTTGAAGAACTCTATTCCTTCTTCTTAGGTCAGTCCCGGGGCTTATTAAGAGTTGGCTCACTGGGATCAGGGGTTGAAGTGAAGGGTGGAAATCACTGAGGTGACACACACCTCCTCGGATTTGTCTGGGCTGCAACCACAACAGAGGCCTTCGGAGGAGAGAAACAAGGGGAAAGCAAACTGGTCACCCGACAAGATCATGAAAGCCAAACACTTATCAATTTTTTGCATAACTGAAATTAATAATTCATCCAATGGCTCAGGGTTATGGATTTGTATGCGAAAGACAGAAAATCCATATTACCCATGTGTTTTGTGGTTTTTAACCATGCAACAGAGAAAAGAACAGGAAAGTTTAGTTTAAAAGAGCTTAAGACATTTCGCAAAGGAAGCTACCCTCTAATTGTGATTTTTTTTTACGTGTACCCATGGATTTTGCTAAGGCAGTGGTCCTGGTGGCACTGAAACACTGTGTCGGGTGGTGTTGGTTTTATCCCAGGCGACACTCAGTTCTGAGCCCGTGTGGGGGGGGCCCTGAGCACAGTGGTCACCCCGCCCTTGCACACCCAGACATCACTAATTGACCAGGTGGAAGCTGTGCACTTTCTGAGAAGTTATCAGTCTGCATTTCCACAGCTGAGAGACATGAAAGGAGGGGATTTTAAATCTGTGAAACACGCACTCACACGTACGTGCCGGGACTCTGCATCCCGCTCACACTCACTTGTGCAACCTCAGGACTGTGGCTCACATCGTGCGGGGCTGCGCACCGGGGGTGGCGAGGAGAACACTGTCACACGCGTGACGACGGTCCGGTTACAGTTGTCAGATAATCGGCATAAATCGTGCATTAACACAGCTGGATCCCAGAGTGATGCTTTGGCTGGTGCAATTTCAGAACATCCCCCCCTCCGCCCCCCGACATGCGTGGACTTCTTTGCTTTTCCTTCATTAGGAAGAAAATTCAAATCTGGTGACTAGGGAATGAAAGGACTGGAGTGGAATTTCTACTCCCTCCCTGTCTCTGTCTCCCGATTATCCGCTGTCATGATCACCTCATTCTCCCCAACCCTCTGTCCCTCACAAACCACGCCCTCTCACTCTGCTTCTGAGACGCCCTCGGCCCCTGCTGCCGCCCAGGGAGTCCGACCTCGGCCTCTGGGGCGGGGAGCCAGGTGTGTCCGCAGCGAACTTGCTGTCCTGCTGGATTCCCCCAGGAGCCCGACCCCACGGGGCTCAGGAGCCTGGCCTGGGAAGACCCAGCGGTGCAGAGCCCCTGCTCCAGGTTGTCCCGCAGCAGGAGGGGGTCAGTGGGGATGTCGCCAATGCTCAGGGCCGTGGGAGCGGATGTCCCCTGGGCAGCCAGGGAGGCAGCCCCGGGGTGTTCGGCGTGCGGGTTTGGCGTGCCGAAGACCGACTCTCGAGACGAAGTGAGTGGGGAGAAGGTACTTAGCTGCCAGACGACAGGCTTATTAAAACGAGTGTGAGCGTGACCAGGAGGGAGATCCCGTAATCCCGCCTGGTCGAAAACCATCCGAACGATACGCCCTTACCCTCGGACCTCTGATTACAGTCAGGGCAACCACAGGGAAGTAGGTTACAAAAATAAACGAATACTGCTCATAAGGAAACAGGGAGAGAGATAAACGGAAGTCACGTTATACTTCACGATTGGACTACCTGAGTTGTTTTTACAGTGTTAATTGTTAGGGGTCTTGGCGAGTGGAAGCACCAATAACCTGGTGGCTTCCGCTGTTCCTGGCTGCCCAGGCGCGGGGCTCTGAGGCCCCGGCCTCAGGGGCGCCCAGGGTGGGTGTTGTAGCCTTTCTCACTCCTTAGGACCATGTAAATGTCAAGTAGTGGCCAGAACTGAGTGTCAGTTCCTTTTGTCCCCAGAGTGGATGTCAATGGGGGATTTAAAATCCCCTTTAGCATTTCTGGTTGCATAGAAATGTGGAGGGAAAAAAACCCCAGAAGTTGGTAAAATTATATGACAAGATGGGACATTTGAAAAATTTGTCCCTGAAAACAACCGTCCGTCCCCCAGCAAACCCACCCACTTGCGCGGCCCATCAGCGCCGTTCAGCGGTGTTTGGGGAGGTGGGTGAGCTTCAGGTTCTTCTTTGTTGTCGCTGGGATGTTTCCAGAAGATATTTGTGCTGCTCCTTAAGATTCTCACATGAATGCAAACAATTAGCAAGGGTCAGGTTTCCGCCTTCCTCCTCAACGTACCCAGTCTGAAGACGATTCTGATAACCAGGGCTGGGAGCTGGACCCGAAGGGTGAAATATGAAAAACCCGTGTGCAGATTTCCCATCGGAAATCAGTGTGTGTGTGTGTGTGTGTGTGTTTGAATGCACTTCACGGTGCACGTTTCTGAGACCGGGGATTCAAGAGGCCTCCCGGCTTCACGGGGCTCCGATTCAGGACTTACTGGGGTCTCCTTTGGAGATCTCCCCTTCCTGCGGACGAATTGATGCTGGAGCACGCAGCCAGCCGGAGGCCTTGACCAGCCCCCAGGCACACAGAGTGCTCCGTTTTTTGTTTCTCAGCTTCTTGATTTACATGCACTAATTGGTAGCTAATGTGCTCCCCAAGGCAGGCGCAGGTATTTGTTGCCTCCCAAGTCTTTTTCCTTTCTCCTCTTCTGCTTTGAAAGGGAATTAAACTTCATGCCGGTGTCGGTCTGGGGGCTGGGTCCTCGAGGTCAGATTCCAGCCGATCCGCTCTATCCGCTTGTTTTTTTCCAGAGTGGCCGCTCAGCTGGTGTTGAGTGGGTCCACCCAGCAGTTACGCCCAGGGCCCGAGTGACCCCAAGGAGAGGGTCGCAAGACAGAAGGCATGGCCTTGCGTCTGCATGCCCGTGTGGGCAAGGCTGCTCTCATTTGGAAACACGGCTGTGTCCCCTGTCCCTGCCCTGTGCATGGCCCTCCCAGGCTCTCCCTTCTTCCATTTGCAAGAAAGCCGCACGTCTTCAACTCCCTACAGGTGGCCTGTCGGGCTCTGCAGTCTTCATTTAGGCTGAAGACCCCACCTTTTGTGCGGATGTAACTATGTAACTAACGAGGCGCGCCCCTGCAGCCCGGATCTGCACGTGATGCGCACCATCAAGAAAGCTCCTATTGATTTTTCTGTAGCTGTTTGTAACTATTAGAGTTGATACATCAATAGCGGAGCAAAGCGCAGTGTTTCACTGGAGGCAGAAACCAGGGATTTGTGGCGTTTGGACAGTAAATCGCGGCAGCGTCTGCAGGGCAGACCGCTGGTCCCTGAAACAGCTGCCCTGGCGCCGCCCGGAGTGTCCCAACAGGCACAGGACAACGTGTCATCCTCCAAAGGAGGCTGTTTTTGCTCCTCGGGATGGGGGCAGGGCAGTGGCGGTGGGGGCACCTTGCAGCTCGGTGGTTGCCCTCCCCCAACCCCCTTTCTAGAGCCCGAATGTCACAGACTTTAAGGCAGCTCAGAGTGTGGGCCTCTCCTGGGGACAGTGAGCAGGGGGGGACACACAAGCTGCCATTGGTTCTGACCCTGCGAGGGCCTGGAACCAGGGACAGAGCTCCCACGGGGCTTGGGCAGTGTCTGTGGGGGATTCCGGTCACTGGGTCAGGGAAGGTGGCCCGGCAGGCGGGACTTCCGCTCTAGCGGTTCATGCTTCCCAGAAAGGAACCAGGAGACCCGTGACTCCCAGCTGATGCACTTATTTGACTGGAGACAGGCTTAAAAAATGGCTGGGGCATCTAGGATTCGGCATTCTGCCTTATAGAGCCTCTTAAAACTCTTAATCAATAATAACAAGCCTCTGAATTGGTGTGATCACTTATTTCCACCACCCCCTTCTCTCTTTCTCTCTCTCTCTCTTCCCCTCCCTGCGTCCACCACCTTCATTGAACGTTTAACCACATTTATAGACACAGGGTTAACTCTAAAACAATTACACCTATGCTGTACTTTTAGTGTTTAAGCCACTTTACAAGCATCTTGTAATCAGTCCATTAATTACTGAGCTCTGAGCATTGCCTGAAGCTCACCCCCCTCAAATATATTAATTATTTACCAAGGAGCCGTATTTTTAAGTGGTGCTGATAATCATCCAGGGTTTTACTGTTCCTAACACAGAGGCATTAAATATAAATGATACTCACTGGTGTTCAGGACTGTTTTTGCCTTCCTACTAGACTGAGATGAGTGATGGATACACTGGTTTACCTAAGAACTCCTTGTACAAAGAACACGAGTTCTTATTTCCTGCAATAAGTATCCACCTGGGATAAAGAAAAAGGCATTAGGTTCTTAGTTCTCCATTTGGCTTTGGTTTCCTTTTATGTGTCATTCTGGGGAGCGAGGGAACTGGGACAGCATGAGAGGAAGTGTGCAGAGAGGGTGCAGACTGGTATGTTTTCTGATCAGTGAGTGTCCCATCCGTCCATCATCCGTCCATCATCCGTCCATCATCCATCCATCATCCATCCATCCACCCACCCACCCAGTCCATGCAGTTTGAGCACCCACTCTGTGCTGAGCTTTGGCGTACAGACTTCAGACAAGCAATGCAATCCCTGGCACAAACACATCGTGGGGGAGTCACGCAGGCAGCTTCAAAGAGGCAACATTTGGGCTCCACATGATCAGTGTGTGTGTGCGTACGTGTGCGTGCGTGCATGCTGGTGTTGGTCATGGGGGACTGAGGGATGTCAGGACCCCCAAGTTCATCTCTAAACGTATGCAGTTCTATTCGAATTCCCAACTAGGTTCTTTGTGGAGTTCAGCAAACCAACCCCAAAACGTACATGGAAAGGCAAAGTGTAAGATCGTTTTGAAACAAAAGATAGAGGGACTGCTCAACTGCACATCGAGACTGATTTTTTAAAAAGGCTTAAAATGTGTGATTCGCACTGTGAGGATGAAGTAGATCAGTGGGACAACGTCGAACGTCCAGAAAGCAGCACACAGGTCGTGAGAGAAAGGGCAGCATGAGGAACGGCAGGGGAGGACAGGCCACTCAGCAGCCGGGACAGCAGCCGGCTGCAGGGAAAAGGAGACCGAGGGAGACATGGACGCCTCCCCTGCTCCTGCCCTCGAAAGCCGGTTCTGTGCACGGTTTTAACACATTTGGAAAAAGGCTAAAGGGGAATGAACTTTGTGACTTTCAAGGTAGGATTTCCTAGAGAGACTACAACCCCCACCCCCGCCAGAAGATGGCTACGTCTGTGGAAGAACAGATCTATAATAAGGTGAAAAGAAAAGCCACCGTAACCTAGTGTAGCCTAACCTAACTGATCCGTTGAAGGGGGACCTTCAGATCAACGAGGAAAGGCACAGCGTCCAGTGGGCGAAGGACGGAACAGGTACTTCAGAGAGACGGAAAGAACGACTCCACATCTCGCTCGTCTGCAGAACGCGCATTAACCCAGAATGACAGCGCTTCCGTCACGGTGCTGGTGGCTTGCAGAAATGGGGCTGCTCCTGACCTGTTCCCCACGGTGGCCAGGAAGCACAGCCACCGGGAGAACGACGGGGGGATTTCTAGAATTGGAAGGACTGCGCAGGCAAGTGTGTGCAGGAAGAAAGGAGACAAAGCTCCCTCGGCGTGGCTGGGCACGGACACGCAGCAGCCGGAGCGCGGAGCCACGCCTCGTGCGGTGCATTTAGTCAGGAAACGCCACAGGCCAGTGAAAATGGCACCCAGCCCCTGTACTGGGAGCAAGAAAGTGAGTGACAATGTCTTCCATCCTAGAAGCCGTGGTGTTTGTTTTTTTTTTGGTCAGATAAGAGCAAGCTTCTGCAGCCCCCTCGCTGCGAGAGGAAGTTCCTCGAAGTTATAATTAGAAATGATACTGTTACAGTGTCCCCGCTGCCCGCCCTTTGCACACGGCCCTGGACCACGGCCAGCGCACGCGGAGATCCAGTTTCTCCTGTGATCCCGTGCGGCCAGTGAGGACAACAACTTAAACAAAAAAAAAATTTTTTTAAAGAAATCGCACATTCCCAAAACTCTATCCTCACTGTATCAGAAATGCACTGAGGATTTTATGGAGCAAGTTTGATTTTCGTGTGCTAGAAGTACTTAAAAACATGCACGAATCCACTGTTTGAGTCCCATTTCCTACCCTCCCACTCGACACCGTCCAGTCCCTCGGGTCAGAGGTCAGCCATCGCAGGAAATGGAGGCGCTGGGGACAGCCCACACGAAGTGGCTCCGGTAAAGGGTCCGAGCCCACTCACAACCAAGATTCCCGAGGAGGCAGGTGTGTGGACACTAGGTGCTCCTTCCCCTTAACGAGAAAATCCGCACAGAACCGGCAGGTCAGCACGAGACGCACACGCTCTGTCCTCTCCACGGTGCTTCGCGCTTGGCACTGACCTGCATCCCGTTCCTGAGACCGGGGAGTAGAAGCGGCCCCGGACGCGACCCCGCTGGGCACCTGCAGGGGTGTCGGCGAGGGGCACTGCTACCCCCAAGAGGGCACTTTCAAGAAAAAGTATCAGATGCAACGGACAAGGACCTGACTCCCTCTGGATTCCTGCCACGTCTGGTCACGACACACGGCCTCCTCAGCAGTGGCGGATGCGGTCCAGTGGGACGCGTGCGCACCTCTGCCCCCCCCCCCAGCTGGGTGTCCTGCTCTGATCCCGGGGACGGTACACCGGGAAAGGCCAGCCATACTCATCCTCTGGGGCTCACCGTGGGGGTCAGAAAAAACACGTATCGGGGACTCAGGCTCAAAAAGCAAGCACTGCTCTCCATTGGGATGGCGCTCGGTGCCGGGAACACGGGTGGAGACGAGGCCGCACGTTCCCGAGGCGGGATGGCCCCAGCAAACACGAGTTAACAATCGGGGCTGGGGGCGATTTCTCAAGCCGCAGCAGGAGTTCAGAGGAGGAAGGGCAGGTCGGCCTGGGAAGCCGGCGCAGACTCCTCGGGCCCTGCACCTGGGATGCGGGGGCGACCTCCACACCAGCACCTTCGAGGTCTGGACCCCCGTGCGCGGTTCGCCAGGTAGGAGACGGCGGCATTTCCCACGCCTCCGCGGGCCCTGGTTCTGCTTCTGAAGACCCCAGGGCTGTGACCTGCAAAGCCTCACGTCCTGGAAAATGGTTTAATATGGGCTCATGTCCATGTTTGACCCCCAACTCCACACAGCCCCCTGAGAGGGGAGAAGCTGCTAATTTTACCTTTACACGGTTACTACTGACAACTATTTATAAGGCATTGTAACGTTTTGTTTAAAATTTGTAAAAGACCACAGTTAACTTCTCTAAAAGGTTCCAGCTCTCAGGTTCCGACAATTCCCTTGGAAGGAGTCCGTTATCAAGGAATTAGTTACCAGAGAACGGGGCTCTCCTCTATGTGAAATCTTCAATTTTCTGTGCTCGCAGCCGTAATTTCTACTGAGCCATTAGGTTTAGAGACGGAGTATGAATAAGTCGGAAAGGAGGACGGACAACCTCACTTGTAAAGTCGCCCATGAAGAATTCACAGCGCAAAGGCCGAAGCCTTTCCCGGCGTGAGCGCCACCCGACTAAGACCTGAGGGCGCTTTCGTCAGCATTCGACTTCGGTTTGATTCCGGGATGTGCGGTAGATAAAATAAAAGGGGGGTGGCTTCCTGTGACACAGGTCCAAGTCCCCAGGGTCCTGAAGGCGCCTGCGGCGAGCGGGTCAAACTTCCCAAGCTTGACCGGCCGAGGGACCAGGGCAGTTGCCCCAGACACGGGGAGACCGTCCCCTGCACCCCGTCCCCCAGAGGTGGTGTTGGGCCCCCAGTGACCTGACTTCGTTTTAATGCTTTACTTACTTATTTTCAGAGAGGGGGGAAGGGAGGGAAGAGAGGGGGAGAGAAACATCGACCGCTTGTCTCTCACGTGCCCCGACTGGGGACCAAGCCTGCAGCGCGGGCATGCGCCCTGACCGGGTTGCAGTGGCGACTTTTGCTCTGTGGGACGATGCCCGGCCCCCCAGCTCCTCCTTTCTGAGCACAGGCTGCACTCGAAACCCCAGACGCTTGACTCACTCGTGGGTTCTGCCGACGTTGGCACAGGTGCCTCAAGGGAGATAATTCACGAGCACCACGTGCTGGGTGTCGTCCTGAGTCGTTCGCAAAACCCTCCCTTCCTGCATCGCCTTGACCCGGACCACGAGGCGCCTGTCCTGCGGGGCACAGCCGGGGGCCCAGGTCTGGTTCTGAAAGCCTGCCCGGGGGTGGACCACACCCTGGATCCGGTCACATTCTGTACAGCCTCTGTCCCTTGTGATGTTACTACGTGACTGGCAAAAAATCTGACTCCGCCAAAAATGTCCCGCACAGCCGGCAGCAATGCTGGGACAGAGGGTGGGGACAGAGGAAGGGCTATTTCAGGTATGTTATCGGTCTCCACAAACATGCCTCCAAGACAGAACGGGATGACTCGGCTGGAATGTGGTCACCCCCCCGAGAGAGGAGGCGGCACTGCCCGATCCGAGGTCAGCACGGTCACCGGCTTGCCGAGGCCTCCACGCGGGGCACGGAACCCCCTGCGCCCCCCACCCCGGAGTCGGGCGGCGCCATGCTCCACAAGGGTGACACTTTTAGATTTCATCTGAGGGGCAGGCCGAGGACTCTCTAGACCTGATTTTGGAAATAAGGCAGACACGGCGTCTCGGTCACGGCAGGAACCAGGCCTGGGCTCCTTCTGCAGTGGGGCCTGGACACTTCAGCTGAGACCCTGACTCCAAGTCCAACCCAAGGGGGTGCACCTGGCAATAGCACGGGCCCCTCTCTAAGGTTCTGGGGTTGGCCGTCCCATTCAGGGCTGAGGCCAGAGTCTCTGTTAACAATCGGGGAGCTCGGGGTGTGGGGGTTGGGGCCAGCGGTTCCCACTGAGGCCCCCGGAGGTGACCCTGTGCCCAAGTTCCAGCTCTTTTCGCGAGAGGGTCTGGTCTGTCCCCCGTAAGGTCTGTGTGACTCGAGAAAGAGGTTTCCACTCACGACACAGGCCTGACGCCCGCCTCTCGTGGGGAAGGTGCATAATTGGGCTCACGGGGGAGAGAGCAGGGTGCTGGGTGTGCCGCGCCTGCTTCGGAACAACGTCCCCAGGTCCAAAGTGCGTTCCGAGTCCCGCTGAGGGGCCCCTCTCTTTGGAAAGACCGCACGCTGCCGGTGCCTACACTGTCCTTTACGATGGTTTTGCTCCTTCGGTCGCTGGGTCTGTTTTGTGAAATTTCATCTTTGAAAGGAACGAAGGCCATTAGCATTCAGGGTAGCCTGTGGCGCCTGGCCTGACCCAGTCTGTCTGGAATTTAACCCTCTGAACCAAACAGCACCCTTTCCTGCTGGGTGTTATCGGGGAAGCGGAGAGGGGTGGGTGGGTGACTGGGCTGTGAGTCATGGGTGGATCGAGCCTGTTCTAGAACGTACCCAAGGCCCCAGCGGTCCAGCCCGCGGGATCCGGGCTGACCAGGTTGACCACCCCAGCTCTGGTGGTGAGGCGAGGACAGGAGTGGACTCGGAGCCACCAGGGCAGGACACTGCTTCTAAAGCAGGGGCAGAGACCCACCTGTCTCCCAGGAGTCATCCCATCCAAAGCAGGAATTCGTGAAATGACAGTGTTGGTATTAACACCCCCCAAAGTAGTAAACATTTCTAAGTATAAGCTCTTCAGAAATATGCCTGGATAAGGGCTGCTTAGGCAATTACATTCCTGGGCCAGCAGATAAGAAATGACG
The DNA here is from genome assembly GCF_021234435.1 of Artibeus jamaicensis. Classification (NCBI taxonomy): domain Eukaryota; kingdom Metazoa; phylum Chordata; class Mammalia; order Chiroptera; family Phyllostomidae; genus Artibeus; species Artibeus jamaicensis. The sequence continues at coordinate 7,154,179 of NW_026522054.1, read as the reverse complement.
GTCCCTTCTTCTGCGGCTGTAAGTACATATTGATTAAGTTCAAACTTAGAACTCCAAAATGAATTATCTCTGGTCCTGGCTAAACTGCTTTGCTCGCTGCAAGGAAGGAAAAACCCACACAACACCTATTACAGTGCATTTAATTAAGACAAGCATCAACTTTATGTGCTGTTATTTGCTCTGGCCGGCTCTCTGTGGTGTAAATATTGAGCGGCGGCCTCGCCGGGTTGCTGATCAATGCCCCTGACCTCCCGCTGCGGGCTTCCGTTGGAGGCAGGGTCTACCCGCCAGCCCCCGGCCTGCCAGCGAAGCTCTGCCATAGGGACGTGTGCGGTGGTTTGACAAGCGTCTAGTGAGTGTTGTTTTAAGTCGGAATAGCCCACGGGAGATGGTAAAAAGGGAGATCAGGAGCGAATGGTAAGAAGAACCCTGGGGGTCAGCGTTGCCCACCTGGCCTCACGGGAACCAGGGAACCGACACCTGGCAGAAGGCAGGGGGTGGACTCGCCGACCCTCGTTTGCTGACCCTCAACTCTGAGAGCACGTGTGATGTGTGTGCGTGAGCTGTGAGCATGTGTGAGTGTGTGCAGTTGTGATCACGGCAGACTACAGTTAGGGCTATCCCAAAGCAAGCTTCTCCTGTGTGTGCTGCCCAGGGGACCAGTTGGCAGTTTGAGGAGGCATCTAATGTCGAGACCTTCCCGGGTGAGACCGCCTCAAACCTGGCACAACTGCGCACCTGAGGCGTAGGCTCCCGAGTTGGCTTGAGGGACTCTGCCCACACCAAGGAGCCGCGCCCCTTCCCCAGCGGCCGTTGGTTGGTGTGGGTGGAGATCTGGTGGGCTTGTACTTGCTGGGACTGTCGTGCATTTTCTGGGACGTTGGCTTTCCCAAAGAGCTCATAAGGGAGCACCCCCCCGCCCCCTCGCCGTACACTGAGGGAATGCAAACTAGTAACAGGATAGTTTAGCGTTAAGGAGATATCTGGTGGAGATTGTTTGGGAGAACTAGTCCCAGAAAACTAACCTACACTCAATACAAGTCCTTTCAACCAAACCGCCCCCGAGTTACGTATCACAAACTACTTTGGTAAAGGCTTTGCTTTGGGTTTAGAATGAAATCGGGCCGCCTGTGCCCCTGTGTTCTCAGCACCATTTCCTGAGCCCCCAGGTGATTGCCCAGCGCTGTGCTGGGAGCCTGGGATTGACAGAAAGAAGCCCAAGAGAGACGGAGTCCCCAGCGGGAGCCCTCCTGCCCAGAAGCACTCAGAGAGCTGAGCAGAGTCCACCCACTGCTGGTGACTCAGCCTGGAGCGAGGGCTGCGTCCCAGGCTGGGAAACCCCTCAGTGAAAGGAACCATCGCCGCGACTATCTCTTGGACCTGACTGGGGACGAGGAATTATCTCCAGGGGTCCTGGCTGGTCGGGAAACACAGTGACTCACAGCAGGTCAAGGCTGTTCAAGGGGAAACAGGATGTGACAGGCCCCCCCGGGGCTGCCTCTAGCCACTGGGGACGTGCAAGAGCCCCGCCATGTCCAGCCATTGGGTCTCCAGGCTAAGAAGACTCAAGTGCTGGAGGAACATCTGAGTTGGCCAAGTCCGGTCACTCAAGGCACGTCGGCCACATTGGTGTCCCCGACGGCTTCGATTCGGGACAGCAGGTTCAGATGCTGCGGTACGAACCTGGGGGCTGCTCCCCAGCTCTGCTTGTTTTCTGGGGACCCAGGGGCAGGAATCTGACCACACCCTATCTCCTCTCACCAAATCTACTGCAAAACACACCTTCATCTCTCACCCGGGGTGGGCGGTGCTGTGCAGCCCTCTCTCACCCCTGCCCTGGCCCCTGAGGGGTCAGCGAGGCTGGGTTGGGATCACACGTTTTGGGGTCCAGACATGGGGAGCAAGGTTTGGGGACAGCAGATCCTGGCTTTGGACCTGGGCTTGGCTTTTGAGGTCAAGCAGCCACTTGCGGGCTAGCCCAGGGACCTGAGGGTTCAGCGCCCATGTATTTCAACCAAGTTGTCCCTCCCAGGCCAAGATTGATTATTTTTTTGTTTCTAGAATGGAGGAAAAAGTCTTCCCTTCACAAACTGGGAACTATGCTAACTTTACTACTTAATATGGTGTATCTGCTTCTTTAAAAATAAACTCTTGGCTAAAACTATTTATCTCTTTTCTGAAAGCTGTGCTTTTCTTTCTTCTTTAAATACTAGGCAGAGTTTTAAGGGGCTTCCAGGCTAGTAAGTCACTGGTGCCTGGGCTGCTGAGACAGTCACATGCATTAGACAGCAGAAGGGATGGTAGACACACTCATTCAACAGGAGAAGGGATGGTAGACACAGGCATTCAACTGGAGAAGGGATGGTAGGCACATGGCCCCATCGCTCTGGAAAGCCAGGCATGAGGTTCAGTGCTCCCCGAATTCTGGGGTATTGACAGAGAATATAATAATTTTGAAAGATGATGACGGGAAGATAAAAGTGATGAAAACCGAACCTGGTTCACGATTCCCCCCTACTTCTCCAAAGGCCATGCAGTGATCCAACTAATTTAAAATACCACTGATGGGTGATAACTAAAAGTATTTTACCACAGAGCTGCTGGAAGATTTCTTACCCAGAGATGCAAACACACAAACCGAAGAGACGAATCTCTCGTCATAACCCAGAACAGTCTAGGCGACTGCAGCTAGCAGGGCTGCGCCATCGTCCTCTTGGTTTATCTAAAATCTGTTCTTGGGTAGAAGACGGAGACTTGCTTGGCTAGGGCTTCCCCGTTTATTGTGGTCACTGTGGAAACCACACAGGACTCAGCCTAGATGTTGTAAACCTTTGAACACCACATCTATAAAACTCCGTTGTCTCTTCAAATTTTCAGCAACATTTCTCTCCTCTATATTTACCACATTTTCCAAAATATAAAAATGTTCTTTCTACTTTACATGTTGACTACATGTGAAAAATTAACTCCGGTTCTATTACTTCCAAGTATTCTTTTATGTCGTGCACGGACGTCAAGGAGAATTTTCCAACCGAAGCACCGAGTTGGGAGAGTGGACACATCTGTTTTACGTTGCAGTTTGTTTTATTTTATTTCTCAGGATATGAATTCACAACTATCTTATAACTGAAGACTAAAGAAAAAACATATGTTGGTAAATCTGATTTCTGCATTTTTTCATTCAAGGGAAGTTGCCTCCCTCAGCCGTCTGCCAATAAGTAATAAATGGACTTGGCAAAAAGTTTATTTAAGTTGGCTTTATTAAGCCAGGAAAGTGCAGAAATCAAGTCTGGGACCGGCAGAAAAATCTGTTCCTTTGAAGTCAATAAAAATCCATCTCCTTAATCCTTTTTTTATTGCAAGGAGTGGTGATTTTTCTCATCTGACTCACCGAGAACCTTGATTTGGCTAATCGGTCTTGCTTTGTTATCTTCCTCCTCCCAAGCTTCCCCAACAGCGAGTCCCTCCCCCTGACAAGGGCCACCTTCGGCACGTGCACAGTGGCCCCTCTGGTCATAACCGCTCTCCAGTTCACCCTCATGGAGACTGACGGCGCAGGTTCCTAATTACTATCCATCTTGACAAGAATAAACACAGCAGCAGGCGGCAAGCTAAAACGCAAGACTCATGGAGACAACCCACAAACAAATGACAGAAAGATGGCTCGGATCTGATGCCATCTCTCTTTCCCAAGCTGTCTCCGTTACACCTTCTGTCACAACTTCCCGTGACTGCCGCCTCCCCGGTATGACCACTAAGGAAGAAAAATCAGGACCCCCGCCTCCTAACTCCCCTTCCACACCCCAACCTGCCCACTGCGGCATTCTAGTCACAGTGGACGATTTGACAGTTTGGAAAGAAGGGCATGATCTTGATAGCACAAAAACAGGTACGAGCCCTGGCTGGTGTGGCTCAGTGGATTGAGCACAATAGGCCTGAGAACCAAAGGATTGTGGTTCGATCCCCAGTCAGGGCACATGCCTGGGTTGCAGGCCAGTTCCCAGTGGGGGACACGTGAGAGGCAACCACACACTGATATTTCTCTCCCTCTCTCCTTCCCTTCCCCTCTAAAGATAAATGAATAAAATCTTTAAAAACAAACAAACAAAAAACATGCACGAAATTGAAGACACGCAGAGCCCGGGAGCCCGCCGTGACGTCTGGCTGGACGCGGCAATGAGGACGAGATTCCTTACCTAAGCTAAAGAGCACCAAGAATTTCAGACACACGAACTCCCGCTGGTCGAACTGGAGAGAGCGCAGCTTGGCCACCAGCTCCTGGGCATGGCTCATGAGGTTGTTCAGGGTGGTCCCAGCCTGCGATGCTATCATAGCGTAATCCACCTGCAACACAGAATGACGGTCGAGCTCAGGAAGGCACAGTTCCCTCGAGCCCTTGCCCACTTGTGATGCGGACTTGTAACAGGTGGCTTTCCCCAGACAAGGAGCTGAAGACACATTGTATCATTAGAAAAGGAACCGCAATGAGTCTGATGGGTCTAATTGTCTTATAGCTTTGGAGAGAATAGTTTTTTACTAAATTACATATCTATATCTCTTTTCTATTGTGAAATTGCATTATCACACAGGATTAAGACATTACGTCTCATGAACAAGTTCAAAGACATTGTCCATGAAAAGCGAGTTCATTCAACACAGCATTCTGAGCACACAGTGCTTGGTGTAAATGAGCCCTCGAGGAATAGGGAGGCGGAAATACCTTTCTATTCAGAGACTCTGTTTCAAAGACCTCATAGATCGCATGCTTGTGGGCACTGACAGCGTCCCAGTTACATTGTTTCAAAGCGTGTGGCTTCCTACAAAGCTACAAGGACTGTTGCCACGTGATTTCGGATACATTTCTCTCTAGAGACAGCCACGGTCTTGTTTCTAAGGAGAATTTCTCGACTGAGGAAACAAAACAAAAAAAAGGCTTATGTTCTTTCTTGTCAGAACTGATGCCGCGATGCACCAATCTGGGGTTATTCACGGGGACACAGGAGGTCGCTTTTCTGATAACAAGATGTTGGGCTGGTCGTCAGTGACCAGTTACAGTCTAACAGGAAAGCCCCGCCGGTACCTGGCGTGCCCCCCTTCTTCGCCGCTGTGCTCTCGGGCACACGCCTCTTTCAGGTGTGTTTAATATTGCAGAGGCAGCAAATCTGTCTGGGAGGCGAGGGCTCGTGTGCCAGTCAGCTGGAGCAGGCTGTATGAAATTTTTATATGTATTGACATTTCATTACCATAATTGACTGCGCTCGCCTGTCTAGGAACCAGCACGGGCCGCCTCCCGAGCAGGCCGGCTGGTCCCCGGAGGAGAATTTGCAATTAAAAACGAGGCAGAATGGATTTTGTTTTTATTGTGTAAATATGATGAGTTGAATTTTCAACTTTACTGAGAGAACCCTGGGTGTGCAGAAACACTCTTCAAGAGTGAGAAAAATTATGAGTCCGTGGAAAGACGACCCCCAGAGGTGTCAATCAGTTTGTGCAGAGTCAACGAGGCATGAAAACGCCGCCGTGCGTGTGCCCGCCGGGGGGGGGGGGCTGCCTGCCCTGGGGCGCCTGTGGCTTCCGTCCCGGACGCCTGCGCATCGGGGGTCCTAGGGGCGCCTTCAACTTCTGTCTCCAGTGTGTGAAGGAGGAGCCTTGAGCTGGGAGCAGGTGGACCCTGGGGGCCCCCAGTGGTCAACTGCCCGGCACAAAAGGCCAGGTTGGCGATCCTTTTGCCAGTTCCCTTACAGAAATGTCCACTCCAAGGAAGGTTTTCCTGTGTAAAGTGGTGCCTGCGCTCTGCATCTCTCGGGAACTGTTCTTGCTCTAACGGCTCCAGATCAGGGTGACAGAGACCCTGCAGAAGCAAACAGGATGGGACAGTGGAGGACAGTCGGGGCCGCAGAGGTGGAACGAGCCCCGGAAACAGCAGCGCAAGACCTTGGCCAAGGGCAAGTCATCCGACGTCTCTGCCCCTCAGAGCTCCCGGAAAAAGGCTGTGAAGCCAGATGGTGATGAGGCTTCTCCCCTCCTGTGATTCTCAGGGAGGGGAGCAGTGGGAACAGCGGGGAAGGTGGCTGTTCAGAGCCACCAGGCTGGGGAAGGTGCCCCAACACCACAGACATGCTGGCGTTAACTTGGCGGTGAAGACGGAGTCCGCCCGGTTTGTGTGCCGTTGCGACAGGTGTGCCGTAAGTTCAAACCCTAGATCCTCACACTTACAGAGTAGTGCCCTGTAACTGCAGAGAGCCTAACTAGCCGATTTTCCTGTGACGAGATGGGTCCGTTCAAACTTGAGGAGCGTGGTGTTCTGGAGAGCGTGAAGGAACAGGCGTAACCGCTCCAGGCTCCTCTGTGCGGTGGCTGTTGCACGGGCCCAGTGCCTGGTGGGGCGGACTCAGGAACCCACGGGCGCACCAGCACCTTCCGAGCTGGACATGCGTTTACATACCGACCGGAGAGCCCAGACACGCTTGTTATTAAACGGGGGCTCCGATAACACTGCCCTCGAGGATAATTTATCAAATTCCGAGGCTCCGAAGGAGGCCACGCGATGTATTTGCAGACCAGTGCCCACGGCCACGCCGTCCTCACGTTTTATTGCAAACGTAATTACATTCTCGTCGTCGAAGGCAGAGTGCGCGCCCGTCTCAGGGGACGCTGGCCTTGCCTTTTATGTACTTAGTAAAATTAATCGATCGCCTTCTTTCCCGTCGTCTGCGCGCCCCGAGACTCGAGGCGGGGATGGGAGAGATACCGGCGGCTGGTGTCGTTCTCTTCCGATGAATTCACCCATCGTGAGCGTAGGAACGGCGTGAGCTAAATGGCTTTCGGTTCTAACAGCCGAGACTTTTGATGAGTTGAATGTTGTAAGATGCCTGTCATTTTAACACGGTCCGCCCTAGTAGAACACAGTAAGTCGCCGGCAGACCTGAGGGTGATGTGACAGTGGCTGGTCATTAGCTACGATGTGAAAGACTAAAAGCGGTCTCAACACAGAGTGTCTGTTGTATCTTGTGTATGTTTTGGGTGTACTTAGTTCTACAGTGTTGGGTGGAAATGGATCCTTGCCATAATTGTAGGACACCACACACACAGAATTGGTCTGATGATGCTTTACTGTTTCTGACCATCGTTACTTCCTTTTTGGGTGACCAGGTTATTTAGTAGGTACTTATATGGATGCCTGCTTACGAGACAGAGTGAAAACACAGTAGCTGACTTTCGTCCTGGCTGGTGTGGCTCAGTGGACTGAGTGTTTGCCTGCGAACCAAAAGGTTGCAGGTTTGAATCCTGGTCGGGGCGTGTGCCTGTCTTGTGGGCCAGGTCTCCAGTTGGGGGCATGCGAGAGGCAACCACACACTGATGTTTCTCTCCCTCTCCTTCTCTCTCCCTTCTCCTCTCTCTGAAAATAAATAAATAAATCTAACAAAAAAAGAACCCATGCAAATAAACATTTTCAGCTGTTCAGAAGGGATCGTCACAGGGCCATGGAGAAAAGTCTCGAAGCGAACCTGGAAATTTGCGATGAGTGACCAGGGAGTGCTTCTGGTTGAACCTGAGAAGGGGGTGGGTTCGAGTTCAAGTTTTGCCCAGCAGTTCCTTGTCACCTAGCCTCGGGAGGGGGACAGTGGTCAGCGCCCCCACCCCCCTGGGGATAAGGCACCCAGACAGGTTCGAAGGCCCCTCAGATTCTCCAGGACCTTCCTCCTCAGCCCCTTCCTCCCAGCTCAGCTGAGCCGGGCCGCGGGGCCCACCTGGGGGAGCCTGGGGGCCCGGCCCCAGCCAGTGGGGTGGGTCATACCCATTATAGTGCCAGGTGGGGAGCAGAGTCCAGGGCTTCCCCTCCACATCTGCACGTCCCTTCACCGACTGGCGGTCAGACACGGCCTCAGACCACACGGGAGTCATCCCCGCCCGGGCAGTGGGTGGTCGGGTGTTCTGCACGCTTCTTAGAAATCACGCCGTTTAACTTTTCCCTGTGAGAGTGCTGTGCTGATTTCACAGGACCCGTCAGAGAAACAGGCTTCTGTCCTGGCTTCACAGCTCACATGCTGCACAAATCCCGGCCAGGGGGTCGACGTGCCTCTGTGACAGATGGGGAACTCGATTTAGGAAAGTAAGAACCCCCCCAGCATGTTTACTCTAAAGCCTGGGAGAGAACCCAGCAGAAATGGCTGATTTGGGGAGGTGGCATTAGGAAAGACCCCCCATTTTTAAGGGGATTTATTGCTGCAGGAGCCTGGTGGTGTCTAAGCCTCGCGAGAAGGAGCCGGAGGTGGCAGGTGGGTGGGATGAGGTGTGGGGGCAGACACCCTGGGTCTTGAGGCCGAGTTAACTCGTTTTCATCGAGCAATTGGGTTGGGGATACATTCAGTCCCAAGTCAGTCCACGCAGCTGGAGTTTATCACGAGCCCGACACCCTCAGCATGACCCAGGTGTCGTGGGGCTATGAAAGGTGTCCAGCACCTGGGTGAAAATTCCTTCCTCCCCCTTTGCTTTGGAACGCCCTCATTGTCCTTTCCATCTCAGAAATCGCAGACAGCGCAGAGATCTCTTGAAAATGTTTTATCCCGCTGGTTCCGTGAAAGGCGAGACTTGCTTCAGTAAATGGGAACAGCTGGTGGAAGGAGCCCTTGCTAGGCTACCCACCTGGGCCAGGTGGGAAAGGGCAGGTGGGGCGGCGACGGAGATGCGGCTCCGTTGGAAAGCGCGTGCGCCTAGTCGGTCGTATCGTAGGAACTAGGCAGCGTGCCAGCAGCACGCAGGTGGTCACTTCGTGCGCATCTTAAACATCGGGTCCCTCGGTGCACCTGCAACTAACATGGCGTTTAACGTCAACTGTCATTTTAAAATAGTCTTTGAGAAAAGCGTGGTGGGGGAGCAGCCCTAGGCTGCAGGGGCCCGTGAGGAGGGGACCCCTCCCCCCAGCGGTGGGGGCCGAGCCCCGGGCAGCAGCGGCCCAGGCAGGAGACCACAAATAGCATCTGTGCCTGGGCTGTTCTTGGTTCGGAACAGAAAGACAAGAAATGCACTTTCTCTACTTTTTAAATGGTAATTACGCCTGCCCAGGGGCAGCACTTAAGGGAAAATGAAATGTGAAATAAGGAATATTTCTAAAGAGCCGGAATGGAAGTGCTCTGGGAGAGAATGGCAGAGCCCATTTCGTTTCTGAAACTCGGAAGGAAATGAAATCACATTAATTTGTGGGCTGAGTCCCGTCCTCCTAATGCAGCTCCGAGCTCGGTGAGGGTGGGAGGGGGCTGGGAGGCAGAGCCGTGAGACTCTGGAAATGGGTACGTTCCCTGCAAAGACAGGGGTCACGGGGCGGGAGCCCCAAGCCAACCCTGGGGAGCACGGCCAGGCGGCCCCACGGAGGCTCCGCTCCCTAATCTAGCAGCTTTCCCCAGCAGAGACCCAGAAAGCAGGGGCCGGTGGCCACAAAGAGGCTGGAACGGACTCAGTTTGCAGCACCCCAGGAACGGCGCTTGCCTTTCATCGGATTGGGAAAACACGACGTATTTATAATGGCAGACGGCGTGGAGACAGCCTCTTGCTCCCAGAGTTTCTCAGCACAGCAGCGTTTACGGCTGCTGTCCTGGCGCCAGGTACAGGACGGCCGAAGTGTGGCTGAACGCCACAGCAACGGCTGAGCAGGGACAGTGCCCCCCACGGAGAGGCCCCCGGTGTCCTGTGTGTGTATTTTGGTGACAGCTCAGTCACAGGAGGGGGGGTCAGAAATACGAGGGCATGGCCCGGTCCCTTGAGGTTGGAAAGGGTTCCCCTGAGCCGGTGTCCTCTGCCCCAGACACCCACCCAGCCAGCCGTCTCCCCTCCGTCAGGTCTGTGCTGACGTCCCTTTCTGCGGTGACCCTTTTCTGTTCTCTTCACCAGCACCCTGGCCTCTGCGAAGGTCCAGGTCCGTTTATGGGGGTTATTTGCTGCCTGCCCGCTGCTCCCTGAGACAACCCCGATTTCCAGGAGGGCGCCGTCCTTCCTGTCTACCCGCGAACACGTGCCGAAGCCCCAGAACAGAGCGCCCCACAAACAGTTGTTCACAGCACAGGGAACTCTTCAAAAAGCAGCAGGAACCAGCAGCAACTTCTTCTTCCCACCTTCCTGTTGAATGACACCCTGTTCTGGACGACGCCCCCCGACCCTCCTCGCTCCCCTGCCGGGAGGCTGAACACGCGGATTGTATGTGGCATCTGAGCCCGCCCCTTCCACCCACGTGAACCCAGAGCTTCAGGGTTCCACGGTTGACACGGTTTTCTAGTCGCCAACACACAAATGAAACAAGTAGAAGAAGCTCCAGGAAGAAACCCTGGGTCCCCTCGATCTCTTTGGCTTAGCGATCATTTTGACCCTGTGCAGCCCGGCAGGCCGGCTGCGGCCGTGTCTCTGAGATTCCGTCTGCCCGGTCAAGTTCAACCGTAACCTCTGGGGCAGGAACACGGTGCACCAGTCAGCCTTCTCCATTCCCCGAAGCGCATCTCGCCCTTTATAGCACAAGAGCACTCCTGACCCAGTTACGTCCCTGCCGTTCCGAACATGCTTAATAAAAAGACACTGTTTGGTCTCCGCACTCACTTGTTGCCCGGTAACCAGGAAGATGCACCCTTCCTTCCCGTGGACCACCTGCCGGTAAACGTGGTCGAGAATCAGGAGCTCACTCCAGCAGTTCTGAAGCAGCTTCATCTGGTCGTCCACCTGCAGCAGAGACAGAAAAGCCGACACGGTTACCCCCACGCTGCTGTTTTCCCACAGTTTCTCTGCATCAGAGAGCCCCCCAGAAGCAGGGGGGGTCCCCACCAATGGCCACCAAAGCGGGGATGCTCAGAGTTTACAACATCACTCCTGAAAATCATCATCTCATCCAGGCAAATACTTTTTTGTCCACGTAGAAGTACTTAACGCTAAGTATTTACAATCGGCGAGTTGCTGGGAAAAGTCGCTTCAGGACATCGGTCTGCCTGACGTGAACAGAACTGGTAGAGTCTCCTGGTGGGGGTGCAGGCGCCCGCCCTCCATACCCGCCCCTGGAACGGCCCCGGGTAGCTCGTGCGCATGGGTCTGGAGGTTAACTCACAGAATCGAGGCGGACCCCCACCAGCTGCCCACCCGGAGGATTTATACAGAGGACAGCTAGCCTCACAGCCCCAGGGACTTTGGAGGTGGGGGACACCCTGCCACTGTTGGCAAAACCAAGTGTCCAGGTTGTGCCAGACTCTGCGCAGAGCAGGGCGGGCCTGCGGCTCCCTGGCCGGCTCCTGTGTCCGCAAACAGCGCCTGGTGAGGCTGTGGATCTGAGTCCCAGGACGCACCCTGGGAGTGAGCAGACCCGGTGCCCCTAGGGTCCCAGGGAGGGTCGGCGGCCGCCCCAGCGCCGCCTCCGCTCACGCACCAGCCTCTCTCCAGGTCATGTTAGGAGTCACTGGAATTTTAGAAACCACGTAAACCTGACTCACTTTTAACACATTCTCTTGGAAGAGGCCACACTGTGCCACTCTGGATAAAACAGAGCTGGATGAGTCTTAGGATGGCTCCCCTTGCACATTAGCGGCGGCACGGCCCTGCGGCTCTTTCCATGAGTCAGTGACCCAGGGACCATGGTCCCCAGCCCCTGTGGTCCCCAGCCCTGAGCTCAGCGCTGTGACAAGGATTAGAGGCGCAGCCCTGTGGTCTCTACCTGTGAGGGCCGGGCTGGGCCCTGCCTTCTCTGAGCCAGCCTCTCCACCTGAACCCACGAGACGGTTCTCATCACGAGGTGGGAGCGCAATGGTGGGTGCAGACCCCTTCGTGGGGTGTGAAACTGTACACACTGAATGGACACACGTGCCCCGTTCGACGTGTCAACAGGACCGTGGAGGTCGCAGCGACAGCCAGGCCCTGTGATCGGGAGGGCCTCAGGTGGACACCTCCGCCAGCTGGTCTGTCCCCACCCACAGAGGTCTCTTTGTTCAGTACATAGACGTGCGAGGGCCAGGCCTGGGCTCAGCGCCGTCCCCTCCCTGTGATGCCGCCACTCGGGGGCGATGGTCAGTGCCAGGCACTGCTCCTTGTTTCTGGGGAAGGTCTCCAGGGGGTTGTGTGGTGTCGTGGGTGGGACTCGGGCAGCCAGCGGGCACCGCTGCCCCAGAGGCTGGGGGAGCTTTCAGATCAGAGTGCTCAGCTCGCGGCGGGGGGGGGGGGCAGGCACCGTGTTCTCCAGACAGCTGACACCCCCTCCGCGTCGCAGCTGAAGTGTGTGGACCTGGGAGGGCCACTCAGCATCATGACACACGTTTTTCCCTGTGACCTGAAGCTCCAGAGATTTCTTCAGGTCTCTTTTCGGGAGGCCGAAAACACCGCGCTCTGCAATCACCTTCCCCAAAACAGTTACCGCGCAGGTTAATGTCGCCGACAATTTCAAGTCAGGCGGGGGAAAGGGGAGGCCCCGGTGCGTTTAGGGGAACCGGGGGTGTGCCAGTGTGTGGGCCTATTCACACAGCGAGGGCCTGTCTGGTTTCCTCTGTGCAGGTGGAGGACGAAGGAGCCGAGAGTCTGCACCGGCCACACGGGCGGGGAAGGCGAGCACGAGGGACAGGAGGGGCCAGGTCGCAGGCCCCCACCCTCCGTTGGCCCGGAGAGCCCCCAACCTTCACGTGCCACGGAACGCCGGTCCTTCCCATTGCGAGGTAAGAACTGAGGTTTCCCGGCCGCCTGTTCTTTGGGGGTGTTGAACGTTGCAAAGACGGATGCGGTTTGATGTCACGTTCAGAACAGGAGTCAGGGGCACGGTCTTCAGTCCCTGTTCCCGACTCTCTCCCTCGGGAAGGGGGGTGGGGAGAGACCGACCAGTTGTCCTGGAAGGAGGGAAGGCTCCGTTCTCCTGGAGCCTCCAGTGCCTCACTAGGGGCGGACGTGGTCTGGCCCCCTTCTGCCTTACGTGGGCACCTGCTTCCTGCCGTCGGTGCTGTGCTGGGTGGTGTCTGTCCTCACTCCTCCTGGAGGGTCTCTGTGATGGCCTCGTCTGCACAGGTCCTGTGGGGGCGTGGTCACCTGTCTGCATCCCTCGGGTGGGGCTGGAGGACCGGGCGGTCGCCTGTGCAGTGTCTGCCCTGGTGCCGGTGCCGGGCGGAAACGGTGCGTTTTGTAAGAGCTTGTGCAGCAACAGGATGAACGATGGGACAGCCTTCGGTTCTGTGTGTTCCCGCTCTTCCCTGAGCGTCTCTGGCCCGAGTCCCCGGCTGAGCGAGCAGCGGCCGAGGAGGCTCTGGGAGGGCTGCCCTGTGCACGGGACCCTGCACACGGCCACGGGTCTGGACCCACCGTCCTGGGGCCCTGGGTGACACCTTCCTGACCGACTGCACTTTTAACCCCCCTCCTGAGCCGCTGACTCCTATTTCACCACCTTCCGAGGCGGCTTCCAAGCCAACTGTCTGTCTCATCATTTTCCATAATTGGTGATGTCCCATTTTCTGTTCTCTGGACACTGGCGGGGACACAGCTCCGAGGGGCTGTGGGTGACATCGTTTTTGCACATCTCTGAATAAAAGGATGAGGTGGATTTGATGGCCAACTTGTTCCTCATCTCCAGATAAGGAAGGTTGGCGATTTAGAAGATCCTCTTGGGTGGGGCTCCGGAGAAAAACAGCCTGCATCTTGCAGTACATTTTTCACCTGCCCACGCCATCAATAAACAATTTGAGAGGGGCCATTTGGGGAGGGGGACCGATGGCATGTACCTCCCCAGAACTGAGCAATCACCGCCCCATACAGCCAGTCCTGGGTTATCAGCTGTAATAAAAAGCAGGCTTATCTCAGAAGCCTCCTCACTCTTCGGGGAAGCTGTTTGCACCGACGCCGTAGACCAGTGTGGGAAGGAGCACAAGCCCCGTATTGTTGCCGAGTTCAGCTCCCACAGCCCAGAAGGTTAATCATTAGAAACCTGCGCTTTCTCATAAGAACGGGCCAGTGGGCAAACAGCCCGAGGAAGAAAAATGTGTAGATCTTTCTCAAGCCCACGTTTAACTTGTCAAAACCTTTTGGTCGCCCCTTCCCTTTCCCGTTCAACCGTCCGGCAGCCGGGCTGGGGTTCGCTCTTGCTGGGCATTGGAAGGGGGCATGGCGATTCTTTGTGGCTGAGCTTCGAGAAGGAGGCTCAGGGGACAATATTCTTCAGAACTGCACCCATTTCTTAAATCTGCTCCCTGAGCCGGTGTGCCAGGCCGTGGGTGAGAACCTTGATGGCAAATCGGTGACTCACACAGCCGCTGCCTTCAAGGACAGGAGACTGAAGTGCCACTGGCTGCCATAATTGCAGGTCACTGGGAGCCACAGCACCTTCCTTGGTTCCTGGGGAGGTGCCCAGGGGCTCCCGGAGCGTCCGAGGGGGCCAGCCTCAGCGGCTTCTGCGTTACAGAAGCGCCCAGCAAATGCTTTCTCGCGGAGCTTCCGTCAGAAATCTTGGAACGAGGTACTTAAAAGGTGATGTGACGGGGCTTCAGACTCATCAGAGATGAGGTCCAGCTGTTGCTGTTAGTATCCTTGTTACTTTTGCTTTTTGGCAGAAAGTAAACAAAAGTTCCTGGAGGTGGGTCCCCATTTACTCATTTATGCCCTGACTGGGAATCGAACCCACGGCCTTTAAGCTTGCAGGATGATGCCCAGCCCCCCACAAGTCACGCTGGCTGGGGTCCCCATCTCTTTTACACTTCCTTCTGTGGTGACGGCGACATCGATGGGGGTCTGTGCCGAAGTGGGTGGGGGGAGAAACTAACCGGAGACCAATCAGAAGCAACCTCACCGCCCTCAGGGAGAACCGCCCGGGGGCCAGGCAACCCCCTCGCTCACCTGCCACTGTTTATACAAAGCACCCGATGACCAAACTGCTACAAAGTCCAAGAAAGAAAGGAGCTCACAGGAGCAATGATTAAACCGGCGCGAAGAACAACACTGCAAGAGAAGCCACGGCAGGGAGGGCTCCCTGCGGGCTGTTGGGATACCGGGTGGATTTATGGCCAGCCGCCCTTCCCGGCTCCAGATAAGAGATTCGGGCGCCGGGGACTCTGCTGTCAACACACAGCCTGGAGCTGCCTGCTTCCCGCCCCTCTCCACTCGCCGGGGCAGGGGCGCAGGGTGCTTCCTGCCCCTGGACGCAGACTCCCGTTGGGCCGCAGAAGGCGGAGGCAGAGGCGTTAACTCCATGACCCCTGCCCCTTTCCGCCCCAAAGCCCGGCTGAGTGGAGCTCCCTGCAGCTCCCACCCTGGATAGGCCCAGCTGCTCACCCTCCCCACGTTCCGACGCAGCCGCTGGAACCGCCTGCCAGCCCTTCGGACAAAAACTCGTCCTGAATTCCCCGTGTTTCCCTCTCAGGGTCTCTGCCCGAGCAGGCGGACCTCCAGAGCCAGTGTGAACTGGAATGAGCCCCCGTCTGCTGCCCTGGTGGCCTCGGGCGGCCCCCATGGCAGCAACCCAGCAGGTGAGGGTGGGAAGTGGCTGTCACACAGCTGAGTCCTTAACCTCCGGGGAAGGGGGACATCCTGGTCCCGCCCCACCTCCACACGATCGGGTGTAACATGAAAGCGAGAACAGGGATTGGGTAACAGATGAGGGGAGAGTGCCCAGGAAGCAACCCCCAGCCTCCACCTCTTACACCTGCACCTGAGCGGCCGGGACACTCAGAGGCCCTGAGGGAACGGCCTTAATGGGGGTCTCACAGCAGGTGCCCACAACCGCGAGTCACTGGACAGGCCGTGTGAGCAGTCAGGGCCCCGTGGGGTTTCTGTCCTGCCCTCACAGCCCTGCTCCGCCCTGGGGACGCAGCCTGGGGCCCCTTTCATGGAGTCTGTCCACCTCCCAGCCGGTCACCTCCTTCCCGCTGCCTCTGTTGTCCGTCCCCAGCGCGCCCGTCTTGTCCGACATCGCTGCCTCCTCACGAGGAGCCCCGAGTAGGGCGGCCTCAGCGTCGCCGCCCTGCCACCGTCCCTGCTGCTGTGGGGTCACCACAGCGCACAGCTTCAAAGTCCCCGCAGGCACGCGTCTGTACAGAGACGAGGTTTGTGCAACTGATAACCAGAACGCGAGCATCTCTATCTGTTGTTACATGTACATGCGTGTACAGCCACACCCTTAAGAAAGGCGGGAAGCAGGTTATAGGCATGGAGGACGCAAGACCAATGGGGAAGCCCAGGAGGACGAGGACGTCGAGGGGAGGTGAGGGCGGAGACACAAGTGACGCGAGAGCAGCACCAGCCCCCAAAGGAGACACCTGGGAAGGGCAGTCGGACCTCGATCTGGACAAACAGGAGAGGCAAACGGTGAGGGAGCAGAGTGACAGGGGACTCAGAAGGGCCCCTCGGGGCCTGGGAGAGGTCGGCCGATGAGGAGAAGCAAAACTGTTCTCCGGTGGGCTCTGCGGGGACGTGTCGGCAGAGCCTTTTCCTCGCCGGGGGCTGTTTCCCTGCCCCCCACACCCAGCGCTGTCCCCTGGCTAATTGAAGGGACGTGCTCCGACCAGGCAGACATCGCCGAGCTGTGACGGTGAAGCCCTGTAACACGACAGATTTTCTTTTGCGGGCGGAACATCCCGAAAGCATGTAGTTACGGTCGTCATTTCTGGACTAAGGGGGCGGGGGCGCGTCTGTGACCTTCGGGTCCCAGGCACGTTCTGCCAGGAGTGTGGCGGGCCCGTCCCCTCCCTGGACGCCCGTGATTACGGTGTAAACTGAGGAGGGCGTGGGCCGCCCCACGCCGGGGGGCGTGGACCCACACGGAGGTTCTTGGGGAAGAGATGGGCAGGCGAGGCCCCGGCGCGACTCCTCTGTGGCCTCCACGCCACGTCTCCCTTTGTGGACTGCATCTCAGAGCCTGAAACAACCTTCCTAGAGGGGAAAACAACGCCCTTGGGTCCCGCTGGCCGGCTGCTTCCTGTGGGCGGGTGGCCAAGGGGAGAGGAAGGGGCCCAAGTGGCCGGAATGTCACTCATTAAAAATACAAGCGAAAGGAGGGCAGAGGCGAAGGTGCGGTCCCTGCGGACGGCGTGGTGACGGGGACAGCTGGGAACAGGGCTCCCGGGAGCCCCCCTCTGCGCGGTCCCCGTGACGGCGGGGGACACACTCCCTCCACCCAGCTCGGGTTCTCCCTCCAGGCCGTGGTGCCGAGTGGACACATGGACAGTTTATGCCTCAGAGACCCCGGACGGGGACTTGTGGGGTCAAAGGGTCAGCCCCCAGGTGCAGGGTGGCTGTGTCAGGTAACCCCCCCATTCCTGCTGTGGGCACGTGAACCCCCAGATGTGTATGTTGCAGAGTGCGTTACCGATGCCGACAGCTCCCACTGGACCCCCGGGCTCGGATGCTGTGGACGGCGCCCCTGCTGGTGGGGGGAGAGCACCCCATGCTGTTCCACTGTGAACCCCCCTCCCCAGCTCTGGACCGATTGTAGGGGCTTAATTAGCATTCGATCAATCAGCACAGAAGGCACCTGGCGTCCCCTCTGGTTCCTTCACTTCACAGGGGACACTTACGCCCACTGCGATGTCGACAGGGTGGCTCGGGTGACGGGAAGAGGGGGGAATCCAGGTGTCGAGACCCCAGCCCACGGCTCCGTCGCTGGGCCCCTCTACCTGGGATGACAGGCAACTTCCTTCTCTTCTCTCTGGAAGGTTCTTTTTTAAATATAGCGTCGCCTTGGTTTCCTTCCCGCCAGGGATCCCGCTCACGGAGATTTGATTTTGCTACTGGAAGCGTGCGGGGAGTTTGTAATTTGAGGACCAGTGCCCTTCGAGGACGCAGACAGAGCCGCCAGGGTGCGGGCCTGGCCGGGCCTGGACGTGGAGTCCAAACGGAAGCTCTTGGCTCTCGGAGTTGGGGGGAGGAGGGGGGAGGCTCTGAAGGCGACTGGGATGGGGGTGCGCGAACTGAGACCTCGCACCGGCCGGCTCCCCAGGGGCCCGTGTGGACACGGGGGCAGGTCTGCGGCTCTGCCGGGCAGACCAGCACCAAGACCAACACGGAGCCCAGAGACACAGGCAGCGCTCCTTCCCGAGTGTCGAACGGGCACTGATTATTACCCGATGGGGCCGACTGGATGTTTCTGAGGATGCATCTAGGGGAACAAACACTTACTCTGAGGCCGGGACCTTTCCCACAGGCACCCACAGGCAGCCTCATCAGGGCGAGTCCTGTGTGTCCCCACAGAGTGCGGGACACTGCCCTGCTGTCCCCACTGGGCCAGCACTGGGGGTCAACTCTGCACCAGGGAGCACCCGGCTTCTCAGGGTCCCTGGGAGACACTGAGTCGTCACCTCGCTGCTGGTGGCAGGAGCCCTTCCCGCAGCCCAGCCAGGTGGCGTGCAGGGCTCCCCCCCACTGATCGACTGCAACCCGGAAGGAGGGACGTTACTCCCTGGAAACACGCAGCTCGGACACTGTCGCGCTGCCCGCCCCTGCCCACTTCTGACCAATGTTTTATTTCCCCAGGGCTGGACGGTTAAGGGGGGTCGTGTCCTGCAGCAGGTGCAAGGCAATAATTTGCAGGTCAGAGAAAAACACAAACAAAAACAAACAGGAATAACTGTGGTTCACTCGCACCGGACAGCTGTCGGGTTGGCTGCTGTGGTTTTCTGATCTGACCATCGAAGGGACCTGAGGTTGTGCCTCTGACCAAACGGCCAGGCAGTGAGGAGCCGGTTGAGAAGCGCCGGCTTAGAGGTGCGCCCGGGGCTTGCCCGCCTGCTCCTGCCGCTCCTTGCGACTCTGATGCCACGAGGCAGGCTGCACCCCAGAGGGGCTGCTGGGGGCTGTGGACTGGTCGGTTCTTCCCTTTCGAACAAGGAAGAAGTTCAGCCAACCCATGAAGTCGGTAAATTTTTGAACTGACCTGACCGCCCGCTTCCCGCTGTGTAGACAGGCAGAGCCTAGAGATGGGTGGCCAGGCTCACGCCCAGCAGTCCTGTGTTCACAGTCAGCTACACCGTCACCGCCGCTGCTCCTGGGTGTCCGGGGTGGGCGGGGTCCTGGCTGCGGAACCAGGGCACGTGGTGCCGAGTGCGTATTCCCAAAATCAGCCCGGCACATGCCCTTGCCTCAGTGACGCTGGCCGTTCCCCACCAGCGAGGACGCAAAGCCTCCCCTATTGTTTCTGAATGACCCGTTAGGGCGTCTCACTGCCAAAAAACATGCCCAAAGTCTTGACTATGAGTCGGAACCTGGACATGGACCAGATAATACCTGTGACTCACTCGCAGGACAGTGTCCCCGAGAGATCCCCCCAGAGTGGGGTCCAGCCAGGTGTAAGGCAATTCTGGGTGTGGCTGCCACGCTCAACCCTCTGTGCTGGGGTCGGTGGGGGGATTCAGGGGCAAGTCAGGGGTGGGGACGAGTCGGGGACAGACATACATGTCAGCAACGCCCGTGGTGGAAGGGGGTTGTAGCTATAAATTTATGATCTCTGCGCATCCAGATTTTGTCAGAGAGCCCCAAACAGCCCGCGAGCCCATGCAGACAAATCGATGGCCTTGAGTGTGGGGGGTGGTGTGTCTCCGACGGCGGCAGAGGTAGGGTGCCAGGTGCCCGCGTGGAAAATGGCACAGCGGTCCATCCCTATTAACAAGAGTAGACTCTGTGTTTTCTGTGCTCACACCTGGAAACCTGCTTTTGCCCCACCTGTTCTATTCGCCGAAACAGAAGAACAAGCAAAACACTGTTCATATAGGAAAGAGGGCGGTTAATTCCAGATCAGGGCGACGAGCGGAGGGTCTTGGAGTCGGCGCTGATGCTCACTCAGCCCTGTCCGGTCAGTGTTGGGGCAGGTGCGCCAGAGCACAGGTGTGGGGACAGAGGGGAGGGTCTGTGTGGAGTCGGGGCGTGAGCTGGAGTCGGGGTGCATGGAGAGGTGGCAGAGGCGGGAACCTGTCCAGGAGCCCTCGCTCTTTTTGTCGGTGCCGCGGGACACGCAGAGTGACTTGAGCAAATCGGGAGACTGGGGCTGACAGGGGAGGGACGGGACCCCTGAAGACACAGGAAGGGAGGTGACGTTGGTGATGACGGCTTGCGAGCTCAAGCCGTGCCAGACGCCACGCGGAGTCCAGGAGAAAGGTGTCTCTGTGTTCGTGGGTGAAATCCACGTGAGAAGGAAGGGGAACTTGCAGGAAAACGAGGTTTCCGGGCTGAGGAGCGGGAGAGGGGCCCGGGAGAAGGCCAGCAGGGTGCAGTCGGAGAAGAACAAGGGGCAGGACCTGGGCGTCTGGAGGGAAGGCGTCTCGGGGACACAAGATGGGGAGGAGGTTGAGAAGATGCGGCCAAGGTCACCGATGAGGTTTCAGGTCGAGCCTAGTTTGCTGCCTGTTGTGCTCCGAGTTTGTCTAGTTCTGGTATTAACAAATCAATGGGCTGGAGAACTTTCAACCGAAGGGCCCCGCCTCTTCTTCAGTAAAACCAAATGTCATACGTAAGTCCTCCTTCTCTGAAACTGATGGGCGTACCCAGAGCTGATGGGAGTGTGAACCTCAGGGGTTCAGCTGTAAGACGGAAAACTTCCTCAAGATTCCACCAGCTTTAAAGTCATTGTTTATTCACATGATGTCCACCCTCCTCTGAAATAAGTTCATCTATGGAAAGTTACTGACTGTAAATGCAAGGAAAACACTATTATTTTCCTTAGTCCTTACTGGGGGCACAGAAACATCCCATCATTTGCTGTGTTTTTCATCCTGAACTGGCCAGTTTGCTGCTGAATCATAAATACTTCTGATAAGTTCGCATGGGCAGAAATACTCGTGATCAGTGAAACACATAGAAAATAAAACCTGTCCCTCCAGACAGGGGACTTGCTTGCGCTCTCTGGGAGGGGTGTCCGCGTCTTCCAAGCCGACCGCCACACAAGTGACACTGGGTAAGGAGTCACCAGACAGAGGGACCCGACAACCTCTGACCCCCCTGCGGTAGTGAACCCGTCCCCATTGGGGTCGGGAAACCGGGGCCCCCTGGCGCTCCCCTGGGGCCCCGGCAGGCACCTGTGGTCTCATGCTACTCAGACATCCTGACCCAGGCCAGTCGGCAGCTGGCCTATGTCACCATTCAAATTGGTGTTGAGACCAGGGATACTCGCTCACATATTTAAATTTTAAATTACTATGAAATGATAAGAAACTTAGAGGAAACATCAAATGAGAATTGCTTTGAGAATTATTTGAATTACAAATGAGAATATTTGCTACTTCAGAAGAGGCGGCTTTGGAATTAATGCTTCCGGATGAAATGAATTGGTTTGAATTTCAGAAACATAGTAAATGGAATGACTGTATACATTTCCTTTAAAATTTCTTCGTACGCTGCCATACCCCACGTGTAGGTTAAAACAATAAACATTGCTTCTCTATTGACAAACTATGACAGTAAAGTTATGATACTATTTCACACAGGTGACAGCATGATACAAAGTTACCACTAGCAATCTGAGCTCTGAAAAAACTGGTAGAGAAATTGTGACTTTTCCCCTTTAAACGAAAATACATGTCATTATTTAAAAAGCAGAATTTCACAGTCCAGAACCTCCTGGACTTGAAAAACTGAGAGGCAATTCGTCTGGTCTGAGTTTAGTTTCTCAGGGCTTATGCCAGAGAGGCATCTTAATTTCAGGAAAAAAAATGCTTTTCCAATAACTCGCATACATTTTTAGATTAAAAACTGATTACTAAATATAAAAGCTTTGTAGATTCACAGCCAAGTGTTTTGGGGAGCTTAGGTTGAAAGGCTGATAGCTAATTATAAAAGCTTGCCGGGACGAATCAATTACTCAGATCAACATTAGGTGCCTTTTATACATGTAGACATGGGAATTATATTTCCCCGAAGTCACGTGTGAAAATTGCGGGTCAGAAACCTTCCAACGTGAAAGAGGGAGGCATAGCATCTCAGTACACCAGGGCAGTCTGTCCCAGCGAAGAGCTGACTGTCTGTGTTCCTCAGACCCATTGGGGACGGGCTCACTTCTCCAGTCGAATTCCTAGTCTCACAGTGACAACTGCAAGCCAAATAACGAACTGACGATACCGAGTCCCCTGGAGCAAAACATCAAACGCGACTGTTGCCATAACGACAACGGAAAACCATGTTTTGTTCTTCGGGGAACTTTCAGACTCATACACACAACTGCAGTGCAGATTTCTGGAACGTAAACACCGTCATCTTTTCGAAGGCATGTCTCTCGTGCCCGAGTTCCTTTTCAGCATCCTTCCCACAAGCCAGAGATTTTCCTAGACTCATGGTGACAGCGCTGTGCTCCCACAAACAAGGTTTTGGGGAGCGGCTGCCCGTCCAGTATATGCTGTTCCTCCCTCCAGTGGGATTGGTCTGTGTCCCTCTGGCATCTGGGGGGGGGGGGCAAGCTCTGAAATACAGAGTCGCACCGCAGGGAGACCAGAACTAGATGCAACCAGACACCTGCTGACAAACAGTGACAAATCCCAGTGCCACGGCGCTGACCTCCAGTTAGTCAAGATTTAATTAAGGGCATAATTAAGTCAGTGGAACAGAACACTAATGAGTGTTTTTTTTTTTAATACGGGTAATTACACGTACAAATACAAAGTGTGGTGGAGACCGAGATATGTCATTAAAACGAACAGCAGAGGAGAACAGAGCGCGGAGCAGGCCTCTTGCCTGGCTGTTTAAAAAACAAGTTGAACACGTCTCAGGTTGGATAATGCGCAGGCAAGTTTATGGTGGCTTCACGCTGGGAGCATTTGTTATTCTAATTCTGCGACAATCAGCGACTCTGTGTATTGAGATCCTGGTTCCATTGGCTTTGAAGTCTTTCTGTGTTGAACGTTTTGTCCGACTGCAAATGAGCGGTAGGGGCCTGTGGCAAGCACTGGGCTTCCTGCGGATCGGCTTAGAGAGGGGTCCCCCTGGGCTGGGACATGGACAGATGTGGGGGACTGAGTCCCTGCCTGGTTCAGAAGGAGCTTCCGCTCTCTGAGCCCCTTTGATTGGAGCTGGGCTTTTGGCAGGGACAGGACCACAGGATCGTGGTCCAGGGGAGGGTGAAGGGGACTGAAATTGAGTTGGTAACTTTTCACATGTGAAAAAGAGGCGTTCAGGCCACAGATCCTCTGCGACTGGGAAGCTGGCCTGTGCGGTGTGGGACCCGCCCTTCTGCGGGGATGGTTTCAGCCCCCCTCCCCCACCATGGGAGGGCGGGGCAGGGGCTGGCGTGTCCAGCAAGCTCTTTATGCGCTGGTCCTAGCAACAGGTGGATGACAGGCAGGCCTCCGGCGTCACGACGCCTGCCACGCGACTCTGGGTTGCTCCTGAGTCCGAAGCTTTCCTTTAAAAACAGTGTCAGACCTTCTCCCTGTGGCGGCGAACGCAACTCCGCGGTCTCCCCGGTGCAGACCGTGCTTTCGGGAATTCCAGAGGAAGAAGGAGGGACGGCTTTGCAGCCCCAACAGCCCATAGTCTCCCGGCATGTGATCAGCCGTCCTGGCCGATGGTCAGACACCCCGTCCCTCCCCGAGGGCTGGGCCCGCTGCGTCTGCATACAGATGGGGTGGGGGTGCCCCACCCGTGTCTGTGGGTCCCTCGGTGACCTGTCAGGCAGCGTGTCCCTCCCTCAAAAATTAAGTGCCCATCAGTCCTTACGTACTACCAGGTCGGTTGCCCGATATTAACTTCTTAGAAATACCTATGCATCCCCAGTGATCATGGGGATATTGTCCACGTGAAGAGTTTGCTTTCGACCAGGCCATTTGGGGTCAACGTGTCTGCTCACGGGATTTGGACATTTTATATGGTGGGGTGAGAGGTCTCCAGACACAAGGGCACTGGGGACACAAAAGAACAGGAAAACTCATCTTCTGTTCGGATCGGAGTTGACGGAGGTCACTGTCCCTTCCCACTTTCCATAAAGTCAGCACCGTCTCCCCAGCACGGTTGGCGTCCGTCATCAGAATTTGGCAAGTCCAGGTTCCATGTACACACATGTACACATACACATATACATATATGTACATATACATAGACACACACATATGTATATCTCCCCCAAACTGGAGTAATAATTAATTTTGGATCACTCACAAATCAAGGCAGAGTCGAATTCCTAAAGTGTTGATTACATTACTGAATCTGCGGACACTAGGAGGCAGGGGCCCAGGGCCTTTGGCCATCTTAGCCGTGACACAGCTTTGGAGAGGCCACGCGGGGTGAACTCCAGCCGAACTCATCTGTCCCCTGTGAGCCCTCAGATGCGGTTTCTGGAGGCACTGCCCAGCGGCTCCGGCACACCCGTCATCGCTCCCCATGTAGAAGCATCTTTTTCCCACCTGCCTGTCCTTGCCCTGTCCCCAGACCACTTCAAAGCCGTTTGTCAAAAGCTCGGGGGGAGTGCAAAGCAGCTGTTCGGCGGCAGCGGCCACCTTCTGCGCACACGACGTTTGAAACCCAGGCCCACGCTTGTGTCTGATCCCCCACACCCTCGACACCCCTTTTTGGGGGCGCAGACTCCTCAGCAAGTTATATGTGAATGAACACAGGTGCCTTTCACCCCCCTCGCCTCCCGGTTTGAAAGGAGCGGCCAGAAGAGCAGCGGCAAAGCCCCGCGCCCGCCGCCGCTGCTGCCGCACCCCATTGGTAAGGCCGGCGAGGGGTTGGAGAGCTCAGCAGAATTTTTATGTCCGGGAGCCTGAGGAAGCCTCGCACGCCGCGGCCGACTGCGGACGGGGGTCATCTATCAGCAGACAAACGCAGGGACTCCAGAATGTCTCTGCTCAAATGAAATAATATATCTTTGAAAGCCAATGCCCGTTTCAGACCCGAGGCCCATATATCAAGGCTGAGAGGCTGGCGGAATGGCTGCAGGGCCATTAACCTTCCACCTGTTCCCCTTGTCCTTCAGGATGAGACCCTGCCCTTGGATTTCCTTCCTGCCCCTGTTCATCTCCCGGCGCAGAGTAAATGTGAAGCAGCGGGCCCGGGAAATAACTCAGAGGCAATGGACCAGGGGCACGGCCACAAATCTCTGCCACAGGCACTGTGACTTATGCAGGCAGTTTGTCACACATGAGCCAGGTGACCTCTGTGACATAACAGAGAAAAATACCACCAAGATCGAAGGCGGGCCGCGGAGGCTCCGGGGGACTCTGCCCTGCACTCGGCGGGCATCCAGTCTCCCGGGACGTCCCCTTCTTCCAGGAACAGCCGTGCAGGTGACCCCGGGAAGACAGGGCAGGGACTTCCGACCGAAGTCACGTCTGACAGACACCGGGGGCTTCCCGGTGACACCGGGGTCGGAGCTTCTGTGTTGTTGATACTGCCTCACGGCCGCCGCAGATGCCAGCAACGGGCACCGTGAACCTGCTTTCTCCCGAATGCGGAGAAATTAGGGGCAGATGCGGAGCGTGAGCCCATGAACACTTCGTCGGCTTGAGAACAGAGAAGGACGGTGAGGGAGGTAAAAACAAAGTTTCGCTCAAGCTAAGGGGCTCGCTGCATTTTGCACCAGACCGAATCGCAGGGGTTCAGTTACTGACGCCTCGCGTGTAAACAAACACGGCAGTAAAGGCTCAAACAAAATCGTGCACACGCAAGTCTGCCGTCCAGAGCTCTCTACCCATGACATTGGAGTTTGGGAACAGGCAGGCGCACCGATGCGCAGCTGGGAGAAACCAACAGATGTGTTTCCTGGGAGGAAGCGGCCCGTGTAAATATTCTTACATTGGAATTAGAAGGAATTTCTGGTTGTGTTTGCTACTTCACTGCCTGCTTCCTCTAGTCACCGTGGGTGTTCTGTGTTGAACTGGTCATCCCCGGGCCCCTCACCTCTGTGACGGGGGCACGTGATTGCATTTTCTGTAACTTAAACGCCACCCCCAGCACCAGTCTCGGCTCACTGAGTGACAGGCACCGAGTGACAGGCACCTCAGTTGATTCACTTCCTGTTCCAAAGCAAGGACAGGCGTCCTTGTCCCCCTGCACCCCCCCCCCGGGGCACACACGGTGTCTCTTTTGAGTTCACACTGGTCTTTAGTTGGCCAACGTGTGTGTTGCCATCTCTCACAAGCGCTGACACCAAGCGTCTAATTTCTAACATCTGAAAATGTCCGGAAGTAAAAATAAGCTAAAAAACAAACAAACACGAGAAAGTTCTGATGCTAAAGCAGAGTCCGACCTTCGCAGAAACGCGAGGATTCCCAGCTTTTCTCCGTGGCCCAGGGCTTCACCGTGGAACCCACCAGCTGGGAAGCCGCGGGGTTTTCCCGCAGACCCCCCCGCCCCCTCCCCCGTTCATGTGTCTCCCCGGGAGGAGGCGCCTCTTTTTCGTCAGATGCCCAGGGCAGTTTCCGTTCAAAGAAGTCCCCAGAGCAGAATGGGAGGGCCTCGAAGTTTTCACCCAACAACTAGAAGCAAAACCTGGGCTGGCCCCGAAGGACCCCAAGGTCACCCAGCCTGACCACCAGTCACCTTCCAGACACAGAAAAGACGGAGCATGAGGGAGCCCCCCACCACTAAGAGGACAACTGGCAGAAGTGGGGGGACTGCAGCCCCTTCTTCCTCCTCTGAGCAGCCCCGACGCAGGCCAGCATCATCGCCCCCACTGCTGTGCACAAGCCAGCTTCTGTCTCCTGTCCCTGAAAGTCCTTTTCCTGATGGACACAGAAACCTCAGCGTAAGAACTGTCTGTGCATTTAGAACGACAAAACACGCCTCACGATGGCCGTGGGCATCTGTTCGGAATAAACGCCCCAGGTCCTTCCCTTGTGGACCACACGTTGTCGGTAGGAACAGCAGCAGCAGGAGGACAGTGTGCCTGAACCCGTGTTCGGCCTGCTTCCCGCCAACACGGGTGTGCACGTGTGCCATGGGACACGGTGGGTCTCGTGTTCGGGGAGCTCCGTCCTGCATGTTCCGTTGCAAGCAGTTTAAGCTTCTCTATAAATTAATATTTAATTGGCCCAGATCAATCCATCGTCTGACAGTGTCAGTCAGCATGTGGCCCTTTGCAAGAGTCATGAAAATTTCCAACCGGGCTCACGCGATGCCACCTATTACCAATAAATACGTTTCTCCTTCAAGTCTGGTTACTTTGAATTCTTTACACACATTACTCACAAAATGAAAACAAATAACAGAGTTATTTACAAAAACACTAACCAAGGCATGTCATCATGTCTCTGAATTTGCAGGTAGAAATAAGGCATTTACTATTTCCAGTAAACCACCTAAAACACTCCTTTCCTTTGAGAAGGAAATACTGGCCCCCCCAAATGGAAAAGACACTCTAATAGTGAAGTTATCCTCACGTTCTAGGATTTAAAACAAATAAAATATGGTTTGCCTGCAGCCAAAAGAAAAAAAAAAGAAAGAAAAAAGAATTCCTGGGCACGAATCACTGCCCACATTCTTTTCCATCCGCAAACAATCTCGTTTGGGGAAGTTGCCACATCACATCCACAGTGACAACAAATAGCATTGTCCCTCCCGCGGACATCTGTTTCCGACCCCCACACGGATACCGTTGCCAGCCCGCGGGAGCTCGGCCCTCTTCACAAGTCGCTGAGCCCAGAGGAACTGGGAATCGCGGCCGCTGGTTTTATTATTGGAACACAGGAAAACTTGATCACCGTGCTGGGAAGTTCTGCCTCTTTTGAAATATGGGAGCCGGGGTTACGTTAGCACATTCAACCACGCAGAAGGCTGCTTCTGAGGAAAAGGGAGGGGAGAAGTGCTTTCTCGTCTGTTTTGTCCTTGGGCTGAAGTTCCCACTCACCTTCATCTAAACCACCCCCCCCCAGCTGAAAACTGTTTTGTTTCTTAAAGATGTTATTGAGTCGAGCTGCTTGTTCAAATTGAAAGGACCCAACACCAAAGACATTCTAAGCTAAATATGACAAATAAACACTATTGTTTCTAACAAAAATCAAACAAAACCAGAAGAGCTTTTATACACGCCTGTGGGGTTTTTTTTCTAAATTCAAACCACCAAGCTCCTATTTTCCGAGGACCTGAGGACAAGGGCCCAGAGCCTTCTGCCCCCAGGACCCTCGGCCCAGCCCGGTGGGGTGACAGTGCAGAGAGAAGCCGAGAGACACGCCAGTGGGGTGGGGCAGGCGGGGAGGCGGCCGCCGGACACCGCACGGGACTCTCTCCTCTGCCCTTGAACTTGGGCTGTAAATCAATACCTGTGCAAGTGCACAGGGCCGCTTCCCGCCCTCCTTTACGCCTTCTCGTGGGTGGCTTTTCCTTCCAACAAAAGGCAAAAACGGAGGTGCCAGGCGTCCACCGTGCTGATTCGACACCGACGTCCGCTCCAAATTAATTTGCGTTCTGCCGGAGCAAGGAGGCTCTTCCTGCTATTCCGCGGTTAAAAGTGTATTCACGTGTTCATGGAAATGCTGGTGGGGGGAGGGGAGGTGCAGTCAGCCTCGGACCCGCCTGTGTTTTTTAAATGTTCCTAAAAGATGCCGGAGCACAGCGTCTAACGTGTTGTTCACCGTGTCCGACACTGCATGAAGAGGCTCTCAAAAATACTGGGAATAAATCATGAGATGAAACAGTCACAGAGCCGTGTGACTGAACACGGGTGATGATAAAATTCTGTGGGCAGGAGAGAATTCTAGCCCCTATTTTGCTTGGCAGACGATCCCTTTCTCAGCCGGAATACACCCGGGGTGGGTGACGAAGTAACGGAGGCTTAGAAAAGGGTCTTCTAACTCTGTCCGGCATCTACAGAAGTTCACGTCCCGAAAACCACCCCTGACAGGCGGGTTTGAAATTGATGGCTACCTTTACTGCTTACAGGGAAATGTATCCGAACTCGGGGGAGCTATTTGCTCTTCATCCGACGCCGGTCTGCCTGGGTCAGATGGAAAACCCAGCGTAACGCACCTGCTTGCGATTTGGGTGTCTCTGCCTCTCTCTGCAGCTTTACCACCAGTTCTCAAATGATGACGCTCCCAGTTATACAAAAAGGAAAATATCGATCCACAGACAACCGGAAGTTAGAAGCTGTGTCGTGTTGGTGCACCCGAGCCCTCTCGTTACAGAAATGGGGTACGGCACAGGCGTGTGGGGTGCCGCACAGGACAAGGGCAGTCTGTGTGCACTGCGTCTCTTTCATGGCCTCTCACCAGCTCCCCACAGGCCTCCTGCGATGAGAAATTCCTGTTTCCTCTGAGGCTTTCTGCAAGACTGAGCTGATTCCAGCGGCCCGTCTCTGTAGGTTTCCCTGGTGCCCCTCCACAGACGGAGCAGCTCCGGGCCCTCGTGCATGTATCATCCCCGTGATACATTCTTTGTAAATTGTAACTATGTGTTTGCAAGTCTGTCCCTCCAGGTATTTTTAGGTGCTTTGTCTTCCCACTGCTCGGCAGTGTGACGGGACTGCTGGGGGCTCCATTGCTGCTTACTAACCGGTCCATCAGGAAAATGGGCGCAGGGATTACACGAAGCTCTGCCCAGGTCCTGGAGCTCCCTGGTGGCTCAGGGGAAAAGGGGACCTGGCTCCTGGTCGAGGGCTATGCCCTGCACAGCACACCCCGCGCCCCCTTCCATCTGAAGCTGTTGGAACAGTTGCTCTGTGGGTGCCATCTGCTAATAACCAAATAAGCTCCCAGAGGGGGAGTCGTCAGGGCTGACTTCAGTGAGGAAGTGCAGATAAAATTCTTCATCGCACCTCACGTCCCCAGAGGAAGCACTGGCCTGCCCATTCCACAAACACGCTGGTGAAAGAATTTCCTTGGCAAACAGACGGCATGGAAATGTCCTTTTTAAACACCCATGAACCCCCTCGATTCACGAGCTCGCTAGAAACATTTCCGATGCAGGGGAATAGGAGGCTCACCATCTTGCTCTTCCCTTTCTATTTCTGGAATCTTCTTTTGTTCACTGATGCTAATAATAGAGGCAGAGCTAGGGGGTTATTTATAGTCCCCTGAGCAACGGGACTCTGGGAGCAATTTATTCATGTATAGTTCCGGTGTTTTTTGTTGCCTTACCTTTCTGGTAATTAAAAGTGTTCCTCCAGGAATTTATTTAGTAACACATCACCTGTAAATAGCTTTTCTTTTAATATATGAAAGCCTATATTTAGCCTCAATAAAATATTTTACTCCCATTTCCGATGCACTAAAAACAGATTTCAATGGGGGGGGAGGTATACGATTGTGTTTTCTTTCCAACTTTTACACGAAACATTATTTGACCTTTAGCTGTTTTGATGAAAAGAATCTCACTTTCTGAGGTAGGTCATGTATTCTCAAATTGCTCAAGATTTGTCTTTTGATATTGAAACAACATAGCCATAACAGCTAATCCATGAAGAATGTGTTAATCAACAAACTATTGAGTTAAAAAACATATTGGATTGCTATATAATGTAGTTAGAAAATACAACATTTAAAAATGCCTCCTCTTCCCCCAACCCCCAGCCCCCAACTGCTGACGGAAATACACATCCCTACAAATGGCCGCACACAGAAGTTCCCTTTGAAGACGATGAGTTTTCCGATATGAGAAGCATCCAAAATCAGAAAGGTCAATTCTGCTGCTTTTCTTCCCTGTGACCCCTGTACCTGGATTTCTGACAAGGCTGGAAGACCCGGCCCCTTTTTCAGTATCTCCTTGTGGAGACAGATGCAGCAAAGATAAGTCAATGTCTACCCTGTGTCTAGAAAATGCACAGAAATTCGCAACTGGGGACCAGCCCCCAACGCGAGGCATGACCTGGTTGGACTGGTTTGGCCTCAGAGTCAAGGCAGGTGGGGCATGACCCTGCCAAAGTATCTGCAGTTCAGACCTTTGGGGGAAAAGGTGTGCTCCGTGCAAGGACTGGCCCTGTCCCGGGGCTGAGAGGCTGAGTCACACAGGTGGCCCTGGCCCTCCCCCAGTGCCAGGGAACACAGGGAACATCCGCCCAGCTTCCCCTCACAACCCCCCCCCCCGCACCCACGAGAATGGAGATAATTAGGTTTTTTTTGTCTAAAGGTCTATTGAGAGAAGGAGCCAGCCATTAATTCAAGCATTCCATCTCAAAAGCCCCTTTTGAAACAGAAATACTTTTTCCTCTTCTGCTCTAAAATGGATCGAACTGAGAATGGGGGGAAGTGGGAGCGATTATGTGGCCGTTATTCACTGATTCTTGTCCGGGACGGTTTGACACATCTGTGTGCCCTGCACCGTGGGGAAGGGAGCTGGGGACACCCTCTTGCTGTGCCGGTTCAGTGTGACCCACGGACTTGGTTCCGACGGAGGGAAAGGGAAGCAGATGCTCCTTGGCTCAGAACCCTCAGTGCAGCAACCTGTGTTCAGATGCCGGCCACTGGTCATGGCCTCCGGCCCTTTCCGGCTTCTAACCTGAAGTGGGGCGGGGCCCACAGCAGGTCTGAGTTCGCTCGGCCCAAACTCGTGCAGTGATCTTCTCTGGGTCTGAGCTTCTCTCTCGGAAGAGATCAGGTGTTTGTAAAATGCTCAAAAGAGAAGGTACCATGTTTGTATCCTCTTCCACCCAGAGCTTCCCGAATGGCTCGGATTCCAAGGTCCGTAAACCTGGGACCACTTCCTGCTGTCAGTGACCCTGGACTTGGGGCCATGAATGACCATGCAAGAAGTTGTTTCGACCACAGAGATATCAGACAAAAGCGTATCAGTCCCCTCCCCCCACTCCTCCCCGCCCCAACGGCTGCAGTGAGTGAAGTCGGGTTCTTAGTGGTGAGAGACCAGGCTCCTTCCGGAATACGGGGAGATTTAAGAATTAGCATAGATAAAACACTCATTATTAGCAGAGTTATCGATTCTAGCATGTAGGACATATTCATGCTCATCTATAATGTTGTAGATAAATCCCTGGATTTGTTTTATAATCCAAACACCGCCCAGAGCTCTATGTGGCGGGGAAAGAAGCATCGAAAAGAAAAAAAAAAAAAAAAACAGAACAAAACACACAACTAGCTTGGCTATGCTGTGTTACTGTAGGGAAAAAAATGGAAGAGTCCTCAGCACAGCAACAGCGATTGCTAAGGGGTCGGGCAGAAAGCTTAGAGAGGACACTTAAAAGCATGAGCTTATCCTCATGGAGAGGACTGAGGGGGGGACCCGCACCCCGTCCAGGCACCGACCGCCCAAGCTCTGGGTCCTCACCTCCCCCAGACTCTGTTTTAGGCAAGAAAAGTACTGCCAGCAGTATCATTCACCCCTTTGACACCCAGGGGCTCCAGGCGCCCCTCTTCCTTCACCTCGAAGCCAGTCTCAGGAGGGGGTGTCCCGGGTGACCAGCACCTTAGGACGGGCTGGGAGTTTCCCCGTGTGCCGCCGCCGCCCGAATTTGCAACCTGGCCAGTTTGTCGGCCCAGGGTCCCCTCTGAACAAGACCCCTCAGACTGGATTGCTGAGGGACGCCGGGGTCCCTTCATGACCGAGTGCTTCTGGGTGTCCATGCAGCTATAGCTGAGGAGCCGTGTCTGAGGTTGGCCCCGAGCGAAGAAGGGTGGCTGCAGGTCTGCCTGGGTGAGGGATGTGGGGGGCGTGGCCCGCGCTGCTGAGGGAAGGACCCGAGTCCCATAGAAGGACAAGGTCTCCATCCAGCTCCGTCAGGTCTGGTCTGGGTGGCTGGGGACTTGTGGGGAGTCCTGGCCTTTGAGAAGAGCTTGACTTCATATCTGCCCAGGGTGGCTTTGCCGTGTTCTCTGGAATAAAAGTGGGGCTGGGAGCAATCTGAGGCCCCGGGGGAGCCTCCAAGGACAAGTTCTGGTGGCTGCGACCAGGGAGCTCTGTAGGGAATTTGCGGGCCTTGCCCCTGGGGACTCTGGTGCCCGTCCCCACCAAGGGCTCTCAGTGGCTCAAGCCAAAACCTAATCTTGCTTGTCTCGCCTTTTTATCCTGAAGCAAATTCCGCTGGATTGATGCGCACACGTGTCCCGTCCTCAGTCCCGCCCTGGTCAGAGCTGCCGTCCCCTCTCCCCGGGATCACCGCACCCCCACTCCCTTCTCGCTTCCCTTCCCTGCATTTCCCTTATAGTGCGAGTCCGACAAGGTCACTCCGTGGCTTAGAACCCTCCTCCGAGTTCCGGGGCCAAATGGACTAGAACCCGAGCCCTGCCTCAGCCGGACCAGGTCAGCCCGTCGGACCCCATTGGGAGCTGGTCTCTGGGGCGCTGGCTGTCCTCGGGGCTCCTGGAGACGCCAAGCGCTCCACCCCCGAGGCCACCGCACCAGCTGACCCTGTGTCTGGATGGCAGGGCTCTGCCCTGCTCTTGAGAGCCCAGGGCCAGTGTCAAATCGTTTTTTTATTATTATTTTAAAGATTATATTTAGAGAGAGGGGAAGGGAAGGAGAAAGAGAGGGAGAGAAACATCACTCTCTGGTTGCCTCTTAGGTAGCCCCTCCTGGGGACCTGGCCTTCAACCCAGGCATGTGCCCTGGCTGGGCATTGAACCAGCGACCCTTTGGCTCACATGGCAGTGCTCAATCCACTGAGCTACACCAGCCAGGGCACCAGAGTCAACTCCTCAGAGATGTGAACCCCTTCAGAGACGTTCGCCCTCCCTGTACCTCCTCCACTCTTTTGTT
This sequence comes from Artibeus jamaicensis, assembly GCF_021234435.1. NCBI lineage: Eukaryota > Metazoa > Chordata > Mammalia > Chiroptera > Phyllostomidae > Artibeus > Artibeus jamaicensis. Next base: position 7,120,636 of record NW_026522054.1, on the reverse strand, counting down.
CTATCATCATCATCGTCATCATCTTATTAGCCTTGGCACGGTGGGCATTTGATTGACACGTGCTGAGCGAATGGATGGACGCTCCGTCGGGGCGGAGGTGGGGCCTGGGAGCAGGTCACTGGACACGCGGGCATGTGGTCACTCTGCCTCCGCCGGGCCAGACCCCGCCCTGCCCATGTGTGACTCAGGAGGCTGTTCGGTGCCGTCGAACTGATGACGAGGAAGTAAACAGCAACAGATCCGTCCGAGGTCAAAAGAAACCAATACCAAAACATTTATCTGTTGTTTTGTTATACCAAAGACAGTTTAAAACATCACCTTTGCTTAAATTAAACACAAAACAAGAACCAAGACCTCAAGCACCTACAGGTCGCGAAGGGCGGCTGGTGCTTGCCATGGAGACAGTGTCCCCTGGAAAGAATAAGCAGAGTCACTAAGTTCCTCAGAGGCACCCGCTACCCGCCTTCTCCGAGGCAGCAGCAAAAAGAGCGGGACCCACTAAAATGAGGTTCCAGCACACTTTTAGGAGACGACAGGAAAGCCCTGCCCAGGCCAGAGCACTCGCTGGTCCCCTGTCCTCCTCTCCTTTGCCTCTGAGAAACAAAGATAGGGCCTGGCTCACCTGCCTGCCGGAGCCCGTCAGTGTCCTCGCACGCTGGCCCTCACGGCCACGGAGTGACACAGTCCCCCCACGCCTGCACTCCCCAAGTTCACTGCCAGTGCCTCTGTTTTCCCACAAGTCCTTCTCTGTGAGGAACGCCTCCCTGAGCCCTCGTTCCCACCTGCTCATCGGGCCCCCACTCCTGCTCACCCCCCAGGGCCCCCCGTGCCCTGGGGCCAAGCACCCCCAGAGGGTTTGCACTGCATTTTGGGCCAGTGTCTGATTTTGCTTGAAGCGTCGTTGGACTGAGGACATGATTCTGAAGGGGTGGCCTGCTCTCTAGGAGAGTTAAGTGGCCGTTGTCAGTTCAGATGGAATCTCGGCCACCAGCGCATGCATGGTGGGGGTCATCTGTGTGTCTGTCACGCGTACTGGCCTCCGAGTCAGGGTCCCACTGAGGAAAGTACGGGGGGAACGCACTTGTTTGGGGGACGCGGCCTCCGTCCTGACCCACAGGAACCCAGCTCAGGGGTGGGCATTTGGCCGGAGCCCAAACGTCGGAGGCGTGCTACGGAACAGGGACTCAGTAAGTGCACCAAACCCGAGTCTGGCCTAACACGAGGTCACAGCTGAGCAGTGACGCCCGGGAAGGCTTAGGGACACTCGGGGGTGGGCTTCCGCTTGAAAGAAAAGCACCACCCTGGTGAAGAGCACGGACACTGTCTTGATCCTTTCTAAAGGCTACCACCTCAGCCGGAGCCCCCCCATCATGTGCGTGGAACGAAGTGACATGTTCCAGGCGGCCACGAGCCACTGAGGAGACCGCAGAAGGTCCCCTCGTGGTCCAACACAGCGCCTTGACACCACTCGGAGCCATGGGCCCCAACGGGCGGGTGCGAGCTATCCGTGCGTGTGGAGCAAACCATCCCCCCCAAAGTGAGAGGGCGACCGTTTTCCCTGCGGTCACTGGGCACGACTCGAGTGCCAGTGGTCCCCTCCCTGCACCCCAGAGTCTCCCCTCTGTAACCTTCTCGACACACGGATCCAGGGTTTGTTTTTTCCCCTCTCTCCAAAGCTGGAGCAAGAGTCAATCAAAACATGACATGATGCGTTCGCCAGCTCACACCGCAGCTCACGGGCCAGGGCGTTTCGGAGCCGGTCGCGTTGCTCTCTCTCTCTCTCTCTCTCTCTCTCTCTCTCTCTCTCTCTCTCTCTCTCTCTCTCTCGGTGTCAGATCAGATCCACCGGGGAGAGGGTGCGAGAGCGGCCTTTCATCCGCTCCGCCGGCCCCGCGTCCGCTTTGATGCTGCCTGAGAGGCCGAGGCACTTGAAGCCGCCCATTGCGTTTGATCAGCGAGCCCGTTACATTTGCACAGCAGAGCAGCCCTGCGTCTCCCAGAGGGCAGCCTGTGAAGGCCTCTGTCACCAGCCGCGCCGCACGCACACCCATCTGTGCCATTATCTCACAAGGGGACCTGCGGTATTTCCTAACTTTTGGTTTTTGTTAATTAGGCGATGCACAAAGCCTGCTCCGTCGCAACTTGAGGTCAAGAAAGCGCAAGTGTGGGGGTGGACGGCGTCGGTGGGGAGGGCAGGTGGCACAGAGGACCCTCGCATGAACCCGCATTTCAGCCCTGGCCGGTGTGGCTCAGCGGGTTGGACGTCTTCCCGCAAGGCGAGAGGTCACCGGTTCGATTCCTGGTCGGGGCACGTGCCTGGGTCGAGGGTTTGGTCCCAGGTTGGGGTCCGTGAGAGAGGCAACCGGTCAACGTTTCTCTCTCATGTCGGTGTCTCTCTCCCTTCCTTCCCCTCTCGCTAAAAATAAGTAGGTAAAATCTTAAGGAAAAGGACCAACCACATTTCAGAGAACGTGCCTGGAATCACGGGGCTCAGAGCTCTGACTCAGTGGGCGTCTCGGGGCGGCCGGGGCTGTGTTCCGGCAGAAGCGCACTTCCTGTCTACGTGCGGCCGAGCTCCTGCCCCTCCAGGTAGAACATCAGTCAGCAGGTTATTCACCGAGGTGCTGACTCACGGGAAGTGGGGGGGGGGGGGTCCCTGCCTGGACACTGTGTCCCCTTGACCCAAGGCCTGTGACATCTGTGCCCCGAGTGAAAGGCAGGGCAGAGTCCAGAGCCTTGGAAGGGCCTAGGCGCTGGGGACGCCCTGCCCCCGAAACGCCCCCATGCTGACGGAGGAGGGCAGACTGCAGACCCCCCAGTCGGCCCTTGTCACCCTTTCCACTGTGTGAAGAAAGAGCGTCCTCAGGAATGGGGGGTCGATCGAGTCGGTTGTCGCGTTAACCGAGTGTTGCGCAACCCTAGTGAGGTTTCCAAACTTTCGAGGACACCCGGTTTCCTCTGCGTCTCCCGGCTCCGGGTCTCCCCAGAGCAACACACGTGAAGACACGGAGTCTGTCCCAGTGGTCACACCAGGGCGCGAGAGCGTGACTTTCAAGGGGGGAGTTAAGAGCGAAGACAACACGGGTGCCCACGGTGGGACCACGCTCGGACGCCCCCGCAGCTTTGGGAGAACAAGAGGGTCTTAAGGTCGTTTCTGCAAAGTCACACAGGTCCACACCTGCTGAGCCCGTGGCCTCCAAATCCCTTCTCGCCCTTGACTCTCGGCACCGACCTGACGCTCCCACAGAAAGTGCCACCGCGCGGTGTCACCTTGCACGTTGGACAGACCCACGCGTTCTGTCCGCTGCCGGCGAATCCAGCCCCTTTCTACGCCGACCGCTCTGCCCAGGGTTTCTATGCCTCCCCCACCCCTGCTCAGACCTGCAGGCCTGCGGCCGCCCTCCAACACGCGGCGTCTTTCGCAGCAGGCGCCGCGGAGGGCGGGCGAGCCACCGCCCGTGTGGCCCCTGGACCCACCACGCTGGGGGGCGGCCTGCGGCAGGAGGGGAAGGAAGGGAGCTAAGAGAGGCAGCCCGGACAGACAGACAAGGTGGGGTGGCGGGGGCAGGGCGTGGAGAAGGCGAGAAAGCGGGGCAGGGGTCGGCGTCTCCGAGGTGCCCAGCCCCGGCCGCTCCGGCTGCGCCTGCTGCAGGGGACACAGGAGCAGCAGGGGCTGGGTCTGAAGTGTGAGGAAGGCCCGGCCGCCGCCTCGGTGATGGAGAGCGCGCGTCTGCCCCAGTCCCGCGGTGTCCTCGGGTTAGAGAGCAACGCCTTGAACGTGAAGAGCAGCCGAGACGCCCGACTTCCGGGCGGCCGTTCTGCAAGTGGATGCCGAGCCCTCCGAGGTCTGTGTGACCCGCCGCCCGGGGGGGCAGGGGAATAATCATTCTCCACGCAGCTCAGCCCGGAGAAGCGAGAGCGTCACACCTTGTGGGCTTGTCGGGCTCGCCCGTCAGACGTGTGCCGAGGGGCTCACACGTGAATCACGTTTCTGGTGGTTCTTTTTTCACCCACGACCTGACTTGGTGGCAGTGGGTGCCGTGCGCAGGGAGGGCCCAGGGGCTGGGGGACTGCGTGGCCCGACCGGGAGCAGCTCACACGGGCGGACTTCCTGTAGAATCTGGGGCGTTTCCTGTGTCCTGATTATTCCCCCCACACAGTGAGTAACAAGCAGACAGACGAGTCTACTGCTGACGCCGGGCCTGGTGGGGGCTGGTGGGGGCAGCTGGGGGGGGACCACACGGCCTGCCGCCCCCTGCAGTCACAGCCGGCTCACCCGTGAAGGCCAAGCAGCCCTGGGGTCACTTGCCTCGGCCTCCGAGGACTCATGACCGATGCTTCCCAGGGGAACTCGGCAGTTCCGGATGGTCCCTACAATGTCCCCTCTGGTGAAGGAAAACCCAACACCTCCTTGGGCCAGTGTAAGATAAACTGTTCTCTGTGCTCGGAGGTGACGCAGGTCCTGGAAGAGCTGTCATTGCAAAGGGGTGCTGGGGACCAGTGATGGCGGCGACCTTGATAAAGGGCCTGACCTTTTCCAGACACCGCGCCCACCCCCTTTTCGTCTGGGCGTGGCATCTCTGCGTGTTAGCGGTGTGACTTGGGGCAAGTCAGGACCTGTGTCCGGGTCTCGGGACGCAGTCCCATCTGAGCAGCAGGAACACTCACCCCTCCGGCTGGGGGACCCCCCGGCATTGAATGAGGTAACAGGTAAAGCCCATAACAGTCATCTGACTCATCACACATCCCCACTGACGGCGGCCCGTGTTATCACCCATCATCGGAACCGGAGCCCGGAGGGCGGCTGGAGGTCTTTTCCGTCCCCTAAACCTTCACCGGGGAAAGGGACTTCGTGCCTCAGGGCAGGACCTGAGCCTGACCCTTTCCCCCTGCGCTGGCCTCGTCCCCACCTGTCCCCACCTGTCCCCTGCCCTGTCTTCCTTGTTCCTGCTGCCAGGACCTCAGGCTGAGTTGTGTGCCCTGGTCAACGTTGCTGAACTAACAGACTGATTTGGTTAAAAACTAGTCAGCAACCTTTCACGAATGGGCAAACGTGGTGTCCCAGTGGGTCACCACCACCCCGAGCATGAGAAGGGATGGACGGGCGTGGTGCCTGGCCCAGGCGTGTGGCTTGGCAGCAAAAGTCGGAGGCTGCTTGTCCACTCTCCCTGTGAAGGACGCCCGGGGACCAGAGAAGGACCCCAGGGCCCTGGGCTCTGCAGCAGGGGGACCGGGAGCACCTGGTCAGCTCCTTCTCCTCCGTCCCCTCTGCCACCTGGCCCAGAGCAGAGCGAGGGAAACGGCTCTGTTCACACCGGGGCCCCTGACAGTGACCAGGAAGGTTCAAGTTCAGCTCTCCCCACGACCCTGGGAGAGAGTGAACAGATGGGCGGGAGCTTAGCGAGCCCAGCGTGACGCGGTGATCACCGCCACCGGGGCTCCTGCGACTGGCCCGGCTGCCCAGGGAGGGCGGGACTCCTACGCACGGGAGCTGCCGGCGCACAGCTGGCCGACGCGGACCATGGACAGGACAGGGGACGAGGGTGCACTGAGCCTGCCTCGCAGCGGTCGGTCGACTCACCGACGGACGCAAATGGAGCACCTGAGAAGGTTCTTCGGCGGCGCGCTCCCACGGCGGCTGCCTGGGGACTTGGGGGACCCCTCCGTGCAGGACAGGGCGGAGGCACCTCGTCACAGTCAGGGGGCCTTCCCACTGAAGGACGAGCCGCACACACAGGAGAAGTGCCCGCTCAGTGGCTAGTGCACAAGGAGCTGAAATCGCAGGTCCGTGCATCAGTGGTAGACGCATGTGCAGTGACACCCGTGTGGGCACGTGGCTTCTCAACACGCCTGGCCGGACCAGAGGCCCCACGGCTTGGAGGAAGTCCTCAGAGCGGACCTTGGACACCTGAAGCCCCGAGAGACCGGGTCGCGCCTGCCACTCCAGCACTGCCTCCAAGCCCCCAAGACGAGAGGACGCCCGCGCCCACCTCCCGGTCCACCCGGGGCGGCTGCACTTGTCTGACTCTGCTGCCGCCGGCCACCCGGGCTCCCTGTCCCGTCTGCAGTGGGCGTCTTCCTGCTTCCGGGGTTTGCGTCCTGCTGCCCGACCCCTCCCAGGGGTGACCCCTTAGCATCTGGAGGAGTGAAAGCAGGTGCAGCGGAGCGGCCGCCAGGACTCTGGGTGTCACGGCAGCCTGCAGGGGTGCCGGTGGGACTCCAGACGCCGGACCGCCGTCCTCAGGCGAAGGGGGGGGGGCACCGTGCAGACGCCCCTCCCACCCCCAACCACTTCCTCACGCACAGAAAAGAAGGGCTAACTAAGCCCTGGCTGGTGGGGCTCGGTAGACTGATTGCTGGCTTGCAAACTGAAGGGTCCCCAGTTTGAAACCCAGTCAGGGCACATGCCTGGATTGCTGGCCAGGTCCCCAGTAGGGGGCATGTGAAAGGCAACCACACACTGATGTTTCTCTCCCTCTTTTTCTTCCTCCCTTCCCCTCTCTCTAAAAATAAATAGGTAAAATTTTAAAAAATGAAAAGAAAGCAGGGATAACTAAATAGACTACAGAATGTAGCGGACCATTTGGGGCAGAGCCATTAAACTTGGGACTGCAGACCTGCCCTGGTTGGCTGAAGTGAACACAGCTTGGAAAAGGCATCTAGACTGTTCAAAAAAATAAAGGAAGCTCTGCTCAGAAAGCTTCTCAATGGACCAGAGAAAGAGAAGGTCTCCGCCCCTCCCCGCCGCACCCCGACTGTAGAGAGAGCTGTGCTGAGGGACTGGCTTCTGCTCCCCCCGCAGGCTCCCCAAGTCTGCGGGGCTGTTTTCCGGGGACATGCGGGCTGGGTGTTTCACACAGGGTTAATCTCAGGTGCTTTTTTTATTCCTCCAAGTATCAGAATCATTTGTGGAGGGCAAGTTCTTCTCGCTTGGTTCCCAGAATCCTCTCAGGACATCTGGTCTCATTAGAAGATCAAATAGATGCTGCAAGTTCATTACTCATCGACAAGCGAGTCGGGGGGGTGGGTGGGCGGTGGTGGGTTCGGGGCCCAGAGGAGAGAAGAATCACAGGCAGAACAGCAGCAGCTTCTTGACTCACAAAGACGGCTCTTTCAATGGGGGGGGGGCCCCGGCATCTGCTCTTCACGTCCCCCCAGGACCCGAGGAAGAAGTCAAGAGCACAGGCTGCCGTCAGACAAAACTGGGTGTGCGACTGGGAGGTGCGTTGAAAGTGAGGCATTGTATTCAATGTGGCGACGAAACGTTCCTAATATTTTCACAACCCGCTGCTCATCTGTCACCTGGCCTCAGTCTGGCGGCCTCTTCCTGCCTATTTTCACAAACACACGGAGACCCCAACCCAGGGGCTCTCGGAGCCAAAACCTCCCAGGGGACAAGCTCCCGGCGGACGGTGAGGCGTGGAGCCGTTGGGGAGACCCAGTCGCTGAGCGACCCCCCGATGGCCTGAAGGAATTACTGTAGCTTCTGAAGTGACTCACGCTCTCCCCGGGGGTCATCTGGGCTCGGAGGAGACCTGTCTCACAGATGGCCAGTGATTTAGTCATTGAGGACTTCCGATAACCCGGAGATCTGCCTTGACCTCCCCGGGCAAGGCCTGTGTGCTCAGGGTAGAAGGGAATACTGTGTGTGTGTGTGTGTGTGCTGGGATGGGGGTGGCCAAGGCGGGGGGGGCGCTCATCAACACGCTGCCCCTTTGGCTTGGCATCTGCCAGTCCCCACGCTGCCACTCCGTCGCCGTATAATATTGGGCAAGTCATGTTCCCTCGCCTGCCTCTGTTTCTTCAAATATGAAGGAGGCGGTGGGGTCCAAGCCCCTCCCCCACCTCTCCCGGCTCTGAAAACCCCCTGCTTTCTAGGCCAGGGGCCGCTGAGGCCCATGAGCTGTTTCGGCAGCTGCCTGTTGCAAAGCCTCTATCCCTTTGTGCCCTGGCTGGGGGCGCCGACCAGAATGACCTTCGCGGGCGCAGAGCGAGGCTGAGCGGCCTCTGAGCCTTTTCCCCCATGGCCTGCAGCTCTGAAATGGCGGTTTGTCCGTGAGCGCTCTGTCCCCATTTCTGTGGCTATACATGCCACAAGCTGCAAGCTCGGGGGCCGCGAACTCCTCCTCCTCCTCATTCCAGCATTTTGGACCGAGCCCAGGTATCTTTTCTGCACCCCGTAAACATGTGGAAATACTAACCAACCCACCACATTCCCCTTGGCCCTCTGTCCCCTTAAATAGCAAGCAAATGAACTCTCTGGATTCTCTCGCATCCAGGGCAGAGAAAGCAGGGCTGGGAGAGGGAGCAAGGGGTCATTTGCAAAATTGCCTCATTATCCTATTACTCTCCGGGAGCCAATGGGTGACTTTTCATCTTGGGGTGGGTGGCACAGTCATAAGCAATCTGCCCTGTGTGTTTATCTCTTGATGGCTAATTTGCTGTGAAGTTGAAAGAAAAAGACTAATGTTTAAAGGGAAGGATTCATCTTTCTCTCTGACATTTGAAGACTGGAAGTTCTGCAGGTATGTAGGTATGCTGAGGACTGGACCGCGGGCTCCAGGGGGGCTGGGAGGCCACTCCGGGAGGAAGAGGCCTTTCTGGGGGGCAGGCCTCACCCGAGGCAGGTAGGTGAGGCCTGGGGGACACCCCTTGCCTGGGGTGGGGTTTCCTGGGCTACTGGTCATGCCTCATTAGTGCCTCGTCAAATCAGTTTAGCGGGTCACGACCAGGAGTTTTTTAAGAACGTGAAATAAGCAGGTTGAATGTACCAGAAAGTGTCAGAGCGCAGAAAAGGTGGTATGTGCTGTCTAGTGAGACTTTGGTTCTGTGTGTGTGTGTGTGTGGCACGCTTGGTTCACCAAATTCTAGTGCAAAATATATTTCCTGCCGTGGGTCAGAGTTAAAAACTTTTGAAAGCCACAGCCTTGGAGAAGTTCACGCCCGGCTGTCGCTCGGTGCTGGGTTCAAACACCCGGCGCTGCTTTCCGACCGAGTCCCTTCATAAACAGAAGGACAAGGGATTCTTTCTGAACGGGAAGGTCACCCGACGGCTCTACATTGAACCCTTTCTTGGTTATTCTGAATTCTACGTTTCCTCTGAAAAACACTTCAGTTGAATCGCTCCTTCCGATGGAAGCCCAAGGCAGGCGGGGTCAAGTTGGTCTTTCTTTGTTTTTTGGGGGGGGGGTAGCGCGCCTCCCGCACCCTGCAGAAGCCCCCAGTGGTTTGGGCTCCCTCTACCTTTCAAACTACGGGCTCCCCACACCCTGGTCCCCCGTCACACAGCCGCGTAGGAATGCTTAGCGCTGCTTTAGTATGCCGGTTCCCAGAGGCACTTATATTTTAGCCAAACAGCAAACCTCACGCTCTGTTAAAGACTCTCAGAATTTAGCGACGGCGGAGGAAGAGAGAAGTTTGGAGAGAAAGTGTGTTTTCCCAGCAGCCCTGAAGTCCTCACCGGTGGCCGTGTATGTTTCCTTCCCTACGTTGGCTTGTTACCTAAAAACAACGCGCTGATTTTTTTCCCTCTGGATTTGCGAAATACAACTTCAGGGTCTTCGGGTTTTTTTCATAGTTATTTACAAAACTGTCTTCTCATAACACCTTTGAGAGGCGATATTTTGTCTTACTGAACCCAGCCTTCATCTGACACCCGGCTCTCTCTGCCTGGCAACCGGCGGGTCACGGCAGTGAGTGGTTAACGACTGTTTATCACACAAAAACAGTCCTCCAAACAGAGGCGGCAACATTGTTTCTGTGCGTAGAGCTAGGAAGAGAGGACGCCTGCCTGCTCCTTCCTGAACAGACCTGCAGCCTTGCAGAGCCTCCATGGGCACTGGTCCCAGTGCAGCAAGCGCGCCCATTGGCTGAGTCACCACCTTCTGTGTGCCGGCCCCCAGGACTGGGCGCCGTGCCCACAGGGTCTCCTTCACTCCTTGCAAAGCCTTTCCAAGCGTTGCTCCCTCCTGCCTCCTGCCCCTAAACGCCACGTGCAAAGTCCAACAGCTGAGAACACCAGCCTGCAGGAGGGACCGACCCCCCGCCCCCCAACAGGGATGGAGGGGCGGCGAAGTCACAGCCAGTGCATCGCGAAGCTGCATCTAAAACATCATTCTTACCCTCACTTTCAAAGACCTGCCCTGTTCTCATCCAGGCAAAGAAATAGTAAAGGTGAGAACACCAGACAGATTTTGTCTGTGATGAAAACTCGGTGATGGGCACCGAACATCAGTCCCTCAGGCTGCTGCTGGCCTGGCGCTGCTCTGGACCTGCCTCCAGAGCCCCTGACTCCCGCACTGTCGACTGCGAGAAAGCACCGGGGACCGCAGACCGGTGGGCCTCAGCTGTCCCCACGCATGCTGCCAGGCTTCTCCAACGCATGCGGATCCATTCAGATGAAACTTCCCCACGTACGGGACCCACTGCAGGACGCAGGATGCCCCACGCCCACGCCGACCCCCCAGCCCCCTGTCCTTCTCCACGGACAGTTTTTGGCTGAAACCCTGTGGAGGTGAACCCTGCTTCGCCTCATCCTCACATGGGTTTAAAGCCCTCCCCAGCCGTCCCAGGAGCTCAGAGACCGCGAATATCAAGCAGGCACGTCACCCGACCGCGACAGCCAAGGGAGGACCTTGTTCTCGTGATGCATACACTTGGAAATCCAATCCAGAATTCACTTTTGTTTTCACACCAGAGAACAAAACCGCGGACTCCCGAGTGGGCTCTGTAACTATATACAGGTTCCCAGCATCTATATAACTCTCCCATATTAATTCAGTCTTAAGTTTCAGGAAATAAAATAATTATGTAGTTAAACAGAGATCCTTACGCAAACAAGCACGGTGTTTACAATGTACCGATCCATTAGCATCAACGACAGACCTAACCCCGCGCCAAGCAGACCGGCCCTGAGCAGGGGCTGCCCCTCTGCAGAGCCAGTAAACATCCTTTTAGTGGAATTTGCCCCCAAACAAGGCTTCGCCAACCGCAAGTCAAGGCAAACAGGTAGTAAATACCGACCTGACACCGCTGACCAGCCGCGCAATCTGGGTTGAACCACAGCTCAATGTTGGCACTTCTTTTTTTCTTTTCAAATGACACCATTATAAGCTAGCTCTTCACTCGGTCAGTTGTTTTTTCAAGTTTACTAGGTGCTGTTTCCCATTGACTTAAATTATCTAGCCATAAACCATCTGAGTTAAAGGGAATAAATAAAGACCTTGTACTTTCCAGGAAAAAAAAAAAGAGCCTGTTTACCATAATTTACCTTAAACGTCACCCTATAAATTAAGAGCTACACAGCAGCCCCACAAGGTCGAACCGCATGCACCCTGAAGCCAGGGCTCATCTCTGCAAGTCACCAAAGAGGGGGCACGACGGAGGACATCGAAACCGGCAGGCGCGCGGCCCCGGGAGCACGCTGAATAGGAAGAGAGCAGGGCCTCGCTCGCCGGGGCCCCACACGCGGTGGCGGCTGGTGACATACCTTCAGCTCCCGGAAGAAGATGCTGCTCCTGGCCCACTCCACGATGGAGAACAGCGTCTGGTCTGCCATCTTGCACATCAGCCCGAAGGTGCTCAGCTTCTCGTGCCTGCTCCGGTTTGCCTGCTCCTGCTGCAAATAGGCCATGATCTTGGCCTGCACTTGCGGCTCGTCCGGCTCGCACTTCAGAAGTTCCAGGATCAGGTGCGGGATGCTGGCCGGGGAGCTGGTCTGGTAGCCGTCCATGTACGGGTAGCCCAGGAGAGACTCCGGGGAGCTGGTGTAGGGGTCGGGGTACTCGGACTTGATGGCCCGGCTGGGGAAGTGGCCGTAGGTCTGGTAACCCTGCAGGCTGCCGTGAGGTGGCATGGTCATGCTGATGGGGGAGGTGACAAAGGGGCTCCGGTCGTAGTCTGTGGGAGGCAAGGCGGCGTGGCTCAGAGGTAGGCCCTTGGCGGCGGGGTGGGCGTTCTGAATGGCGGAGGAGAGGCCCAGCTCGGCCGGCACCGCCTGGATCACCTGGGACATGGCTTCCAGCTTCAGCCCGTTGGCGCGGATGAGGGCTTTCTTCTGCTGCTTCAGGGCTCTGTCCCTCTTGTACATCGGCCCGAATTTATTCCTCCCTCCGCGCATGCGGTCGGCCCTCACCGCTGTTGGGGCGGCAAAGGAGTCAGGGTATCAGTCAGGTGTGAGTTATTAGCGCTCCCCAGCTAGCCCTCGGTTTCAAAACACGAACACTGCCCAGAGTGGTATATGTGGTTTTCTTTGCAACAGTCCTCAATGATCCCCCTCAAAACCTTGTTCTCAATATTTATGAATTGTTTCCTCCAAGGGTGTTTATCACCAAAACAATATTTGGGATACGGAGGGACCTAGTAGCCCGGGGCCCGAGGCAGAGATGCCTGCACCCCTGGCAGACACTTTGTTGCCACCCCTAGAGGACACTTTGTGTCGCTCAGGTGGGTCCATTTTACTCCTAAGCGTCAGCTGTTACTATACCAGTTACATTGTGATTCTCTTGCCCAGAGGAAAAAAGACATCCCAATAACCCATTTCTAGCTGGAACTGTGAATGTTTTCTCACAGAACATCCTCCTCCTTCAAAGCCACGTTGGCGAATTTGCTGCGAAAGGGTTGGGAACACACTTCTCTTTACACAATGATTTTCCCCTGGACTTGATGGACACAGACAGGTCACCTGATCTGGCAATTGTTTCTAAGCTTAGCCAGACCGGACATAATGAAAGCAAATTCCCTTCAGCAGCGGTCCTCACAGTCCACCGTCACAGTGCGGCCTGGAGTCCGGGGCCGCGTCCACTACGCTGGTCAATCTCCCCTAGCCCACGGTGGCCAGTGGCGATTATACAGACACCAGTGACCTCTGACAGCTTGTGACATGCTGAAATGGTCGGAGGTGACGTTTTTGAGGTTTTTATCTCAGGATTAGTACAGCATTAACAATCTATGGCAAATACCAAGCATCCGGAGAGAGCAGAGTTCCCCGTGTGGGTGACAATTTACCGAATGCTCAGTTTTTCCACTGCACTGGGAATGCAAGTGACTTACAGTTAAGAAAGTATATATATATATATATATATATATATATATATATATATATGTATATTTTTCAGGTAAAGACATGCAACCTTTTTCTCTTGTTAAAAAAAAAAAATCAGTGACATCCTAGGAAACCACAACATGGAGCTTCTGACATTCTATTTTCTAGTTCTCCTACTACAGTAAACCTCTCCGACAGTATTTGGCTTTTGAAAAAGAACTGATTGCTGATAAAGAAATTAATAAACACCCATTACTTCCTTTCAATCTCTTCTTAAAAGTAACACAGACGGAACAAGGCTTGTGACAACCACACCAGCTGCTTCTATGAGGAAGGAGTCTATTGGCCGTTCGGCAGATTTGCCGGGAGTTTTGGGTACGTCTGGCCAGTCTGCTTCTGCGCAACAGAACCAACGCCAACACCGCCGGCCAGGCCTCACCAATCCGACAGCGGTCTCTTGTGCTGGCGGGTGCCTGCCCTGTGCGTTGCCTCTACTGAGTCATTTGCAGCCTACACAATCTGTGTGTGTGTGTGGTGGGGGGGGGTCGGTAGGTGTCTGAAGAGCAGCGACACACCATAGTCACCCACAAATGACAAGTTATGAGCGGCAGGCACACAGGAGCTTCCCCCGCCTGCCGATCTGCACAGTCATGGTCGGGCCTGGCTCTGCTCTTTCAACGTCAAGTTGAAGGTGGCTTTCGAACTGTTTGTTATTTTTCAAGTTTCCTGCTTCTTGACTTTTTTTTTTTTTTTTTAATATTTTGCAGGCTCAGTCATGATCTTTACTTTTTTAAAAAAGTGTTTTCCCACACTATCCAAATTGACACTCTCCACGAGACGGTCCTTTGGACGGTGAGTGGCTTTCATCCTTAGCCAGGAAGCGTGCAATCGGTAGCCACACAAACACCGGGCCTATTGACTCAGAAAAAGGTTCCAGTCAAACTTTTACACGGGCATTCTGAGTCGAAAGCCTGAGGATTGTTATTTTGCAGATTATTTTTATTTGTTCTCAGTTGAATTGCTTGTGTCTTATTTTCATGTAGCCTATTTTAATTTTTACCATCAAATGCAGCTCCTCCCCCACCCCCCCAAAAAACCACCAAAGGGGGGCCCAGCTCCTATTAAATTGTTTTCCTGGCTGATTTCACCAGGGTTAAAATGAAACTCCGTCTCTTTTCGTCTCTTCCGTGGAGGAAACACCAAGTCTTACATCACTGTCAGTGGTGGTAGAGCACTAGGACAATGATGTTGCTACATTGCAGATACAACGTTGCTTTAAATCCCGTGTCCGGGGGGGGGGGGTGCTCACGGGCAGGTGTGTCTGGAGGCATCTTACCTTCTAGCTTCATCCCCACACTCAGACATTTTTGGAATCGGCAGTAAGGGCAGCGCTTCCTCTGTGTTTTGTCAATCTGACAGTTCTGGTTTTCTATACACGTGTACCTCTTGTTATTTTGGACTGTCCGCTTAAAAAAACCCTGGAAGACAGAGAAAAGTGTGAGGCACGTTCTACATCGAACCCTCGTCTCTCTCCCATTGTTTCCTTTTTAAGGATCTTTACGTTGCCCGGTCCGGGCTCTTTGTGGGTCTCTGGTTTGTTTCACGTTTTAACAAGGGGGAGCCCCCCCCCCCAAAGTGCCAGGGCCCCATCTAGGGTTTTCTGGCACCAGAGGTCTGTTCCTGAAGAGTCACATCAAATCTGGGGAGGGTCTGGCCGACCACCACTTCATGGCAACAGTCAGAGAAAAATACATCTCGTAGGGAACCGGGCTTTCCCCCCACTGCCCTGCACACTCAGCTAGAGGCCGTGGGGCCGGCCGGCCCGGTTCCCGGCATCGTCACAATTCCGGTGACAGACCATCTCGAAGTGCCGGTGCGAAACGGACCAGCAGAACACCGCAGATCCTTACAAATGTCAACACGGGGCGGTTAAAAGCACAAGGATTTAAAGAGTGAAAATGGGAAAATGTTCATAATTCCACTGGAATGTATTCCAGTGTGGGAACGGCTTAAAAAAAAAAGTGAAACTAATAGGAGGGCAAGCAGAGCAGAGAGATGGGGCTTAATGCAGAGCGTGTGCTGGCCTTGTATTTCACTCCAGAGTCCCCGAAAACAAAGGCCGTGGCTTTATGATCCCATAACGGTGTTAGGCCGGGCTCTCCAGTCTTTCTGCTCACCCTCCAAGCCATAAAGCGAAAGGAGCTTTGTTGTTCAGAGGGGAGGCATTTTCCTGGCAGAGGTTTAAGTAATTGTACTGAGTTTTCCACTTCAAAAAAAAAAATGTTGAAAAACAGCGAGTATCAAATATACTGGGAATATATATATATATATATAAAAGGTCGGAGATAAACCCTTCACGACTAACTGATATTAGTAACAACATAGTACTTTTCTCAGATTGCCTCCTTCCACTTAAATAGGTCATATATTCATGAAAACTATTCTATTACAAACTAAGACCCGGTTTCTCATTCTTTCACAATATAAATTTCCAAAAATCTTAAAAATTATTTGTGGAGTAAATCAGGGTGAAATCACAGAGGCGGGAATTTGGACTTTTACGCCTGGGGATAATAAATGTTGGGACCAGCAGCACAGCGGGGCTCTGAAGTGAAAAGGTGTTTGGGAAACACTCCGTCATGGCCCCTCTCAAGAACAACGATGCTTTAAATATATATAAGTCAAGCAAAATCAATACCCAGGACTGTTCGAAAAAGAAGTATCTCTACAGCTACATCACTCCCCTGCAGTAAAATACTCCCAAGCCACGAGAATGGCAGTTTTCTAAACAGCACACATTTCTTTGCCTTTTCGACTCAATCAGACACACATCTCTGAGAAGCATTTCCTCAGGACCGAGGCCTTCTCTCTCCTGTTTTTAATTGGGTCTACAACGGACAGCCCCCTCCGAGCGGCCCGAGCCACCCGGTGGCTGACCGGGTCCCCAGCACCCCACTTCTCTGGCAGCGTCGTGAACCCCACCTTGCAGCTCTCGCAGGTGAGGAGCCCATAGTGGTACCCAGACACTCTGTCCCCGCACACCGGGCAGAGCTCCTCCAGGTCTTCGTCGTAGGAGTAGTTCACCATTTTAAACTGAGACACTGCAAGAGAAGACAGAGGGACACAGGGGCCCAGTTAATTCCCTCCAGCGGCTTCCACCCCGAACAGCATGATGGGGGCTGGTGGGCGAACACCGAGGGAGGATACAATGTAACAATCATTTCTGCCCGGGGTTCTTTAGAGACCTGCTCTGCAGTGGAGGTAGAGACTCTCTGGCACCCCGGAGTGTGCAGTTCACATACCTTTTTAAACTTAAAAATGACTCCAATGTCTCCAACATCTACCCACCGACCTCGGTGGAACACACGCCGGCAATGCGACCCATCCAACTAGAGAGAGGAATTGCCCAACTAACAGTTTCGGATTTCTTTGCAACTTCCTTAAAAGTTCCAACAAATGTCACCTTTGCCCGAGGGACAGAAACGAGCACACCCAATGTTCCCCCCTCTGGGAGGAAGTTCGTGGCCCGCACGTCGCCACGAGGCACTGCTGGCCCTTGGCGGAGAAACTCAATCTGACCCCGGAAACCGGGGTCTGGGCAGCCCCCTCCCCGACAGCCAGCCCCCCTCCAAGTTCAGGGCTGTGGGGATTCACGAAACCGGGTCTCCCCGATGCGGATACCCTCCTCGCTGCCCATCTGAAAATCTTCTGTAAAAGGGAAAAGGGAAGGCGCGAGAAGGGAGGTGGGGAAAAAAGAAAAAAAAGAGACACTGGAGGGTTTGGGCTCGTCCCAGCCACGGAAGTCCTGGCATGAACTTCACCTGTTTTTCGATCGTTACTGCAAAATATAAACACCCTGAGACCGCCCTGTTCCAGTCAGCCCGAAATGAGGCCGCGGGCCGCACTGCGGGGCTCGGGCGACCGCCTCTCCAGGACGAGCCCCGCCGCCGCGCTGAGCACCTTCGCTCGGCGGAGGTGGGTTGTCCGTGCCCACAAGGGCAGTGGCCGGAGCGGCCCCAGACCGTACCTGGTCCAGTCCCTGCCCGAGACTCCGAGTCTGCGCGGCCCGCACGGGTCGCGCGCCCTCGGGCACCGTCCTGTGAACCCGCGGGACGGACTAGCCTCTCACAGTTGCTCAACCTCCGCGAACACAGGCGCGCAAACACCGGCTGGGTTTGTTTTAAGTTAATCAGTGGCATTCGCAGGGGGCGGGGTACAGGGGGATGGGGAACCGGTGACCCAGCCGAAGTTTCCTGATTTGTTTACCAAAAAGGAAAGAGAGGTGGCCGCCCCCATCTCCAAATACCTGGCCGCTCCGTCTCCTTAGTGGCCTCCTTGCCAGGATTTGCTCTTTCTCTCTCTGTTTTTTTTTTTCTTTTTCTTTTTTCCCTACTAGGATTCTGTGGGCCCCGGAAGGGGCCGCGGGAAGGGGCAGAGCTTGGTGGCGGGGCACCCAGCACAGCAAACTCAGAGCCCTGGGCTGGGGTTTAACCTGGAGTCAGGCACAGTTTGCCGGGGGCGAATTGGGGGAAAAGTGTTCCCGCAGAGCCAGCTGCTGGGCTCCGGGGACAGAAATAAGAAGCCCCCAGCCTGGCATGGCCCTCTGGGGTGCCAGCTTGAGTCCCTGTCGGAAGCGGGTGGCCCCCGGTTTTGAGAACCTGGGGTTCGGGGAGGTGGAAGATTGGAGAAGTTCGACACAGCCCCATGTTTTCTAAAGCTCGTGACCAGCGTCTGCGGCAGGTTTTAGGGACGGAGAAAAAGTGTACTTTACCACGCCGGGAACTTCCTACCCCCCTGCCTGCCAAAAGTTAAGGCCAACTTCGCATAAGGGGCGCGAGAGACCGCCGTTTCCAGGGGACTCGGAGGCCACTGTGGGAACCCTGCACCGAAAAGGCCGGGCCTGGCGTGGGGACACTCTTGGAAAATTCAAACACGGAAGCCTCGCAGAGAGACCGACGCCTTTGTGTGACACCCGGGTGTCTCTCAGAGCCCCCCGGGCGGTGCAACCCAGGAGGGCGTTTGGAGAACGGAATCTGTCGCGACAAAGAAGTCCCTATCTTGAGAAAGTGGAGGGGAGGTGGGGCCTTGGAAAGCTGGGGCCTCCGAGGCCCTCGGAGAAGTTCCCCCGAAGTTGGGCGCGCGGCGCTGTGCAGCCCGCTCTCCCCTCGCCTCGGACTTTGGCGCGTCGCAGGCTGAAACCCAGAGCAAATGTGGGGATGGGGTCCGCGTCCCGATGGGCTCCTCTCGGGCGTGTGGCCTAGAGGAAGCCTGGGCGGGCGCTTTGGTGCCCAAGGCTAAGCGTGAGGGCGGGCGGCCAGCGGCTCCTCCGGAGCCCGGGGCGCAGGGAAAATGACCGCTCTGCTTTGGGGTGGAAACTCGTGTCAAGAACGCCCCTCTCAAACTTTACAAAGAAAATGTTCTAAGTATTTTCCTCCCATTTCCCCCTCAAACTTCAGACTCTAGCGTCTGCATGGGTCCCTCGGAAACACACGAGTCCGGATGAGAAGCAGAAACTTCCCTTTTGGACTCAAAAATCGTGCCGGCCTCACGGTCGCCCAAAGGAATCCTCTTCCCTCGGCAGCTGGCGGCTGAGGGTCCCCAGAGAGGGCTTCCCTGGCGGCAGACCGGCTTTTCCTCGCCGCGCCCCCAAGCCGCCACTGCGTGGGGACCCCGGGGACCACCACGAAAGGCCACTTTGGGCCAACCCGGTTCCCCTACGTTGGTCCCAGGGGCCTCAGCCCAGGGGACTTCCACAGCCCTTCCTGGAGGGTTGGAGGGACCCCAGGATCGCAGAGACCCTAGGCTGGACGCACACCAACGCCCCCAGCCCCCAGCCCCCGCCCGCCGGTTTCCTCAGCGCCGCCGAGCGGTGAGCTCACCAGCCCTGAACTGCGCTCCCGAAACCTCCCGGCCCTTTCAAGTTCGCTCTGGGGACGGCAGGAAGCGTTCAGGGATCGCAGGCTGGCCTGCCCGTACATCCTGCGAGCGCGCCGGCAGGGGCGAGTATGGAGACCCATAACTCTTCCGAGCGTTCATTGTTCCCTGCCGGGCCCAGGGCCACTGCGGCAAACTTCTGAAGGGCTTCTTGCAGCCAGAGCCAGAGTCGTGATTTGGGAATTCGGTAGAAACGCAGCCAGCGAGAGCCGCTGTTTTTGTTAGCGATCCGGAGCCGGGAGAAATACACAGGACCAACATGTGCCCCAGCTCTCGGGCTGCGACCAGGTGTGAGGCTCCACGGCCCCACCCTCCCGTACCCCTTCCAGAAGGGCTCGCGCAGAGCATGGGGTCAGGGCCACGTCTGGTCCTTCAGTTTTGCCCGCTCTTCTGAGCTTGCCCGGGCCCCGGGGGCGTCCATCCGCATTCTAACGCCCGAGACAGGCCTTGTCGCGGTCACCTTCTCTCTCCGCGGGGGACCTTCCTGAGCACACTGCGCTCCTCCACACCAGCGCACTGGTCACCTCCCCACCGATTCCGGGGACCGAGAGCCTGCTCGAGTTCCCAGTGACTCACTCCTTTCCATTCTCAACTACCTTGAGCTTGAAGCCTCCACTCGGGCGGCCGGAGCCCTCGAAGCTTCTGTCTTCTGAATTAGAAGCGCCTAATTAGGCATTACTTGGAAAACGTGCCCCCCGCCCCGAATGGTTCTAGAGCCAGGAACTTTTATGCCCGCCTGGAGAGGGGGCCTGACGCCCGCGCGTGGCTGCCCAGCCACACCAGGCGCGAGGAGTCCGGGCGCTGCGGCCGCTGGAGCCGGAGCGCCGCGCCGCTTACCTTGCATATTTTCCGGCATCTGCCCCTGGTCTCCATGCGATCGAGCCAGGCCCAGGGCTTCCGTCTCCACTTTAGGCAGCATGACAAGGTGGCTGCGGGCGGGGAGAGGGGCTTGGTGGCCGTGAGGAAGCCTCGCGCCTGGGCGCGACCACAGATTCAGCTCCGGCGGTAAGAACGAAAGGGTGCCGGGGGTCCGCTCGCCCGCCCGCTCGCTGGAGTGTGCCTCCGCCTCCTCCGGGTCTGCGAGTCCGGACCCCTGTGCTCCGTCCAGTACCGCAGTTTTGAGCCTCCCGGAGCCGCGAGGAGGAGACAGAGGTCTTGAGACCCGGCGGAGCCCGAGCGCGCTGGTTCGGCTCGGCGAGGGCGGCGGCGGCGGCTAGGGCGCAGCTGCCCGGGGCGCGGATCCGGACGCGCCGAGCTCTCGGTGCGGGGCAGCGGGGCTGCAGCACGGGCAGCGGGGCGGACGTGCCGCCGCACAGCCGGGCCGCGGTCTCTGCTTCGGATCAGCTCCGCGACTCTCACCCTCCCTGCGCCTCCGAGCTCTGGATCGGCCGGGGTCTCTCCGGCGCGCGCTGCACTTCTCTCCTCTCCGCCCCTTCCCTGTCCCTGGCGCGCGCAGTCACAAGTGTGGAGTGTGAAGTTCCAGCCTCGCTCTCCCGCCTCCTTCACACCTCCCGTGGGTCCCAGGGCAGCTCTTTGCAGCCCGGAGGGTGGCGGTGCAGGAAGGGAAGAGGGGACCAGGGGGAGAAGGGAGGTAAGTGGGCCGGGGGCAGGGGAGCCTGCGCTGAGGGCTGATGACAGTGACCGGGGACTCGGGTTCCGGACTCGGGTCGGACCCCAAGCGCCAGCCAATGAGGAGGCGGCGCACGCCCCAGTCCCCGCGCCAGCCCCAACCTCTTCACCCCGCCTAACCCCCCTCCCACCGCACCCTGGCCCGGGGCGGGGGACCGGGATGCTTCCGGGTCTTACAGCGGGCGAGAGGCGACCTCTGTCTGAATGCAGCTGCGGCGGCTGGAAGGCCGGGGCTGCGATTTCCGTGAGCCGAGGGGGAGCGGAGGGATGGGGTGTGGGGTGCGCCCTCGTGTGTACGTCGGTGAGGGGCTGAAGGTGGGGGGTGGTTTAAACACCCTATTCAACCATCTAAAGGGGAAAGATGTTGCATTCAGCTGGCCGCTCTTTTCAAAAGCAGAGCTCACTGCCTCGCTAGGGTCTCCAGGCTCCTTCCCAGAGACTCAGTCCGCGCGGGTCCCCGGCGCCCTGGCGTGGCGGAGCAGCTCGGCTCACGGAGGGGACAGCCACGCCGCCGCCGAGAGTTCCCTCACTTGCCGGAAATCGTAGGAACACCTACCCCCGTTTCTCTCTTTCAGTTCCTTTACTCACTTAAAGACGCCTCCCCGCCGCCCGCCCCGCACCCCAACTCGAGATTTTCTTGGCGACAGGGCTTCCTAGGTTTTGTGGAACTGCGCCCCGTGTAGGACGCAAAGGTCAGCCTGGGCTATCCCCGTCCACTGCGGTGTCTCGCAGCGGGCCGGGCCGCAGGAGGCCCAGAGGCCCAGCACTGCCCAAAGTTTTAATGGGGCGTCTGTTGGGCGAGTTCCTCGGCCACCGGCTCAGCCCCTCTCGCGGGCTTCCAGATCCCGCCCGGCGGGATGCAGCCAGTTTGTTCGAGCCTCCTGGTGGCCTGGGAGACGCCTCCTGGTCAGTGTGTGGTGGGACTCGGGTGATGGCCCGAGCCCACGCAAGTGGGGGTGGGTTCGAATCTCAAAAGATCTGCGTGTCTTCGGTTCGAACGGCCGGGCGGTGTGCGGCGCACGGAGAGAGCTCAGACCTCCGCTGCGCACGACCGCACTCGGCGAGGGAAGCGTCGTTCCCCACCCACGCGCGCGCGCCTCCGACGGCCGGCGCCGGCCCTCTGCGCCGACTGGCCGCTTTGCTCCTGGGTATCTAGTCACAATTTACTGAAATTTCGGTTTGAGTCGCAGCCTCAGGTTTCATGGAAACATTGAAACTGGGGGGGGGGGGGGGGGGAGCGCTGTACAGTTTGCAAAGGGGCGTGTGCGCTGGAGTTGCCACGACTAGTGATTAAGATGCTCGAACTTTCCTGGTATGTCGGCCCATTTTCAGTACACGACTACTTGTTTTGAATATCACTCAAAATTATATATATATTTCAGAACAGGGATTAATTTCAGGGCCCCAAATCAGGGCTTTGCCTGTGGATTCAGGTGAACTTTGAAAATCAGCAAATCAGTTTGGCGCAAAGCCTTAGTTTAGGACGGGGTCCCTCCCCTGCCATCAGAGAGCTTGTGGGGGCACCGAGGCTGCCTCCCCAACTCGTGCTGGCAGCCGGGTCCCCTGGCGGGAGGGGCGGGAGGAGGAGGGGGAAGAGTGGAAAGGCGCAGAGCCATGGTGAGGGCCGAACGCGGCGTCTGGACTCCAGGCAGGGCCGACCCAGCCCTGGAGAGCTTCGTGTTCAGGACTAACACAGAGCGACCTTCAGGGCCAAGCCCGTGCGCCCTCGCACCTTGGCCCCTCCCCCAAAGATGGGGGCCGTTGGGGATGGAAGGCCGGCTGGCGTTCCTTGACCTCCTCACTCAAAGAAAGGGGCGAGGGGCGTTCAGGAGCAAGCAGGGCTGGGGCCCCGGTTTTAAAGATCCGGCCTGAGAACCGTGCGCAGCCCTGGGAAGGGGGAGAGGCCCCGGGCTTTCGGCTTTCGCCCAAGGTCCAGCGCAGGCCACGCCCCGCTTGGTGGGCAGCAAAACCGAGGAGCACCGAAGGCGCAGGAGGCCTCCTGCTGACCAGGGCCAGTCCCACCCAGATGCCCTAGGTGACCTCGGAATCCCTCCCCATCTCCCCCATCGGGCCAGGCGCGGTGGGGATGGGGGCTCTTCTGCTGGCGCCGGCTCTGCTCAGAGAGGACAGGACGCGCTCCGGTCTCCTGGGTCTCTCAGCAGTGGAGTCCTGGCCCCGAGGCGACGCAGGGGGAGGGGCGGTGGCTGGCTTCCTCCGCCAGGCTCCTGTGACCCGTTACCTCTGGTCCCTTGAGCCCTCCATGCCGCTGCGTGTCCCCCCACCCCACGTCCAGAACCGGGCACCCACTTGCCCTGTGCCGTGTGCTGAGTCCGGGCGTCCCAGAACACCCTCCCCACGAGAGCTGGAGAGGAGCCGCGCTGCAGGCGCTGCCTTGGGTTTGTCACCGGGGAATGGGTCCAGGTGGCAGAGGCCGCAGGGCGAGCAGGACGGGGAGGCCGAGAGGCGGGGCGGGGCCGGGCGGTGTGGTCTGGGCTGCCCGGCAGATGCACACACCGGTTTGAAGGGACAAGGCACCCCCTTCCCCCGGGACGCCGCCCGTTGGTGGGGACAAGCTCAGACACCCACAGGCCTAGGGCTGGATCTGAGGGTCTTCCTTGCGCGCCTGCCCGCTTGGGGCAGCCCCCCTCCCCGGCCTTCTTTCTGACCAGGCGGGGGTGGGGGTCTCCAGGGCTCCTCCACGGGGTTCCCGCGGGCCGAAAGCGTTGACTGACGGTTGCGATTATAAAGGCTGAGGGCTCGGGGAGGCTCCGGCAGCCTGGACGAGCGCGGGGAGCGCGGTCCTGGCATATTTTATCCCGGCTCCGCGTCGCAGGCCGTGCGCCGCCGCCCAGAGGGTCTCGCACTCCCCACCCGCCGGCTCTCAACCGCGCCCGCAGCTCGGGGAACGGCCTGCCCTTGACCTGAACGCCGACGGCTGCAAAGGGACACGACGTCAAGGTCCTCAGCGGCGGTTCAAGTGTCCTGGGCTCCGCCAACTCAGGCTGCCGCAGACGCGAGTGGAAGACGCATCTGCCCCGCGGTTGGGGGGACCTCACCGGACCCCCGCCCCCACCAGACTTGCGCGAATCTACATCCTTGGAAACAATTCCTAAAGCTTCTTTTCGGTGCCCTACTTTTTGGTGTTTTTCGAGAAACCAGAATAATGCATTGCTTTTCTCATAGCATGTGTCTACTTTTTCAGCCCCAGAAAAACAAGTCTAGATTCCTCCACTGCCCCCCCCCCGCCGGAAAATCTCTAACCAGAAACTCCAGAAGAGGCGGCTTCTCAGCGCCCGGACCTCGGGCTTGCCTAACTGACCCGCCCTTTCCACTCAAAAAGCCCGAGAGAAGGGCTTCGCTTTTCTCCAAAAATGAAGTTCAGCACGAGCTCCGGAGTCCGCTGCGAAGCGCGGGGCGCCGGGCTGTCTGACCCCCTCACGTCCCCCACGCGGAGTCCCCCACACCAGATTTTAAGTAAATAATTAAATTGCAGCTCAAATCTATGAATTACAAGGAACGTCGTATTGGCTGAGGCTTTGAAGAGATGAACTTGAATACGCGAGAAGCCCTGCTTTGTTTAAAAAACAAGACAAAACAAGCCTTTTCTACCGTCTGTGAGAATGCGGCGGCCCGCGGGGCCGCTGTCCGCGCGCCGGGGGGCGCCGCTCTGGCCGCGCCTGCCCGGCCCTGTCCATCCCTGGATCCAGGTTTGGCCTGGATTTTGGCGATCCCGGCTCCCGGTAGAGGCTTCCCTCGAGCACTTTCCCGCTTTATTTTCTCCCGGGCGCCCTGTGCCCGCCCAGGGGCCCAGCACCTCCCGCCTTGGGGACTCCCATGACTTTCTGAGGGACCTCGGGGAGATGGGTGGCTGGAGACACAAGTCCGGACGGCGGTCCAATTGAATCCCCCTCTTCCTCTCTCTGATTGAAATGGAGATCGGCCTTGGCTCCAACCCGGAACCGGGGCCACCCGCTCATCCTCGGGACAAGGAGTGGCCGTCTGGAGCGCCACCGTGGCACCAGCAGGCCATCCAGCCCTCAGTGAAGCCAGTGGAGCCCTGGGGTCCCATTCCCCTCGTCCCCCAAGCCCCTCCTCAACCTGGCCTGGTTGTTCCCGCCTCGAGGTCACCAGAGCTCGGCTGGACTGGAAGATGCCGGAGGGAACACTTGCTAATGGCGGGTCACTCGGGGCTGCTGCCCGGGGAGTTCCAAGCCTAGGGTCGCTGGGTCTGAAAGTTGTACAATGACAGGTGTCAAGCTGTGGCATCGAGCAGTCGGGGTCCTTCTTGGGCAGCGAGGACAGTGGGTGTTGGCAGGGCCTGGGGAGGCACGGTCTCCGAGTACTTGGGGACATGTTGGGGTGGTGCGGTTGGGGAGGGGCGCGTCCACTCCCCTCTGACCTACAGACAGCATCTGTGACTCAGACGGTGGCTACTGTGCCCTGAGGTGGGGGCAAGTCCTTTCGATTTTCCCCCAGGTTTCCGGTCTGGACACTGGGAAGTCACTTCAGGGGACCTGACGGGGGTGGGGGGCGGTCCTCTCTGGACCCTGGGAGCAGGTGGGGCGCCAGCTACGGAGTCTGGAATGCAGATGGAGAGACTGGGGGGAGCACCGAGGGAGAGTGCGGGCAGGCTTGGGACCCGCATGGCTCTGCTGGAGACACACCCAGACTCGTCACCAGTGCTTAGGAAAAGGGTGGTGGCACTAACAGGACCTCTCCCTGTCCCATCCCCCTGGGGACCTCGGGTTGGTTCTTTAGGGGCAAGTCCTCTTCTTTCGAAGGGCAGTCACTCATTTCGAGTGGGTCCCTGCCATCCTCAGACCTGCCAATTACAACCCTCAGAGGCACTGAATTGTCTCCTCGTGTCCTCTCCTGCTCTGTCTGTTGCCACCGTGCCACTGAAACTGCATCCCGCCCTGCTGGGCCCCAGAGCACCCAGGGCTGTCCCCACCCTGGGGCCCACCTATGGGGGATTCAAGTCTCATTTCCCCTGTGGGATGAACAGGGAGATAAGGAGCTGTGGACGAATCCCTTTCTTAATCCCAAATGCCTTTCTGAAGAGGGTCTGAATCCAGCCACTTGTTTTAGGTTGAAACCCATTCGTGGCAGTGAGGTGGGGGGGGGGTAAGGCGCCCCTTCGAGGAGAGAGCAAGCGCCTCAGATTCCGATTCACATCCCGAGTTCTGTTTGCAGTTTGCTCTCCTGACAAGCTGTGTGGCCCTGGGTAAAGCGCTCAACCTTTCTGTTGCGCTTTCCCCAGTAAAACAGGGTTTTCACAAAGTCAACCATACAGGCTCACCTGACCAAACCAGGATAGCAGCATCGATGCCCGGGGTTCAGCTCTGCTCTTCGTCACTCCCTCTTCTCCCCTGATCTCCCCCAAATGCAGCTCCGCCGGGAAACTGGCCGGAGGGGGCCCTTGGGCCGCGATGCTGACTAAGGTGACTGTCTGGCCAGAGTGCTCCCCGTCCTCAGGGACCAGCCCCTCCCCCGAGCCGAAACTGCTCGCCGGGCTGCCTCCGCCCTTCTGTGGTCAGGGCATTTGGAGTTGAGAAGTTGGGTTTGTGTCTTTTCCTCACTCGCCCAAAGCACACCTAACAGCTTCCCCCAAGGCTTAGGAAGCGGGGCCGTCAGGGATGTGTCTGGCCACTTTCGGTCCTCATGGGCCCCCCAGGTTTGCACAAGCTCCCTGGTCAGAGCTCACCTCTTCTCTGGGTCTCCCCAGACCACAGTGCCCCCCTAACCCCCATAGTTCCTGGAAGCCAGCTGGGTTTCTCTGGGAAGTTTTTGTTCCAAGAAGGGGCCAAGTGAGGTCTGGCAGCCCCCCAAAGTAGCTTTACCCTGCGGCAGGTTCTGGGCTGGGGGCGGGGCTGATTCCTGCTCTGTGAGGACAGTCCCTGGGGGTGCTGGTGGGGGCTGGGCCTCCAGGTGGCGGCCTTCCCAGGGCCCTTCTCTGGCTGGGCTCAAGTTCAAGGCTGAGTCCCAGATAACACTAGACGGGGTGTCTGGGTGAAAGGGTCAAGTGAAAAGCATTGCCAGGCCTCTGTCCTCCCTTCCTCCACAAACCTTTCCGTTTATTCAGAGAGGCGCTAAAGAAACCCTTTAGCTCGAGTCCCAGCTGTGGGCGGAGGTTCCCGGAAGCACCGGCGGGTGTTGGGCTGGGAAGGAGAGGGGGTGGCAGAGCTCAGCTTCCAGTAGCCAGAGCCTGGGCGACTGTCATTCTAAGGGTGACACACAGGTTCTCGATTTCCACCACTGAGCGTCTCATGGGCACAGGGCTTCCCAGAGCTGGCCCTTGCAATACAAAGAGACTCCAGGAGGTGAAGGGGACCAAGAAGCAGGGCACCCTCGTGCCCAGCAGGGACCCAGAGAGACAGCTTTTAAACAGAGGCCCACGTGCAGGAGACACACGGAATTAATGTGGAGTCCGCAATGCTGACCGGCCCCTCTGTACCCTGGGCTCAGTTTTGAGAACCGCTCCGTCCCCTGTCCCATCTCAACGCTGCCAGGCGTCCTCAGACACTGTGAACAGCTGTGGCCAGGGGTTCTGCCTAGTGGGCCAGCCCTGGGCAGTCCGAGCGCAGTCCGGGAGTCAGAACGCCACGGGGGTCCACCTCTTGGGTTCAACTGTTCAGTCTGATGACTCCGAACTGGCCCCCTTCCTCTCAGTCAGCCCTTTGGGTGACTCTGTCCAGCCAAGAACCGGGGACTGATGGACTCCCCAGTCTGCCCCGAGGCTGCCCCGGGGACGCATGGGCTCTGCCAGCAGCCTCCTCTGGGTGACTCAGAGGTTCCAACTCGGGACATCTCAACCACCCGTAGGGCTGCAATACCAGGGAACGGGGCGGAGTGTGTCGGGCCGGGAAGGGGCGGGTGGCTGCGCGCAAGATCCGGCAAGAAGTCCTAGTTTACCGGGAAATGGCCTGGAATTTTGTTCCCCCGGGGTCCGGCGCAGGGAAGCGAGCGGACCCCGGGGTTACACGTTCAGGGTGCTGGGGAGGCTGGCTGGGCGCCTCCCTCGGTACTTTCTCCCGGCCCCGCGGACGTCCCGCGCGTTCCCGGGCCCCGCCGCCAGCCGACCCCCCAGCAGCAGGTGTTCCGCGCGCTGGGAACGGACGCCCCCGCCGCTCCGGCGCGGGTGGCGGTAGTCGAGGGAAATGCAAGCGCGCCTCCTCCCACCCCTGACCCCGCGGAACCCCCCGGCGGCCCGAGCGCTGCGCCCGGCGACCCGCGTGTGTGGTCTCGCGGCCCCGCCCCGCGCGCGCGCCGCTCGCGTCCCCGGCTGAGCTCGCCCTCCCCGCGCGCCCCCGAGGCCGAGCCCACAGATCGCCCCTCGCGGCCGCCGCCTGCAGGGACTTGTCTCTCCCGCGGAAGCGACTTGGAACGGTCCGGTGCTCCCCTGTCAGCCCCGTTCCTGTGCCCGCAGCTTCTTTTATCTGCCGGGCAATCGATCCCCCCGTGCGCCCTGCGTGCCAATCCCGGGCGTTCGTTTTCCTAAGTACAGGACGTCTTTTTGGTAACCATTTCCTCATTGATACACTCCCGGGTGTAGTGCGCCCATAAAAAAGCAATCACTGCGCTCAGTGGGGTCAGCTGGTCTTCCGGGCAGCGGGCGGGGGCGCCCGGGCTCGGCGGTCCTCCTGGGCCGGCAGAGGCTGGGGCCCGAGCGCAGGGCCGCCCAGGACAGAGCCCAGGAAAAGGCCTTCAAAACCCGGGGCGGGGAGAGGCACTGGACCCCCAAGAGGCCGGTCACTGCAGACCTCTGGGGTTCGATCCCCTCTGGTCCCCGGCTTTCGGGCCGATCCAGTGCGTTCTTGCTGAGACATTAACAAGTTCTTGACTTTTTTAAAAATGAAAATTATCATTATGGGCTTACTCAAACTTATAAAAACAAGACAGACAGTAATCCTTAACTAAGGATTGTTTGTGGGTTTTTTTGTATGACTTTTACTTGCCAGAAAAACAAATGTTTTTCTATGGTATACGCTATGAATGAGACAGGGAGCTGTGGTATGGCCCGAAACCTCACGAATGTTTGAAAGCCATGCGGTTAAGTTTGATCAACGATCGATCGGGCATATGGTTAATTTATTTCAAGTTCAAATTTTATCTTATTGTTTCTGATTCAAAGTCTCAGAAAATATCAGGGATGAAATGGACATATTTCCCCAGCTATTTTAGGCTAATAGAATTATATCCAACAATAGTGCATATAGTAAATAAGAGTTGAAATATCCATTTGCTTTTGTTGAACTTCAGGAAAGATAAATGTGGGATACAGACGGGCGTGTGTGCTTTCAATAAACAGTGGGAAAGCGGTGACAATAGTAAAAGCATCAGCGAGATTAAATACCACATATTCAAGTAAGAAGCCAATAATCAGTAGATAGTTAATAGACTTTTACTTACCAGCGGGTGCACGCCTGTGCTTCAGAGAGTCCTGTAACCCCCCCGAATCCACACCAGAAGACATTCTCAGTGGAAGCACAGGTGGTCCTTTGGTGCACAGCAGAAATCATTGGGCTTAAGGAAAAGGGCAGCTCGTCAAATCTGGTGGACTTTGGAGAGGACACAGCTGACCACAATGACCCATACTGAATGCATGAAAGAAGCAAAAAAAAAAAAAAATCCAAGAATTCAGAAAGTTCCAAGTAAGTCTCTCCCTGGACTCTGTACTTTTTTTAGCATTCGTGACCTGCCGTAAACCACACATCCAGTTTCCCGATGGTATCTAATTAGAAAAATGGAAACTTTTCATAGGCTCGGTGGGGTCACATGACTCTACGCAGGTTGATAAGGGGACCCTGTTATAAAGTGACAGCAAAACAGATAAGAACTCTTGGCAGATAGTGGTAAAGAAATGATTAACCCAGAGGTGGAGAGGCGCTGGGCTGAGCCGAGCCGGGAAGGCTGCCGGGCTGAGGGGTCAGGGGATCAGAGCAGTGGGTAAAACCGCACACCGGCTCAGCCCGGGCTTGTGACACGGCCTCTGATGTCATCGCCCCTTTGCAGAGGGGCGGGCAGATGCAGCTCCTTGGGCCTCGGTAAATATGTTTTGCGTGATAACGCTGGCAGATATCAGTCCTGTAAGTGCTGGGGAGAGATAGGGCTGACACTTGGAGACTTCGCAGGCCGCCCTGCCCGTGTTTGTCCAGTGGCGTTTGCGTCGGGCCCGTATGCCTGCCCAGAGGTGGAGAGGCAGCTTGTCTTCTTACCCCCAGTGAAAGAAAAGGTATCCGTTGAAGTGAATGCTGGCAAAGTGATGACCGTGTAGTACATTTCCCATGATCCAAGTCACTCTTTGCTCAGATCCAGGGGAGAGGCTGGATCAAGGAACTGTCACCCAAACGAACAAGAGCCTTTCTAGGTTTTCCTGACTTATCCCCGTCATTCCTCGGAGCAGGAAGATCTGGATTCTTCAGAGCAATGCGTGTGTTTTCTGATTTGTTTTGATGTTGCTAGTGGGGCAAACTTTTTTTGGTCTGACTTCCTATTTGGAAAACTCAAATTGTTTATGAACAGCATTTTCCCCATCAGAACTGTATTTCAGGGGATTAGATTTCACTGCATGTAACAGAGAAACCAGAATAGCAAGTAACAAGGAAGGCTTACACAGGACATTTATTTCTCTCTCATAAATGAAGTTCAGAATCCAAGGCTCGCACAACAGCTCCCCAGAGTTGTCAGGAACCTGGTTCCTTCCAGCTACTATCCCCCAAGTCCTCATGTTCCAAAAGAGCTGCTAGAGTTCTTGCCATCACTGCCGGGAAGCAGTGTGGAGGACGGGGAGACAAGGCCTGGCCCTTTATAAGGCACTTCCTGGAAGTACCGCTAAGTGCTGCTTACATCCCACTAGGCAGAAATTCAACCTGTACTCACGCTTAGCTGCAAGGGAGGCTGGGTAAAGAAGTATTTTAGCTGGACCAGTAACTGTGTATTTTAAACAAAAAAGACTTGGGTGATTATAATCATTCATGTTGGTCCTTGGCAGTTATTTCTTTAAATAATCAAAGAACAACATGGCACCACTAAAAACATTCTTTTGTATGTCTTAAAGGACCTAAAGCAATGTCACACTCGACTTCTCTAAAGCTTGAATTCTTCATAATAAAAATGACAAGAACCGTGGGCTCCAGTCCTGTTTCTTGGTGAGAAGTGGATGAGACAAACATAAAGAAAGTGCTCCATGTCATGACTGAAAGTGCCTTCTTTACACGTGCTCAGATGTCCTGTAAAGCCAGTGTGGACATGTGACTTGGGCCCTGGGGAGAGACACGGCCCCCTTGGTGACCTGGGAAGACCTCCGCACTTCCTTTTCTTCACCGTGTGCCAGCCCCGGACGCCACCTGGCACCGTTCGGAAGGTCTCATAGGGTTCCTCTAGTTGAAGGCATTAGAGGGGTTTGATTTGATCCTCCTTCTCTTTGAACGAGGCTCATAACACAGGCAACAACAGAACGACTGGACTTCACGCGTCGTTCTGCGCTCGACTAGACAGAATAATTTTACGAGACTCGCAAGGAATGACGAGAGCTGATAGACGGCGTTACCAGGTTCTTACTCAGTCCTTCGAGAATCTTACAGAAACAGGATTTGTCGCCCTGTGACTCCTGTCCCTGCAGAGCTGACCGGCGTGCTGTGGGAACACTAACAAGTTAGTTGGGTCTTCGGAAGCTTATCTCGCCAGTGAACAGAGACAGATTTTCAGTGGGCTGTGAGAAACGAACATGTTTTTGTGAAAGAGAACCTGGAGTGGCGGTCACGTGTGGCACCAACCGCAGGTGCTGGGAACTCGGAACTTCCGTCCCCCTCCTCCCCCCGGAACCAGGGGAAGAAGGCAAAACCTATTGCAGCCTCAGGTCTTAGTGACCCCTTTTCTCGGTCAAGGCACAGTCGGGCCACTTCCTGTTGGCAGCTGCAGGCATTTTCCAGTCCCTCCTTCTGTTCCAGGTGCCCTCAGACAGCGGCCGCCCGTGGAGAAGGAGAGAGTGGAATGGATAGGACGGCGTCTGCCCGCTGATGTCAGGAAGGGCTCTCGAATGACTGACAGCTAACTTATGCATCCAAGCCGTCTTTGCCAAAATCCGAAAGGCCTCTGACAATGTCATGCACACCCATATATTGTGTGATGGTGTTCAAGTTCAGTTAATGAGTTACAGTCACTGCCAACTTCCTGAGAACTCTCACCGAAGGCCTGGCGACGGGCCAGTCACAAGTGACGTTCTCGTAACGTTGGAACTCTGGCGGGCACACGCAGGGGCACCCATGGGAGGGCCCCTTCAGTGTGCCCGTAATTCGGGGGTGTTAAGAACCAGCACCTAAATCTCTCGTCATTCAAATGCACTGGTTGCCTTGAATATTGCCGGCCGGTGGGGGGGGGGGGCGGCGGTGCTTTGCAGAAAATATAGAAATGCAGAACAAGTCAGTCCCTGCCAAACTATTGCTGGGCGGTGCCCTTGGGCTTGTCCCCTTACCTAACAGACATTTGTCACTGATTTTGTTTAGGACCTGGGCTATTTGACACTTAAAAAAAAATCGGCTACCTTGACCACTCCCCTGGTCCCCGAACTTATTAGTAACTGTGAGAAATGTGTCACCTGGCCGGAGAGATAAGCAACTTGGACACCGTACTGTTGCGGCCAGGCGAAGATTACTCACTCTTTATGGCACTAATCATTAAACAGCCTCGCTCACTCCTGGCCACCGCGGCGTCTACGGCTTGCTCCTCCGGGAGGCCTGGTCCGGCTCCCCACGGTTACCGCAGCCTGCGGTGCTTGTCCGATGCCTCGCGGCTCCCGTCTTTATTCAGAGTAGAGGAAACAGACTCAGGATCCTAGTGTTTCCATGCAGGACCGTTCAAAACACTTAGGCAAGTAGCCGAACCCCCCGTGGAGCCTGCACTGTGACGTCTCTGCGAGTCACACAGCAATTAGTTTAAAACGTGGACCCGCCAAGCAGGCGTCAGGCGTCTTTGGTCTGTGACATGGAATGTCGCGGGTTACCTGGCGTCGTCTGGGAGGCCACCTGCATGGACTGGTCTTTTGGTCCTGCCTTCCTCTGGGGTGGAGCGGTGTGTTTGGGGGAGTCCTCTGTGGGGCTGCAGGACTCGATCTTGAATGCGCTTCAGTTATTCTAATGGACTATGTTTGACCTCTCATGCCTTGCTGAAAAGGGGAACGTTTAATCAGAAATGGTAAATAAGGTAGAATTTAAAAATCCCTGTCCTCTACACAGTTTCTCAACACACAGAAATCTATGACTGACCCAGACATCACTCCGTAATAAAGGCATAAGTATGCTATAGTTTCCTTTGTATTTTGGGAAAGACGAGAAAAAGCCCGAAGAGAAAGGATCACTTGAAAAGACAAAACCACCAAGATACTTAGAAAGGCCATTCCTACGATGCCGTGGCAAGAATGAAAATGCGTTGCCAAGATGTGGGCTTACTCCAGGAATCGAACAAGTTACAGCTTCAAGCCATCGAGCAGGATTTACTATGGACACTGGCATAGTGTGGATGTTTTGAAGTCCTTTTGCTGCACTGAACACGCGGCACGTGTGGCATCTGAGACACACGGGGCCACCGGGCTCGGCAAGGGCCGTCCTCGGGCTCACGCACGTCACTCCGCTGGAGCACGTCTCCCTCCGCATCGGGGCGGCCTCTGTCCTCTCTCATCTGCTCGCTGACACATGCGTCTCCCATTTGTCCAGCCCAGCGCCCGGCGCGGTGGCTCAGACAAAGAAGATTCAACGTCATTCAGGGAACAGAGAGGAAAGAGCAACAGACGAATGACCCCGGGAAGGGGGTCAAACTGTTAAGGGGGCAGAGGAGGCCAGGCAGGGAAAGTACTGGAAGGTAATGGGAGGGGCGTGGGCTCTGGTGGTGGCCGGGCCGGTCACTGGGGGGGATGAACTGAGCGAGATGACCATACGAGATGACCGCCTCGTGCCGAAGGCGAGCAGGCTCCGGGCTGCGCTCGGACACGGGAGGCCTCATTTCACCTAAGCCCCCACATTAGGTTGATGGTGTTCGTTCCCCCATGGGGCAAACGTCCCCCTGAACTGCTTTAAGGGTGGGGCGAGTAGAGATTCATGAAGTCCAATTATTTGCCCAAGGTCAGTCGGCCGGTTCGTGGGTCTGTGTGGTTCGGAGCCTCGGGGCCCATCGCCCCCACCCCCTGGCCTTCTAGGGAGTTTGCACCAGGCCTGGCTTCAGCGTCTGTCCAGTAAGGTCAAGTGCGGTTTCTCCAGTCACCGGGGTAAATGGCACAGGTGGCCTGGCTCCGCTCCTCTGCTAGTCGGTCACGCAGTAATTGACGTTCTTACGTGGCTGTCTGCCAGGAAGCTGGATCCGGAAGGTCAGCGTGCCCCTGAGAGAGGGCAGCCAAGCCCTTCTGCGGACGAGCTGAAGGTCAGAGGCGGTCACGCCTTTGTCCCCCGCAGTCGTGATGCTTGGCGGGTGGACTGCGGAGCCTCGTCTGTCCTCTTATCGCCCACGAGTCCTCGTGAAGAGAAAACCGGGGCCCGCGGGTGGACGCAGGCTGAGAGGTGGTCCATTCCGGTGCTCAGGGGTGGACGTCCGCCACTCAGTGGTTCTGCTCTAGGCCTGGGTGAGGCCCTGGTCACAGACTGCCCTGAACTGGCCCTGACTGGGAGGGGACAGCAGGGGGGTGGCTAGTTAGCAGGCTCAGGGTCCAGCTTCAGGCACTGCTCACAGGGGCCCCAAGGGGGAGAAAGAGAACGGCTGGGGTGGGGAGGCAGGTGGCATTGTGCCCTCGTCCCTTATGTCATGTCCTCCTCCCCGCACCTGCGCCATTTTAGCAGCACGGATCCCACGGAGGCGGGGAGACGGAGGCAGGGGGGATGGAGTTCGAGGAGTCGGGGGTGAGGGGGGAGACAAATGCACGCAGGAGGGGAGTAAGGTGCTCGGGTCAGAGAGTTGGGCCAGTGCCGTTTCCTGTCTGAGTGTGTGTGTGTGTGTATCTCTGTGTGTACATGTGTGTTTGCGAGTATATGTGTGTGTATACACATGCCTGTGTTGTGTGTGTGCGTGTGTGCGTTTACCTAGAGGCAGTGGAAGGCTGAGTTTCGGTGCCAGAGGCCACAGCTGGGTTGACGTCAGCCCAGCTGTGCTGGGTGACCTTGGCCCAGTTTCTTAACCTCTCTGTGCTTCCATTTCTTCATCCACGAAATGCGGGCAGTAATTATACCTGTGTCTAGGGTTGCTGAGCATTTCTGACTAGAGCTAAAAATTTACAGAATGCTGATTGGAATTGATTCTAACCACCATCTATTCATCTTAAACCTACCTACATATTAATAGAAAAATTCCAAAAGGCTCCTTGCGGGAAATATTGGGAGTAGCCATTTCCGTGAAGCTGCTTCGAAGCCCTCTTTTGCTATCCGAGTTGCTGCGGCACCAAGCGAACCAGGGAGGGTGGTCCGGCCAGGTGGGCGGTGTGTAGGCAGTCGGGTTTCACGAGCTTAGATCTGAATTTTTTTGTGATTCTCTCCTTTTCCCTTTTATCGTCAGTCACTCAGCGGCCAAACCAGCTGCCATCACGAGTCTGCTTTTTCACACTGTGGAATGGGGTGGTGGGGGAACTATTCCAGAGCCTTTCACAGCTGGGTTGCGAAGTAGGTGCTTGTGAACATTCAACCTGAGAGTTAGACTTTATGACTCCGTGAAGGTTCCCTTTGCAGCCCTTGTGATCTACACGGAACGGTTTCCCCTTCTCGGCTTAGCTGAGAACATCCTTATACACCGAGAGACGGAGCGTGTTCGTGTGCGTGGGCAGGCGTGTTGAAAACACTCCAGGTCTTGTCTTGGACTTTGAAGACTGTGTCACTTTGAAACCCGGCTAGTGTTTCATTTTGTCATTGCTTCTCCCACCCACTCCCCTTTTTAATGGGTCACATGGGGATGACAATTGAAGGTGATAAGAGCCCCCACCGGGTTGCCCAGGGGCTTCCAAGAGCACCCGTGACTGGGAGTGACGTCAGCTGTCGTTGGAGTTTCAGAAGTAAAAGGGGCCTCCCACGAACTGTGCCCCTCTCTGAGCTGCCCTCCAGGGGTCCCGGTCCTCGGCAGGGCTCGTCCTTGGCCTGTCCCGTATGTAAGAAGACGGGGGGGGGGCTGGCAGGCACCGATGGGCTGGAGCTGGACGGCAGCGTTCACTTGGCTCTTCCTGGGGGCGGGGTGGGTGGGTCTCAGTTTGGTCTGCTTCCTGGGGACAACTGTCTCTTTGCTGAGGACTCTGGGCTGCCAGCAGCTGCACCCATGAGAGGGAAGGGAGGACTCTTGAGCATTGCCCGAGAAGGGACCAGTCCTGGGGAGGTGACTCAGGAGCCCGACTTCCAGTTTTTTCTGGGGGCAAGGTTTGGGGCTGAAGGCACAAGGAGGGCCCTGTGCCACATTTTTCTTTCCTTTCTTTTTTTCTTTAAATCAATCTGGCGCATTGTTTGTCCTCTGCGCTCGACAGGCAGGTCGTCACAAGGTCCTGAGCTGCCCGACTTCGGTGCGCACCTTCCGTCTGAAGGCCACCGACTACCGTGACCTGCATTCAGGGAACCGCAGACAATGGGCTTAACCATTAACTCTCACACCCGCTTTCAATGACCCTTTTGTGCGGTGAGAAGTGTACAGGCGCCTGCTGGATGCTTACAGGGAACAGGAAGGCTCCAGGCTGAGCGAGGCTCTCACGGAACTGGGAGCGGGTGGTCGGGGCCCTGGGACCTAGCCGACATCAGCTTCGACCCGGCCAGGTCTGCTGACACCGTCCCCAACACAGGGTGCCTGCCGTCCCCGACACAGCTTTCTGATGCTGAATAAAATCAGAGAATGAAGTGAGGTCATGGCAGCATCTTGCATTTGCTAAGTAACCTCCCCCCGCCCAGTCTGACGTCCTACTGCCCATAAGGCACCAGTCGATGTTCGGTGTCTATTCCCACGCCCCTTCCTGGTGGGCCTTGGGATGGTGACAGACTGAAACAGGATACGTTGTCTTTTCAAGTGATGGCAGAGGCTGAAACCAATGGCTGGAATCCTGCCCCTTCGATTCATAATTAGCTCTATGATTCTTCTCTTTCACTTTTAATCGGGCAACACCTTGAACAAATGGGCACGTCTCCAGAAAACTATGCAGTCAGGTAATGTTCGAGGGCATAGTTAGTTCTGATAACAGTCCGTCCCAACGGAGGGGCGGACCTGACCTCGAGCGATTGCGCGTGGAACACTGTGTGTCAGCAGCACGGGGCCATGGGGGTCTTCTGCTGCGTCCGACCTCTTGTGGGGTCTGACTCCCACACGGCGCTTTGGGTCCACACGCCGGAGCGCCGAGGCGCTTCTCTGGGGCGCTGGAGAGGCCTCTTCCGATCCTCCTGGTACAGTGGTGGTTTCTCGGTGCCTCTCTCCGGCCCCAGCGCTCAGAGCCAGACGCAGAAACACGGTGGGGCGGGCCCAGCACCGGCGGCCTGCAGTGGGTGAAGCAGGGCCCCGCGCTCTCTGGCGGGCAGGTCCCACGCAGCGACCCGGTCCCTGCACAGCCGAGTGGAGAAGGTGCCGGTGAATCTGCTCATCAGTGTCCCGACCAGTGGACCCCTGTGTCCCCAACCTGGTGTTCAGGGCCGTGGCGTGCCCATCTTCGGGCGGGTGCCTGTGGTCTGGTCTCCCCAACCTTGACCACGTTGTCACCCTCGTGCGTCCAAAACCGAGTTTCTCAAGGAGACCCGCGCCCATCCTCGACCCTCTGGAGGCTGAGGACTGTGACCTGCCACCCTCAGCAGCCGCTCCAGGGCTGGGGCTTTGTGCCCCATGACCAGGAACCGGAATGGATTTTGTCGGCACATTGAGAAAACACAGTATTTCGGTGTTGACGAGTTTCTCTGCCGGCGTTGCCAGCACGGCACTGAAACCAAATTCCCCAGCTCCCTGGTCAGGGTCAGGGTCACCCGAGACGCCTTTGCCTGTCTGGGGACGCAGGGACAGCTCTTCCAGTGGCCTCACTCAGCCGCAGGCCCGTGAGCGTGGTGGGGTCTGGGAGGGTGCTCGGGGTGTGAGCACCCCGTGGGATGAAGGACGGGAAGTGTTTTGTGAGCTGGGGCACCCAGTGGGTCCCAGGGGTGGGGATGACGGGAGCAGGTGTGTCAGGGCACGACCAGGGTGCTCTGTGGCAGGGGGTGGACAGACCCACGGTGCGTGGTTGTCATTGCCTTGCCGCCTCTTCCTTCCTTTGTACAAAAAATACCGTTATCGGTGCACCTTGTACACCAAAGGCTGCTCTGGGTGACACTCGGGAGATAAGGCATCAACTCTGGTTTTCTAGGATTGTCTCACCTCCCTTTTCCGTCCAGCTAGTTGTCCCAGCACCTTCGTTTTTCTCTTGCTGTCTCTGACTGTTCTAGCCAGCAGGAAGCTGGGACTTCGCGGCTCCACTGAGGTCGCTGTGGCAGGTCGACTCCCGGCGTTTCACTGTGTCGGGAGAGCCCAGCGTGGATGAGGAGACCCGCCACCTCCCCTGTGTCACCAGGTAGCAGAGTGAAGAGCGCACGAGGGGATTCATATAGGGAAGCTCTACATTCTTATCTTGGTAAATAAAACGGAGCTGGCTGATGATTACCAGCCACATTGTCTTTTCTTCTAAGGGATGGGCGTCCGTAAGGAGAGGGGGCTTCTCTTACACCTGCACAAAACAGCCTTCCGTCCACCGAGATGGGTGACTGTCACCCCGCAAACACACCTCCCTCAGCTCGGTCCCTCAGTGTTGGGATTGCTTGCACACGCATGGGGAACTCGGGGAGGATTGTGCATAAAATGCATCTGCAGAGAAGCGTTTGTGAAGGGCTGTATTTTCCAGCAGGACCGAGAGCCAGCCTTCTAGGGTGCGTCAGGGCGGCCTGGCTTCTCAGCACGTACGGCCTCGTGCTCATGACGGCCACCACCGCAGGGCCCGGTGCTGGGCCAGCCCCTTGGCTGGCTGTGGAGCATGGGGGCAGCTGGCCTGCTGGGCTGCGGGCCATTGTGTCCTCCGGGAAAGCGGGAACCGGCGTGCCTGTCCCTGATTGGGAAGCTCTGCTGGGAGAAAAGTCTGGACTAGCCAGGGCGAGCACCACTGACGCAGGTTTAGGATTCAAGTTCAGTGAGAGCATCGCAGGCATGGACTTTTGGCCTTCTGATGTGCCTGCCCCTCCGTCGGTGGACACAGTGTGGACTCGGGTGGACGTCTCTTAGTTAAAAATGCAAAGAATCTTCTGAGCTGCATCCCTACGCAGGGGCCTCCGTGTTCTTCCTTCTTCCTTCCCTCCCTCCCTCCCTCCTTCCTTCCTCTCTTTTTAGAGAGAAATGGAGACAGAGGGAGAGGAACCTCAACCCACCGCCCCGCCCACGCACCAGGTCACTGCTTGGTCGACTCCCGCGTGTGCCCGCAACAGGGGTCACACCCACACCCCGGCGCACCTGGGTGACACTCCAACCCACTGGGCTCCCCCGCCAGGGCCTGTTCTTTCTTTTAAAGGGGGAACACAGCCCTCGTGGGTTAGTGTTCACAGTTCAGTTGGGCAGGTGAGCCCCCCGCGCGTGAAAATGACTTGCAGTAAAAGCCACAATCTAAGTCTTCGGAGCCGAATGTCGGGACAGTGACGGGGAGAGGTTCACAGAGGGGATGACACGGCTGGTGGGTGAGAGAGGAGACCGGCAGCCCCTGCTGGGGACGGGAGGAATGCAGGAAGTCTGGGCGGGCAGTGCCCTAAAGACGGGTAGAGGGGCTCCGACGACCCAGGTGCACTCAGGAAGCGGCGGCCGAACCAGACAGGCAGCCCTGAAGTGACAGGGAAGGACGAGTGTGATGATGGACAGCCTTGGACACCGGACCTTTTCCCTACAACAGCCACCGCCACAAAAGACAACTAAGGTCATTCACTGAATAATCTTATTGAATTGCTCTACGAGCTGGCCATCGCTGTGGGGACATTTGGGGTGTTGGCCTCGTGTTGTTCTTGAGTGGGGCACCAGTGACAGGGGCGTCTGTGAGGACGGGAGGGGAAACAGTGGCAGCGGTGACACAGGACACCCACGGGAGGCAGAGCCCAGGGCGGTGGTGGACACACGTCGCCGCACTTCTGTCCAAACCCACGGCAGGCAGGGTACCAGGAGCCACTCTCCTGCCAGCTGTGCACTCCAGGTGACGACGGCTGTCGGCACAGGCTCATTATGATGCCACACGCACCACCTCTCGGCCGATGCTGACCGCGGGGGGCCGTGCCTGTGGGGGAGCGAAGGGGTCCGTGGGAGGTCCCTCCCTCTCAGTTTCGCTGGGAACCTGTAACTGCTCGAAAAAACTCCACTAAAGGAAATTTTAAGAACGCAGAAGTGAGCGATAGACTCACGTAAGTTTCTGTTTTTTTAGAGTCATTTCAGATGACCACAGTAAGATTTGTTAAAGCAAACCCTGGCTAGGGAGGACTCTGTGAGGGATTTGGGTTTTCAGCTGCAATTTAAAATCCTCCCATCTGCTTCCTTTGAAAACCACACTCTTAGAAATAATTTGCCTTGTCATACCCTAAAAGTTGTATATTTAGTGTTTCTCACGTCTCTAATATCCTTTAAAAGCTACCTTTCAATTGCGAGGGACCCCGGTCACCCCGCTGCATGGTCGCCGAGCCCCTCTGTCCACGGGGGGCTCCCCAGGGGACGGCACTTGGTGGGCAGATGCGGAAGCCGGGCCCTGGGCAGCTCACAGCTGGGTGTGCGGCACCAGAGGGGGCACGGGGGTCAACGTCATTCCAGACCCGGCGTCCCTCCCCTTGGCCTGCGTGCTCTTGGCTCCTCTCAACTCTGCCCCCGGGCTGAGCAGACTCAGGCTCTCGGTTCAGGGAGTTCAGAGTTTGGAAGGAGACCCGGGAGGTGGCAGGGGACTAACTTTGTTTATTTTGTCTATCTGTTCTGTATCACAAAATTCCCTCCTCTCATATTTTATAAACATTTCGACATTCTGTTGAATTTTCCTCAAATGCCTTCCAGCTGGAGACGTATTATCGGCCGTCTCGGCCACCTCCAAGCCCCGGTCATTCGATTGCGGGCCACAGAAAAAACAACGGCCCACTTGCCGAGAGGCATCGCTCAGACTCTCCGTTTTGAAGGACATTAAGAAACAGCAAAAGAGCTACAGTGGATGCTAATGAAGGACCAGGCGGCACGACCCCTTGTATCGTCGGCTGTCTTTACTGATTTCCGTAGTTTATAAAGTCTCAGTCCCCCAGAGAATGTTCCATCCTCATGCAATGAGCTCAATTGGGAGAGACAGTGGAGCTCCTGTGGGGCCCCACCCCGAGTCACCAAAGGTCCCTGACGCCCCTCCCATCACCTGTGGTCCAACCGGACTCTGTTCTCCTGGGTGGGCTGGACCTGTGGTTCCCAGGCGGTCACTCTGCCTTTGGAAGTTGGGATCTGCACTGTTTTTTGCTTCGGTTGAATCCCAGGGCTTCTAAAATTCTTGGACTTGACCAGAAGAGTCCCCTCAGGGGAGGTGGGTGGGGGCGAGATGAGACCATGCATGACGTCAACTGAGTGGATTCATTAATTTTGATTTTCATTTTTAGAGAGGGGGAGGGAGGAAGGAGGAGAGGGAGAGAAACATCAATGTGTGATTGTCTCTTGTGCGCCCCCTACTGGGGACCTGGCTGGTAACCCAGGCATGTGCCTTGACTGGGAATCGAACCGGTGACCCTCTGGTTCACAGCCCATGTTCAATCCACTGAGCCACGCCAGCCAGGGCTCATTTGTACATCTGTCTCTACTTGCTGTCTTTCTGTGTTCAGTGTATACGTCACATTTCCCCCTCACTGTGATATTACTTCAGGTAGAAAAGTGTAGAAAATATTTTTAAAGGTATAAAGAAAATTTTAAATTATACTCCTACCATCAGAGAAAATCTGTGTATAATTTGAGAATTTTCTTTCAGACTTTCTAGGGGTATAAATAAGTTTTTGAAGAGCATGAAATCTCATAACTCTCTTTTGTTTCCATTTGATGTTTCACCAGTAATATTTTCTTGTGTCATGGAACATTCTTGGTACATATGATTTTTGGGTGGTTGCTTCATATTCTATTATATTGACCTGGCACTGTTTTAAAAACAACTTTCTATGGTCAGAAATGCATTTTTGGTGACTTTTGGCTGTTGTGAATGAGGCCAAGATGAGTAATCTTGTACATATGCTTTTTGAGTTGTTGCATAAAAAGAACTGGGTGTTTTTAAATTAAAAAAAGTTTTGAAAACACTTGCAAAGTGAAAAATTCAAGCAAACAAAATGTGAGTCTAAAAAAAATGAACCCCCATATTCTTGTCTCTTAGGGTCAGCAACTATTAAGATTTTCACCATTTTTTCCTCATTGGTGAGTGATTACTTTTAGTTTCTCTAAAAAAAAGTTCCAGAAAGGTTGGGCCAGTTTTCAT
Organism: Artibeus jamaicensis; assembly: GCF_021234435.1. Lineage (NCBI taxonomy): Eukaryota > Metazoa > Chordata > Mammalia > Chiroptera > Phyllostomidae > Artibeus > Artibeus jamaicensis. Next base: position 7,078,580 of record NW_026522054.1, on the reverse strand, counting down.
TCCCTTGAACTGCCTCGGTGAAAATATCAGCGTGAAAACCCACATTTTACAGGCCCCACATTGTTCTGTTTCAGTTTGCGCTTACCGAACAGCCAGGATCAGAAGATGCTCTCGGATGCTGTCAGCAGGGTGCGTTTGTCCTCTGTGCGGGGCACTCACACGCCTTTCCCCGCTTCCCTTTCCTGGTCATCGCGGTTTCCTTGTTTAAAGAGCTCTGGGTGGAGAGGGCGTTCGCTGGTCCGGCAGGGATGTTGCAGGGCCCCAGGGTTTCTTTGCCTTTCCAATGATGTGCTGTTTTCTGACAGAGCGCAGGTGTCATTTTAAGTAGGCGAATCCATGTATCGAAAACAGCCCATAACTGTTTTTAAATGCCACATCACCCGCCCTGTCCCGTCCCAGGGCGAGGTGGGGGGCTCTCGCTGGGAGTGAGTGGAGCCCAGGGGCTGCGCTGTGAGCTCCTGGCCCTGCCCAGGGCCCACGCTGGCACCTGCTGTTTACACGCTTGAAGCGAGGTCGTTTCCCGCACCCGCCAGGCTCCTCGGCTTCTCCGCTTGTACAGCAGATGCAGCGGCGTGGTGACCGCCCCGCAAAGCCGACGTGCAGTGACCATGTACGCAAGACCCTTTGAAACGCGTAGTGAATTGACGACAGATGCCTCTTCAGAGCAAGTGCAGCATTCCGGCGGGTCAGGGGTGACTAGAAAATCCTTTCAGAAGAGTCTTTGTTCACAAACATCTCCAAGCCTTTGTGGCGAGCAGAAATTAGCAGAGGAAATGCATTTAAGGCGTGGATGAAAAGGGAACTATGCTTTCTTCCACGAGGTTAAGACAAAACTATAGAATTTTGCTTGTAAATTGTCCTAGAATCATAGAAAAATGCTTACAGTTTAGAGGCGGAGGAAACGACCTGTAAGATTAGCAGAACCTTGTATTCAGAGTGGGCAGGCCCCTCAGCGCCTGCCCGGTGGAGACCAGAGCCCTTTGGGTCCTGTCCTGTCCTGAGTAACAAGGGAAAACCCACACACCCCTGTCCCTCAATCCTCAGAGTGTCTGGGACCCCTCACTGTGGGCACGGGAAATCCAGTGCCCTTCCTCAGCCGGAAAGAGGGTGTGTGCAGCCAGATTTACAAGTAAAAGCAGCGTCCAGAACAGAAGGAACTGGAAAAGAGTCGCGTCCTCTTGAAATGGATATTTGAGGTCCCAGTGGGCCTTTTGCATCTGAATTCTCTGGGGAATTGCCACAACTGCTGCTTTTACTTGCTTATGAGGGATTAAATTCTTGGAAATGGAGCCATTGAACAAAGGATGTTCAGATGGGAGGTGCTGCGACCCCGCCCGGGTGGGTCGTTCAGGTCTGGCCGTGGCCCCTGGGAGAGTCAGCGTTTAGTGGCCGCCGTCTTGGGCGCTGGCCCCGCCGTGGAGAACTGGACAGGCCCGAGGTCTGCATGAGGATGGGGGAGAGAAGAAAGAGTCGTGACGGTCGTTTTAGGGGGACGGGCAGCTCCGTTCCCGGGGTGCGAGAGTGAGTGTGAGTGAGTGTGAGTGTGAGTGTGAGTGCGCGGGGGAGGCTGTAAGGGTGGGGCAGGGACGGGCAGCGGCCTACGGTCTCCCCGAGTTTGCAGGCTGCACGGGCGCCCCACGCCGGTCTGGGCGAGGGCGGGGCAGCCCGGGGATGAGGAGTTGGACGGACACCTGGCTCTGCTTTTCGGGAGAAGCACGAGGACAGTGATTGGAGCCTGGACCGCGGACTGCGGAACCTGCCTCTCGCCACGCGCCACGTGCCACGCTGGCTGGGGCCCGAGGGGCCGAGCGTGAGGCGGAGGAGCTGAGACCTGGGGCTGGGTGTTTGCAGACGCCAGGAAGTTCTGTGGCATCACGTGAAGAGTTTGGCTGGATTTGGGGGGAACTTTCAGGGTCCCCTGTGCGGATCCTGTGCCCGTCACCGGGTAGGTCTCTCCTTGAGAACCCAGGCATCTCGGTTGGAAGCAGGGGTACAGATCACGGCCACTCCTCTCTGGCTTCCACTCCCAACCTTTTCTAAATGCTGGGCGTGACGGAGTGAAAAAGCGCTTCGTTCCCACGCAGTGGAGACAGGATCCTGCCATGTGTGTCACCTGTGATGTGTCCCCCGTGACGTGTCCCCTCTCATACTGTGTCGGGCTCATCCACTGTGAAGCGTGCAGGAGTTTTTGAGCCCTTTATTATTAGCGTGTTTCGAAGCCGTGGCACCTTAGTCCACCGTGCGGAGGCCTGTTTGGGAATCTGTTAACTTCTCAGATTCGGGGTCAGAGAAGAGAGCCGGCCTGGAGGGTTTTCTGGTTGGTGCCCTGGACTCGGAGCAGGGCCACCAGAGAGGGGCCGGTTCTCAGCGGGATGCGGATGGCCCTGGGTGAAGGAATGGAGTGGTCAGCCGGCGAGGGACAGGGAACGGGTGCTGGGCAGGGGTGGGCAGGACGAGGCAGGAGACCAAGGCGCCGAGGCTCCCTGTGGCAGAGCACAGCCCGGGGTGTCCATGGGGGCTGCTGGCCGGGGGCCGGGTGGGGGATCAGGCAGGAAGCAGGGAGGACCGAGTGGGGGCCACGGACTCGCCCGGGAGGGCTGTCGGTGACTGCGTTTCGTGTCCCACTGGGAGACCTCCACCTTGCAACCTCACCTGACTGTCAACATCCCAATGGCCTCCTCAGGGTTTAGGGGAGCCTGGGGGATGGTGGCCCGGAAAACGGGCCACTGGAGAAAAGGCTTGCTTTGGGGAGCAGGCGGAGCTGCTGGCTCTGCCCTTTGAGCTCCCTCAGGAGCGGAGAAGATCCCCAAGACTCTGCCAACAGACACTTAACGTCAGGAGCTTAGCGTGGCTGCTGGGCTTAAACCTGAGTACCGGCTTCCGGCCCAGACCCCCAGAGAAGCGGGGATGGCCCTCGTTTCCATGTTCAAAGGGGAACATGCACGCTCGGCCGCACCCCTGGGACGGAGCCGCGGCCCCGTGACCGGACCGCATCTCCCACAAGGCCGGCTGCTTGGCTGACTCCACAGAGTCAGCAATAAGTCTGTCGCCCTGAGAAGCCAGGTGGTGACCGAGAGTAAGGAGCCTATGTGACTCTGGGTAAAAAGAGTGACCTAGCAGGAGGGATCATTTATCACGGCGGCACGGCTGCCGCTCTCCCGACTGAGCAGCGAGAAGGCCACTGCGGTGAGCAGCGGGGAAGAGCAGCCTGGCGTTCCCGCTGATTGATGGCCGGGGCTTGCCGGCGGCCAGAACTTGTCACCGTTCAGAGGAAGTCCACCGCTTACCCGATTTGTAAAAGGCACAAACTGCCAGCTTTAATTATTCTCTTTCAGAAGAAGTCACCGCTCAACAGCAAACATCCTTTGTAGTATGAAAATAAATACTCCCCCGGGGATTGAAATGAGGATTCCTGATTTCTGTGGGGAAGCAGGAGAGAACCTGAGCTGGAAATGCTTCCGGAAATTGGCTGCTTGGGACAACTGCCCCCCACTCCCTGTTCTGTTAGAACAGTGCCCGCTGGGAGCTGACCAAGCAAATAATGTCATCGGGGGCGTCACTGGTCCAGCGAAGATGCAGGCGAAACTCGAAGTTACTCAGACGAGAATCCGCCTTTCCACTTAGGTGGAGCGTATTCCTCGCCCCGCTCCAGCTTCACTCCACCTGCTGCCCTGCTGCGCCCCCGGGACAGCTGCCTCGGGTTCCCTGGCCCCTGCTGGCCATTAGGTTTGGTCACTGGTGGCACCTGCAGGAGGCCAGAGGGTGAGGGGGTGGCTGGTCTTCTTCCATCCTTGTCCCCACAGGTGGCTCTGGCTGGCGGTGTCTCTCCTGTAGGGTGCTCCTTCCTGCACAGTGTTTTTTATGTCTATACTCCAGTGGCCTTTTCCTGCTCTTGACCCTTGGGTCCCCGGGGTGATAAATGCCCCCACAGCTCCTACCCCAGGCACCGCCCTGTCCGTACTTTGGCAAATTAAGTCTCCTTTGTGGTGCCTGCTGTTCCCTGCTTGGTCTTGGGGGACACACCTCTTGAGTAGCTCCTTCCAGAGACCCCCAACATCATCTTGGCTTTTCAGGGCTTCCAAAGGTACTTCCATGGGCTTTAATCTCCAACAGGGAGGGGGGCGCATGAGACCAGTGATGGGCTGGAGAGTCTGAGGTTTGCACCGCGGGCCCAGTACCCGCAGCAGCGTGATGCGCCGAGCCCCGCATGTGATCCGACCGTGGTTTTGCCTTCAGATTCGGCTGCCGTGTGCAGACGCGGCCCGTCCGGCCCGTTGCCACCCTGGAGTCTCAACGACACTCCGTTTCTTAGCAGCATGGACACCCTGCCTCCCCGTTACCCGGACGAGGGACGACCTGATGACTTGTGTTTGCTCTCGGGGCGCCTGCTCCCTGGCCCACCCAGAGGCCTTGCCGGCCGATCCCGGCGTGTCTGGGACAGACATGCGCCTTCTCCTGCTTCCAGTTTTGTTCTGTTTCTGCTGTGGGCTCACGTAGGACGTTCTGGAAGGGACCAGAGAGACTCCCTTCTGGAGAGGAACTCGCTGCAGGGTCAGTTGGTTTATGTCGGACGTACACGGGTAAGGTGGGGACACCTCAGTCCTTTTGCTGTGGCGCCCACCGATGTCACGCATTCACGGTGCCGCGGGCCGCGGCTGCTGCTGTTTCCAGGCTGAGGCAGACCTCCGGGAGGAGGGGAACTCACTTCCTGCTTCTCGGTCATGGTCTTGACCTGAGACAAGTTCGGCCTTCCTGTGCGTGTCTCCCCACGTTTACCGTGTGTGCACCCAAACGGTGAGTGCCTTGTGTTAAAGAGCACCCTCAGAGAACACTGCGGAATGGCATTCTGTAGTGGTTGGTGGCTCATTACAGCTACATTAATTTAACGGTGATTAGTTAGAGTAGAAGTGCATAAGCTCCTAGCGAATATGAAGAGGAAGCAGAATTTATCCACTTAAACGCGATATTGATAAAACAAGGCACCCAGCACCCGTAACGGCACCTGACACCTTTCAACTGTCCGAGGCGTCAGCATCCTGCACAGGAAAGGGGAGGAGAATGGAATGGGTGCTGTGTCAGGCACTGAACGAAGGTGGTTTTGCGCAGGGTCTCCTTTTGGTGTTGAAATTGCGTTGACTCCTGGCTCCCAGACTGGGTGCTGTCTCCGACGCTCCGCTCTGGGCTGGCTCTGAGCATACGAGACAGCACATGGACGGCTCTTGCTGGGGTGCTTCCTTGTTACGTCCCCGGAGTAAGCGGTTTGTGGTTTTTGCAGAAGTTGGGATAGTCAGTGCGTGGTGATTTAGGGTTCCTGTGTTTTTCTGAGGACACTTCTGCCAGGAACTTGAACTGAATTGAACCACGGGCCCAAACCTGGGGCCGGCTCACCAACTTCAGCTTCTGAAACAGTCCATTAATCGGTTAGCCACAAACCAAGGGAGAAATGTTTCCGTTTTAACCTCGGCAACCTACTCAAACCAGCAGCAGCAGTGAGTGTTTCTTTTTCTAAAACCACAGGACCGTAACACCAACAAGTCTTCAGGTCAAACCTAAATTAAATTTGGCGTGAGCTCTTCAACTTTTAATGTAGAGATGCTGTTGGTATCACCCTCCACGTGTACCATGGGGGGGCGAGGGGGGACACTGCGCCGTACGAGGGAAGCTGCTGTTCGAAGGTCACGGTCACAGTGCCAAGGTCTGGAAACATTGTTTCAAATGAGCGGTCTGTGTGGGGTAAGCTGGAAATCCTGCCATGGACTGCAGTCAGGGCTGGCTCCTGTAACGAGTGGTCGTGTCTGAGCAACCTCTTGTTTTGTGTTAACTTTATTGATTTAGTTTTAGACAGAGGGAGAGGGAGGGAGGACGAGAGACAGAGAAGCATCAATTAGTTGCCTCTTATAGGTGCCCTGGCCCGGGATCGAACCGGTGACATCTCTTTTGCAGGACGACGCCCGGGCCAGAGAGCCGCCCGGCCAGGGCTGGGCGGGTCTTCAGATGCGTGTGACATTGGTGACTGAGCCCAAGTGGCAACACTGACATGGTTTTTACTGACGAAGGAGAAAACAGGTCCGCCTCCCGTTCAGGTGCCTCGAACAGCCGATGTGCAGGTGCTGAGACGACCCGAGTTTACTGCGGAAGTCGGCTCCTCTGTACCTTTGGTGAGGGCTCCACTCCTTCCTCCCAGGCCGAGGCCCTGTCCTGGGGCTGCGCGTGGAGGGGCAGAGGTCCCCATGAGGCCCGGGATGGCTACGTATGCGGCCCAACACAAAATCCTGAATGCACCTGAAACACGAGTTTTTTTTTTTATGATCACGTGTTACAGTGTATTCCACGCGTGGCCCAAGACAACACTTCTTCTTCCAGGGTGGCCCAGAGACGCCCAACGGTTGGACACCCCTGTTGCTCCCAGCCCACAGTGTGGGGGGTCCATAGTGTGAAGACCCTCTCTTCACCCATAGTGTGAGGGGCTAACTCCCGCTTGGCATGCTCTCTGCAGATGGCCGGGCGCTCCCGAGGAAGAAGAGTGACGCCCGGGTCTGTCATTCTGTGGGGAAAGTGGAAGGAAGGCTTGGGGCTCACTGAGAGAAGGCACTGGGGAGGCGGCACAGGGGGCCTGGAGGGGGGCGGAGAGTCTGGGGACAGCGGGCGTCCTGGGGGGGCATGGAGGCGCAGACCTGAGGCATCGACCTGGGAGATGGGGGGGGGGGGGGGGAAGAGGGAAACCGCCTTCTGCCCTGAGACATTTCGCCCAATTATTTACGCATGTCCTTCTATCTCCATGGAATTCGCCGAAGACCAAGCTGCTTCCCCTTGTGCTTTGATGATGCTGTACCGAGTTAGGGCTTCAGAATTCTATTTTCTGGCCATGCGCTGATAACTGAGAGGGACCTGGGGAATGGCCCGTCCCTTCCCATCCTGCCCTGTCCCGGACCTCGGTGGGGGCTGGGGTCTCGGGTCTGGCACCATTGGGCTCAGAGCGTCTCTCCCCTGCGGCCCAATGAGAGGAAGCCGACTCGTGAACCACACAGCAACACGCAGGCCTCCGGACGGCCATCTGCTCCTCCCATTGGTGGAAGGTTTTAAAGCGTCTTCCCGGGGCTGAATTTGACTCTTGGCTCCTGCAGGTTTCCCTGGCTTCCCGTGACTGTGACTGTGGGCTGACGCTCCCCGAGGAACACCCAAGGGAGCCGGGCGGGGAGCGTTGGCCGGCCTGTCCTGCGGGGCTCGAGTTCACAGGGCCCTTCTAGTCATTCCGTAATGAGCTCTGAGTCCAGTTGTCCCCAGGGAACGAGGTTTCGAGGCTGAAAGTGGTCGGATGCGGGACAGGCCTGGGTGCGGGCGGCAGCTGGCAGGCGGCACCCGAGGGAGAGACCGGGTGCCTCTGTGCACTCCCACTGGCAGCGTTCCTGAGTTTTCTGTGGTCGGGCTGGAGTGCCCTTGGCTCTAAGAGCAGATAATGTGCACTCTTCCCTACGCGTTCTGAGCAGCAGCCGGAGCAGGGAGGGCTGCCCGTGGGATGGGGACGTCTCCACCCGTGACATCGGGCAGGAAGGGAATGAGCCTGTGCTGCTCCGGTGGTCCCAAAGTTTTGTTTAAATAGCAAGTGTGACAATTCTTGTTCGTGACTCAGCAGGATGCTGACTGGCGGCCAGCGATTTGCATGCAGGGCCCTCCCCGCCAGGAGCACCCGAGCGTGGAGGACACAGCAGCTGAATGCTTTTCCGTAGCCAGGAGCCGAGTGGCCTCGGGCACTGTGGGCTCTGGCGGAGCGGGGGGCACGCAGGCCGAGGGGGAGAGTGAAAGGTGGGGACGGGTGTCTGGGAGGAAATACCTCCGGAGCCGCACCTGGAAATCTGTAGCCAGGGCGTGTGGTGTTCGTGGTTTTCGGGGCAGCCCCTGCCTGGTGTGCGAAGGTGGGGGTGTTCCAGGGGCTGTGCGTTTCAGGGGTAGGGAGCTCAGTAGCTCTCACCTCAGTGGTCAGGGAGGGGACAGGGCTCTCGATGGAAGACGCGAGAAGCCGGATCAGCGGAGCACCTAAGGTTCCACGAGGAGTGTGGTCTCTGTCACAGAGGCGGTGGCGAGGGGATTGGGGTTTTAAAACAAGAGTGACATTCTGATGGGCTGCTCCTGGTGAGAGCGAGTCAGGTGTGTGTGGGGGGTTAGAGGACAGTCGGGCGTCAGCAAGCGAGGCCTGAAAGAAGGTGGTGGGTGGGGGTGGACACTCCTTGGGGACATCACGGAGCAGAAGTGCAGATTGCCAGGGCGCACAGTAGGCCGTTGGGAGAGCGCTGGGGGGGGGGGGGATGTGGGCACTGGATGTGTGGCCATGGCGCCAGTGGGAAGCACCCGGCTGTGAGGGAGTTCAAGTGCGAGTGTGCAGAGTCTGTGAGGTTTAGGTGGGCCCTTCAGGTGTCCTTGTCCACCAGGAGCGTGTTTGTGGGGCTGAAATGGGGCGTCCACGCTCCAGGTGCGGCCTCGGGAGTTGGCCAGCCTGCGGCCAGCAGGCGGGGCCGTGGGGGTGGGCGGCACCCACTGAGGGTCTTCAGAGCAGGAGGGGAGGGCGTCTGGTTCCATGACTGCAGCTGGAGCCCGAGCCCCGCTTGCTAGGGACGTGGGGAGACGCGCGGCCCGGGGCGGCGCGTCTTTGTGAAGGGGCGCTGTGCTCACACAGCCCCGTGTCTCAGGGCCAGGAATGACCAGGGAGCGGCATGTGATTTCACTGTCGGCCTCGATGCCCGTGACCCTGGAAATCTGCCATTTATGGGGATGACGGCCTCAGGAACTGTGCTCCAGAAACACGAGGGGACCCGGAGGCAGAGACAGGCGGGTGGTCACAGAACGGCAGGCGACGGGGGGCGGGGATGAGTCGCTGACTGGAGTCAGGGAAGGCTCCACGGAGGAGGTGAGCTTTCAAATGGGTGTTGACCGAACAGGAACAGACTCACAGATACAGCGATCAGTTCCCAGAGGGCAGGGGGCAGGGGGCTGGGCTGAGAAGGTTGTAGGGACAATGCACACAGACTGGCCGTCACACGCCAGTCATGGGGACATGACGTTCAGCACAGAGAATACAGGCACCGATATCGGAATAAGCCTGCATGGGCCAGGTGTGTGCCGGAAATATCGGGGCGGGGGCCGGGGGCGGCACTTTGTGGAGTGTGTGGTTGTCTGACCGCTGTGCTGTACATCCGAAGCTGATAAAGAGTAACACTGAGTACAAACTTTAATTGGAGCCCTGGCTGCTGTAGCTCAGTGGATTGAGCACGGGCCTGCGAACTAAAGGATCGCAGTTCAGTTCCCAGTCAGGGCACATGCCTGGGTTGCAGGCCAGTTCCCAGCAGGGGATGCACGAGAGGCAACCACACACTGATGTTTCTCTCCCTCTCTCCTTCCCTTCCCCTCTAAAGATAAATAAATAAAATCTTTAAAAAACCTTTAATTGGAAAATAGAAAGAAACTGAGGTTTGGTGAAAATAAAAGTAGAATGCGTTCGGACAGGAGCTGAAAAGCTACAGGAAAAGGCCTGAGTGAGAAGCTGGACGGGAGGCTTGAGGGGGGGGGGCGGCGACGGTCAGAACTTGTGAAAATAGCGCTCCATCGACGGGTTCCTGAAAAACAGCAAAACGATGATTGATTTTGTGAAACACTGATAGGCCAAACGCGGACTTGGAGCTCTCAGGGGATGCCTCCCCTCCACTCACGCGCTTTTTGGCGTTTACCGAGTGAAGGTCCGTGTACCAGCACGGCTTCCACATTAGACACCTCACCGCGCCCTCCCCCTGCCGGCCCCCGGCCGTGACGTTACTTCGGCTGCAGAGATGTAACTGCCCGGCAGTTACTGTTGGTCCCAGCTGTAAAAATGTGTGTTTAAAAAGAGCAGTTAGAAACTCTAGACCACGAGTGCATTGACCTAAAAAAAAATTCCTCCCTGTGTTTAGAGCCAGCCTGGCTTTCGGTGCCCGGTCTGGCCTAGCACTTGGGTGAGCCCAGGGTCAGTGGGTCGCCACTGGTGCCCAGATAACCGACATCGGCAATGTCGCTTCGCCAGGTAGGTGGCCGGACTGATACCAGGCAAGTGCGGTTCATGACACCTTCGAACTATTTGCGATGGAATCGGGCTTTTATAGCCCAGCCCAGAGAGAAAGCCTTGGCTTTGTGTATTCCTTTATCCCTTGTTATCCTTACACAGATTCATTCACTTTGAATGTCAGGTTAGGGTTGTCGGGAGCGGCAGGTTATACATAATTTATAAAAACTAGTGCTTCTCGGGCGTGATGAGACAATGAACCAATTGTCAATACAGGCTCATGTTCCATTTCAGGAGTCACTTCGCGTTCTGTCTTTAAAACTTGCCTTTGCCCAGACTTCTGACCATTAGCTAAAGCTACAGGAGCGGGAGCATCGGCGGGCGGACGCGGAGCCCAGAGGTGATGCTCATGTGTTGTGAGGGGGACCCACTGCTCTCTGGCCATCGCTGGCTTGGGAGCCGGAGGAAAGGGGCAGCGTCTCGGGGCTGAAAAAAAAGTAAGGAAACAGGATCTCCCTCGAACCTGTAGGAAAGAACACACACCTGCTGCCCGCTGGAAATGTAAGACTTTTTTTTTCCCTCCTAGAACTTCCAAGAAAGAACGCAGACCTGCCACCCACAGGAAGAGGGAAGAAAAAACTTTTCCCCCAGAACCTCCAGAGAAGAACACAGACTGGCTGCGCACCTTGACCTCCAGAACCGTAAGACACCAAATTCACGTTTATTTAAGCTGCTCGATTTGCGCGGACTTGCTTCACCAGCAATGGAAAAGGTGAACGGAAGTTAGGGGTGAAGTTCGATGCTTCCTTAGGGACCTGTGACGGTGCTGGTTGTATGTACACTCACGGCTCAGGTTTTCCTGGTTCGTCCTTTTCACTGGTGAACCGTACAGGGTCTTGGCCAGATGCTCGTTTGCCCTGCGGTCACTGGTGCAGTGTTTGTTTTTGAAGTGTGAGTGGCTTTCTGAGGAGGGTCACCGGAGACATCCTTGCGAACCCCCGGAGTGTGGGGAATGCCCCGATGTAACCCTCGGGTTGGGTGCACATTGGGCTGGGTATAGAAGTCTATGTTGGGAAAAGTATATGTATAGTGAGAATGCCTTCGAATGCGTTGCTTCGGCTGGCTCTGGTCTGCGGCCTTTGCCACCACTGGTCTGTCTCCTTTCAGGTCTTGGCCCAGCATGCACCGGTAGACGGGATATCGAGCACTCATGTGTTGTGTAGTGAGTGGTTTTTAAAGTGACGGTAGCTGAGCTACCAGTCGGGTCAATAAATAGTCCAGCGCTGGCTGCAGAGAAGTCTCCGTATAGGTCTTTGTGACTCTCCTGATACTCTTATTAATCCCGCCCTTGCCTTTATTTGTATTTTTACTACCTATGGGTGCCGCTCTATGCCGCAGTATTCATTTGGTTCCCTTGTGGAGGTTGATGTTAACGGCATAATCAGACATGATCATTTGGGTCTTGCCTTGGCAGACATGACGATCTGTGGGTGTGGTCGTGGTAGGGGCAGCTGCGTCCCTCTTGTCCATCTCGCCGCCATGATGCAGTGAGACCGTGCCTTGTCTCTCCTCCTTGCACGGTGGGCTTTTCGGGTTTCCCCACATTTTCCTAACATTTGGCTTCCCAATCCTGCTTATTTCTCTTTCTACTGTGGACCGTTCTTAATTCTCTTTGGTTGTCTGTCTTAAATCAAATCTCTTCAGCCTTTTTTAAAGACATGTTTTTAATTTTTATTGTCATGCGTGGGGCTTGGGGAAAGGGTCGGGAGGTAAGCTCCATATTTAAGGGAGGCCAGCATTGTTACAGTAAAGCATTATCTGGTAGAGCAACCACGGAGATTACCTTGAAGGCACTTTGATGCACTTTGGGGTTTCCTGGTTTGCTGTCATAAAACCAGAGAACACCCCTGCCAACCTTGGGGTCCCGTGGGAGGTAAATTTGGTGAAACCCCAAACAGTGGTTTGGGGTCGTGAAGGGCGTGTGTGTGTGTGTGTGTGGTAAGGATTCTGTGCACGGAGGGGGCAGGCAGTGACGTCAGCGAGAGGCAGGTGAGCACGCACCCCCTCCCACTCGGAAACGCAGAACAGGCCCCTCATCCTCTCCCAGGGGCCCCCAGCTCACGCGTCTACACTCGCTTGCAGTCAAACCTGCAACCAGCCGGGCCCAGCGGCCCCTCCCTCCACCTTCCTCTAGTCACGAAATCCTCAACTCTCGTGCACCTCCTGTGAAAACTCGATCCGCGCCCTCCGGGGTGGGGACGCCCCGCCCTGCACGCACAACCAGTGACAGCCCCGTGCCACGTGTGGCCATAAATGAGCTGAGACCGGCTCCCCACGGTTATTTCCTCACGATCACATGCTGGGAGCCTCAGATGATGCCCGCTCAGCCGCACGCTCATTTTACAGCGTATGCGGGGCAGGAAGTAAAATGGACTCAAACTGCTTCATCTTCTGAAACACGTTTTTTCCCCCTGGGGATTTGGATCTGAGCAGAAGCAGAGAGGTGGCCATGGCAGTGACAGGGTGGCTTCCTCCCTCCAGGTGCCACAGGCCCGTGCGCGGTGACAATGCATGCCTGCTCACTGGCCACGGACGGACAGCGGGTGGGGTCGGGGTGAAGGCAGCGGCGGCGGCAGCAGCGTCTGGAAAGCCCCCTCCCACCGGTTCAGGCTCCGGGGCTCAGAGGAGCCAGACTCCGGGCAGAGACCGGAGCCCCCGCTGGCTGTGAGTGCCACACAAACCACGGTGGCCCTTGGTTGTCTTAGGTGCCAGAGGAGGACGGTCATCTTGGTCCTGCCTCCCTCCTGGGGGGTTGGGGGGCGTCAGGACGCAGTCCCTACAGCAGGGGCTGCAATGACACAATGTTTCATAAAGTTGGAAACAGCCTGGTGTGACGTAAACTTTGGGAGACAGGTGAGGCCACAAAACCATTTTGCGAAGAGGCGCAGAGCCGGCTGGGCTCTCCAGGGAAGAATGTGGGGTCGTAGATGGCCCAGGGGCCGGGTGACTGGCCACTGAGCACGGTGGCAGCCGTCGCTGGTGGGCAGAGCGTGTTCTCGGTGCACCGGGGACACTGAGCCCAGGGGCGGGGGCTCTGTGGCCGTCTTAGCAGAAACGGTCGTTCTCACTGCAGAGGGCGGGACGCGGGTGCCGGCTGTGTTCAGTCCCTTCCCACATCCTGCAGCTCAGGGAGGCCGGAGGCAGGACTTGAACCTGTGGCCGGCTGGCCGGTCCCGGTCCTGGTCCCTGCCCCCCCCTCCTTTTTCTGCCCTCCCTCCCCTTCTATTCCCCCACTGCCTCTCCACACTCCCTCACGTCTGTCCATTCCCTGTGTAAATTGAAGGGCAGACTTTATAGTTATTAGCCAACGGGCTTAGTTGTCCTGCTGCTGTGTAGAAATCGCCTGTTAGTGTTTCCCGGTTTTTCATTTCCTTAAATTAACGCTGCGCTCAGCTTCTTTCCGGTCAGACTCCCTGTCTCCCCACCAGCAACACAGCCGAGTCCGGCTCTGACCACTCTCAGCTCTCTGACCGTTCCACGGGGACAGAGTTTTCTGGAAGAGTCCGTTCACCTCTGTGTTTCATCGGACACTGACTTCTAGGGCTGAACTGGGTCTCCCCAAGTCCATCAACACTGCCCCCTGCACCAACCTCACCCCGCAAAGCCCTTCCGGAAAGTTCTGAGGCGAATGCTTGGTCCAAAGCAGGGGGTGCGGTACAGGCCAGCGTGTCGGCTTTGCAAGTGATGTACTGAAATCAGCTCTTCAAAACAGGCCTGAAATAGCAACCGGAGTATTCGGGACCGGGCTGCAAAGACGCTTTCCAAAACAAACATGGGCCCTCCGGCGTTCGTTGCAAACTTATTTCATTCTCCGCCGCGCTCTCTCTTTGTTGTAAACAGCTGCTCCTCCTCTGTCTGGCTCAGACAGATGGCCTCCGTGCTGCACAGTAGCTTCCGTCCTCTGTTGCTAAGCAACCAAAGCATCCTCGCTGCATTCTTTCCCTCTCGCCTCTCTCGCCTCTCGTTTCCGCTCAGCAACGGGAAAGAACTGGCCGAGGGTTTCAACAGGCTACTTCCTCCTTCCCAGGGGGTTGAAGAGCCATCAGGTGTCTCCCCGGCTCCTGCCTCTTCCCGTTACAAATTGCTTTTCCTCACCGCTTCCTACTGACATCAGCCACTTAGGGCGATGGCAGGCGGCCCCATTCATCGGCAGCTCTGCAGCTGGGGCTCACGGGCCGAAAAGGGGCCAGCAATTGTGTGGTGTCTGAAACCGGGATTTCTGGATGGTGGTCAGGTGTGGGGTCCTGTTTGTGCCTTTCACTGGGGCTCCGGTTCCCAGCAGGCACTAAGAGTGTACAAACCAAACATCTGATGCAAGCAAGCAAGCAAGCAAGCAAGCAAGCATCTTTGCTCATTTCTGGGCTTAACAAAGAGGATGATGGACTTGCCTCTTATTTGGTAGGAATTGTCAAGCAGAAGATGTGAAAATGTTCCTGTGCATTTTGAAGACAGGGAGTTTGGGATTTGGGGAGGAAAAAAACACTTGAAAAGCAGAGAAAAGGAAGAAGCTTTTAGAAGACTGCAGGTCATGGGGGGCTCCTAGGGGTCTTTCAAATCTCATCTCATGCCCCTTAACCCACACCGTTTTTTTCTCACCCCGACAGTCACAAATCTCAGATAATTCAATGAAGGTCGAATCAACTAAGAAATTGGTAGATGTGGAATTGGGGAGCACCTTGAGGCTGACATTATTTTGGAAATCATGTTCATGGCTCCTCACTCTTTGATTAAAGGTTGGGTAGAAAGGCTTCTTGTGCTGGAAAGTCGGAACACGTGGAGGTGCAGAACTGCAGGCTTTGAAAAGCAGCATGAACAGGAGAATTATGGCGCTGTCCAGTTTCTGCAAGTTCAATGGCAGTTTTGGTTCCCTTAAGTTTACGTAAAATTGCGTAGAGTGTTCTCTGGAGAGGCGGGGACGCGGCCTTCTTCTCTGGGTGCTTTGGTTCCTCGGTGCGTGTTCTCAGCAGGGTCGCCGTAAATGTCCTTCTGCCCCAGCTGAGTGCGGAACTCTGCTTTCTCCGTCCCCATTTCTGGTGCCTGACTGGTGCCATCCACCTGGGCTGGCCTCTTGCCGGAAGAAGGTTCTAGCAGCAGACACTAGCGATGCTCAGAACAGCCGGTCACTGTGGCCAGGCCCGGCCACGCCATTTGTCTCGGAGGTCAGCCTGGCCCCAGGGAGCGCTCTGCAGCTGACCCCCTCCGAGGTCCCGTGGTCTCTGGCTGGACCTTCTGGGGCTGCCTGCTCAGGCGCCCTACTGTGGCACTGCTGTGCAGGCTGTGTGAGTGGGGGCCAGCGTGGCCTGGACCTGCCGCAGAGCAGGGGGCGGCATGTGTCTGCACCCTTAGTGGGGACCGTGCCCGACTCTGTGTGTGGGTTGGGAGTCGTCTGCTGGGCAGCGGCTGGTGGGCTTTGTCTGGTCCTACGGAAGAGGGGACGGTGATGGAAGATCGGAAATGTGGCTACATTAAGTTCATGGGTGTATGTGTAAATACATGGGTTTACATGAATACACGTGTGTGAGGGCACGTACATACATGCATGTGCAATGTGCACACATGAATATGTGTGTGTGTTTACTGGGGGAGTGGATATTACACATGACTGAACTCCCACAAAGCAATTTCACCTCATTCCTTTAACAGGTGCCTCACATAGTACTTTAGTCTGTGATTGTAAATAAACTTAAGTCAAATAACTTATATTCGGCTACGTGGTTAAAGGGCTGTAAAACCAGAAATATCATCAGATCGGATCTCTGGGGCTTTTTCTTTCTTTCTTTCTTTCTTTTTTTTTTTTTTTTTAATCTGAGGCTTCAGCATGTCTCTGGCCCTCTGATTCACGTGAGACTCAGGAAAACTAAATAACAGATTCAAGTAACACAAACTCACTCTGATTCGCAGGCTCAGGGACATTCGGTGCCCCTTCATCGTCGCCCCGGAACGTGTTATCACGTCATTTCAGACTGCGTGTCTCTGCTGGGCCGTGCATTCCAGGCAGGGAGGCCTCGAGGGCAGGGACCCACCTCCGCACGTGCGGGGGGTGGCCGGCCGCCATGACCGTGGACTTGGGCCAAGGCAGCCCCGGGGAGCCCGACCTTCCAGCAGAGATGACCTCAGAATTAACGTCAGGAGCACAGTCTGTGGGTCCTTCCCCCATCTCCCCTGTGTGGGGATTCTGATGGCACTGCCCACAGATTTCTGGCTGTCCGTTCCCTACTTAGGAGTGGTTTCCCACGGGCTAAATATTTTAAATTCTGGTGGGCAATGCTTGCGTCTGTAGTCCGTCTGCAAATCACACTGTTGTTCGGCTGAAGGGTAAATTCATTCCACTTTTAAAAACAGCTACAGGGTTTGATATGAAATAATGCAAAATGGTGAGGAAGGCGCACGTGGGGTCAGAAGCCGCCCACCCCTCCCTTCTTTCCGCACTGCTTCCCGATGCCACCGCGCAGCCTCTGCTGGGCCGGCGCCGGGTCAGCTCCCACTCAGCTGAACTTGAACTCGGAGGGGGCTGTTGTTTTAGGACGGTCCTCCGAAGGTCTGCTCTCCCCCGGATGTCTGCATTTCCTGAGGACCCTGAGCAGCCAGAGCAGTGGTCCCTGGGAGAAGGGCGTCCCCAGCGCCTGTGTGGAGCAGGCACACGGCTCTGTCCACACGTGTGGCCGGGTCCCCTCAGGGGCTGTGACTGTCCCCAGCCACGTCCTGATTCTGGGGCCTGTGTCCCCAGCTAGGCTGTCCGTTGCCTGAACACAGGTCCAGGGAGGGAAACTTTTCTTGCTTCTGCTTTAAGCAGAGCCCAGCTCCAGGCGCCTTGCAGGGAATAACAATAATTATTATTATTATTTCAGGGTGGTTTGCCTCGCTGGAGCGGTGAGATAGGACCCCGAGGTCATGGAACGGGGCCAGGCCTGGGCAGCCGTCACTCGGACGGTGGCTCGAGGAGGCATTTGGCAAGCCTGCCCCCCAAGACAGGGAGATTGGGTGACCTTAAGCAGAACGGTTGGGCCTGTGTCTGGGGTTGGAACATTTTGGGAACACGAAGTAAAAGTGCAGATAATGTATCTCCAAGTCATAATGTTGTCGGAATTCCCGGTTAGCCCGGCATTCTTTTCTGTTGAGCTGCGTCCAGCCAGGCAGGGAATCCGGGCTCTCAGAGGCCCTGTCCATCAGAGGAGGGGATGAGACTCTGCGGTCACAGGCCTGTGTCACCACCGTCCCTCCCTGCAAAGCACTGTATGTCCTCTTCCTACCACACTCCCACTTACCCTCACGACCCGGTTCAAACGCCCCTCCCACACACTGCCCCAGGGCCGATTTCCCACCCCTGTGACGGCCCCCCTCACCTCCACAAAGTGGTCCCTGTCTGGATGCAGAACCAGCATTTCCTGAGAGCTTGTCGTATAGTCCCCCGGGGCTGCTGCGCGGCTGGCGGCCACGTACCAGGAGGTGGCAAAGCACAGAATGTGCTCCTCCCACAGTCCTCGGGGCCAGCAGTTCGAGACAGGGGCGCTGTCGCCCCGACGGCTCTGAGGGAGACCCCGTGTCTGGTCCTCGCTGGCAGCTGCGGAGCCCCTCTGCGGGTCTGTCCCCTGTGGACACACACCATTCATCCCACTGAGGCCCGTCCTCACCCCTCCCGACTTGGTTCTAACTCAGTGATGCCCGCCAAGACCCTGTTCCCAAATCCGGTCACCTTCACAAGTGCCAGGGTCCCGGAGGGACACCACGCAACCCTCAGTGACTGTCACTGGTTTAATGAAAGGTGGAAACTTGGAGGCCCGCTGAATCTATCGGCTGCGGCCAGTGATCACCTTGGAAAATACCGGGGCTTGCGTGCATGCACAGCGCTGGTGGCACCGGCTGGTGGGGGGAGATGGAGGGGGAACCTCGGGTGACGTCTGGTAAGAGGCAGGAAGGCAGGGGGCACCCCTGTCGTGAGGCTCCCGGGTTGCCGCTGCCCTCCCACTTCTCCCGGCCTGCGCAGAGTCCGCCCGCTGGTTGCCTGAGATTCTCGTTTGTCCTTTGCCCCCAGCACTGTCTTCCTTGGGCACCTGTGTGGGAATGGGACAGTCGGCGGATGTCACTGCAGCTGTGTCTTTTTTGAGCGTGCGTGGGCCTTCCCCGTAGGGAAGCCCCACTTCTAAGGTGGAAACTGGGGGCCTTTCGAGGGGGCAGGAAATCCAATCAAGAGGCCGCACTGCATTCCTGGAAAAGCTGTTACAGGAAGAAAGGTCCCCAAGGGGCGTTCAATCCTCCTGTGCAGGTTTTTTTTTTTTGAGGGTCATTTAAAAAAACCTGTACAAGATGTCCTGTAGTGCACTCCTGACAGCTGGGGGAAATTATCTTCATGCTGAAGCGTCTCGATGGAGGATGCTGAGAGATGGGGACCTTCTCGAGGAAGAAGAGGCCCTCGGAGAAGGGGTACAGCCCCCAGGACAACCCCGTTGAACACCTGCCACTCCCAGATGTGTGCGTGTTGTGACCGACTGTCAGTCTCTGGGAGGCTGGTGGCTCTGAGGATGGGGGCCCCCAAACCGGTGAGTGACCTTAAGGGAAGAAACTCTAATAACGTTAGTGATCTGTGTTCATTCCTTTGTTCGTTCACCCGAGATCACTCCGAGTGCGGGCCAGACCCTTTGCTGGGGAGTCATCGTCATGGACGTGGTGGACATGGGGCTCAAAGACAGACGCGGCCAGCTGCCCACCCAGGTCACAGAGGAGGCCGCAGGCACGCTGGCTGCTTGTGGGTTGACAGGCATTCTGAGGAATGAGTGAGGACAAGGGTCCGTTTTGCCTCGGACGGAGAGACAGGACGGGTCCCTGTAGAGACCCTCTGATCTGGGGGGCTGTCCCCCGTCCCGCTGAGTTTGTCCAGGACCAAACTCGGTGGGTCACCCCAGGAGATCTGGGCTTCCAGAGAGTGTGAGTGTCCTGGAGTCACCACAGCAGCTTAGAGAAGAGACCTGGGGTCCCGTGCGGGGGACACTGGTCGGACGGAGATGACGAGCAGGCACCGACCGGGAGCGTTGAAGTACCAGGACCCGAGGGCTCGGTAGTCAGTGGGCGTGTGCACCTGTGCGGCAGGAGAATGCACCTTTCCAGCTGCGCTCGCTGGCCACGTGCTGGTGGCCGTCATCCGTGTGGGGCGTGTCCCCAAGCACGGGTCTCTGACCCCAGTTACCGACGTGTGTACGCGTGTGTGTTCACCCCAACACCGCTCTCTCGGCATTGGTGCACCTGGAAATCGCGTTTGAATGTCTACTTGGGCTTGCAGACAAGGCTCAGAAATCACGGTGTGTCTCCTGAAAACGAAGACCGCTAACAATGCCCGGAGGTACCAGTGTGAGAGCAAACACACAGTTTCAAACTCTCTTCCCCCACCGTCCACCCGGCTCTCTGCCTCCTTTGAAGGACAGCCTCGGCCATTTGTCACCAACGTGGTTGGTGATTACAGTTCAAGTTTAATTGTATGTGGCACGTGGCTTTCTGCACAGGCACCGATGTGCACTGATGGCACTAGGCACCTTCTGAATGGAAGTCAAGTTTTCCTCATTTAACTACAAATCTGCAGACCTCCAAGGTCGGCCTCTCGTTACCGGAGCTGGTTGCCCCCGCTACAACGTCAAGAGCAAAGTCAGAGCCCTGGATGGAACTTGTCGGCAGAGCTGATGTCTGCTTTAAAATCGGGTGGAATCACCGTCCTGTGCCCCCCTAGCTGTGTTTGCTTTGGAAACGGCCAGGGAGACACTGGAGACAAGCCCTATGTTCCATGACAATGAATGGTCCCAGTCGTCCCGCGGGACGCACCCCTCACTTGGGCTCAGCACGTGAGGAACGCAGGTGGCCTCGCCAGCTCCGTGTGGAGCCGCGGACGGGTTTGAGACGGCTGTTCTTCTCGCTTGGACTGTCTTGGGGCGGACGTGCGCCCCTCCTGGTGCTTCTTGCTGCAGAGAATGAAGGAGCAAAGTGCGGGTGGCCAGGGCGGTGCTCTGGGGGGCCGGGCGGCGGGGCGGGAGCCGAGCGAGGTGGGGCACCTGCAGGTGCCCGCTGCGCCGTTGTCCGCGCCCTCGCTGGGCTGTTCACAAGGAAGAGAAGAGAGGAAGACGTTCCCTGGACCCTTCCTCTTGCCCCAGACGCTCAGAGTTTTTAAAAAAAGGGAGTCAAATGCCTGAGACAAGAAGAACTCGTAAAAACCAGAGTGGCAGTCACCGATCGCTACTCACGGCGACACCAGTGATGCTGAGAATCGGAGCTGGTCACACACTTCGTGGTCCCTGTCCATGGGCTTGGGTCCCAAGGAATGACCTGTCTTCTGACCCCTTTTGTCTGTTTGGGGCTTGTTAAGACAGTTGCCTTCGAACATTTCATTTACACATGCTTGTCTTGTGGTCGGAAACACGGGTGAGTGCTGTGGCGTGTTTCCGTGCCCCACTTTGATGTCGTGCTGACTGCCCTGCCTGTCTTCCCACAGCCTCCCTCCCTTCCGCTGCCCGCCCCCGACCCCCAGACCCCCCGACCCCCCGCCCCTGACAACCACCACACTGGCATCTCCAGGTTGCTGGCTGCCGTGACGCATCTGGGGGTGTGAGGCACAAGGACAGTCCAGGGAGCTCGGCACTGTCTTGTTCCTCGGGTCCTGGTCCCTCGGGTCCTGGGTCCCTCGGGTCCTGGGTCCCTCGGGTCCTCGATCCCTTGGGCCAAGGTTCCTTGTGCGTGGGGTTCCCTGGGCTGTGAGCTCCGCGGGCCCCGTGTTCCCCAGCTCGTACGTCCGACTCTTCTCTCCGTGTTTCTGTCTCACGCGTGTTTTATTCGCCATCCACGGGACCTGCAGGGAGTTCTGCCTCATCGTCCTAGATGTGACTTTCTCCCCGAGCGGAGGTTCCGGTGTAGAAGTCACAGTGGCCCTTAGCGCTGTCTCTGGGTGACGAGGTGTCGTCTGCAGACTTTGCTGCTCATCGGTGGGCCCCCCACACCCCAGCGTTTTTTCTTTTTTCCTTAAGAAAACGTACATTCGAGGTTAACTGAAGGCAGAAGTTACGATACAGCTCGTGGTGCTTCTGTTGTAGTACTTTAGATCGGGTCTGAGCCCTGCAGCGTGACACTCAGTATTAGCTGATGCTGTCAGGGGAGGGCGTGATGGTAATGGCACGGGTTTTCGACGGCCGGGTAAGGTTAAAGACCATTTTGCCTCGAAATGCTATGGAAGTCGTTCACCAGGGACCGATAACTTCTTACTGACACGCGCTTAAGTAAATCGAAAAGGCGTAAGGCACAGTAGAGAGACGCACCAAGCGGGTAATATCAGTGGAGAAGCCTATG
Source organism: Artibeus jamaicensis (assembly GCF_021234435.1). NCBI lineage: Eukaryota > Metazoa > Chordata > Mammalia > Chiroptera > Phyllostomidae > Artibeus > Artibeus jamaicensis. Next base: position 7,057,174 of record NW_026522054.1, on the reverse strand, counting down.
AAAAGCACAGTGTAAAACCAGAGAAACTCAGGCCCCGGGATGGGAATGAGGAAACCGGTCAGTGATTAGAACGCTCTTTGTTGCAGTCCCCTTCCCACCAGGAGGGGGAGGAGACAGCAGCGTGAAGCTGGGGCCGCGGGGGGGTAGCCAAGGCCAGGACGGGGCACGGCACGCATACCGGCCGGCTGGCGCCACACGCCACACCCACGGCCCTAAAACCCCACGGGCAGCCAGAGCCTGTGGCTGAGGCCTTGGAGGCTGTGGGACAGAGGTCCGCCCCGAGGACCGGGCAGTTGGGGACTGTGGAAGGCAGAAGTTGGGCTGAAGGGTTGAGTTGGTGAGTTGGGTCTCTCTACTCTGTAGGACCTAGAAAGAGCGAGAGAGAGGATGGGCAGGCCTGTCCCAAGTCCCACGTTTATTTCAGCCGTTGCTTCTCCGGCGACGTAGCTCCGACTCGCTCGTCTCTAAAACGGAGGTCACCCTCCTGCCTTTCACCCAGGGTGTGGGGAGTAACTGAGACACGTCACACGTCAGCACAGTGAGCATCCATGGGCAGGGCTCAATGTGCTCTTCCTCCTCCTCATTTCGTATCTCTGAGAAGCCTGCGGTATCTTCTCTGCCCTTGGCCTTGTGTGCCACCGGTGTTTCGTAACTGCCCGACGCGTGAGTGTCTGTGCAGGGCGTGGGGAGAGCGTGCCGGTGCCGCTGGAGCACAGTGATGGGCCTGCAGGTGAACCGGTGCTCGTGAAGAACATCGGGGTCTCCGGTCAACAAAATAGATGTCAGTGCAACCGGACGCTCTAGTCAAATTTTCCGGCATTTGGAAAAAGTCTTCTGTAATTTCTTTGATTTAGGAAGCCTGGATTTTGTAAGTGGACTCTGAATGAGTGGATTATTATTAGTTTTAATTGAAATCTTACAGCAGTAAAACTGGTGGGTACTTTGTACTTCTCTCAGTGAAAATAACTCTGCGGTTAATTCTTGTTCAAGTGTAACTGCTCCACATCAATACTGTTTTCAGGTCTCAAATCGGTAGCCTGGATGGTTTGGGGAAAAGTGTAATTAATTAGTCTCAGAGGAGGGTTCGCTGGGGTGGCAGGGGAAGCCCTGCCAGGCCACCGGATGGACCGAGGGCCTGTCCAAAGGGCCCCTGCGAGCCTGTTTAAGTGCCCTGGGCCGTCCGTGGGAATGGAAGTGGCTGTAAAGGTAGTTTCTGTTCTTTCGCTCGGTTGGTTCCATCTCATTTGCCTTAAGTAGAGCACGTACTTCACTCTGGGGACCGGGTTCCTGTTGGGGGGTGTGGTCTCCCAAATAGACAAGAGGAGCCAATGAGCAAACCCCGAACCTCTCAGAGTCGATCGGGGGCCATTGTTGGTGCTCTGGAGACACGAGTACCAGTGGGGCGATCCCAGTGGTCAAGCGTCCGAGTCTGGCTGTGCTGCAGTCCCCGGGGACCGCACAGCGGGACCGATGAGGTCACATTTTGCACAGCACCTTGGGGTCCTGCCCCTGGGTGATGTGGGGTGATTCACACCTAGTTGTGATGCCCGTTTCCCCTGTGACATGGGCTCCTATCCAGGCCTCGCCCGCCTGGCTCGGGGCTCCCACCTCCCTGGGACCCTCTGCCCCAAGTTGAGTTGAGTTTTGCTTCTTCCGTAAAAACTGAACCTGAAAACTATAATGTTTTAGAGAGAGAAGGGTGCCTTCGGGGGTTACTCTTATGTTTGGTCTTTGGCTGCCTTATGTGTTTTTAATGGTTTCCGTGGATTTCTCACCTCCCACTCGGCACGTTTGGCTCGTTCCTTTGGTGGCCCCACCCCCCGGAGCCCCACGTGGAAGGGGCGCCGTCCCCGCTGGGTGCTGTGACCCGTCTCCCTTCTGCCTTCCGCGTCTCGTCTGCGGGACATTCACGTCCAGAGCCAGACTTGGATTTGAGTTCTTCACCTGCTTGTCACTGTTCACTGACCGTGTGACCTTGGGGCCATTGGGTGACTTCTCAGTCTCCTCATCTCTGAGAAGAAGACGGTGCCTTGTGTCCATTTGGTGCCAGATAACAACCTGTGCACACGCTCAGCGTCAGGCCGGCACCGGGCAGGCACATCGGAGGGACAACCCAAGGTGCTAAGAGAGGGGCAGGTCTTAAGTAAATTTTAAAAAATTTTCGTGTATTTCTTATTTTCTGAACTTGGTCACAGGCTGGGAAAACTTGTTTCTGCTGTATAGTGGGTGAAAACGTCATCCTGTGTATACACACCCGAAGTGCTTCAGGCATCAGAACGCGCAGTTTAAACGTGCAAACCGCTCTGTAAGGTGTGAACTCGTCTGGCAGCTCAGGGGGGCTTCCTCCTGGCGACCAGGGGCCCAGCAGCCAGTGGGCGGGGCTCCGAGCCGGGCCTGTCCTGCATCCCTGGTCCTGAGAGAGTGCAACTTGGCCTTACAGATGCTCCACGTGGGCAGGGAGCCCGTGAAAGGGCTTCCTGCCTCCCTTTGTGTTTGGAAGGCTGCTTGCCTTTCCCACTGCAGGTGCAGGGATCCATCACGGGGGCAAAAGGGGGGGCCTCTGCTTCCCGCTTTCGTTCCTTATAGTGATTCCTTGGAAAAGGTTCCTTGCTATTACCCTCAGTGACAAGGTCTGAGGGCTACCTTGCTCCTGTTGGTGGTCACTTCGAAGGCGTGTCTGAGACATGGGGCTGCCGGGAGCCCAGGCACGGGGTGCGCGTCCGGTTCCTTGCTGGGTGCACACTGACTGGGCCACCCCTCAGCTGCTGGGTGACCTTCTGAAAATGCAACAGTTGGGGCTGCCAGAACTAGCTCGCCTCCACGTAGGGTTCCACACCCCCCTGTCCCCTTCACTCCCTCCAGGGACACCCTGCTGCTCTCTCTGCAAGGGACCGCCTGCAAGGCCGGCACTTAACACACACGTGAATGCGTGGCGAGGTCTTCTTGTGTCTCTCCCCATCCGGAATGCTGACACCTCCAGGCTCGTTTCTTGGGATGTCATCCCTCGCTCTGCGCTCCTACTGTGCGTCCAAGGTGCTGAGTCAGGCAGGACCTGCCCCTGCGGCCGGTTTCTGGGCCATGGGGTCTCTGAACTGGAAGCTCCGTGAGGCCAGGGGCTGTGATTTTCCTCTCTGTGCCCGTAGGAGGTGCTGAAAAGTACTTGCTGATGGAATGACTGAGTGGCCATGAGGAATCCGCTTTCAAAAACACAAGTGACCCTCGGGCGGAACCTGCGGATTGTGTTTCCAGTCGGTTACAGTCCATTAAAAGCAAGGAGCCCCAGGAGGGCTCAGCCGCCTCAGAGTTCCCCATTATTCTCTAATTGGTGGCCAGACCTGAGAGTCCCGATGTTTTGTCTGCGCCCCTGACGGCAGCTCCGGGCCCTCTTCTGTGAGTCCCCGAAGTGGTCGGCACTGTGAACATCCTATAGCTTCAATATATTGATCGGAAAGCGGGCTGTTTAAAGGACTTTTACCTTTTTACTGCTTGCATTGTCCTAAAGGTTGTGTTTCTATGTAGCACAGGTTTGTAAAAGTTTGGGGTACCTTTATTCTTTGGGGGGTGTGGGAGAGAAATTTCTTAACCCTCCATGAATGAATTCAAAAGAAACGCTATTCTAGTACATACAAAAATGCATAATAGCATGTTTTCATCAACGTGTCTTGACGCTGGGAGAAAAATCTTTGTATTGCAAGTTAAAAATATTCTAAACATAAAAATATTGAGAAAAAATCTCAAAAGAAAATCCACATAGAAGGCTTTACTGGCATTTTCTTCTTTTACAAGTAGATGAATTTAATAAATACATAGACTTTTGAAGCTCCCATAAGGAGATTGTCTCTTAAACTGCAGGAAAAAAACTATTTTTGAATTAGAAATCATGTCTTTATGTTGAAATACTCTTAGTCCCTTTCAAAAATGAAATTCCTTGAAATATATTTAACAGTGTGTTCTTACAAAGAAGAATTATAAATAATGAAAGCCATGGAAATTCAATGAATGTTTTAAGTTCATTCCCTTAATAGTAAATCTGAAAATGCAAATACATTGAACACATTTAAATTTTATTAAAAAAATGGAATGATTACCTTCAAGAAATAGGAAACAATGAGAAGATGAAGAGATGAGGGCAGACAGATGCTACGGCCCATCCCGGACGCACAGACTGCCCTCCAGTGTGAGGGTTTGTGGGTGTGCTGCCTTACAGTGGGGGCCGGGGGCAGTGAGGCGATGGACCCCCCCCGCCAGCGTGCCTTGTGGGGTCGTGTCGCTGTGATGAGCAGGTCTGCACAGGTGCGGGCAGGGCAGGGCAGGGCCAGGCTGGGGTGGGAGCAGCTGCTGCTGCTGAGGTCACCGACACGGGGGTCTCAGCTCCTGGCTGAGAGGCCGGAAATTCAGGGTGGCCTCCTTGATGGAGTCCCGAGGGGGAGGGGGAGGATGGACCCCTCACTGGACGCCGGAGGGCCGATTGGCCTGTGAGGAAGCCGTGCAACCCGACACGTCTTTAAGAGAACCTCTGAGTGGTCTGGTTGCGACTGGAGAGCTGCCCTCGCGCTCAGGGAGGTCAATGAGGGTGACCCCGTTCCTCCTCCGAGGGGCCCCTACTCGCCCATCTGCACTCCCCTTCCGTGTCCCCCGACTCTGCTCTGGCTGCTGGTCAGGAAGAGAGGACGGGGCATTGCCATTCTCGCTGTGTCTGTGTCCAAGGATCTCAAAGTGCCGTCTGTCTGTCCGTCCGCACGTTGTCCTCAGGCAGGCGAAGCCCCCGAGAAGAGGTAGCCTGAGGTCCGAGTGGGCGGCCCGGCGGTGCTGCGGTCAGGCTGTGGGTCCCGGTCCTCGGTCCAGTTCCTGGCCTGGCCTCTCAGTTGTCCACTCCCCATTTCCCAGGGTGGCTCTGTGTCTCTTGACCCCTCCTTCCCTTCCTTGGTCCCTTTAAAACTCCTCCCATTGCTATGTCAAGATCAAGGGCAGGGTCGTAAGAAATGAAGAAGACGCTATTTACAGGCTCCCTTAGTTCGCCTGCATCCTTGCAGGCTGAAAGAGAGAAAGGAGAAGAGAGAAACACCTCGGTTTACGTGGCTCCAGAAAGGCGGCCTGATACTGTGTCAACTCGTAAGTTCAGAGTCAGGTAGAAAAATATGACCTTCAATCCTCATTTTGGGCTTCTGCCATTAAAAAATATCTTCAACTGTAATTATTAATAGGAGCTTTGAATAAGTAGCATTTTATTTACGTCCAGAGGGAAACGTGCTGTTTGTGGAGGCTGGTGTTTGAATTCTCTGCCTGTTCTCACCACCGAGTGACACCTGTTAGGAAAGTCTCTCCACTGTGATACATACTTTCCTCACCCTCCGGACTCGGGGTGCACCTAGTCATGTCCGAGGTCTCTTTAACCTCTAGACCGTCTCTGAATAGGGTAACTCCCCACTTTCCTTCTCCTGATTGGTCCCACCGATGTGCAAAGACAGATTTTAGTGTCTGGCGCGCAGTAAGATGAGGCACTGGAAGAGAAAGCCCCTTGCCCGGCTGGCCCTCCCGGAGAGCCGAGACGTCCACAGGCTGTGGCGTCATCGCAGTTCTCTGACGTGGGAGCAGGTTGGCCAACGCAGCCCCCCGAACTGAGCTCAGGGGGCCCGGAGGTCGGTGCCCTGGGGTGCCGACGACACACCCCAGGGCGTGATTGCGACGAGATGCACTTTCTGCTCTCATTTCAAATCTCTGTCCTGAAGTGGCCCTCCGGGCATGAAGCCGCCACACTGACCTCCCCTGTGGGCAGCCGGGAGGAGCCCCCGGCCTCAAGTTTTCTCTCCTGACAGCACCTCTCTCTGGCGTAACCTCAGCCAGCCCGAATGCTGATCGATGTGACTGTGACAGATGGCTTCCCGCTGTTCCAGGGCCTGGACATCAGGCCCCATCGGGCACAGCAGCAGGTGCCATGAAAATCTCTCACCCAGTGTCAAAGAACAATAGGCAAGACTTAAAAAAAATTTTTTTTGAGTCTAAATCGAGGCAGTATTTCCAAAGGCAGAATTTTGTCCTGCAAACTGGGGTTGGAGACGCCGGCCCTGGTGAGCTGGGGGAAGCCATGCTCTGGGTCTCCGGGGGGTTATGGAGCCTGGGGAAAGGCCGGGGTGGGGTACTTTCCTGCTGGTGGGGGACTTGAGGGTGGGACCCCAGGTGGGACTCGAGGGCCAGGAGGTGGGGGCAGCTCCGGCTCGGCCTGGGCTGCTCTTGCCTCTGGAGTAACGATGAGGTTTGTGGTCACCGGTGGCAGTGGGTTACCCCGGGTGCTGGGCTGTGGACAGCTCCCTTCTCCCCCCACCCCCCATTCTGCCTCCGTGGCCAGCATCTAGGAGGGCAGGGGTTCTGGAGTCTGGCTACTGGGGTTCAAGTCCCAGCTCGGCTGTTCACTGGCCGGGTGACCTTCGAGCGAGCTTCCTGATGACCCTGGGCCTCAGTTTTACCATCTCCGGCATGGGCACACCCGTCTGTCGGAATCGTGCCCTGCACCTGCCAGGTCTCAGGGAGCCTGCACTCAGCTGAATTGCAGATGCTACTTCCCCAGCCCACCTTGCTTCAATGGCTAACGTGTGACCTTCATATTCATGGAGCCACTGGGCTCAGGATACTTTGATGTTCACAGGAGGACGTTTGGCCTGGAGTCACTGGGCACTGGAGTCTCTGGGGCACCACCAGGAAAACCCTGCCTGCGGGCTGCAGAAGGGTCGGGAGTCATTTAAATATCCCTGGTCACGAAGAAGTACAGAGCCTCAGATTTAAAAAGAAGAAGAAGAATCTATTAGAATTTGAGAGAAAGCCGATTCCAGATGAAGGCGGAGAGGGGAAGGTTAAGAAGATTAAGGGCGCCGAGCCCAAGCCCCTTCCCCACGGGGCTGTTCTAATAGCCATCGCCCCCATCGGCGGTACCCAAAGGCCGTCCCCCCGTCCGAGCCTCTCCCGCCAAAGGTAGCCATGAATATTAAAGCCTTTATTATCAATGTTTGATGGCAGCATGAAACATTTATACTTCTGTGTTCTCTCATTGGCCGGAGAGGCGCAGGAAGCCTGGAACATGCTCCCGCCAGGTCGTCTGCAGGATGGGGGTCTAATTATGCCGTCGCTGGTCCCCCTTTGTCAGGGCCGAGCGGGCGCCCTGCACAAAGAGGCGTCGCCCGGTGGGCCGGCGAGGAGATTCTCGCTGGCAGCCGGGCGGTTTGTTCTGAATCAAGGTCGGCTGCGCGGCGGCTGCTGTGTTCTTCCCCTTCCTTAATTTTCTATTTAACGTCCCTCACAATCGCTCTGCAATTTAGAGACAATGGCTCTCGGGCCGGCTGGCGAGGACAAAAGCCATCGCACAGGATGGAAAGAGGAGCGGCGTGGGACTGTGAGCGTCCATTCGGCGGGGGCACCAGGACCGGTTCCCCGCGCAGACGACCGTGTCCTGTGACAATGGGGAGACGCTGTCTCCACAGACAGTTATGCTGGTCCTTCCACACGTTCTGTGGTAAATGCTGGACATGGGTGGATATTTTGAAAGTGAGTTTAAGGAAAAAAAAATCCCCCTAGAGCCTGTAATCCGAAGTCCCTGTCAGTGGCTGGAAGGGGTGGTCCGACTGTGGGCAGAGAGAGCGTGGGTTTTGGGGAACAGTGTGCTCTGGTGGGAACCTCCGCTCTCTCTCACTCCCTGCCTGGGTGATCTCGGACGCCAGACGTTCTCCCCCGTCCGCAGAACAGAGACGGCGGCACCTGCCTTCCCGGGCCCTTGTGAAGATGAACGAAGGTGATGTGTATAGATGTTCTTAGCAGGCTGCTTGGCCTGGAGTGCTTTTTGTGTTTTGGGGGGGTTTTTTGGTTGTGGTTACATGGAGGGTGTCCTGCCACTGCCGATGACAGCCCTTCTCCTTCCTGGGTCTGGAGATGAGAGTCGTCATGTTCTTTCTGTACGTGGGGTTGTCTGCAAGTCACTCCCAAGTGGCATTTTGACTATGTTGCAGGACGTCCGGCCTCTCCGAGGCCGTCAGCTATTTCTGCAAAGTGAAGCAGTAACTCTAGCCTCAAGCATCCCACTCCCCCTCGGAGAAGTGGTATTGCGGGTTGACAGGAAGGTGCGGTTTCTGAGTGGTGTGCGTGTGTGCACACGAGTGTGCGTGCAGGCTCGTGTGGGGGCTCCGACCAACTCCTTCTGCCGTGGGAGGCCTTTCGGCCCTTTTCCAGCTGTGCTGCCGCGAGAGCGGCCACAGGAAACTGGGAGCCGCCGGTGCCAGTCTGCTCCGTCAGCCCTCCCACCGCCCTCCCACCGGGCGTCTGGAGGTGGGAGACTGTGCACACCGTACACTTGATAAATAATTGAGAGAGTGTCTTTCATGAAGCCAAAGATCACACCCCCGATAATGACTTCTCAAAGTACAAAGGACCGACAAGCCTTCCAGTGGAGGCCTGTGTTAATTAAAAACTGAAACTCCTAAGTAATTGAATATTGATTTGGGGTTCTTGCCCCGAAGGGCGGGGTGGGCGCTCTGGCAAATTTGCCAAGGAAGGGAGCCGGCTGCCGGTGTTTGGGCGAGAACATGGCCCTCCAAAGGCCCCGGGGAACGGAGCCAGGGGGGTGGCCTGAGTGGACCGGTGGCATTTCTCGGACTTGCCTTCCTCACACAGACTTGGGCTTGTCGTTGGGAAGAGTTGGCTCAGCCATGTGAGTCAGAGGGCCTGGGGTGTTGGAGAGGATGTTGACTTATTTTGGGCAAATAAGCTCTTCCTTAATTAAAAAGTTAGGTTAAAAAAGTACTTTATATACCTATAAGGAGGAAAAGGGGCCACCTGCAAAACACCAAGGTGCTCTCCGTTTTATCTGCTGCAATGTCACAGGTCAGAAGACGTGGAGGAAGAAAGACTGTCACTCCCCCGCAGCCAGACACATAATTCACGGCCAAGTGCTCCGGATTCTGCGGTCCCTCTTCCTATCTTGAAAAACGATTGCTCACATCTGTCACCTGGTGAATGATACAGAAGTCAGGGTTCAAGGTGCCCTAGGAGAAGGGCCAGGGGTATCAGAAGCACTGAGCTACAGGGTTTAGAATACATACTTTTAATTTCCGGAAAGAAGTTCAATGCCAGTACAAATACGGCTTTAAAAAGAGGAGATACCAAGTATGGGGATGAGGGGGAGGCCGCAGGCCGGTGGTCCTAGCACCTGAGTCCCGCAGGAGGGGCACACAGTAGACAGAAGCCACCGGGCAGAATCCACAGCACAGGCAGGGACAGGAGTCGGGGAAGAAGGCCCTAGAAGAAGAAAAAGTAAATGTTTTGGTCATCAAAAATAGACGAGTTAAAATTTCAGGTGAAAGGGCAACATTTCTCAGAAAAGGTTAAAAGAATCCAAGAATCTATCGTTTATAATTTCTATGAAAGGTTTCAATGAAATGATAAAGCTGATCAAACAAAGGTGGAGATGGAGACTCTGGTTTTGTTCAAGACAAACAGGTAGAGTCGCACAAAGCAGTTTGGTATTTATCCATATAGGATAAAATTCATAAACCTGATACATTTTCAGGTTTAAAGAAAAAAATATAAAAAACAAATGGTCTTCAAGAGGTTAATTTTCTTAGCTTTGGATGTATTGAGTAGATGAAACATAAGTTGAAATTTAAAATCTGAAGAACGTAATCACTATGGTTGGCTATTTCACGGGCTATTTCTTCATGTGTTCCCCCAAACGCCTGTTTGGTGAGAGAAGACCCCAAGGCCACGAGGACCATTCAGACAACGAGAACAGTAAGAATAGTTGCCACCCCTCTCGGCTTTGGCTGCGAGCCGTTTCAGGTTCCGAGGGACTGAGGCTTGGTGCACACCCATGTTCCCCACTGTCCCATAGTCTCCCTGGGGATGACGTGCTGCACCAAGATGCTGTGCCGTACTCCGGCCTTTCTTCTGTGCAGAGGGCAGAGACAACTGGAAGGAGAGCGGGAGAGGTGCCTCCTCAGACTTGCCCTTCAGCACGTGAGTTCAAGGGCGTGTATATGGAATCCCTGTGCCCCGGGACAGATTACCTTCGAACTGAAGTCCACGGTGGCATCCAACTGTCAGAGCTACCTGTGACTCATCGCCATTCACCTAAAAGGGGTGGAAGACTCTCCCTTTGTAGCGGAGAGGTGCCGTCTCTCTTCTCACTTAGACTCATGCTATAGCCTTCATGCTCGGAAGGCTTGCACTGGTCATGGCCGTGTGACAGAAGTGCCGGCCGTTGGGGAGCAGCGGGACTCCCGCTGGGGGATGGTCGTGCAAGTCCACGGCCGAGTGTGAGCCGAGCCTCGTGGCACCCGGGCCTGCGGAAGCCTTCTTTACACCCGCGAACATCACAGCAGGGTTCCTTGACCTCGCTTTCAGTTTGGGGGTTCTTACTTCAGACCGAAGTCTAACACAGGGCCACTTACACTTTTGGCAAATACCCTGGACTTTGACTCCTATTTGAGATGCTGAAGGCATAGGTGCTCTTTCCTTCTCCCCTGTGACTGTAGGGAAGGGAGGTGGGCGCTCATCCCTGACCCTGGGCAGGAAGAGCGCCAGAGGCCGCTGAGGGCCGCTGAGGGGAGCCTCTCTGTCCCAGATGCCCCTGCGCCCACAGACCGAGAGCCCAGAAGTCTCCCCCAGGACACGCTGCCAGGAGTAGAGAGCCTGCTGCCGCTTGCGGAGTGACGGCCGTGGAAGGCATGGGAGGGAGGATGGAGGTTTCTACGAGAGGAAGCTGGAGGTCATAAGAGGAGGTGGTTTGGCCAAAACACCAATCTGGCCTATTGGTGTTTTGGGGCCAGTTCCACCGTGCGTGTGTGAGTGTGAGTGTGAGTGTGTGCAGGGCGGTTTCCCACACAATACGAAGCAACGGCCCCACTCTAGGCAGGTGCCTGAGAATGAACTCCACCACCGGAGAGCTCAGCGGCCCCACAGGTGAGGCCCGGCCCTGCAAGACGGCCCCGCCCCCACCTCAGACACCGGCCGCAACTCCAGGTTCTCTCCTGGGCTTCTTTGGAGTCTGGGCTTTTAATCCTGACAGTGTCACTTGCTTCTGACTTTGGACCAGCGGCTCAACTTCTCTGACTCAGTTTCCTCTCTGTGGGGTGGGGCGGGTCGAGACAGCTCACGGAGATGTCATAACGACTGGACGAGGTAACACCAATGACGCGCCCAGCACGGCGTCGGGCGGAGTACGTGTTCCACACGCTTCAGCTAAATCATTCTTATTCTCATCAAATCGGAATTTGCAAATTGCGTCCCTTTGGCAGTGACGTGGCACACAGGACTCCAGGAACGTAGACACAGGGATCTATAAACATGGCATCGCTTTAGCGGAGGCCGAGGACAAAGACACACGTGGCTGAGATGTTGTGTCCGAAGAGGCTGCCCGGTGTCCAGCGGAGCCGCGCAGGCGGCCGGCTGGTTGTGCCGATGCGGTTGCCGTGCGGGGCCAAGGCCAGGACCCACGGAGACAAAAATCTCGGCTTCAGGCCCCAGGCTTCCCACTCACATTCTATCCGGCAACACGACCTCCCTGTTCCATTGATACCTAAAGCTTTAAAAACAAAACAAAACAGCACACAAATCCAATCCTCGTTTCATTGTTTTTCCAGGAGCGGGAGACTCCTGTAACCGGCTCCCTAGAACAGTGCGTTGCCATCCTCTCCCTGAACGTCCACCGATGAGAATGAGTCTCTGTGAATAAAGCCGGCAATCTGAACGTAATTAAAGTCGTTTTGTGAGGTGCGATAAAGCCCCATTGTTGGGCCTGCCGAGCGTGTGCGCTCCTGCAATTGTGAGCAGGTCTCGTTAGACCCCGAGCTGTTTTGAAAAATTTCAGAGGCCACAGTCTGAAAACAACAAGGACAAGATAATGACCCGAGGGGACACAATGAATCCCGGCCCCGGGTGCGGTACAAACTGTCACGGCGGTGGGGGTGGGGATGCTGCCGGCTGCCGACCGACACCGTAATCGTGGTCTTTAAGAAAAACATAAAAAGCTGAAATGCAGAGTCCTAAATGCGGGTGGATCCTGAGAGCAGAGACATCGGCACTGGGGCTGTGAAGGGAGGGCGGATGGACTCACCAGAACATGGATGTGAAATGTGTGTCCACGTGTCTGTGAAGACAAGGCCCCAGTGAGAGGTCAGTGCCGGTGCTGCTTGGGGCGGGACCTCAGCTGGTGTCTCGGCCAGATTTCAAAGCCTGTGCCAAATGTCACACACTCCTGGCTCAAAGTCCTTGCTCCCTGTGTCCAGCGCTGGGCCTTACGAGGGGCCTGGGGGAGGCTGTGGGGGTTCACTCGGAAGGGCAGCCTTTATCTGGCCTGCAGGTTCAGCTGAAGACAGACAATCAGCAGTCAAGGCCGACGTCCACTTAAATGTGAATATCAAGTGAATCCCGATTGTTTCATAGTGCATGTTTGCATCAGACAGCAGTAGGGACATGCTTCTGCCAGAGAAAATTCAGTTTACTCAAATGTCAAGTGGAAGCAAGCATCCTGGATTCTCTCCGAAGCCCTTCTTGGAGCCAGGACGGACGCCAGTTGGGGAAGACCACCCTGTCTCACAGGGGAAGTCGCTCAGGCCCGGAGGGGTGGCACGGCTCAGCTACGTCCCTGCGAGCTGCGTGTGTGCCGCCGTCACCATGTGGCACCCTTCAGGCAGCCAGGTGGGCAGGCGCGGTCATTTGCACGCCCTCTCATGCTCCGATTTTTCCGAGTTTGTTCTGCTGTACCTGCTGTGGGTGTCCGGGTCCTGACATCTGGCAGGTGAAAGGCTCTATTGCATTACTTTGCCGTGGTGGGTGAACTCCTTACGTACTGGCTTCTTTGCTTTTTCCTCGTGGTGTGTTTCATTGTCTGTCGCTGGAACTGCAGGCACCGATTTGCGGAACGTGGGGAAAACCCCGCAGTCAGGGTGCGGGTTCCGGTTCCCGGCTCCCGTTGGCGAAGCTGGTGCAGGGACTCCAGCCTGTGTTGTCGTGAACGCGTGTTCCACCCCGCCCCCCACCTGTGGGGTAAATGCAGGCGAGGGATCAGTCGGCCCTGGGAAGCGTCTCACCGGCTTACCAGAGTCTGGAACACGTCGGCTCTCACATTGCCCACCTGTCAGCCTTGATCGGAGGCGCGAATCTGGGCTGGTTCTAATTTTCCTCCGGCCCCTTCTCGCTTTGCTCCGAGAGCTCACAGAGGTCTAGGTCCCCAAAGGGTGGGAACTAGTCTGGGGCCCTCTGGGGCCCGGAAGCTTGCTTAGAACAAGTCCGTGTTCCTGTGTGGACCTGGGACACCCCTGGTAGGGTCTCCTCAGAGTTGAGGGACGTTACTGGGGTGCCTGTCGTGGACCCACTTCCCATCCCTGAGCACCTGCTGAGTGGTCGCCCTGTGCAGAGCCTGGGAACCTAAAGGTGAACGACGCTTGCCTGTGCGTCCAGGAGCCTGCGGGCCTGTGGGGAGATGGGCAAGCAGACGCCCCCTTCGGCACCTTTCGGTCACCAGTTTGCTGGCGAGGCATCCAAGGGAGTTGTGGGAGAACCTAGGAAACGCACTTACGTGGGCAGGGAGGAAGGGAGGAAGCAGCTTTGCAAGAAACCCCGTGGTGATGGGAGCCGTGGCTCCCGGGCTTGCAGACCCAGGTGAGGGTGACTGCCTCTGCAGCAGTTCTGTGCACCCCCACTTGCAGCCCGTGAGGGGCGGTCCCGGGGCGCCCGTCCTCTCTGTGCCCCTTTAGTGAATTAAAAAGACCCCCACTTGGTGCATTGACATGTGCCCCCCCTTTCACAACAGAGCTCATGATGGGTGCAAGATGTTTCCCTGTGAGACTGCGCGATGTGTCCTTAAAAAGAAGAGAAAGAGAAAAAGAAGCCGACAGTCCCAGGCCAGCTGTGCTCGAGGGGGGATTTCAGGGTCCTCGCTGGAAGTGGGTAGCTGCTGACCCCCGCATCCTCAAATTAACCTCTCAGGAAATGCAAGATTTATAAGTGGTGGGCTTTTTTTTCCCTTTTGAAAAAAGGTCTTAATAATTCAAAGAACTTTTTAATGATTTTAAAAGTGCATGTTAAGCACTTGATGGATTGGATCAATTCAGCCTTTGTAGTGCTGGCCCGACATCCTCCTCCGTACAGATGGAAGTCCCGGGGATGTGCGGACACGCCGCGCAGGCCGGCCGCCTCCTGACATCTCCTTGCGCGCTTCGCCGGAGAAAAGACCCGTGCGTGCACGCTGTGCATGGTCAGTCATTAACTCCGAATGCTGATTCCCAAACCCGCTTTGATCTGAGTTTCCTGTGATTTATCTCTGGCGTCTGAGCAGGTACTGAATTCCCAACTGTTATTCGCTCCTCAAATATTGACATCACTCCAGCTAATCAGTGCTTATCACAGTCCATGCAGATGTTACGAGACCCCAGAAGAAGCAGGGCGTCAGCATAATAACATTTTCATTATCACAGCGCGTCGTTTCGGCTGTGGCTTTGCTTATGGCACCAGCGAACACAGCTCATGTCCCTCTCGAATTCGCAGAAAGTCCTGAGCTGACTGAACAGGGAAATGACAGCTTCCCCGCCGGAGACTGGGAGCAAGAGCGTGCAGCCGCTGGAGGTGTTCAGGCTCCAGTAATTCTGCGCAGCTGGCTGCTGGGGCTGCGTCTTCACTTTCGTTCCCTGGAGACCTTGTGCTGCCCGTAGGGTCAACTGACTGTGATGTAGGGTCACCTGGCTGTGATGTAAAACAAATTTTCTTGTTTTTTTTTTTTAAAGATTTTACTTATTTATTTTAGAAGGGAAGGGAAGGACAGAGGGAGAGAAACATCAACGTGTGGTTGCCTCTCGTGTGTCCCCTACTGGGGACCTGGCCTGAAAACTAGGCATGTGCCCTGACTGGGAGTCAGACTGACAACCGTTTGGGTCACAGGCCGGTGCTTAATCCACTGAGACACACCAGCTAGGGCTGCTTGTGCATGTTTTAATGGCCTGACTTGTCTGATTGGTACTAGGCTCCCCCCCGTTCACCAAACCACAAGACGGCCTACTGTGAGGTGAAAATAACTTTCTTTTACCTGTTTGGCAAAACCAGGTTTGACCCGCGCGTCTTATTTTCTGCCAGCAGACTTCACTTTCGTCTCTGCTGAGAATGAGCACTGCCAAGTTCCTTGAGGCGTGGGATGCACAGCTAGGTGCAAAGTGTTCTGGAAAATATGCGCCTCCCCTTTTACTTATTTAAAATAAAAACAGACAAATAAACAAACAGCAAAATTCTGCAGAGAAGCAATAACCCTTCCCGAGGCCTCTGCCCTTGGACCTGTGAGGTGGCCTCCTCCCCCAGTCCCTCGGGTGGCCGGGTGGAGACCGAGAATGCCCCATGGTAGCTCCCTTTCTACGAGGTTTGGCGTTCGCTCAGACACTCCTTCCTCGACCTCCAGTCTTGGAGCTCCCACAGGTGCTCAGTCACAGGGACGGTTGTGACGGAGCGTGGGAAGGGCGAGAAAAGGGGCGTTTCCGTCACCGAGAGAGGAACTCCTGCTTGTGGCAGAAGGCGTGGCCAAGCCAGGCTCCCAGGTGACGGGGGCTGGAGGGAGGCCCTGTGTGTGGAGGGACATCTCACACGGTAAGGCACCCAGTCACGGTAATCCTTCCACGTCCCACACTGTCCATGCCTTGCAGAGATGATCTGCTATTGGAGTAAAAGAGAGAAGGTGACAGTGCCTTGCATTGCCAGGTTGTCAGGTGACTGGAGGAGGTGGCGGGACCACCTTCGCCTGCGGACATCCGGGAATGCGCACCGTTCGTAGGCTCAGCCCTCGCCTGTCTGTTGGAGAAGCGCTGCACCAGCGACCAGAGTGCCGGGCGGTATTCGCGTCAACGTGTGAAAGTGAACCGATCCTTTGTAACTGCCCCGTTTTCCTGTGATGTGCATTTGACCCAAGGGATCGGTATTCACTGATTTTTCTTTTAATTTTGGACTATGTTAGCTAGGAATTTATAGTACATCAGGACTTGGGGTAATTTTTAAAACGAATCATGGTGTTAATACTAAGTGATCTGAAAATAGTTTATGTACTAATTGAAAATGATGACCGTTTCATCTATCAAAGTCAGACCCTCCAGACCTGAACGGTGGGAAAGACCGAATGTGGGGCTCGGCAGCCAGGCCCTCAGGCCCGATGTGTGTGCATACACGTGGGAAGGCACGTATGTACACACATGTATGTGCGCACATGGAGCCTCACACGTGTGTGAGAGGCGGCCGGTCCTGGGAGCGCTGTGGGGACCTGGCGTGTGAGGAAGGCTGTTTCCTAAACACTGAACGCCCTCACGGACTCAACCAGACACTGAATTTGTCAGTCTCCCAAACCGCGTCGGAGGGAACCCGAGCTCAAAGGAACACCAGTGGCAGTTTCTGACCAGAGGTCCCTGGGCCCTAATAACGGGAGAAACTTGTGTAATTTGAGAAGCTCGGGGGCAGGCCGGTGTTTCTCTGTGGGGTGCCCCGGAGATGCTGGCACGCTGAGCTGAGCTGTGCCCCGAGTCTGGGAGGGCCACCGTACGCGGCACGTCAAGCTCACAGGCCCACGGGGGGCTCCTGAGTGGCACTGCTGCGGTGCTGAGGGGTCTCGATCCCCCCCGGGTCTGGAGGTGGTTTGGCCCTGGCAGCCCACGGTCACGGTCATGGGTCGGAAAGGTTAGGCAAGGACCAGAGAGTGGGAGATGGTTCCGAGTGAGAAAGCAGGAGAAAGTACGCGGATTCCCTAAACTGTGAACTGAAAATGGGCCCTGGCGTTAGACCTCTGCGTCCTGCTTCCCCGAACTGTACTGTGACCACACAGTCCCCGGTAGGGTCGTGGTAAATCGTAGCAAGCGGTAAATCCAGTGTGCTGTTCCCCAGACAGAGAGAGGTGCACCTTAAGGCGCGTATTCACCTCTGGGACCACGGGGTCGTAAACCCTGTGTGCTCACGGAGCTCTTCACTCCGACCGAAGACATCTTCCCTCTTCCCCGGCCTGGCCAGAGCACAGGACCCTTAGCTGCTTAGAATGAGACAGGCTGGAGAGTGATTTTGAACACACGAGGTCTCGGTTCTCGAGCTTTGGTCTGTGACGTGGGAAGGGAGGTCAAGCCACCGGTCTCTCCCGTCACAGGGCCCCCCGGCTCGGACGCTGGAGCTTCCAGATGCTGCCCGCAGCCCTGGGCAGCTTTGTCTCGGACTTTCTGAGCTTTTTATCTGAGCGGCGCAGGGCGAGGCTCTGCTTTAAACCATCCACAGAGACTTCCGTTCCAGAACAGCAGATTTGCACACCGGCGTGAAGAAACCCCTTTCCTGATTGCACACTCTCGAGACTCTCGGTCTTGATGGTTAAGCAAAGCTTAAAACTGACGCCTGCGTTTAACAACTTTCGGGAATTGTTTTCCTTCGATGTCGTAAAACGAAACCCACACTCTTGTGAGGGGGGGCGACACACCGAACTATGATAAGAAGAAAGCATTAGAAAACAGTTCAGATGTTAAATACAAAGGCCACCCTTGGGTCATTAAGTAAAAACATCTCATTTAACGAGCAGGGCCGTGCTGCAGCATGCTGAACCCTGACACAGAGCAAACCGCTCCGGCGGTCAATCATACTTTATGGGGAGTGTAAAAGTTAATAATACTCAGGAGCCTGGCAATAAAGGCTGAGGTGTGACTGGCCCATTGACTCCTTTCCTCACAAACATGCCATGGGCACCTGGTTACTCAGCGTGGCCCCCAGGAGGCTAGACGCCCAGCCAGGGTGGTTTTCCAGCTCATTCTTTATATCATGTTATTTTCAGAGATCCCCTTTCTCCCTCTCTCTCTCTCCCCCGTCGTTTGCAACACCCGGCTGCCTGTTTTCACTTTTGGTTGCTTCTTGACCCGGCAGCACTTATAGCTGCCGCCTGCTCTTATCTCTCCGTAGGCCCCATAAAATCAGCCGTGCATTCATCCTCCCTAGTGGCCCGCGGATGACCTCCGGCCTCACCCTCACGGGACCCACTTGTCCTGTGGAGCCCCAGGTGGGTGGGCTCTGTGTGGGCACCACCCGGCTTCTTCCCAAGCAGGCGTCTCCCAGTAGCTTCAGACCCGTCGTCCGTCATCGGCCGTGGCCCACGAGCCCTGCTCAGGGGAGCAGAGCGGAGATGCGGTGACTGTCTGCACAGTTGAGGCCATCGATGGAGAGGGCGGGGAAAGGAAAAGCCGGCTTAAAAAAAATTAAACACTATATATTTTTTCTGCTTTGACTTCGCTTTGAAATGAAGTTTGTTCCTCTTTTTTGCCTGATCCCTGCCTAGTTTGGAATGATGAGCAAATTGTAATGCCATATAATTTAATAATTTTGCCTCTGTAGAGATAGGTTGTAGATGAAAATGGAGTTTATTAATGTTACATGAGCTATTCTTCCTGGACTTGAGAAATAATGTAGTTTTTGCCCTGACCCGTTGGGTCCATTGATTGGCATTGATCCCGCCAAGGGCAGAGTTGCCAGTTCAATTCCCAGGCAGGGCACTTGCCTAGGTTTGCAGGTTCGTTCCCTGGTTGGGGCACATGTGAGAGGCAACCTATTGATGTTTTTCTCTCATGTACGTATTTCTCTCCCTCCTTTCCTCTCTAAAAAAATTAAAAATATATATATAGTTTTGCAGTTTTTATTCAAAGCTGATGTTAGACTAGGCGACCACTTGGCAGCCAATGGGAGAAGCGTCGGGTTCCCCTACCGCTCAGTGTGCGAGTCTGACTCTCAGTGGTGCGTCGCCCCTCTGAGCCTTCCTGCTTTCTGTTCCCCCGGCCTCGCTGGTGTTCCCTGTGGTCCGTCGGGCGAACGTCAGTTGAGGTTTCACCCCCAGCTTGGACGTGGACTCTGCTGCCCACTCCGCTCCCTTCCCTTTGCGGGTCGGGTTGGTCATTCGTGTGGTATTGTTGCAGTTTCGTCCTTGTGTTGTACTTTCTCCTCTTTCCCTCTGTGCTCTGGGATCCGTGAGTGAGGACACCTCGTCTGGGCGGCCTTTGCATCGCTGACACCTCGACGGTGGCCAGTAATGACTGAAGCGAGGACAGAGGGATGGAGGGAGGGAGAGAGGAAAGGTTCTGGGATCAGCCCGGCAACTGGCAGAGCTCCCTGCAGGTCTGGCGAGCTCCAGCCTCCAGTCGAGATGACCTCCCTGTGTGGGCCCCTCCTCTGCCCTCGGCTGCTGCCCCCCTCCCTGTTCCCGGCCACAGCCTGTGACCGAGTCATTCACACACGGACATCCAAGGTTGGGCTCTGCGGCTGGGGACTCCACCAAGACGTCAGCTCCTTGAGGCGGCTTGGCTGGGGGTCAGCACCTCTCCAAGGCAGTGAGCCGGGCGAGGGGGAGGGAGGAAGTGGGGCAGGGCAGGAGGGAGACCGAGGAACTGAATTTTTAACTTGACAAATTTAATCGCTTTGAATTTGAACCCCTGCCTGTGGTTGGAGGCCGCTCTGCTGGGCCGCGCCCCTATTGCTGTTACTAGAAGAACTGGTAAGGACCGACGCAGGCCTTGCAGCGTCCCTACCAGCACTGCGGGAGAGGCAGTGACAGTGTGTGCGGTGTGTGTGGGGAGGCAAACCCTTTCGGGCACTGCTCTCGATGGAGCTTCAGGTTCACAGAGAGGCCCTTGAACTTGGGAAAGGAGTTGCGTTGTGTTGCCTTGACCCACAGACTCGGGAGTGTCCTGACGTTTCGGTGACATTTCCTAGGATTTTATGTTTGGCTCTGCCAATGAGAGGCACGCCTCCCTCCTGTCTTTGCCCACCTAAAATAAGTCCTTCCAGGGTCAATCACTTAGGAAAGATGGAGAGAACCTGTGACGTGTTAGGAAGCCGGGTTTAGAAAGGCGTCACCTTTAAAAAGCCCTCATCAAGAGTGAGTTTTCGAGGGACACGATTTTAACGGCACGTTTCTGTGGGATGGAACGTTGTCGATGGCTTCCGTGTGTGATATGTCCCATGTGTGTCTGTCTTCAGCCCCGTGAGTCTTGGGGTGTCCTCCTTCCAGCTTCTCAGATGCAATTACAGAGACACTCAGCGAGTATCCTTGGTCACCGAGGGCTTGAGTCCCAACTTTACTCATTGTGTCCTCTGTCCCCCAGTGTGCTAGTTATACTAGTTAGGAAGTCACTTGACTTTTCGAGTGGGTGACTGGTTCTCTCAGCATCTTCAGAAGCACACGGCTTCGGGCTCGAGTGGCCTCTCTGCTCTCAAGTCCTCGTGTCAGGAGGAAGAGAGCTTCGATTCGTGTCAGCTGCTTACAATTAATGGCACGCTCATATTTTATTTAATAAATATCAATGGTCGGCTTTGGCAGGGGACGGGAGCTATTTCAGACCTTTCCTGTAAATGGGATCATTACCACACCCCCAGATCTGATTTCTGGAGTGCTCGCTTGTCAATACTTACGAGGCGTGTTGGTTGGTTCTAACTGGCCTCCTCACTCGCCCTCGGAACACCTGGGGGGTGGGGGCGCTTGGCTGAGTGTATCCGAGTGCACTTCTGCACCCTTGTGTCCTTCACAGCGGCCTCCTCCATCCCAGAGACGGGATGCGTGGTGGTGTTTGCTGCTGGCCCTGCACAGGACACAGCTCCTAAATTGATAACGCTTTTTATCCGACACCGCCGATGTGTAGCAGCCCTTCCCACCTCGCGGTTTGATGTGTTCTGAATTCATTATCTGGACTGAGGGCAGGGTCGGTGGACCTTGGGTGCCTGGGGTGCCCCGCACTCCCCACTTCTCCACTTTCTTCCTCTGTCTCTTGCACCATCTTCTGCAGTGGGCTTCCGTGAGACCCTGGAACGCCCCTTGGGGGATGGAGTGATGGAAAAAAATGTGCTTTACCATAAATTTGCTGAATTATATTCTGCCCCGCCGGCCAAAAAGACAACTTTTTTTTTTCTAATTCATGTGCATTTCACGCTTTACTTAAAGTTGGAATTGGAACTTTTAAAATTGGAATGGGAACACGATTTCTCTTAGTTCAGAGAGGTAGCCTGAAACCTCTCCCTCCCTACTGGGAACACGGGTACCTGTTCATTTCCCAGAATTTGGTTCAAGAGAACGCCCTGGAATGTAAACATGGCCAGTGGTGGCCCCGCTTCAAATGGCAACGCCGGGCGCGGTAAGGTAGGTTTTCCATCGGAAAGAGAGCGATTAAAAAGCAGGGACCCACCAAGTTTTAAAGCACTCAATTCTCTCTCTTCTTTAAAATAAGGACGAGAGAGGCAGACTCCATTAGCGTCCCGATGGCAGCCCTGCTATTAGTAGCTATAGAAACAGGTAATCAGGTGCGGAACAGGGGGAATGGCGGGTGAGTAGGCTGCGAACGAGGAAAACACCCGCAGACCCAGCTGCTGCCCTTGCGCCCTCGCTCTGGGACGTGGGGACAGCGGACTGGGGAGGGGACCGGCCGATGGCGGTGCCTGTCTGGGCACTTCGGAGTCACTGATCATTTCCCCGGGACTTGGGCACATCCCGCAGCACCCAGGTGCAACAAGCACACCCGCCCTCGGAGGAGAGGTCACACACCACAGGGACAGACGCACCCAACACACAGTGTAGCACGCACCCCAGGGGTGGCCTCAGGGTTTCTGCAGAAGCCCCTTCCTGGCCGGTCTGCGCGGTTTGGGGCAGGAGAGGGAACCGAAGCCACTTCAGCTCCCCTGGTGACAGGGTTAGCAGCTCTCGCAGCCCTGACATCCTCCGGAGCAGCGCTGTGGGCGGTGGTGGCTCAGAGGAACACCGGGCCGTCCGGGACGGCATGTTTTCCAGACTCCGACTTGCCACGAGGCTGCTGGAAGTGCCTCAGGTCGCCAGTGAAGTTCCCCAGAGTCTTTTTAGCTTGGACTTTACCCCCATGTCTGTCCAGGATCATCGGGCTGTGTCACAGGGTCACTTGGTCCTCAGACACGAACAGCCCACTGCCCAGCCGAAGCTCTGCAGAGGCCCAGCCTTTCAAGTGCACGGCTGTGTTTTCTTGAGAATTGAGGGTCTTGGGGGTGACTTCAGGTGTGAAATGCAGCCTCTGGGGGCCCATTTCAGGGGGACGAGTTAGGGGCTGTCCTCACAGATCCTTCAGTTGGCCATCAGACTGAAACGCAAGCCACTGTCAAGCGAGCCCTACATTTTAGCATATCATCTACTTGGGCTACTGAAGTAAATGAGAGAACCAGGGTGTGACCAAGAGCCACTGAGGTGCAGCAGCCACTGGTGGATTTCAGGGGTTCAGAAGGGGATGGCACCCACAAGTGTGGGGCCAGCACACAGAGCCACAGACAAGATCTGGTCATCGCCGGCCTGCTTTCATACATGAAGTTTCATTGACGGTGCCACGCTTGTTGTCAGAGTGTCTGTGGGTGTCCTGGCCGACGTGACCCACTGTGACAGAGGCTGCATGTCCTGTAGAGCCAAGAATATTTACTACTGGGCTCTTTATGGAAAAAACAGGCCACCCCCTCGGTGAGAGAGTGGGCCCCGAGTCTCATTGCCTGGATGTGAGTCCTGGTCCCGACCGTTGCCGACGGTGGCTTCTGTGGCAGATGTTCTTCCTGCCTCTGCATGAAGCCTGTAAAGGGCCCACTCCCAGTGATGTCCTTGTGGGTTGCCATGGAGATTACCTGAGAGGAGCACACCTGGTGCGAGGCGTCCATCCTGTTGTGAGATGGCGTCCTCCTAAGGTCACCCGCGCTTTTCGTTAAGCAGAGGATGACTTTGTCTCTTTCCAGAACGTCGAAGGTGCAGGCACTGAGACCCCTCCCCTATAAACGTCCACACGAGCAGCCTGCCCGCACTGCTGCGGGTGCTCACCGCAGGACACTTGGTCACCGTGGGATTGCCCCGGGCCATTTTAAATTGCTGGCATCGTTCGAGTTTTGGCCCTGAATTTGGCTCACAGAGAAATCCATTCTTTCGTTCGGAAGAGGGTCCAGGAAGATGGGCAGAAATACGGGGTGAGGCGGGCAGAAGATACACCAGGGTCTCAAGCCTTCAGCTCCTGGTTCTGGGTCCTTGGGGACAGACTGGGAGGCAACATGTCACCACAGCGGAGGCTTCAAGGCCATGGGGAGTGAGTCCCAGTGGCCTCTGGCTGGTGGTCCCAGAGAGTAGTGTTGGGTTGGCCAAGTCCCTCTCCCGGGGCCTGACGCTCCCTCCTCTGGCTGGAGCCCTGCCCTAATGCAGTCCTGTCCTCAGGTCTGGCTGCCTCCTAAAGGGCCCGGGTTCCAAATGCTCTCTCTCCCCCTTGCTTCACTCCAC
The DNA here is from genome assembly GCF_021234435.1 of Artibeus jamaicensis. Classification (NCBI taxonomy): domain Eukaryota; kingdom Metazoa; phylum Chordata; class Mammalia; order Chiroptera; family Phyllostomidae; genus Artibeus; species Artibeus jamaicensis. The sequence continues at coordinate 7,033,896 of NW_026522054.1, read as the reverse complement.
ACCCAAGTTCCTGAGCAGAACTCTGCTCGCTGAGGCCTGTGAAGACCAAGCCAGAAGCAGGGCCGGTCACAGCAGCCCCTTCCTTGGTCGAGCTTTCTCTCCTCCATTCTCTCTCTTTGTCTTGCTTTCCACGTTGGCATTCCCTCTTGTAAACCTGGGCCCAAAGGTCCAGCCTTGGTGATGGACACATCTCGTGTGCTGTCCGTGGGAGTGGTTTTCAGGAGCAGCGGACGTACAGACTGAAAAGGGCTGTGAATGCTGAACGCACAGCTTCAGGCGTGGAGGGAAGAAGGAGGAAGCCAGGCTGCTCCATGTGAGAAGCTGGTGCTGTCCTCATGTTCACTCCCCCGCCCCCGGCTTTGGTGAACTGGGCAGAGCTGCATGTTGACCCCAGCTCATGGACGACACGGCCTCTCGTTGGTTCTAGCACATCATCCACATTTGTGGTGGGGATGAGCTCCCCTTACATATGTTGATAGCATCTTGAAGGTGTGCTTTCGGGAACAAAATGGTTAGCGATGTGATTTCTCTGTGCTGTATGAAGGTGTCAATGAAGTAAACCGTGTGATTGTTAATCTCCACAACAACAGCAGTAGGGGCAAGTCAAGGAGCTAAAGGAACATCATCTCCATTTCTCTTTAGCCTCTGTTCCATTTTTCTGTCCTGTTGCTATAGAACAGCGATTTTCTGTGCTTTTCATCTCGCAGCACCCATGAACTAATCACCAAAGTTCCTCGGCACACCAAAAACTAGAATTTTGCTGATTTGACAAAGAAGTATGTAGAATTTTGACTCATCCACACTGGTGGCTACTGTGGTGTTGGCTGTTGTCATTTTTTATTATACAATCAAAGGGGAAAAGGGCCCTCGCTCTGCACTAAGTAGTCAGGTGTTGAATTCTTTACAGATTCTTTTGGCACATGGTGGAGAGTCGCTCTATGTAAAGTGGCAAGGACAGCTTCAAAAGCAGTGCGGTGTCCAGGGGAAGACAGCTGACACCACAGCCGGTGCACCTGTGTCGGCACCAGGTCAGGCACCCCCTGGTCGTGTGAATGGGGGCAAGCCACGAGGTTGGTCTCCTTATTGAGAAAATGGGGACATCGTTGCCTCGAAAAGCAAACCCTGCTCATTTAAAAGCCACGTCGTTTTTCTTAGGAGGGCAGTGGGTGACAACAGGTCAGTCACTGTAAAAGGGCTCAGAGAAATAAAGGGGGAGGGCTGAAACCTCACCGCAAACCACGTTCCCCAAGGAGGAGCCGCAGTAACCTCAGAAGGGATCGCCCTGAGAACGCTGGGGAAGGAAAAGTGTTCCTGGGGAAGGGCGCTTTCTCTTCTTTCAGAAACCATTCTGATGATGGACAGTAAGGACAAGCTAATGTATCTCTAAGTGCTGAGGGTCCGAAGGACCCCCTTCCCCTCCAAAGGCATCGATCCCACCTCAAGGGCTCTCGTGCCGAGTGGAGACTGCTCGGAGTCCTCTCAGCTGCTGCCCTCCTGGGAGAGGCCCAGGCTGAGATGGAGAAAGGAGACTTGCTCATTCATTAAGAAGCCAGAAGTGAAGGCCAGCATAACACTGTTCATTCAACACAGACCTGGCTCTCCCGGCCCCTCCCCACAACGGCTACCTGCATTGACATGGTAATTTACATATTTCCCACAATCCCTGCAGAGACCTGCATGCCGCTTGGATGCCTTTTAAACAAGTAGCAAGGAATCTGTGGTGGAGTGCAGCCCTTTGCAGACTTCCAGGCTGTGCCCCAAATCGTAATCTTGCGCTGGCCGGCTGGGTGCATCTGGGGGAATCTGTGGCCCACGTCAGAGGGAAGTAATGAAGGCAGGGGTGGTGTGACCGACCGCACTGAGTCTGTCCAGCGGATTTGCCAGTTCCTTGGGGCCACCCACAGTCACCAACGCAGCCAGTGCCAGACAGTTCGTGGCCAGCAGAGTGTTTCAGGAGGAGGCTGGGGGACCGGGCAGCAGGCTGCCCCAGCTGGCCCCCAGGACACACGGGCAGGACGGCAGGGGGCACGGCCGCACCTGTGGGCAGGTGAGTGGTGCCAGTGTGTCAGGAAGGGACGTAAGAGACTTGGGAACACGAGGAGGGCGGCCGGAGAAAGGCCTACAAGCAAGAGGTGGCGTCCAGAGGGTGTTGCAGTGGCCGACCTGTAGAGGACACGTCCCCACCAGCTCGACGTCACAGGCACGTTTCACAGCCCTACGCGTGGGGGGAATGTGTCAGCTCAGAGGGCTGTTCTTCCCCATGGAGCGTGTGTTTGTCCTGTGGGTGTGTCAGGAGGGGAGCAGGCCACCATCCCCGGCCACCACTCTGCTGGGTGTGACAAGCAGTGGCAGCCACGCGTGGCCTTTGGTGTTGCCAACCAAAGTATAGGCAGCAGCATGACAGCACATCCAGCGGGGGCGATCCTTTCTCCCTGTGCGTGGCTGAGTGTTTTCGAAGCAGACGGTCCCCACGGGACGGATTTTATGAGCAGCTTGGGGCTTGGGCCTCGTCCTGCTGGTCAGAGGGAGCAGCCCATAAACAGCGTGCACCCCCCCCCGCCCCGAGATTAACACAAGGAGGCTGCCCTGGTCCCGGGCCCCCTCTGAAGGAATGGAGACACACCCCCGCCTCAATTTTGGAGAGCAGAACACGCATTTCTCCGAGACACACGAACGGCCCTCCCTTGTCCTCCTCATGTCAGGGGGTTGCCAGTGCGAGAGACTGTGTCCCATGTTCAGGAGCAAAGCTGCCTATTATTTTGGTAAGAAATACCTAAATTGAAATCCCAAAGGGCATTATGAACTTGAATTAAAAAGGTAATGGATTTTTTAATAAGTTCTGGGTCAAGATGTATTATCCTGCTATTTTCCATAGGGCATATACCGTCTGCCCTTTCAATCACTCCAGACCAAGCCCTGTTCTCGGCGGCCAGCTGAGGCTGCCTGTCTCTCACCGCGGCCCCTTCCACCCCCTTCCATGGGCCGATAACCCCACAGCCTCTGAAACATCTTGAACGGAACTGTCTCCTGGAGGAATGGGTTACTGGCAGAGACAGGTTCGATCCGGACCGGGGTAGCCTGCTCTGGGAAAGTGCAGATCAGTACTGTTTGGGGGCCAGCCGCAGAGGGAGACCTGATGACGAATTAGGGGAACCGTAAAACAAACGACGTGTGCGCCAGCCCGCAGCCGCGTTCCCTGGATTGCTCTGGTCCAGGACGAGCGGAGGGTGCTTCTGTGCGCTTGGAAGTTCAGAGGGCCTTCGAAACACCACTGCGATTACGCAGACCACTCGTTAGTCAGAAAGGTCTGCACATCCCGAGAGGCTGCGGAGGACTCGACCGAGCGTTTGAAAAGTGGTCGGCGGCGTCTGAAGTTGCAGACGGGCTTTTTTGGTTTTTGATGAGTGGTTTGGGTCCAAAGCCAAAGTTAGGTCTTTAAACCTTTCTGTCACTCCCCACTGTCTGGTCCGCTGTTCTCCGTTCTTCACTCCATTACAGGTGTCTCTTGCACACGCCCCGGTTCTTTGCACACACCTGGGTCCCCGGCACACACGCTGGTCCCTAGCACACCACACCCTGATGATCCCTTACAGCTCACCTGGGCCTGGGGACACGGGCACTTCTGTTTGCAGCCGTGCAGAAAAAGACAGAGGGCGATCTGTTGACAACAGGGCAGATGAACTTTGCAGAAGTGAGTGATTGTTATACTCTCAGGGAAAGGGTAAATTATTAGGAGTTAATAAGTGGACAAAGCTCCTGCTTTGTTATGTGTTTCGAGACCGCTGGTTAGGGAAGAACTGGTGTGCAAAGCTGGCGTAGCTCCGGTCCTGATTTGAGATCAGGGTGGAAATTTTCTTTGTGAAGTAATTCGATATTGGAAGCGTTCGAGTCGTGGTTACAGACTGTCTTCCGTTTTCTGTGACTTCCGTGACACAAAGCCCTCGTAAGATGTGAGAACACCTGCCTCTTCCATCAGGAGCGAGCGAGGGGAGGGAGGGTCTGGAAAACAAATCGGGACCTTTGCTGGAAATGGGGACCCCCTCGTAAAACACGGAAGGAGTTCAAGGTCCCCTCGCTGTCATCCTACGTCCTGTTCATTCGGACGGGGACAGCCCGGCCGTCGTGGGGGCAGGGCATGCTATCGCAGGGTTCCGGTTCATATTTGAAGAATTGGTGGACGCTCCGAATGACGGACAAAGACAGGCCTTTTCCTTTCAAGAGAGCGCAAGATTAATATTCAGCAGTCATAGAAATGGTAAAAGGGAAAAAATAACGCAAACTGCTTATGCAGACACACAGGGTTGGTGTGATAGCACAGGAGACCCGGGAGTCCGCCGGCAAACCTCAGGAATGCTGCCGGGGGTGGGAAGCCGGCCCGGGGCTCTCAGCGGAGACATGCTCACGGCCGTCTCCACGCACGCCGTGAACTTGCTCGTCAGCCGCGTTTGTGTGAGATGCTCGTGGTCTCCCGGTGACGTCTGTCTCCCTCTGTTCATCTTTATGTCCTACATGCCCTCATTAATTTGGGGGAGAATTTCAAAGAGTACTCAAATAACACTTCCAATTAGTAACCGATTTTTTGTAAGGTACTGGAGTGCAAAGCTCATGGAAACAAGCCCCAGATGGTTGGATTCTATTCTCAAAACAGACCTGATAGGAAAACCACTGACTGACGGCTGGCAGGTCTCAGCCAGCCTCCGATGGAGTTAAAGCTCCGCTCCACACCTTCTGCGCAGCTCTGGGTCCCCGTGTCCACATTCTGTTCGTGTCTCTGAACTTCAGACCTTGGGCAAAGCCCCCTGCTTCATTTTTCTCCAAGTGCATCCGTTTGTATTTTTGTTGGAGCAGTGGCCTTGCTAAATCTGTATGAACATTTCCTCTAAGTGACGTCTAGGGCGATTTTGTGGGAGGAGGGGCTCTGTGGTGTGGATGCGTGCACAGGAAGCGGTGAGAGAAAGGCTGAGAGAGCCCGGAACTCACAAAGGGGCAGCCGCTGAGCATCTTCAGGTTTCTGGAAGGCCTGCTGGGCTTGTGTAGAAGGCCGGGGGCTTGCGGGGCTCCAGCGCAGGGAGGGTGGGCAGGGCGGGAATGGCTGAGGGTCCGGAGTGTGCAGAGAAGATGGAAAAGTGACAGGTGACTCGGTGGGGTTGGGGAGCGAATCAGAATCTTGTTCTTTAAAGATTTTACTTGTTTATTTTTAGAGAGAGAGGAAGGCAGGGGGAGAGAGACATGGCTGTGAAAGACAACCTTTTGCTTCGCTGGGTGACACGGAACCCTGGAACCGCCCGCTCAGGGTGTGAGTTCAAAGTCTTGGGGCCGCTCTTCCCTCTCAGACATGAAGGTGGCACCTTTTTATCTTGAGTCTTTCCCTCTGGGCCACACTGACCTCCTGGCACCTACCTTTCGAAGTCTGTTCCCTGCCACCAGCCGTCCACCCCGAGGTGGCTCAGCGCCAGACCCTCCAGAGCCGAGGAGAGAGGCTCTGCCCCCTTTTGGCCCATCCCTCCGCCACATCTGCTCTCACTGGGGACAAAGGCTGCCACGAGGCTTCCCCAGCCCCCAGCAACCCTAACCTACGCCCCCTTCCCCACCTCAGTTACCCGGGGGAAGCTTCTGCTTTCTTCCAAAGAAGGCCTCTCACTAACGTGAGAATATAATCCACGTGACCCAGAACATCTGGGGACTCGCAGAAACCGTGTTCCCACTGTGGGTGAGGAATGTCGGGTGAGCCCTCGGTAAAACAGTAACGCTTAGCCGTTCTCCCTGCTCCTAACCTGAGTCAGTCTCGAATCGTCTCCAGGATTCTCCTGGTGCCTATTCATCACCTCTCACTTATTATCCTTTTAAATGAACCTTTAAAACGTGCACATTTTTTATCGAAAAGGAGACGTGTAGCACTCCCGTGAAAGGGAAGCCGAGACTGTTTTCCTTAGATGGGAGGTGTTGGCACACTGACACAGTCACCGACTTCCGATGGTCGCCTGTGACGTGCGGAGGGGTTTGTGCCCGAGGTTTATGTCTGTTTGTCACCAAGACCTGGCCGGGTGTTGGGCAGAGCTGGGGCTTCAGGTCACATCCGCCCCAAACTGAGACTTTCCCCTCGATCCGCCCAGAAGGACTAGAAAAGATGGGAAAAGGGGAGGCGTCCCTCCGTACCATCTCTTTATTGTTCAGTCGCGTAAAGAGAAATGTGTGCTTCAGGTAGTTTGCTGGGGAAGCAGATTGCATAGTAATTTACACTGGCAACCGAGCGTGCGTGGATATGTGAGTGTGGAGCCCAGACACGCACACCTGTGAGTGTGGCGACGTCGTGCGTCTCTGGGAAACAGGAGGGGTGAAGGACAGAGGCCCAGTGAATGTTCGCGCCCAGCCAGCCCTGTTTCCGAGGCTTTATCACGGGCCTCCCCCCACGCAGCTCCTCCCGTGATGCTACAAAATGTGTGCAGAGTGCGTCCTCGACTCAGGTTGGTGTCTTTGCTGGCCATGCCTGCCTAGCCTGGTCCGCCTAGAACACACTTCCACTCCTTTCTCGAGCCATGTGTCCCTCCAGTCCCCCGTCCTCAGGCCTGTTCCAGCCAGCAGCGGCCCTCTCGTCACCTCGCTGTGACTGCCGGGGCACCTCAGCTCCCCAGGGGACATGTTCCCTACAACCTCGAGAGGGAAGGGCACTGTTGTGTTTGGGGTGCACGCTTCTGGACTTGTGTCTGTCACACGCGAGTCATGTGCAGCAACTACTTGCACAGCGGCCACCACAAAACCGATAACAACGGCTTTATCGTTAACGTTTGCTGAGCCTGTAGGAGCATCGTGGGCAGCCAGCGCCAACACCACGGTGGAAGTGACCGGCGATAACGCCTACTCGTTACTCCTGCGAATAGAAACTTGTATGATCGTTTCATCCGGCAGAACTTGTAGATGAAGGAATGAGTCAAAGAGGAGGCGTGTTTCTGGACGTTACGTGCGTTGAGGAATAAGTGACCCCCTTTTTTAGGTAGACTTTTTGGTGGCAATGAACAGTCTCTTTGGAGAATTAGGGAGACCATGCAGAAAAGCTCACATTGGATGAAAGTCACGCTGCCCACCCGTCCATCTCTTACACCGAGGATCGAGTTAACCTGCCCAATTTTAACGCCAAAACCTTTCTCTCCGGTGAGCCGAAGGGGGAGAGGCACAGTGACTGTCGATGACAGGTATGCAGTATTAGCTGTGCAGGTAATTACGTTTTAAGTGGTGCCTGTTTAGTGACCGCAGCGGAGGCTGCCACACGCCACTGGAGCTTGTGTGGCATGTAGGTGTCCACACACGCACTGCGGTGCGGGTTACAGCCCCCCACGTGGTTCGGGACTTACGGAACCCCACACGCTTCTTTGCAGAGAGGCCTCTCAAGCCAGACCGTCATCACAAAGCAGTTAGAACTTTAATTCCGAGATACATGTCCTGTTTACAAAGGGAGGTGTTCTCGAGGGGGGTTCTGGCTGCCGGGGACCGGCAGGGGCAGGGTCCTTCTGGAATTCTGTTTTCCCGGGAACTGCAAACATATAAAAAATGGTGTGTCTGAAAGAGCAAAACGAATGAATCACTGATCAGTGAACAGCGCTGGTCTTCCTGCCCACAGAACAATCCGGGTCTGTGCCGGAACGTCCCGAGTCCGTTTTATTTATTTGTCTCAACGTTCTGAGATGATAGAGTCGGTCACTCCTCTGTCTCTATTATTTCCTGTGCCCTGCGCTGTGGAGCCTCTCCATCATTCTGCCGAGTCAGGTGGAAGGGCAAAGGGGGGCATTGTTTGTTCAACTGATTTTTAAGAAGGGAGAGAAAATAACTTCTCCCACGTTGTGGGTTTGAAAGAGAAATCGGTGAAGAGACCTCAGACTTACATATTTTTTTCAGCACTTTTGCAATTATGCTCTTAGAATAGGCGCTGTGTTTTTGTTTTCATAATTAACAGGAAATTCGTGTTATACATTAAATGTGACACAAGAGATATGAATTATGCAGGCAGCCCGGTTTGTGCTGATGAGTGCAAAGCCCAAGGCACGTTCTGTTGGGTTGCTCTCAAGATCTATAATGAGTTTCAAGTACATCGTTTCCTGATGGGGGATAAGAAACATCCATCAATGCAAATTTTTGCACATTTTTTCAGCCTTTATGAATACTTTACAACTTTGAAAAGGAATGCATCTCCAAAGTGCAACTTGAGCAAACTCGGTGGGTGATGCTGCGTTCGACGGGTTCAGCTCGGCCACAGGCTCGCAGACATGTCCACAAACACACACTTGAACTTGTTGTAAGTGCAGTGCTGTGCAGTTCAGTGCCTGGTGCACAGCTAGACCTCTGAGGTTAGTTGATGTAGGAAAATGAAGGGTGCCACGGAGCGCGGAGCCAGCGAATGATTGCAGATCAAATAGACTCTTTTAAATATAAAATTAAGACTTTCATCGCTGCCCCAGGAGTCACTTGAGAAGAGCGAACATGCACATTTGATCCATTTAATTCCTTTGGAAAGAGTTGAGGTTGCCGTGAATATCTTCAAGTGTGTGCTGGATTGAAGTCCTAGTTTTCTGAGTGAACACACTCATGAGGAGGGAAGGAAAATGCTTCCGGAGAGAAACTGTGCTGCGTACAGAATAAAGTGAGACCGGCTGGCCCTCGGAGGTCCCCAGAGCGGCCCACGGAACGCCATACAGTTACAGGAGAGGGAGGTCCGAGGGGGCCACAGCCGCCTGATGGGCTCCCCTAGCAGGTCTCGGGGCCCTCCCTGGGGCCAGGAAGGTGGAGGCTCATCCACCAGCTGGGCCCTGCAGCCCCCAGTTTTGTTCCTTGTCACATCTCCCCCCCACACACACACCTTAACCTCTGGTCCCTCAGCTTCAGGAGCTGCGGGGCCACCACTGGAGGTTAGCCAAGGGGATAGGAATTTTATTACCCACAGTCTTTAGGTTTGCTTTTTCATTTTGCCCATTCTCTGCTCTCAAACACGGATGTCAGAGAGCGACAAAGTCTCTTTCAACACAATGAAAAGTTTCTAGAGAATATGAGCTCTGGCCTGCTCCCCTTGCTCCATGAGGTAGTCAGAACCTTCCACGTCTGTGCAGGCGTGGAAAGCGACAGTTCCCAATGCCACATGCAGGGGAAGGGCACGTGGCCACGAGGAAAATGCCCAGAAAGCCCCCTCAACTGCCTGAGTCAGGGTTGTCCCAGGGTCCCCACCGAGCCTGGCACATAAATGCTAACGACAGGAAGTCCGTCACAGAATGGACGTAATTGGCCGATCCGCCCTGGTAGTGAGTAGGCTGAAGGACATGGACTCATTTAATCACACTGTACATCAATTTATTTTCAACACCCTGAGATATTTGTTTTTCTACCAATACACCGACCCCTTTTAGGAAAAGGACTTCGGTTCTTGGTTGGAGAGAAAAGGGGCTGACTGCAGACGGAGTGCCCCTTGTCAGTAGGAGCTGCAGATCGTGCGGTCCCGCCGTGCCTCCGTCCACCCTGAAGGTGGAGTGACAGCCCTTGACGTCACCGAAACCCTGAACGAGTGGTGGAGGGGGCGGTCGTGTCCAGCCCATGTCATCGAGGGAAATGATCCTCCCGCGAGGCCGTGGGGACTCTGCGTATAGACCAGAGCCTTCAAACACCTCCCGCCCCGGCTCAGGCCGTCACGGCCCCGAGGCCCGGAATGCACCGGGCTCTACTCGCCAACGCCGAACACCCAGGCCGGCCTTGCGGCTGCGGCTGCGGGAAGAGAAGCGGGGGAAGCAGTGCCTTCCAGGCCTTTACAGATTCAATGGCAGATTCAGAAGTGAAAGCGACACGCTTCATTTCTTAGTGTTTCAGTCGTCCTGCTTGGAAGAAGAAGTATCACAAAAACAGAGCCAACAGTACAGGGCACACGGGCGGCCCCGGCCCGATCGAATGCCCCCCGGACTCTGTTGATGGAGGGAACATCACTTCAAAAACGCCGCCACCACCACCATCGCAGGGCATGAAAGAGCCGGTGCGTCCAGCCCTTCCTCGGAGGTCATCTCAGGCTAACGCGCGGACAGCTGTCGGCCTCCCCTGGGCCGTGCGCCTCCTCTTTGATCCCCCAGAAAGGTCGCTCGCACTGCGGGTGGTTTTCATTAACGGCCAGCTCTGATCTCCTCTTTCCACGGCGTCTCACGAGTCAGGCGCTGGGGACGGTCCGTTGACATGGGCAGCATTGTCCTTCCCCAGCCCCACCACCTCCCCACGCACTGCCGTGGGGGGGCGGGGGTCCTGTTTTAACAGTGCCTTTCAGGAGAATGTTTGATGCTTCCTGTCTAGATAGCCCCTGGGGTCAGCTGGATCAGAAGCGAAATTGGAATTGCCTCCTATTCTGTACCCATTTTGACGTGAGTTCCGGTATCTTCACTGTGAACGATCAGTGCAGTGACCCCCGTGGGGGTCCCAGCCCTCTGCGGGGTGAAGTCTGAACTGTGGGCGGCTGGCTGAGCCCTGTCCCTCTGTCGGACTAGGCTTCGGCCCAGCCTCACGCACCGGTAACTCTCCCCTCACCTTCCTCCTTTCCTGGCACGCACACCCCTCGCTTATCCCCTCGAAAATCACTGCGTTCCCAACGCCAGTGCCATGCTGCTTTCCACGGAATGTCCTTCCCGCACCCTCCAGGCAGGGGACCCGCCAAGCTGGGGGGTCCTCACCTCGGTCACGGGAGCCCCAGATACGTGGAGAAGGGGCTGAGTAAGGAAAAGCACTGTTCTGTGGGAACTCGGGGTTCGGTCTCTCGATGCTGTTTCTGTGCTGTTACCGGGACTGGCTGAGCGCAGTGTGGTTCCGGGGCTGGGCCGAGTTTGGGCAAAGCCCGTGGTTCCTGAAGGGGCTGGACTGGGAGAGCCCCCAGGCTCTTTCTTGGCCCCCAGGGAGAAACGTGAACTCAATCTTACCCTCGGCGGAGAAGGCGCCCAGGTGTCCGGGAGGTCGTTGCAACCCGAGGGGGCTCAGGTGAGTGAGCCCCTTCATGCCGAGTGAGGCGCGCCTCTGAGGGGTCGATGTTGAGGAGGCCCCCAGACCTCCTTGGGGAAGACCAATCATCAACCCCAGGAAGGCGGACGGGGGCAGGAAGGAGCGTGCCCCTGTCAGAGGGAAACCCTTCCACTCATTAGAACCATGCGGTTTTTGAAGCTCCCTCCTTCAACTCTCCGACCAGAAACCAACCTGACTCCCGTCTGTCCTCGGGGACGTTAGGGTTAGGGCGGCGAACGCTCTCCACGTCGCTGCTTGTTTCTTGGGAGATGTGGTCTTCACCCCCCGCCCCCCACCATCAAGGACCGAGCGTCCGTGAGTGTTTATCGGGAGGGCTCTTGGGGGGGGGGTGATGTGCCTATGAAGACTTCCATGCCTTTTCTTTCTAATTGCGTGTTTATCGATCTTTTCTCCTGTGCTGTCTAAGCCGACAATTAGCCGTACGAGTGACCCGTGCGTGTTAACTAATGCTGGATGGCCAGCTGATGTGTCAGAGAAGGAGATGTTTTCCTGGTGCCCAGTTCACCCCAAGTTTCACGGCTCGTAGGAAGCCGACCCCTGACATAGCCCTTACTCCGGCCAGACCCTTCCTGAAATGCGGGCCCTGACATGGACTCTGGTTATCCTTGCAATGACTCTGGGAGGCTGTTAAGCTCGGCACATTATCATTACAGCTTTCCAGACGTAGGGACAGAAAACGCACCGCTCTGGGGGGACGCTGTCAGGTTCCGACTCAGCTGTCTGGCCTCAGAGTCCAACCCCGCAGTCGCTGGGCTGCTTTGTCCCTTCTGGGCCGGGGGTAGAGTGCGGGGGGGAAAAAGCCACTTGTGGTCAGCTGGACGTGCTGGGGCGTCTGCTTGTGGCTGAGATTTCTAAACGACAGAATTTTGAAATACATCCGAATACTGGCACTGCCATCAGACATTGACTGGTCACTTTTTGACCAGTGCTATATACTGTCTACAGACTGAGCCGTTGGAAGCATTTCTTCTCGGACAGTGAGAGCCCTGAGGCCCTCAGCTCCTGCCCTGGGGGGCGGGGCTTGCACACCCGTCTCACTTCATCTTCATAAGCGCCCTTCCAACCACCGACCTAAATGCAGGTTTCCCCGCAGAACTGCACAGGCGTTTCGGAAGGTCCCTTCCACCACGGAAACAAACGGCGAATGACTCTTCTTGGAGTTTCTTTTGTTTGAATCTGAGAGCCACAGCGTACTTACTCCAGGACCTTTGTCCCTGGGAAGCCCGTTCCCCTTCAAAGTGTGAGAAGCCGCTTGTCAGGGCAGTCAGGAAGGTCACGTGATCCTGTGCGATAATCTGAAAGATTCCCCACAAATCAGGGCAATCTCCCGTTCGGGTGATTACCCAAACCAACCCTTCCCAGAAATTCGGCACCAGTGGTATGTGCGCTGGACACGTTTCTACGTGTGTGACCGCGGCAGCCTCTTTTGACCTGCTGGTACCCGGTCCCCCTTCCTCCCTCTGACCTACACAGTTCGGCCCCCCTGCCTGCGAGCTCCCTATGGGCTTAGGAAGTCAAGGAGGGCTGTCCACCCACCCCAGACCTGAAGGTAGGAGGAAATAGGCCTTTATCCCCAGCAACCTTCAAGGTTTCCAAACCTGTCAATATGGCCTCACTTATTATGGCTGCAGTTCCCTCTGCATTATTTACAGTTCTCAGTATTTCTCTGCGCCTGTGTCTTAGCTTATTTTCTTCCTTCGTCTTAGAATTCAAGCTCTAAATCAGGTGCCGCCTCTGCCAGGAAGTCTTCCCTGATTTTTCCCAGCTGGAGGGAGCCATGTTCTTCTGTGGCATCTCACCCGTTATCCACAGAGCTGCGCACTTTGCTGTCCCCTCTGTATCTCACACCCACCCCATCACAGCTGGCTGTCATAGACCAGCGACCAGATGTCCCTGGGTTTTGTTTTTCTGATCCATGAAAGGGGGATCAGGGTCATACTGACCTGGGTGAGTCGTGAGTTTGCATTCGGTGAAAGAGGTGGAGGGTTTCACTCTGTCTGATCCAGAAGGAGCAAGGAGTGAGCCCTGGGTTGTGGCAGTTGCCACCTTTGCCAGGAAGGTATTTGGGCACAGGCTTGGTGCTGCAGCACCAGAGGGGCGGTGACCGATTCGCAGCCCCCAGCCCGGAGCCAGGCCAAGCGCCGGGAGGTGTGGAGTGGGTTCGTCCCCTCCTTTGTGCCTTTGACGTAAACTGAGTTTGAACTCAGGCTCAGGGATGGGTGTCCTGGGGGCCAGTCTGGTTTCTGGAGCTTCGTGGTTATGGGACTGCGACCGCACACTTTCCTCCCCTTCGCCTTGGCCTTCTCCTCTCCGCAGTGGAGATGCTGATCTGGGCTTGTGGAGGCCCCAGCGAGATAACTGTCAATCACTCAACCCCGGCCCAGGGGTCGTCTCAGCGGCCGTAACCAGGGGCGCATTCAAAGCAATCACAGAATGCGAAAGAAGGCAGTCTGGGGAGGAAACATACGGGAGCCAAAAGGCTTCAGTTTCATGATTATTCTGTTAAAGATCAAATGTGCGGGGAGAAACTGCGGTGAAAAATATCTATTTCCGCTAAGAAAAGCGTTTTAGGTTGAGAGTTATGTAGGGACAGAGCACCCTTGTGTGGAACTGCTCCAGCAAGATTCATCGGGTCTGTCTCCCGCCGAAGGGGACGTCAGGTGGGAGATTTACAGCCCCCGGCGGCACCGCGCTCCAGGCTACCTGTCATCTGTCCGGGTGTCACTGCCTCGCTCATCACCCCCGCGCACAGAGCCCCTGCGCTCCCCCCTGACCTCCCCTTGCCGCACAGCCCATTGCTCACCGCGGGCCGCTGGGGGCGCTGATCTATGGGCCCCAGCCCAGGGGGGTCAGGAGCTCGGGGACCAGAGCCAGCTCCGCGGGCTGCTGCTGCGGTCCAATCTCATCACGCCCCCAGGGCACTAAGGCAGGAGTTGGGGCAGAGGCTGACGGTGGGGCGGGGAGGGGGCTGTGGCTTCTCTTCCTGCCTTTCCCACTCTAGACGCCCACCCCACCAAGCTTTGGGACTTGATAGCTGCCATCCATAGCTCGGAAAACAATAAGGTCAGCATTGTCAGGACTCAGATTTTCTGACTCCGCATGGCGCGGGGACAAGAAGGCCGTGCCCAGCCCTCGAGGTGAGCCTGACCTTCGCTGACTGACTGATGGAGAGCCTGGGGCGGAGGAGACAGAGGATCACGAGGGATGGATGGGTCTGTAAATACAGAATCAGCGTTGCTGTGCGCGGGCTCCGCGGACCTGCTGAATTGTTACTTTGCCGGTCTAGGAAGAGTTGAACTCTCCCAGCTCTGGCGAAGCAGCAGGTTGCCCAGGGAGGCTCCGAAGCCCTCACCTGGACACACTCTGGGCATTTAGCTACAGGGACTCCGCCGCCACATTGGAAGTGCATTTCAGGTCATTGCACGGAGTCACGTGCGTTTCCAAAATATACAAGTCACCTAAAATTGTTTTTTTTTAATCATTTTTTATGTTATTATTTATTCTTTTTAGAGAGGGGGTAAAGGGAGACAGAAAGAGAGGGGGCGAAACATTTACTGGTTGCCTCTTGCTTGCCCCCAACCAAGGCACCTGGCCCACAACCCAAGCATGTGCCTGCTCGGGAATCGAACCAGCAACCTTCCTGTTCCAAGGCTGGTGCTCAATTCACTGAGCCACACCAGCCAGGGCAAAAGTTATTTTTTAAAGACAGGGGTTGGTATTGTTTACCTTAAAATTCTAACTAGAACTGGTCATTCAAGGGTCAGGATTTTCTACATTTAAAATGACTATTGAGGGGATCGTGTCGGTGTGTGTATTTCTGAACTGGGCTGCCTGCAAAATTGTAATTAATTTAGGATTCAATTAGAAAATAAGGAGGAAAGGAATTGCCTGGTGGGTTAAATAAACAGTCTCTAAGTTGGTTTAATCACTGGGTAGATGCGTATGCACTGAGACTTAAGTTCCAAATCAGATACAGTCAGAAAAAAAAATTTCTGGATTAAAAATATCTTTAACAGTTTCCTGAAAGTGATCAGTGGCTTCAAATCTTTTCTGATCGTCTAATAATCCCCGTCAATTTCTCTCTTGGCGACTTAGGAGGAGGAGAAGGCGTTCTGCGCCTGCGTTGCGCGTCTGTGCAGGGCTGGTCATGCGGGACGGTGGAAGAGGGTCTGGGGCAGCCGCTCGGAGGTGTCAGACCCCCGGGGCCCGGACTCCCCAGGGGACAGAGGCTGGAGCCCAGGGGGAAGCGAGCACCACGGGCAAAGGGAAACAAGGCTGACTCTCATGCAGAATACCATGCGAGTTGAGTTGGTAGTCAAGTCCTGCTCGGTGGTACACGCCCGTGAACTTGGGTACATGCCAGGCCTCATCTACCTCTGCGAAGTCCAATGTGTTCTCTGTTTAGCTGGGCAGCTGGTGACTCCAAGTAACGTGAAGGAGACAGGGCGGGACCAGACACAACCTGCGTGACGGACAGGTGGCGAGTATTCTTTCCCTGACACCCCTGCAGTTCACATCCCTGCTTTCCGATGATCTGGAACATTCACAGGAAATGGAAGCCTGGAAATTATTCGGTATCCTGAGGACTCAGCTGAAGATGCCCAGGACACCAGGGCATTTGCAAGAGTGCTCACACGTGCCCGTCATTACACAACAGACGCTGATGGTGATATGCTAACGATTCCGTTGTGTTGCCCATAAGGACCTTTATCACCTGTCCTGGGACTTCCGTGCACTTTTCAAGATTATAAGACTCTGACCGATGGTGTGAGAGCTCTATTGTAAGGGGACAGTGTGCATTCTCCAAACAGCAGCTGGCCCTCTGTTCCCTAATGTGGTCGAGAAGGCCCCTCTGAGAAGAAACATAAAAGTCAAGGTCCAAAGGGTTGATGCCATTCAAAAAGTCTGGTTTTAGGAAAGTTTAGAAAGGTTTCCTAGGGTTTTATCTACTCCTGTGAGGTGCTGGGGAATCTGGGGGAGAATCTATCATTTCCCCTGAATTTGACCACTCTGCTGATTCGCCCGCAGTGTAACTACAGCCCTTCTCTTTGGGGAAGAATGTAGAAAACCAGATTCCCAAACCAAAAGACTGTCCCCAGATCAAGCCCCTGAACCACGATGGCAACTGTGCTGGTGCTGAAGTCCAGTGAGTCTTAGGGTAACACTCAATGCAGATTTTAAATGTATATTTTGACTTTTTATTTCAAAATAATTTTAGTCTTGCAGAGAGGCTGCGAACGAACAGCCCAGAGTTCTTGTATAACTTTCACCCAGATTTCTCTAATATTAGCATCTTCCGTAGGCTTAGGGAAATGATCAAAATGAAGGAATTTCCAATAGCACAACACTAGCAAGCAAACTATAGATTTTATTTGGATGCTCCCAGCGTTTCCACTTTTGCTTCCCAGGACCCACTCAGAGTCTCAGATTGCGTCAAGTTGTCCTGCCTCCGTATCCCCTCTGTCCGCACCGTCTTCCTCATCCTCCTTGTGCCGCATGACTTTGACGGTGTGAGAAGTGCTGCTCGGTCATGATGTGACATACGTCGGGTGGGGTTTTCCCATGAGTGGTTTGGGGTTATGTGTTTTGGTAGGAATGCCACACGGGGCTCTGAACGTGAACGTGAGCTGCTGTGAACATGAGCATGCGGGCATAGGTCAAGGCACGTGTGAGACTTTAAACACAAATTTGAATTCGAATGATTTATTGTTATTATACAGAAATGCGATTTATCTGTGTATGTTGACCTTATGTTTTGTGATTTCAGCTTTCAGTTCTAGTAGGTTTTGTAGGTTATTTGAAATGTTCTTTATAACAGTTTTGTTGTCTTCAGATAGAAAGTCTTTTTCCTTCCTTTACCATCTGAATACCTTACAAAAATCTTTCTTTATTGCATTGGCTAGTACTTCTAGTACTGGATTCAGTAGGAGTTGTGAGAAAGGATACTCCTGCACGGCTCCCTATCTGGGGCGCTCAGCCTTTGCCACTAAGTACAGTGTCGGCTGTAGGTTCGAGCACTGCGTCTGATACAGTCCAACTGGTGCTTCGCTGGAACTGTGCGCTGTCGGTGGAGAAAGGAGAGGTAAAGGGGGCGGGGTCAATTCCACACTCTAGGGGGAGGTATTTCTCTCAGAAAATTCTGGGAGAGTGAGCGTCGAACTGCACCTTGGAGGATGGTGTTGGTGGTTCACAATGGGGCAGGAAAGGCGGGAAGAGCAGAAGAACCAACTGTATGAATTTGAGAAGCATTTGAAATACTCAGGCGCCAGCCCTGCGAGTGACCATCGGGACAGAGCTCCGGGACAGGGAGGTGGGGTGGGTGGAGCCGGCCGGCAATGCTGGTGTCACCCCTTGGGTGTGGCGGGGTCTTTCCTTCCACCTTCCCGAGGATTCTGCTGTCCCCAGCCTCTGTTCTTCCTCCCTCCCTCCCTCCCTCCCTTCCTTCCTTCCTTCCTTCCTTCCTTCCGCATGGCAGCTCCCCGCCCCCAACCCCCCAACCCCCCCAGCTCCTGCTCAGACCTAAACCTGAGATGATTTGGGGCCACACCTGCCTTGAGGGATCATACCCTTGGTTCAGGGCGACGGTGCTGTGATACCATGAGAGCTACGCTCAAAGTTTATTTTCATACTTTGGACGAAGGGGAGTCTTCTGAGCATTGCTCTTCACACATTTAAAAGAAGCAGGAAAACACCCGTGGGTTTTAACTCCTAGACAAAGAATAAACATACACCGCTTTCCTGAGCATGTGTGGCCTTCCGTGACCCTGTAACCGATGCAGCCAAAGGGGTCGGAGCTGGGCAGCAGGATGGGCGGGACCTCGTCTTCTGCTCAGGACCTGGCCCCTCTCCTGTCCCCAGCTCCGCCCGTCTAAAGATCTACTCTCTCTCTATCATTTGCTTTCCTTTAATGTTTTCTCTCTCTCTCTCTCTCTCTCTCTCTCTCTCGCCTGTCCTTTGGGCTGGGTTACCCTGACCTGGGGGTTATTTTCTCATTGATCTGTGAAGACCTCCTTTAAAAGGGTGGTGACAGGGTGGGGCGTGGGGTGGGGTGGGTTGACTCAGGGACAAGTGCTCTGTATCAAACCGTGCAGTGTGCACTTGCTGAGCAAGGGCTCGGCGTCGAGATAGGAGCTCCCAAGTTGTCCCTTGCTGTCCCGCCGTGTCAATGGCAGAAAGCGAGTGACGACTTGTTAGAGCTGGTGTTGACATATGTCCCTGGCCACTGTGTCCCGTGAGGAAGCCAGAAGCCCCTGCCGTGTTTGGCAGAGCAGGGCTTCCCTCCGCCCTGTGTTCTGACGACACCCACAGCTCTGAGGAAGCCTCCCACTGGGCGCACACAAACACCGGGTGCTTAGTTACCTGTGCACTTCAGACAGGTCAAGAAAAACCTTCTGCTATGAGTACATCCGCTTATGGCTCGGGGTAAAGGCACGCGGAGAGATTAGTCCTTATGGGCCTGAAGTGCTGACTTAGCTGGGGAGCCCGTGTTTTTATTGGCTAAATCCGGCACCGCCACCTCACCGCCCTCACTGCGTTCCTGAGCGTTGGTCACTAACCCGGATGCAGAAAGTTCCCCCGGTTCGTGGTCGGCCACCTGGGGGGAAATGGCCAGCCTTCCAAAGAACACCATCTTTCAAACCGAGTGCAGCTGGGAAGATCTGTCCTGTGAAATGCTCTGAGTCAGCGAGTTCGAGAGTTGGGGAGAACGACCCTCTTTCCGTGGTGGTGTGCACTCGAAAAAATCTGGATTTCTCTGCACGTGCAGAAAACCTCGTCAGTGGCACAAAGAACCAGCCGGAAGGAACTTGGCTTACAGTTCACACCCCCTCGTTTCGCAGAAAAGGGACTGGAATGGCTGAGTGGAAATAAAGCCCGAGGGTCAGGCCTGCAAGTGACACAGGTGACATGAAGCAATGACTGGGGAATGGCCGGGGACAGGTGTGTGAGTCTCGGTCCCCTGTGCCCAGTGAAGTGGGGACGGTCAAATCCACCTTTTGGGCTGCGGTTGGGGGGAGAAGGGAGTTAGCAGAAGGCCCAGGAGGGCTTCCCTGCTCTCTCCCCACCGCTGGCCAGCAGGGAGCCTGGGGACACATCCCCTCACTGGTCACCACGCAGTCCACAGGATGTGACAACTGTCAGGAGGTGATCAGCAAGGGAGAGTGTTAAGAGGTCAACCTGTGCAGGCTACAAGGTGAGCTTCAACATTGCCTCTGTTAGCAAAAAATATATATAGGAAAGAGAAAATAAACAATGCTCATCTAAAAACAACAAAACAAATGAACTCCCGCCAAGACCCGCCCCCCGCACTGTGGGGCTGGGGAGTGTGTTTCCCTGTGGGGGCTCCTGGGGTCCCCACGGTGCTTCCTCAAAACCCCCACACTTGGGTTCTACTCATCAGGAATTTTCACAAAATATTCGTTTACTTGTTGGTGCCTGTTATTTCCCCAATCTGTTCATTTTCCTGAAAGGGGTGGTTCTCAAATGTGGTCCCTCTGCCAGTGGCAAGGGGGGGCAGTACACACTTCACTCTCTTAACACTGTCCCCTCCCCAGAAGTCTGTGTTCGCAGGGACTGTCCCGGGACCCTGACCTTGGCGGGACTGGGAGCCACATCCGCCCACAGCTCTGTGTGGGTCTCGACTGGGGGACACTCAGGAACTGCCACCTCGCAGCGTGGGAAGGAAGGGACAGTGCTGGAACCTTCTGCGCATTGTCCCTTCAGTGCTCCCCGCAGCCCCAGGCACCGGGCTGACCCCGCCTCCAGGTAGATAACTACAGGGAGCTCAGAGAGGTCAGGTGACTCATCCGGGCTGCACAGCTGCACAGGCGGGCCGAGGTCTGACCCCTTTGGCCCTGGACCTTATGAGGATGGGCAATGAGGCCGCCTCCTCTGCCAGGAGCTGCCTGAAACTGGACAGACCTGCACTTGCCCTGTGCTGGGAGCACAGAGCTGAGCAACAGGGGCCGGGGCTGCAGTCCCCGAGGGGCGGCTGTGGACCCTGGACCCCGCCCAGCGGTGGGTTGCCGGCGCCCTCTGAGTGCTTGGCGGGGGAGGGGCAGGGCAGTCGGGTTTCAGGCGGTTTTAATGGAAGCCAAGTGTCCATTAGGGCCTGGGGGAGACCAGGCGCGTCTGGCCCCTTGGCGGGTGGGGGAGACCCTGTGTGGCATTTGCGAGTTGTGACCCCTTGGGCGCAGCAGCCGGGCGACCACGTGGCCTGGCGGAAGAGCAAAAGCATACATCGAATACCTTGGAGGGAAGAATTTCCCTCGGAAAAAAAATAAAACAAAGGAAGATCCTCTGATTACATTGAAATACTTCCTTGCCAAGGGGGAATTCTGGCATTCCTGCCGCAGCGGAAGACTTTTGTGCCTGGGCCAGGGAACCGGGGCGCAGGGCCCGGGGGCAGGCAGGACGGGGAGCTGGCGGAGGGGGCCCGGGGGTCATCAGGGCCCAGGTGCGACAGTTCGCTGCGGGGGGATGACCTCACCGGCGGCCCGGCGCGGAGCGGGGGAAACCGGGGGAGGAGGGCGTTGGAAAGACGGCGGCCGCGCGCGCGTGTGCGCTGCCCGGGTCGGCGGCTGCGGGGCGGGCGCAGCAGCTGGGGGCAGGTCGGGGCCGCGCGGAAACGGCGGAGGATGCAGATGAACGATTTTCCGGATGGGGAACAATTCTGAGGTTGTTTGCCTCTGCGCCGAGCATTTTTGGGGCCTGAATGGGAGCAGTTTATGGTCTCCTTTGTCTAAGAGAAAAGTCTGATTATTCTTCATGCCCGAATATGGTCAGTATTGGAGCAGTTCACTTCAAGACGGGGGATAAGGAATAAAATGTTCGCTTTGTGACACAGTATCTCACTTTTCCAAGAGAATCCGCTGTACGACTCCCCCGCCCCTCCCCCGCCCCCATTTGGCAGTGGAAATATCATGTAAGTGTTAAGGAAAATCAATAGTCAGCCATCTTCTCCACAGCAATCTGCATTGTTCACAACATTTTCTCTGTAAAAAGATAACCTATTACACGCACAGTTTTGACTTATCAGTAGGACTCCACGGTTCCTTGGAATGTTCCTCAAGTTAGTTGTGTGGACAAGTTGGTCACCAAATATTTGCTCAATATTGTAAAAGCATTCGTTTGTTTATAGGTAACTAAAATTTAGGTTATCCGGTTGCTCAACATTTTTTTTAGGTGTCTATTTAGTTCCATTCAGGCAGTATCTTGTGTCAATATATCCCTCTGCTTTTTGATTGAAGTGTGTTAATGTTTTTCGCGATGTTCCTCTGGATAACTGGGCAGCAAGCAACCTCATCTATCTCAAGACCTGGAGCACATGGTTCTAATTATGAAAATGCTTATTAAGTCCCCGAACAAAGGTGGAGGTACCGTGGAAAACACACACAAGAAGAAGCGTGGTAGAAGGGGAAGCCACATGAATAGTTCTGAAGATATCGTGAACGTTTCAAAACAGACCCAAGTTCAAATCCAGGCCTCCTATGGTCCCAGGTGACCAGGGGAGAAAGCTGCTCCAGCCCGAGACTCAGTTTCCTCATCTGGGACATTCACGGTCGCCGTGAGGCTCCCGTGAGGTCGTGTGTGCACGGAACCCGGAATTCCCGGTGTCCATCCGAGCTCTTCCGCAGACGCCGGCCTCCCACCCCTCCCCTGTGGTTCAGAGAAACACGGAGCATCAGAAAGGCTACCCACCAAGGCTTCTGATGACCGGGGACCCATCTCGTCCTGTGGTCTCAAGCAGGTCATTTTAGTTTCTGGAGACTTGGCTCATTGGCGTCTGCTATCTCCTCCTCCTCCTCCTGCCTTTTAAGAGTCACGCTTGCCCCGAAGTCCCCCTCCTTCTGGTCCTTGGTGGTTCTGCATTGTCCCTAACATCCCGGTGTGGCATCATCTTGCTGGCTAGTTCCAGTCGTCTCCCACTTCTTATCCCTGTGTTCACATGAACCTGTGGACTTAGGGGATCTGCACTTGGGGTCACGGAAAGGCCTGTGTCTGACTGTCAGGAGCTCGTGAACCAAGTGAGAGCCACTTACCAAGTGGAACGGACCAGACGCGTGTTCACGAATGTCCGCTTGCTGCATGTCCTGCCTTTTGAAAGTAGAAAGACTTAAATTGCTGTGTGTATCTGCCTTCATTTGGGCCCACTGTGTCCCCGTAGAGCCAAGGGCTGATGGGCTCCGCCCTTGGGACAGATGATGAGGTGCTTTCTCCTCCATGGGTTGGGTCGCTGGAGAGCAGGACCGTCTGGGGGGCTTCCAGCGCTTTCCGCTCACTCTTCCTCCCTGGGAGTCGGGAGGCCAAGTACAAAGGAGGGAGGGACAGCCTTCTATCTCAGTGTGTTCTCTCTCTCTCTCTCAGTTGGCAACAGACTTCAATAAGGTTTTTGAGAAAATAAAAATAAAATTAACACTGAAACAGTGGCTGGACGCTGGACTCTGCTCCCTGAGCAGCAGAATCTCTAGGTTCCCGGGGCCCCCGGGATTCTGATGGAGGAACCGCAGGAGGGGTGCTCTGGCTCTGTCCCCGGCTATGCACCCCACTTCTCCCGGGTTAATGAGGGTTCTGGGTGATGGTTCCAGAATCTCCAGCATGGCCACCTGCTGGGGAGGACTCACGCTTGCGAGAAGCCCACCCGCTCTGTGCTGCATGAGGCTCCCTGTACACGGTAGCCGGTGGCCGTGCTGTTCCAGCGCTGCCACCATGACACCCCTGCGGGGACCTCATGTGCCGCCGGAACCTCCCTGAGTTCGGCCATCAGGTGGCAGCTCTGCCCGTGCCCCAGCCGCCTCTCCCAGGCGGACCCGTGTTTGCGGGAGGCTGGACCGGACCTAATGCAGGGTGTCAAGAAGGGCATGTGCGGAAGCGCAGGCCCCCGATGGAGCGTCCGCACTGGACGTCCCAGGCCCCGCCACCTGCTCCTCTCTCCACACACGGGCTGTTCAGATCCTGGGCTCCTTGGATTCCCGGGTGTGGAGCCAAGTGCTGGGGGCTCCATCATCACCGCTGTGTCCCCAGCAGGTCCCCAGTGCAGAAGCTGCCGTTCTGGCTCCAACATGCGGGACACATCCATGGCTCCTGGCCTGGACTCGGTCTGCAGCGGAATTTGCACAGGGTAGCATCTCACTCGTCTC
Source organism: Artibeus jamaicensis (assembly GCF_021234435.1). Classification (NCBI taxonomy): domain Eukaryota; kingdom Metazoa; phylum Chordata; class Mammalia; order Chiroptera; family Phyllostomidae; genus Artibeus; species Artibeus jamaicensis. Next base: position 7,010,731 of record NW_026522054.1, on the reverse strand, counting down.
CCAGCCACTGTTCCTTCACCGGGGACCCTGTGTGGTGGGGGCCGAGGGGCTTGGGGACAGGGACGGTGAGCTGGGGTTGGGTTGAGAAACGGGAGGGAGGGCAGCACAGTCTCTGGAAGAGAAATCCTTGACTTGCGTTGGACACGCAAGGGGAAAGTGATAAATGCTTAGACCACAGGAGCCCGAGGTCAGGGTGATTGGTGAGTGACCTCGTGGGTAACCACATATTTGTGTTCCTCTGTCTCTGGGGACAAGCAGCTCGGCTGGCCAGTCATCAGAACGGATCCCCATTGTTTGAGGAAAAGAACTCATTTGCACCACAGAATCTCCAAATGGTCGAGGGGGGAAATACACCCGGGACTATCCAACTCCGTCCTCGTTTTCCTGGAGTGGAAAGTGAGACTTTCCCCACAATCCTTGTGGGGCCTGGTACAATTCTGCACACTGTGTCTGCTCAGCCACGTCTGCCCAGGAACCGTCTGGAATGCCTGGCAGGACGGGGAGATCACCCCCACAGTGAGAGGTCCCACCACGGTCCATGGTGACCTGAGCGTGTCGATGGTCAGTCAGTCGGCGCCTGAGCAACAGTCATTCCCTTGCCTGACATTTTTCTTTCAGACCCGTAAGGGCCCTGTCTCCCCGTTTTTACTGAGGAGAGCACATCAGGTGTCGGGAGGAGGGCGGGGGACAGGACTCATTTGCTGTTTTGGTGGCAGCAACCCAGCAGGTCTTGTCTTGGGAAGGCCCTTTCCCCAGGAATGTTCTACTTTCATGATAAGCAGCGTTTTGGGGGTGTCAGGGGAGAAGAGCGTTCTTTGGAATATTCTGAGCGTTACACATGTAAGACAACGTCCTCCTTCCTGCTTCCCTGTGTGCAGAAGCTCAGTTGTTCAAAGCACTGCTTTCTGCGCCCATGAGCTCATCACTCGCAAGTGCCCCCCGCTGTCCTCGCCGGGAGTGACAGCCAGAGAAGCCTGCATTTCACCGCCGACTGGGGGCCTCCCTGGAGCAGGGTGGCGGTTCTCCCGGAGCCGAGCTGCAGCCCGGGCGGCGCTGTGTCCGGGACGCCGGGCCCTGCTGCGGGTGGAATTCGCCCAGAGGAGCCGCGTCCACTCCCAGCCCGCACCCAACCCGCACCCAACCCGCATCCAAAGCTCAGGGGCGCGGGTGTGGCCCCAGCGCACGGCGCGACTGCCCCCTAGTGGGCAGAGCCGGGGTCGCGTCTCAATCCGCTTTCCCCTCCGTGTGTTCTCCACAGGAGATAAAAACCCACCAAAACCCAAACCGAACAAACCCTCCACCTTCCAGGTGGACAGGGCTCCAGACAGGAGCGAAATGAAAGAAACGGGAGGCTGCTGTGACCGAAGAGACTCGCTCTGCAGGGCTGGGAGGGGACGCACAGCAGCTGGGGCCGGAGGAAGAGCACGGACGGAGGTCGGGGTGTGGTCAGCCTGCCTCGGAGGACTGCAATAGGCCGGCAGGGCCGCAGAATGGGCTGTGGACTCCATAAGTATCCGCACGGCCTTGCGATGCTCTTATAATCTTCACCTTTTTGATTTTTACTTCTCTGCTTGAGAGAGAGAGAGAGAGAGAGAGAGAGAGAGGCTGGGCAGGGTCTGGTCCGCTCTGATGGGAAGCTCGGCGTTCGGCTGGACACAGGGGCCCCCAGGTCTATAGTTCTAAGACTCTAAGGCCATCAGTGATAAGTAGAAAGAAGTAAATTTCTTCCTGGTGGAAGAAATTTTCCCCACCAGGAAATTTCACTCATTACCATTGGAAACACCCAAAAGAATGGGCCACGCCAACGAGATGTTCTGAGCACCAGACACTTTGGGGAACCAGCGCCTCTTTCATCCTGATGGAGGTGTCGGAAGCCCGCTGGCCGTGGAAATGCCCACAGGCCGTGCGGCCAGAGCCCGGTCTCTGGGGGAGGGGCCGACGGTTTCGGTGAAGGCCTTCTCGGGTGCGGACCCCGCGGACGGGACGAGGGGACCGTGCCGGGTTCTGTTGCAGGGCCCCCCTCTCCTCGGCGTGGCTTTGGTGGTCAGTCACGAACACGAAGCGGATCTGACGTGCGTGCGATCCTGTAGGTTTTCACAGTAACATGCAAGCTTCCTCGCAGGTGTTTTCCTCAGAAGAACTCACTTTCCTGCCCTTACTTTCCCACTCCCCGTCGGAGCTGCGTGAGCTCCCCCGCAAAGGCGCAGCGCCGTGGGGAAGGGCGTTTCATGGGCGAGGGCGGCCGGGGTGCAGACTGCGAGGCAGGGGAGGAGCATGTACCGCGTGAATGCGGTTCATTCCCAGAAACGGCCCGGCTGCTTCTGCCTCAGGGCAGGTGGCTCGTGCCCCTCTACACCTGCCAGCAGGTGGGACTCCACGGGGGCTCAGCGTGGAGCTGGCCTCCCGGGCAGGTGGCAGTGGGTGTGACCCAGTCCCCGCCCTCTTCTCTGCCAGTTCCAAAGGCCCAGTCATCGGCGGTCTGCTCCTGCCGGGTGTTTTCCTTCCCTCGCTGGTGGAGCTTGTCTTGGTCTGCCGCTTCACCATGGGTCCCTTGCAGGTGCTGGGGAGCGTGGCTGCCACATGTTTGGTGGCCGGAGTTTCCGAGTTCCCCTCGAAGGGCGTTGCGGTGTCTCTGGCAGGCACTTAGGTTACTGGAGGGGCTGCGCCATTGTTTTGAGGTTCGTTTTCAACCTCTGTCGGGGTGAGCGCAGAGTCGCCTGCCCCCAAGGCTGGAGCAGCCTCCTCTGAGGGCCCAGGGGTTCGGGGCTCCACTCGAAAGCCTGGGGGGAGATCTCGCTTCTCGGAAATGGTTTCCCAGCCCCATGCAACCTTCAGAAACCCCATCCAGACCCCAGCTTTTCTTCTCCCTGACCTTGACCTTGAGGATTTTCTGGGATTTCTCCTTTGCCCAGACACTTCCTGCCAGTACTCTCTCTGCCGACCTCGCCTCCCACGCTGCCCTGGCCCCTCGGTTCCGCAAGGCCACCACGTCCCGCCTGGTCTCCACCCATCAGGGCCACCGTCCAGGTGAATCTTCAGGCAGGAAACAGACGTGGCTTCACCTTGCGTGGGTGCGTCTCTTGGGGGTCCTGGCCCTGTGACGCCAGCCAGCCAGCACTGGAAAAGCTTGGCTCCGTCTGTTCTGTCCGCTTTCACTGCGTCTGGGGCGGGAAGGCGGTCTGTACACAGCCGCCCCACCGCGGCCACAGGCGCAATCCCAGCTCCTGCTTTCACGGAGGCGCTGCCCTGTGACGAGGACTGTTAGCCCCATCGTGCTGCGTGGGGGGTTGGCGGTTATAGCTCTGTCTGGCTACATTTATTGGAAGGAGGAGTAGACTTGGGGGATACAGAGGTTTCCAAACTCCGAATCCCTGGATTCTTGGCTGACGTATTGCAAATTCACCCGGATGGGAAGTCACAGACCCAGAAAGTGCAGAAAGAGTCCCCGGCTCCATTACCTGAGCTCTGCTTCTCACCGAGGTCTCCTCTGTCCCACGTGTGAGGGGCTGCGGCAGAGGAGAGGATCTGGGACCGCGACTCTGGAGTTCCCCACGCCTGCAAGCCAGGCGGCCGCGTCCCCTGGAATGGCTCGAGGCAGACTGACACCTGCGGGGCCGCGGAGAGCGCAGGCCGTTGGTGCACAGCGGGAAGCACCAGGCGAGGGTCGGTCACCTCACAGGGGGACGTGCATTAGTGCAGACACAGGTTCGCGCTCCGAGCAGCGGTGTGACCGACTACGTGTCACTTCAGCGTGATCACGGGCATGTCAGAGTGAGGGTTCTGGAGTCAGACTGCGGTTCGAATGCCGGCCTCGCTCTTGGCGGTTTGGTAAGTTTGGCACTCTAGTTGTGCCTCAGTTTCCCTGACCTGTAAATCAGGGTCGCGGGCAGAGCAGCAGGTGCTCTGGTGCTGGAAGGGCGCAGGAGTGCAAAGGCCGCCAAGAACCGCAGCCCTGCCCTCTTAGAAAGCGGGACCCTGTCCGGTGCCGGGCAACGCACCAGGCACCCACCGGTCGGTTCGTTCCAAGAAAATCAGGGAAGAGCCGAAATGCTTCAAAGAACTGTCAGCGCCGACGGGTGCAGGGAGGGGAGTGGTTTTTCCTTTTCTCTGGGTGTCTCTGGGTGTACTACACACACTGTTTCCCGAGATAAAATCGGAGGAAGATGTGGTCGGGAGAAAATGACAAGGCAACGTGTGTCTGGGATGAGACGTTAAACCCCCACAGCCTGGCGCCAAATCCAGCTCACCATCTGCTGCTTCCCGTCTGGGTGCTCAGAACAGCTTTTAACATTTTTAAATAGTTGAAAAAAATGAAAAAAAAAGAGTGATATTTTGTTTCAAGGGAATACGATATGGAATTCAGATTCCGGTGTCTATAAATAAAGTTTTATTGGAACACAGCCTGGCTCACTCACTATGCAGTGTCTGATGTCGGGGAATAAGTTCGGTGGAGAAAGTACATCTCTCGAACGAGGCAGAAAAGTGCTCCCGGGCCCTTTCTGGATTTCCCGGCCCCGGGTGTGGGACTCAGCGTGCAGGTCGGCGAACGGCTACGGAATTATACATACGACACAGAAGGAATCCTTAGGAAAATCATTCCCCGGATATACCTGGTTTCTGGAGATGCTTGCGGCTTTAAGCTCGTTTTCCCAGTAGTTTGCGTCTGGGTTCAGCTCAGATTTGACCGCCCAGGAGGCGTTCTTCGCTCCGACAGGGCGTGGCGGTTCCCGCTCCTCCGCACGCCTCACAGTTGGTGCTGCTGCGGTGGGACCCGCTGCACGGGCCGTGGACTGGCGTTGGCTTGGTTTCGGTCACCGCGGGGGGCGGGAATGGGTGTCTCCCTTGTTCCTTCGCGCCCTCGTGGTCTCGTACGGTGTTTTGTCCGGAGCATCACTCAGCCTTCGTTGAATGAACGTCAGTAACCTGGATTTGTGCGTTTTTAAAGACAAGGGACCCCGGGAAGCTGTTCTTTGCGATGTATCTTCCAGACGGCAAAGCCGCCTTGTGCGTGGCTTTCCCAGATCACAGAGCCGAAGAACATGCTCCCAGAGGGGCACTCTTTGTATGTGGCCGGGTCGGGCTCACAGTTCTTCGAGGCCAGCTTTCCTCCTGACCCAGGCGTCAGCCGCTCACGGAGGTTCTCTCCTGGTTTCTGTCTCACGTCTCCCCTCTGCCCGGCGACTCTCCTGGGTGTTCCTGCTGCCTCTTCCCTCGGTCTGGGGACACCGGTGGGGTTTCCTTCATGTTTTCATCGAAAAGAGTAGCTATTTTGTTTGCATGGTCGATCTTCACTTCTTACACTAGTAATCAGTGAAGTCGCCATTTCAGGACGCCGGCCCTGACTCCTGACAATTTCTTCTTACGTAGTATGTGAAGTACAAAAAAACCCAACCCCATTCAACCCGGAAAACCATTTCTCACATCTGATTTTTTGCTTTATTCTGCACTGTCTCCAGCGTCGTTTTCCTTATTACCGTCTCTTTGTTTGTCTGCTGTGTTTCCTATCACGTTTTTCTCTTTGATAACCTTCCTTCTTACCACAAATTAAAAACTTCAGTGTGAACCCAACAAAATGAGGAATTCGCTATCTCATTTCCAAGGACGTTTGTATAATCAAGTAGTCAATAGACTGAATAGATGAGGAAAAATTAAATGCAAATAAACCAAAGAGAGGGCTGTGTGAGTGTGTGTAGACAAAGATCTTGGCGAGGTTCGTAAAACCCTGCTTGGCGGAGGGGGGGGGGATAACAGAAATAGATCGACTGAGGGCAACACTTTAAAAGAGATTTGGGTGTTGATCCTGTTTGATCTCACGCCCGAATGTCTGGGAGCTCCGTGGGAGCCGCCGTGAGAGGCAGGCCACCTCCGTCCACACGGACATATTTTATCTCTTGGGGACCCGGCCACAAAGTCCATTAGAGGCTGGAGACAGTCAGGGCCAATCAGTTGTCCACACTGCGGACAGGGCGCCCATCACTTACGGCCATTTGGCCGTCACGCGGGCGGAGAGGGAAGGTTAAGGGCCGCGCCCCCCATCCGTCAGGGCGTCGGCGGAGCCCAAACAGTGCTTAAGGAGCAGGGCGCCCAGCGGGAAGTGCAGGTCGATCGAGGGGCCCTGCGGCTGCTCGCCAAGTTCCACTGATGGTGTTTCAGAGTCACAGGAGGCTGCTCGTATGGGTGGGGGGTTGAGGGGCTCTGGAGGTGAGGTGTGTGTGAGGAGCACGGGGGGGGGGCTTCCTCATGGGGTCTCGGTTGACTCGAGTGCCTGGGTGGCACCCCCCACCCCGAGCCCTGAGCCTTGCACTCTCCTCGCCTTCCCGGGACTCACCGTCATCTGCCGTTTTATCGCCCGCCCACCCGCACTGCGAGGGCGCACACGCGTGTGCTGAAAACGGGGTTCGTGTTGGGTCCTCGGCTGCGTCCCCCAGCAATTGAAACTGGGCCTGGCACGCACTGTGAACTGGAGAAATATTTGTGAAATAAGTCAGCAAATGAGTGTGTGAATAAATTTAGAAAACTAAAAAAAAATCAGAGCAACCCCATGTAGCTGGTCTGCCCACGTATCTGGCACATTTGGCCCCGAAAAACGTGTGGCCGTCCCCTCAGCTGGAACGCACTGCTCCAGGGGCTCCGTGTTCATACACGCTGCCAGCCACACGCCGCGTGTTTTGTGTGTGTGACTGTGCGGCAGTTCCAGTGTCCTCACTGTGTCCCGGAACCAGCCGGGCTGCGGGCCGACGGCGCCTGCGTGGGGACGGCCTGAGAGTTACCGAAAGTTCCTTTGGACTTTTGATTGTGAAATTGAGCACGGTAGCTTTGGAATCCAGCGAGACATTTCATGTATAATTCAGAGGAGGGCCCTTGCTTCTTTTTGTTTTCAATTTTTTAATTGTATTTTTGCCGTCATCATGCACCCCCTCCTTTCTAATCAAACACCCCTTTCTTCACATTTCTGTTTTTATCGCCCCCCGAATGTGCGCCATGTCATCAGCTCAGGGGGGCGAAGGTCAGGGACCCGAGAGCAGGTGCAGTGCTCGCCCCGACGTCTAGACCGGGGACCGGGGATTGGGGACGGGGCGGGACACACTTCCTCCTGGGTCCCCACCTGGCTCTGCCCACCGCCGCTTGTCCCACTGGAGTCACAGAAGCTCCTACCCCCGCACCCACTGCGTCCTGCGTGAACCACGATAAACCACACAGGGCACCTGAGCCCTCAGGGTGTAGCCACGCTCACACCGGCACCCCGTCACGTGACCAAAGGAAAGCCAGTGCCACTCATGTTTCAAATTTTTTATTTATTGATTTTGAGAGAGAGATCAACTTGTCGTTCTGTTTATCTGTGCATCCACTGGTTGATTCGTGGATGTGCCCTGACTGGGGATTGAACCCACAACCTTGGCGTATCAGGACGAAGCTCTGACCAACTGAGCCACCTGGCCGGGGCGGTGAGTGCCGTGCGGACAGACGCTGCCTGCTCAATGGGACCTGTCTGGGCGTCTGGACAGAATATTCTGAAGCGAGGAAATGATTCGGGAGGGCGGCCGTCTGTGTCAGTTAGGTAGGCAGCAGAGGTTAACTCGCCCGACTTCCCCCGGAGGTCGATGCCCCCTCCCGGGAGGGGCTGCGTGGGATTTTAGCCGCGTGTTCTCGGCGATGAAGCCAAGACCTCAAGGCCCAGGTGACCCATTACTGCATCCCTAGGACCCACGGGCTGCAGATGCACAGACCTTTGTTCTCAGTCACAGTGCCCCGGGGCCATGGAGGTGACGGGAAGAATGGAGTGACATTATCTAAGGAAAATGACGTCTTGGGAGTCCTTCCCTGGTCTGGCCACAAGCTGACCACATGGCCAGAGTGGCAGGACCGCATCATCTTTTCACTCATGTCCAGCGGGTCAGTGACCGGCACATCTCTGGCGACCTCGGGGCACCCAGAAAGAGCCACAGAGGACACTCGGACCAGCAGACGCCTCGGCACGGAGTCAGGGTCCAGGAGCATTTACAGAAATGGACCTGAACCCTCGGAGACACGGGACCCCCGGCCACACACTCGCTTCCACCTCTTCAATTATTCATGCAGGATGGGAGCTCGTCACTTGAAGCAAAATCTCACCAACCAGTGACTGCTCATGTCTACAATCCCTCTTCCCGCAGGATGCAGTGTTTTCTTAAGAGAGAAGAAGAAAAAAGGAGTAACCGTGAGAGAATGTTTTCCCTTCTCGTTCTGTCGTTGCCGGCAGCTCTGGTCAAGTTCAGCGCTACAGGTCTCTGGGCAAGCCACACAATCGCACAGAAAACACAAGAGCCCATTTGTCGTCCCCCCCAATTCATATGTCTCCCTCTCATCAATATTAATGAAGTTCCGAACCAACGTTGAGGGGATAATAGGCCCCCATTAAAATCCATTTGTATTCATGAGGTTTTTTAAAGAAATGCTGCTCTCCCATCATTTCTTCTGAGGCGGGGACTCAGTGATCGTCTCCATGTCAAAGATATTTCAAAGACGGTTGACTAACTGCAACGAGAGCCCAATTAAAGTTTATTTCCAACAGTTTCCATGAAAACTTGACAGCAAATTGACCCAATTTCCCCCTAAATCCACTTTTTATTTGCCCCGTTAATCTGTAGCTGGTACATCAGCCAGAAAGCGCACGGAGACCCCTGTTTTCCGCCTGTTAGGCCTTGGGGTCTGGGCTCGCCGGGCTGACAGCTGCCAACCTGGGCGTCATCTGTCCTTCAAGGAGGCTCCTCAGCCTGGTGAGGTCGCCCCACTCGGGATCTGCCGCGTGGCCGCTGGACGCACCGGCTCGGCAGTAAAGCCACGCGGGGCTGTGCGATGCCGAGGGGCGGCCGCCTCTGATGGAGCGCGCGCTCGACACACACCTGCGCGCGCAGGGACCTCTCTCTGCGCACCTCCCTGCGAGCTCCGGGCAGCCGGGCTGCGAAGCCAGGGCCGGGGTAGGAGTGGGCGGTGGGGAGCAGGCAGCTCCCGTCTGCGGGAGGTTACGGGCCCCTGGCGCTGGCGCTCTTCTGGATTTTCCTATTACAGCGGCGATGGGCGCTTTTAGGGAACATCCCACCCTCCTTTCAGAACGCGAACGAAGAAGCCCAACGTCCCCGAGAACGGACCACGCGGCGCAGAAGAGGCGGCCTGGTTTTCAAGGCCGCGCCGCTGTGTTTCCTAGGACGCAGCGCAGGTCCCGTGGCGTGGGCGTGGGCGTGGGCGTGGGGCCCAGCCTGGCTGCCCGGGACGAGTGTGGCCGAGAGCGTCCGAGTCTCCGCGTTGGAGAGTCTGCAGACCACGGTGGCAGGGGACACCCGCAAAGTGCGCCCAAACCGTGACGTTCCCTGAAAGGAGGGTCTGCAGCCTAGGCCAGGGGGCCCTGAGCAGGCCGACCCCGCCTCGAGGCGGGGAAGCACCACGGAGAGAACCGCGGGTCTCAGGGCGCCGGGAAAGGGCTCCGAGCCGCGTCTCTGCAGGAGGGGGCCGGGCTGCAGGGGGCGCCATTCTGGGGCAGAAGCCGTGTGGGCAGCAGGGCGCAAGTTACGGTGCGTTACCGATTGTAATTACGGTATAGTACCAACCACGCACGTACAGACAGTGACAGATACCTTTGGGCGGATCTGCATTGCTTACGCGCACACACGCAACACATGTCTTTCATTTCAATGCTTGGATATGTGCGTGAAATGTGAAACTACATATAGAAAAACTCGCTGCAATACACAGAAGTCTTAGAGACATTAAACTGAGTGTCGGTAATTTCAGAGGCTGAATGCCATAGAGTAAACGGGACAGATGGGAAGTCTTGACGCTGGCCTTGACCCCTGTCACTTTTTGGATAAAATCCATGACCTCTGTGAAGTGACCTGTGGGGACACAGCAGAGTGACAACCAGCGGGAAGACCAGAAATTTCCATCGGTTTCTGTGCATCATTTTTTGACTTGCATGGAGTGACCAGTTTGCCGGGCACTGGGCTGAGTGACCAGTTAAAGAAATGGGGGACATGGGTGTGCCCTGGACGATTCCAGAGAGAGACAGAGAGAGAGAACAGAGCCAGTGGGCCTCCCCAAACAGTGCTCTAGCAACTTCTTTTGAAATCCTCCTCAGCAGAACTCACCAAAAAACAATAAAAAATTAACGTCTAAAGAAGGACAGAATCAGCGGAGAGGGACGCACCACGCCCCAGATTCTGTGCAGCCTTTTAACCGGCACTGGATAGACCAGAAAAGGGACTTCAGAGGGGGATGGAGAGGGGTGTGGTCGGTCTGAACAATCCATTTGCTAAAACGTTGGTGCCTGGCAGTTGAAATGAGTTGGAGTCGCTAGTTACAGGACTGCTGAAAGGCAAATATAATTAATGTTTCCAGAGAGAAAAAAGAAAAACAACTAAAATCAATACAGTTTCTTTCTATTCAGCCTTTGATTTTGCAGCTAATTACGTTTTACAGAACAAGCAGCTTCGCCTCCTCGGTCCTGCCCTTGATTGCCGAGCTGTGCGTCCTGTGGAACCTCGGCGGCCGGAAGAGCAGAGCTGGCGTGGTGACGGTGCTAATTAAGGCTGTACTTAGCTGCTTGACTATAAATCGCCGAAGAATCCCCACAACTTGTCCCTTTAATTTTTTTCTTATTATGGGCATCAACTGGTGTTTGTACTTATTTTTTAATTGAACTTATTGGGGTGATGTTGGGTAATACAATTATCCGGGTTTCAGGTGCACAGTTCTGTAACACACTGTACATTGCATGGGGTGTTCAGCACCCCAAGTCGAGTCTCCTTCCATTGCTATTTTGCCCCCCCCGTACCCCTCCCATATCTCTGACCCCCTTTCCCTCCGGTCTTCACCGTGCTGTTCTCTGCATCTATGAGGGTTTTTTTGGGGGGGGGGCTAAATCTCTTCACCTTTTCACCCAGCCCCTTTCCCCACTGACAGCTGACATGCACAATTTTGGAAAACTATGACTTCTGCAGGCCAAGAAAAATAGGGAACCATGACCCTCTAACCTACAACATGCAAGAAAACTGGGAAACAATGACATTTACTTATTTATTTTTGCATATTTATGCTGATTTACCACACTTTCTACCATAACCCGTTCTGTGACTCACGCGATTATTTTGTTTTTAACCCTATAAAGTTGTGTTATTGGGGGGAAGGTTTGGACTATTGTAAAAACCTTTCACAAGTGAAACAGTGTCTTAAGTAAAAGCGACAAAACAAAACAAACGAGCATTTTCATAAAATATGTGTAATTTGTTTGCAAGCTCTGTAGTAAATTACATGTTTCGTGGCGATTTCAGTTTGCATATTCAACACCTAGGAAACACGGTCTCCAGGAGACGTGGACCTGTGGCTTTTGATTACAACTTCACATTTTTTATTCTTTCTGAGAAATATAAGGCCCGAAGGCTTGTCATTAACGCAGTGTTTTTCTAGTGTTTTAAAATTATTTCCAAATGCAGAAAGAGGTCGCATGCAAGTACTTGACGTTGCATTTTGTAACCCTGAGGAAGACTTTATCTGAAGTGCTCTCAGGAGCCGGGCGGAGGGAACCCTGGGGTTCTGGGTCTTGTCGTGTTCACAGATTTACCGTGGACAGCCTGCTCTTCTGTGAGCCCCGGGTTTTCCCAACAGAGGGGTCGGAGGGGGGTCTGGGGGTGTTGCCACGCAAACTGTGTGTGTGTGTGTGTGTGTGTGTGTGTGTGTGTGTGTGTGTGTGTGACCTGGAAGCATGGAGTTGCCCGGGAGCTCATGAGAAATGCAGATTCTCTGTGTAAGTCCCAGGCTGACTGAACCGGAACCTGCATTTCGATACTCCCCTCCCCGCCCAGGCTGTCCCTAGGTTCGGAGTTTCTTCATGTTCTGTATTTCGGCATCGCCTGGTGTGCCTTCTCCCGAATTCCAGTGAGGAGGCGAGGCTAGGACCCGGCGCGGCCAAGCTGGAAGCTCGGGGTCACCAAGTGAACTCGGCCGACGAGAGCCCTGCACATTCGGGCAGACAATATGCTTCCTCACTAATGGTCCTTTGTTACAGAAAATAATTTGTACTGGATGTTGAGCCCCGTCTAAAAACGGGAAAACTTAAGCTCCATTTTCCACGCCTCTGTTTTTAATTATCATTTGACAAAAGGAATAACCGCCCCACCCCTTTGATTTGCCAGGACCTTATCCGGGCCCCACCTGCGGAGCCCAAGGCACTCGGCGCTGCTGACAAAGTGCAGGGGAGGCAATTACGGGGCTGGCTCGCGGGCCCCCACGGACGCCAACAAAAGCAGACGATCGCCTTTGTACTGGAAATAAAACAAAAATACATTAAGCTACCAACTGTAAAGGTTTAAGAAAGCCACATCCAATTATAGGCGAACAGATTCCCCTCGCAAAGAAAAGCAACGAGAAAACGGTCTGGGAGTTGTAAAGGCCAGAGTGTGCCTGGTCCCTGCTGCGCACCCTCGGGGGCGTCACCGAAGCAGAATTTCACGGGCGCCGCCGATTTCCACGGAAGGTGACAGGGAGGAGGGCAGCAGCAGGCTGCCCTGCCGAAGCCGGAAACCAGAGAGCTGTGATGAGCTCCCGGCTGCGGTCAGGCTCGCGGAGGGCGCGTTGCCTCGGACAGTGCGCCTGCCTCTGCCTCGGGCGCGTGTCCACTCACAGGAAGTGGGGGCGGACCCCTGCGGCCAGCACGGAGGTGGGGGTCGGTGCCTCCCTGTTTCAGGAGGAAGGAACGTGCAGGCCGACCTGGAAGACCGACGTCAGCAGAAACAGGGTGGAGAGGGACTGAGGAAGTGGACAAGGGCCTCTGTGCAGGGTTGGGCCCTCTGTGCTTTGGGCTGAACGTTGCCCTTCATGCGCCTAATTTCATCATCATCTTGACAGACCCGAAAACAGGCTTTCCTGCCCCTCCTGTGCAGGCCCGGGCTCTGAGGCCTAGATGGGTGGCTGACCGCCAGCACTTGCTTGCAGAGCAACCCAGGTCTGATCCCAAAGCCGCTGGCTGGGGTCTCTGCGCGGCGGGGACTCTGATGGTGCTCGGGCCCGAAGGGGACTCATGCGTTTGTGGATGGGGAGGCCCAGGCCAAGCAGTGTGACTGGGGTTGGTTCCAGGTCTGAGACGAAGCTGCCGAGGAGACTTGGTCGATTAGGGAAGAGTGTTAGCGTCTGAAGAGAGCGGGGATTAGCAGAAGGACCACACACTACTCAGGGGCTGAGAGGAAGACGAGGGTGAGCAGGATGGAAAGTGGTGTCCCGGGAAGCACAGGGGAGCCCCCTTGTGAAGGGAAGCCCCCTCCTGCACAGATGACCCTCGGGCCCCGTATTCTGGCTCTGGGGTCTTCATGCGAACTTCCGACCTTCAGTGTGGTCTCCACGGTGGGCGGGCCCTCCATCCTTCCTCTCCCGGTGACTTGATAACTGGCGTTTTGGTTTACGGCACAGTGGCGATTTCAGGTTTTCTGAGTAAACCTCTTTGAGTTTAACTGAAGCCGGACGCCTCAATCAAAGATGCCGGTGATGTCACACGGAGGGTTAACAGTGGGGAGGGAGGGGGATGGGGGAAAGGCACAGGGAATAAGAAGCATAACCGGTAGGAACAAAACAGACGGGGGTGGGTCCAGAATGGCATGGGAAATGGAGAAGCCAAAGAGCTTACATGTACAACCCGTGCACATGAACTGAGGTGGGGGAGTGCGGGTGGGAGGGGGGTGCAGGGTGGAGGGGAATAAAAGGGAGGAAAAAATAGAGCAAATGTAATGGCATAATTAATGCGATATATTAAAAGAAACTTAAGATGAAAAAAAAAAGGAGCCGGAGATCTCTGGGTCCGAAGGGCTGGGTGCCAGGTCTCAGACCCTGGTCCTCACCGGGGAAGACGCCTTGAGGCCCTGCCCCTGGGCCCTCACCATCTCCCGTGTGGTTCCTGCAGAGGGAGCAAGGGCTTTAAGCTTTCTCAGACCAGCCCCCTCACTGGACAGAGGAGAGAACCAGGTGGAAAGGTACGGAACGAGTCTGCCCAGGTGAGCGGTACATGGGGCTCGCGTCCGGCTTCTCCGTGTCCGCTCTGCAGTTACCTGGCCCCCCGGCCTCCGGTGAGCCGCCTCCCCTCACCTTTCACGCGCTAACCAATGGCTGCAGCTTCCCGGGCAAGTGTGACGGAGCCGTCCCAGTGTCGCCGGTTGTTTTACTGTTATTTCAGTTGGGGGGACCCCAACGCGGGGTCTCGGACAGAGGGGGGTAACAGGGTCAGGGAGAGAGGATTAAAAGGGGGTGGGATAGAATTGTGGAATGTTTTGAAGGAGAAGGCAACAGAATTTGCTGAGAATCGGATGTAGAGGAGGAGAGGGGAGGAGGGGGCGACGGGGGGGGCTGTCCAGGTGAAGGGGGCTTGGCGGTTGGTGACACGAGGGGCCTGTGCACCAAACACACGGGGGTCTCAGGCCGCAGGTGGTGACTGAGTCTGGCGTTGGGAGAGGGTCAGGGCAGGAGATGCCAAGTCGGCGGTTCTGGCCCATAGATGGTGTTGGAGGTGACGCGGAGTGGGGTCTCCCAGGGAGCTACGATGAAGAAGAAAGACACGGGGGTCACTCCATGGCACCCAGCGTCCCATGGTGAAGAAGAGCTGACAAAGGAGGCTAAGAAGGAACGTGCTGTCCTGGGAGCCAAGTGGCAGAAGGAGGGACGATGAGCCGTGTCCTGCCGAGTCCAACAGTGCGGGCGGAGGCTCGGTCACTGGCTCTTGAACCCTGGCGGTGACTGGTGACTCATCCACAGTGACAGTGACCTGAGGCCGCAGGGAGTGGATTTAAGAGGGAGAGGTGGAAACTGCGTGTACACGCCACCCTTTGGGGGAGTTTTACCATGAAGAGGAGGAAAGCGTGCAAGATGGCACCTGGTAGGACAAGTGGAGGTTAGAGAAGGCTGTTAAAAGTTTTGAAAAATGTGGGACCAGCGTGTTTATCCCGACGAGAAAGGCCCAGGAGAGGGCAGGCCGGCTGCTGGGCCGCCTGTTCCAGGTGGGCCGGGTGAAGTGGGGGCCCGGCCCCGGCTCGCTCTCCGACCACGTTCTGAGAGAGAGGAGTGTGCAGCGCGTCCGGCAGAGGACTCGCATGTCCTGACCTCTCCCCACGGGAAGAGGCGTCTCTAGGTGACGTTCTGGGCGGCCGTGGGGCTGATTCCTTTGCTCTGCGATGCATCACTGTGGTCTCCACAGAGGCAAGCGTCTTAGGGTCTTCTCATGAGTTAGAGGATAACGAAGCATGCAGGGCTCTGTCTGCGGAACTGCTCCAATTTGTATAAATTCAGCCGCCTTTAATGGCATTCTTTCTTCTTGAGGATGTTGCAGAATTTGAGAATATGCTAGTACTTCTGTGGAGGCTTTGCTGTGGAGAATAAGGGAATGCAATACAATGTATTTTCCCCTCAGTGTGTTTCAACAGAAAGATACTAAGTAGTATGTTTACTCGATTAGCAGTCATTTTTCTTTCACGGCAGGTATTACTTTATTACGGTCATACACTGATCTGTACATTTCAAAGCAACAGGATACTTTTGTCCAGAAAAACTCTAACTGTAAGCTCCCTGCAGAGAACAGATCACAAGTGCTATTTCTTTTTGGATACTTGTCTTTTTGGAAGTTGCCACTGAAAACATTTATTCAATAAAAATCAATTAATGAGTTCTTTTGTGAGCACCAAAATTGAATTCTGGAGCTAAGACGGCAGCCTCAGCTGCTGTCTGCCCCCACCCCCACTGTGTCACCAGAATATTGATTTATTGACTCTCATGTTTGTTCTGGGTAAACCATCTCAGGAAAATCGTGGGTCATGCAGAGAAGTAGCTGCCATGGATGGCTCGAGTTTAAACCACTCGCTCTGTAAACCTCCGGGTGGTCGAGGAGAACACAGGACATTTGCAGCATTCAGGGTGGATGAAACTCCCCCAAGGGGTCACTGGTAATACCGCTCTGCCCGTTAAACGTGTTCAAACGAAGCGGACATCCAGAACACAAAATCTGGGAGCTCCCCCGCTAAATGGAACGCTGCATCGAGACCACGAGCCTAGATCGATGTCTCCTTCCCATTTATTGCCGTCACAGGTTCCTTATGCTTCAAAAAGTTCTTAAAAACTCCTTTTCCTTTGCTCTGCTCCAGTCTGCTTTCTTTCACTTACTCCGATTCCTACCGGTGCCAGGCCCTGGAGCACCTCACTTTCTTCCGTCAGTCACTTGCGTGGTGTCGTCGGAGCAGGTGCGGTCTCAGACCAGCATCTGTGCCTGTGCCCCTCCTCCCGACGGATCAGTGCCCGGACCCCGGGGACGAGCCCGCCCTGGCCTTTGTCCTCCCGCCAAAGGCCTGTTCTCCGTTCAGAGGGCCCACATTTGTCATTACTTGCTGTTTCAGTCTCGGTGACAGGATGCCTAGCCAAGGCAATCTAGAACATTTCCTTGGAGGGCTTTCTGAGTGTGGTGCTTTTAATGTCCTAGTAAAACTCAGTCCGGTACCTCGACTGAGTTTGTTACTCACTGACATGGCTTCAAGTCTGCAGGTGTTTGCTGAGGCCTGTATTCTGAAATTTCACTGTGCGTTCTACTTTCTCCTTCACCTCTTAAAGGTTGCACCATATTTTTCAGTAATCAATCATTCCTAGCCCTGGCTGTGACTCAGTGGGCTGAGTGCCGGCCTGCAAACCAAAGGGTGGCTGGTTCGATTCCCAGTCAGGACACATGCCTGGGTTGTGGGCCAGGTCCCCAGTAGGGGGCACTCGAGAGGCAACCACACATTGAGGTTTCCCTCCCACTCTTTCTCCCTCCTCCCCCTCTCTCAAAATAAAATAAAGAGAATCTTAAAAAAAAAATCAGCCATTTCTTTTGGAGGAAAGTACTGAGGGTGGGTGATTTATATCTAGGAAGTTAATGAGAGATCTAGGAAAGTCAAACAAGAGACAGTGAGGTTTTACGGCCAACGTAAAGTTCGTAACTGCACCGCCTTCTACAGATCATCTGCAGCCGTTTAGACACGGGGCGGCCACATGCAATAGGGTAGGCTGGAGAGCAGGCTAGAATGAATGGATTCCTCCCTTGTTCACCCCCAGCCATGGCAAGTGTCTTCCGGTCAGTCCTCACCTCTCCTGCCTCCCACAGCCTTCGCCCCTGGGCCCCTCCCCCCTCCACCCCCCCGTGGACGTGGGAGGCTGGACCTCCGCACAGGACACTCTCGTCCTCCTGCTGACTCCTGGTGGTCTGTCCCGGGTCAGCATTCCATGTCTGAGCCGCCACTGAATGGCTCGAGTCACAGGCAGCTCCAACCACCAGGAGCCGCTCTGCCGTAACAAAAAGTCACGTTATTCTACCCGAAAAAGTCCTGTGGGCAGACCGCAAGGCTGGAACTCAGTGCACAAGATCGCTTTTCCGCCCTGCTTTTCTGAACTCGGCACTTGACCGTGCGTCCTCACCTCACTTGTCCCCAGGGAGAGCGGGGACTGTCCTGACTAACCGGGACGCCACGCGGCTAGCTGGGGAATGTCTACAGCACTTTACGTTTGCCGCGTCAGATGAATAGTAACATCTGAAATGTTTTTTTAATAAAAAGAAGTGGGCAGTTTTGAACAAGTCTGTTTTTTCACTTGGTCTGTCAAGATTTGCCACATGTCGTCCCCACAAATAACTGTACTTAGAAAAAAAGAAAAAAGGCCTTTGGAATGGCGGGGAGTTCACCGAGGAGCCCTCACATGTGACAGAATTGTGTGCAGAGTCTGAACGTGTTTTCAATTTGAACCTGGCCTGGAAAACGACGCTTGTGACACTTCCAGTGGCCTGAAGTGTTTTGCCAGCTTCAGGTAGAGCTGCCTTGTACGAAGTCTCCCGAGTCTGCCAAGAAATACCAGAGGGGGACAATTAATAGCATGGCAAATCCAAGGTAATTTGCTAATTTTACTGTCTGAGTACATTTCTCAACTTTCTTAACGTGAAAAGAATATTTTACAGAAACTGAAATGAGCTCATACCGAGATTACAAAGTAAATGGAAAAGTAGTTTACGGGCAGTGTTTGCCTAATACCCCGCTCTGGGGTGTTACTGTGGCGTTTTCCTCAGATGGCACAAGCGCCGTGGCAGACGGTTGTGTGGGCTTTGGGGAAGGGACTGACCTGGCCCCCCAGTCCCCCTGTCCCCCCCCCAGCAAAGTCGGAGGCTGAGGGGGCTGCAGGAGGAAGCGGCTTTGCAGCAAGAATAGCTCTTCAAGCTCGCAGACCGCGTCCGTGGAAGCTGTCTTTCACAGCGAGCTTGATTTTCCCGTAAGTAAATCTGCAGACTGAAATCAAACACCTTCTTAAGACGTAAAAAGAAAAGATACGGTTCAGAAACTTAAATCAATGTAATTTGACTTGAACGAGCGGCTCTCTCGCATCTGGGTCTGGGTCAGACGCACTGGGCCACGTCAGAAAGGTGGCGTGTGGCCCTCGCTGCCTCTGCCGGGTTGCACGGCGCCCCCTGTGGACGTGCTGCGGGGGTGACACCCTTCTCCTGTAGGGGAGCGCACGGCGGAGTGACAGAGCGGGTACCAGCCTGTCCTCTGCTCCTGCTGTGTTTCTGTGAGACTAAATCTCCCACGTTTTCCACGGGGGTGTGAGGGGTCCTTCCTCTTACTGGGTTCCCGTTGAGCCACTTCAGTTACTTCAGAACCTGTTGGTTCTCGGTCCCTTTGCTGCCCACACGGGCGACTTATTTTGACTCCCTGGCAGCTTGGGTTTGGGGCCACCTCCCCCCGTCTGAGACCAGCCCTCGTCTCCAGCCCAGGGTTCACAGACAGTCCTCTTCGGGGTCGCTGGTGTGGAATCCAGGGCTGCCTTCCTGGTGCGCTGACCCTTTCCCGTCCCGTGTCCTGCCCAGGGGTTGACGTTTGGTTGCCAAGGCTCGTTGTCTGAGTAACAGCCCCCACCCCCAGGTTAAAAGCCACATGCATCCCTGGTTGCCAGGTTCTGACCTGCCCAGATCTGCGTCCCCACTCTGTCCTCGGGCCTGGAGTCCCTCGATGAGTTCATCTGAAAAACCCATTCGGCCTGGTCTTGCCGCCCTCACGTCTGCTTTGCTCAACTACTGGGCCCGCCCTGGGAGTCGGGAGTTGGGCAGGTGCTGCAGGGAGTCATCCAGTCCCCATTTCTGCGTTCCTGGGGCTCTGAGGGGCGGGAGTCAAAATCCCGCAGACGGCTTAGCTCTCGAATGGAGAATGAGGGCCCCTTGGGTCTCCTGGGGCCAGTTACGCCGGAGTTGCCTCTGGTAGGGTACGGAATCCGCCGTGTCCACGGGGTGCCCGGTGCCCTGGTGAAGGTGCAGGGGGACGGACTGATCCGGTGTACGGGGGAATGAAGGATGGAGGCACTGCTGGGGGGCATTTGAACCTTTGTTTGTTGCCCCCGGTGAGGTGGCAGCAGCAGAGGGGACCACAGGGCGGCCCCGGTGAGGGCCTCCCAGTACCAGGCCCGGGGATTTGGCCAACAGGGAGCAGAGAGCGCTGTTTGTGTGATGGCCTGGTCAGCGTGCGGGGCTGCGGGTGAGAACTGTGGTGCCACGGGGACCGTCTTAGACGGTTTGCTCCTCACTGCGGTAGCGACTCGTCGATTCCACGAAGACTCAGCTCGTGCTCACTCTCAGGGGTCTGCCCGGAGGGGCTCGTCATCAGCTTCTCCCCGGTCACCGCAGACGGGCTCTGAGTCACTCTCTAAGTCCTTGCTGCTCACTGGAACTGCTCTGCGTCACCTCTTTCCTGCCTGACATGGAACTGGCCCCTCTGAGGAGGACCTCAGCGTCTCCTGGGCACGTCGGGGGTCCCTGCTCCGGACCCTCTTCCTGTGCAGGAGGCAGGAGCCCAGTCTGGTATGCAACTGGGTTTTCCTGAGACCCAGTGTGTTACTTCTCCGAGTGAGGGTTGCGTGTTATGGTTGAGAGAGGACAAAATTGCCTTTTGGGCCAAATTAGCTTATGCTGCCAGATACAATTTTATGTATTTATAGAGCTACTTCCCTTACCCTTCCTCCTCTAAAGCCCCTGCCCTTGCGTTCCCCATCAAATAAAAACAGTAACATCTGTTTCATACTTGAGAGCTGATACAAATCACTTCATGTGCAACATCTCATTTAAGCTCAACCACTCTTGACGTGCCCACGAACATATCCAAACAATTAAAATGTTTGAGGATTAAAGGTGGAGAGTCCAAGCACTCCGAGTCTCCCCGCCTAGATGACAAACATCTGGCCTGGCCCCCCCGCCCCGAGGGGCGGGAAGGTGGACAGAGCGTCTTTGCCGCGGCCCACCTTGCTCAGCGGTTCCTTCGCTGACCCCGGCACACCGCCCGTGTCCGGCCGTGACCGCCTGGGCCTCTCCATGGTTTCTTTCCCCGAGTCGTCAAAACACACGCGCCCCGACTTTGCCCTCCTTAATCTGCCCGGGGCTCAGGGCTGCCTGTAGAGAAGGCTCTAGGTATTCGCCTCTTGGAAGGGAAGTCCCAGAGGTCCTGTCTTAACCAGAAGAAGTAAGCCAGTCATGCCGGAGTTTCAGGTCCAGCGACAGGTACCATGGAGAGAGAGAGCCCCCCCCCAACGCAGCCGGGAGGCGGCGGCCCCTCCCCGCCCCCGTGTGGGGCCGGCTCTGGCTGGGGGGCTCAGCGCGGATGAAACGTCCAAAGACTCAGTCGAATGCTGTGCTCCTCGCACGCAGCTTCCCATGGGTCACAGGCTGAGGGAGACGCCCGTTTGGAAATCATTTTCACCTTTACAGGTAAATTCCCAAGGTGCACTCTGACCGCTGCGAAGCCCAGCGCCACCACGGGAGCACGCACAGGCTCGGGGGTGCTTCTGGAAATGACGCTGACGTGAGCAGGACCCTCGGTCTGGGTTCTCGAAGTCACGTTGCCGACCCTGGAGGGGAAGTGCCTTCATGTCTGTAACCTCCCGGCAGAGTAACGCTGCGGACACTAAAGGCCCCCGTCGTTTGAGTCAACCGCAGGGGCAGGCAGGGTCCCCGCCTTTCCGATGAGGAGCCCGAGGCACAGCGGTGCTCGGGTCCGGCCCCCGTTTAGCGCAGGACTGGGCTGGGGCCGGGCGTCCACACCTCTCAGACAGCTCGGTGCGTCCTCAACCGCATCGGCAGCGTGGACAGAGAGGGGACCGTCCTGCACCCTGCCCTGACGACTGTCTACACCCGCCGCAGGCTTCTGTCTACGCTGCCGCTCTCTCTCAAACCACCGTCCCCTTCCTTAAGTTCTCAGTAGCGGTGACCTCAGGGAGGCACTGTGCCTACTTCCCCTTCTCGTTCTGAGGATAAAACAGGGCACCTCGCACAGGGAGCAAACCGCGTACACTATATGCTGTTTCAAGAATGCAATTCAGACGTCTCTGCCCCTGCGCTCCGAGAAGGCAGAGACCGGATCTTAAGTTTGCCCACGGCTTTCTCCTTAGGTGCTAACGTCCCAGTCATCTGCGGAACAAAGGGATAGACAAATGCACGGGTCAAGCAAGACACCTGAACCACTACACATCCCTAGTCACTTGGAGCCCCAGCCCAGGTGACAGTCGAAAGTCTTGTTCATCGTTCACCTAGGGGTGTTTGGCAGAAAGCAATTTGGCATCGGTGAAAATGACTTAATTTTATACTGAAAACAGGGGTTTTCTGACTTGCACTGAAGGTCGCATCACAGTGCATTTGATTTCAAATGGTCTGTTACTCTGTTTTATATTTTCTGTCCTTATAATTGGAGAGCGGAAGTCAGTCCCATTTGCTGAGAGAGATGAGACAGGATTGGAAGTTATTTCTCAGAACAGATTTGAATGTTCTTCTGTCTGGCTCTCCCGTCATCACAGTTTTCTCCGGTTGCTGCCCTTCCTCCAGCCTGTGTTCCCGCCCCCGGGGGCACATCTCCGGGGGCAGATCCAAGGGGGTGAGAGGTGGATGATAATGGAACTCACTCACTCTCCACCGGAGACACTACTCTATGGCGCTTTATCGGGTTTGGACTCAGCCGGCCCCGGCCGCTGAATGCGTGCCCTGTTGGCCAGCCAATGGCCAGGCGAGTTAGAACTGGGCTCGTCCAGCTTGGGGGCTGGACCGCGGAGCTGCTTCTGGCCGGGTCCCTCAGATGACACCTCTCCACCTTGTTTACTGTCCCAGCAAAGCTGGGAGAAGAGCGCCAGGCCGTGGAAGGGGTTACGCCGATGCCCGGCTGCGGGCTGCCATCCTGGGTGTCTGCTGGGTGCTCAGAGCAGGGTGCCCTCCTCACGGTGCCCACAGCTCCGGGGAGGGCTCCCCGTGCATTCAGGTGTGATTTCTCGAACCAGCCCATGGGGTTTGTTTTCCTACCCAGCCCGCCACTGGTGCTTGGGCTCCGGAGAGTGGCCAGTGTTGCAGACAATTCCCTGTGGCAGCATTCACTTCATTTTTGGTGTTGACGGCAGGGCAGGCGGCCAGGAGGCCAGCTCAGGGCAGATTCCAGGCGCAGGCCATGTAGGAAAACGTGTCTAAAATTATTACCGCGAACTGCCTTCAAAGAATTGTTCTGATTGTCTAAAAATATACAAATGGAACTTACTCTAATGATTTCATTCTTTGGAGGATTTCCTCTCTGTTTCTGTCAGGGTTTAAAAAAAAAACCACACCGACAATGAAGAGAAAACTGTTGCCAAAACCCCTTATAATACGTGTGTTCAGCTGGTCCAGCGCGGTGGAAAATTACATCTAGGATTTGGAGGATCACCCCATCCATCTCCTGGGCCATGTTAGCATAACCACGGCTTACGTGCAATAAAATCTCTTTCTTTGATCAGCATGCACAGACTTTAGAATAGAGTGGATTCTAGAGATGTTCGGGGAGAGAAGAACCCAGGCTGTTTGGGGCTTAGGCTCACACGAAAGCTCGTTTTCCATCCCAGGCACTTGGAGCCGGGGCTGCAGCGATTTCTGTCCTGCTCTCCTTGGACGCCATTACTCCAGAGTTATCTGTTACCTGCCAGATCGATGGCCTCGCCCCTGCTATCGATGTAGATCATCGAGTGGGGAGGCAGTGTTGACACCGCCCTGCTGTGCGGGCGCTGGGCCTGGGGACATGTGTCCTGACACGTGTCCCCTCAAACTACCAACTTCATTAAACATCGTCGTGGTGGCCGCTCAGCGCCGTGGACCGGAGGCTGGGTGGGACGTCTTGCTGAGCAGGAGTGCCGGGGTCCTGGCGGTGGCCTCTGACTGCACACCCAGAGGTGTTTGATCGGAACAGGGGCGGAAACAGCTGGCCTCCAGGTCCTGCGTTCACATTGGTCTCCCTGCCCCGGACAAGGAGCTTTCGGAGACGCTCAGCCAGTGCTCGTCCGCCTCAGGTTCGATGGCTGACCACGTGGACGGCGTTCCCGGCTTCTCTTCCTGACAAATGGGGCCTACTGTTCAAAAACCAGGTTAAGACGGATGCCGAAAATGTAATGTGGCCCCTCAGAAACAGAAATCTTGACCATAAGCCAGGACTTTCCGGCCGTCCTCGTCCTCGGGAAGCCTTGGCATGGAAGGGCTTTCGCCCCGTACGGGGGCTTCCCTGCTGAGGGCCTCCCTCAGGGGACGTTTCGTTCAGTCTGGCCGGGACGGTCCCAGTGCCCTTGTTCCCGCCTCTAACCCTGGTCTGCGTGGTCCTGTGTTCTAAGTGGGCCCCACAGGTTCAGGCCAAACGGCCTCATTTTCTCGGAAGAGCAAAGCATTGGAAAGGTGGAGAGCAGGGAAAATATCGGAACTGAAAGTAAGAATTAAGACTTCCTCTCTAACACTTACAATCTTTTGAAAACTTTATCGTTTTTTCTGTGTTTAGAAAGGGGAAGATGAAAACGGACTTTTGCAACTAACAGGCGCACAGTGGGACCGCCAGCCGGTGAGCGTCTGCTTTTGCCTGTGGAGTTGGACTTCACAGTGGTGACTCCGGTGTCGTTTCCACTCAGAGTAGTTCCCCCCACCCCCCCTGTTTTCTCCATTTGTCCACAGCCCGACAGATCGAGCACAAATGCAGCATCCTGGTAGCGGTCACGCCGCTGTTCAAACATCGTTTTCAAGAAGTGAAGTGTCACAGCAAAAAACTGTAAATTAGTCTCAGGAAACATGTGAACGCATTTCTTTTCTCTTTTTCATCATGAGATATTTGGGGGGACTGAATTGGGTCACACGAGCAGACAGAATACCCTTTGTCCGCTCGCCTGTCTTTGGAAGGTGCGTTTATTTTCTCCTTTCGGTTGGAAGTGCAGTAAAAAACTCCGTGCTGCTTACTGACGCTGAGCCGAAGGTCCCTCCCCGGAGCAGTGTGCTCATTTAACAGAGACGAGGAAGTTATTAAGATCCACTGAGGCCCTCGAACAGCTCATTTACCTGCTTTGCTTAAATGCGAGTCTGGAATTAGCTCCAGCCCAGAGAGAGGCTTATTTCGCAGCTAACAAAGAAGTGGGATTTTTCCGATAATTTTGCTTATCTGTTCAGAAATGAGCACAGAGCCACGTGGGGTCCCCGAGAGGAGGACCGCCTGCTCCTTCCTGCGCGGTGATGGAGAAGGGGCGATGAGCTGCATGGTAGCTGGTGAGTGTCTTCTCACCAAGCTGTGGGACAGCCTGATCCCAGAAAAACTGGGTCCTGAGATGGGGGTGAGGGGCACGGGGGTGGGTCCCGGGGGGTGAGCGGCGTGCAGGTAAGGACAGCCCCACAGGCTGAGAGATTTCTGCGTTCGGCGCCATGGGAGGGCCCGACCCTCTTCCTACGTCCGCCAGGTGGACATCACTGTAGCTATTCTCACACCTGAGGCTCAGACGGCTCCTTCACTGGCTCAAAGCACCCCCGTAATGATGGGCCTGGGGCTCCCATGTGGATTCTAGGATATAAGCTATCTTTCCAGCGAGGAAATTTGGGCATAAAACGACCAAACTAATGTACTAGATGCTCACAGTCTCACACGGGGGCTTAAGAGACGAGGAGAGTGCACGCGGGCCCGCAGCCCTGTTCCTTGCCGCGTCCCCCTCACTGTGCTCCCTCCGCGGCTGAAGGGCCCACTGCCCGGAGCCTGGGGCTGTGTTCCCCATTGTACAGCGCTTATTTAAATGCACGCCAGCTCATCCCTACGCCCTGGGCCCCTTGCTTTGAATCCAGTGGTTTAACACCTGAAGGAGGAATCTGCAGACGTCACCATGCCCTTCTGGAATTTGCTGCACAGTTTGGTGAGCTCTGTCCCTGGTGGTTCAGGAGTTCCCTCTCGTCTCTGCTACTTGTCCTCAGTGCTTGTCCGCCCTGCACTCGGCAGGTGTTCCGGATCCGGGATGTTGTCGGGGACGTTCGGGTGCCAGTTTTCTGGGTCTGTGACTTGAAGTTGCCTAGGAGTGGGGTGACCAGGGCTACACGGGCCCCCAGATAGACATCACAGGCACTCGGTGCTCCCACCGTGGAAAGCCCTCCTGGCCAGGTGTGCCGTCGGAAGATTTTCCCAGGACAAGTTTGATTCCAACCACACCCTGGTCAGTGGGTGGACGCTGCTGACGGCAGTTTGACTTGTAAACGTAGAGGGGGGGACGATGGCACCAACGGGCCAAGACGGCCAGCGGTCATTCCAGCGCAGCTGGGCCAGCGGCACAGCCACGAGCAAAGACGAGGAAGCATTTGTCACCGATACGAGCACAGCACCCGTCCAGGTTAAGAACGTGCAGAAAACCGTGTGATTTTAGTTATTTCAGTTAAAAATGTTCAATCTATGGGCTACAGTGCAGGAAAGGAGTGGTACCCCTCCACCGGGCACCCCAAACCCACCTCTTCCTCTCCCCCCAAGAAAACCATGTCACCCGTGAGCGGTGTAGCTGGGCAGAGTGGCTACTTAACGTCTGAGAGTTCACAGTCCTTCCTGAACGGCCAGTTTGCAAGTGCAAACGTCCTCACACACGGAACTAAGGAGTAAACCCTGCTGAGAGCTTCACCTGGGACAGCGTGACGGGTTCGACGTTGGGGGGGGACCTGCAGTGGGAGGCGGGCTCTGGACCTGAGGGGCGGCAGGGAGTGAAAGAGGAACGTGGGCCTGAGTGGGGGCAGCGGGGCAGGGAGCGCACACGTGGCCAGCGTCTCACGAGGGCGGCACTTTCAGCCGCCGCAACCGGCTGTGCCGCTTTCCCGGGCTGCGGCCCGGGCTGCCTTACATTCAGAGCACTCGTCCGCACTACGTTTCAGGAAAATCGATGCTGATGACTGGTTTTCTTTTTCTTCGCTACACAAACAATAATAAATCAAGAATAAGGGCCATCTAAAAATAAAAAAGTAAACACAATTTTCTCCGCGTTCATCTGCCTGTGCGATTTTGCATAATTACTCAGGCAGTGCTTTCTGGTCTTCCTCTCTGCGTGTCTCCTCTCGTTCGATGTTGTCCTCGCTTTTCGTGGCCTCATCGGAACTCGCTCTGTGACACGGAATCACTTACTCAGCTGTCCCTTTGTCCGTGACAGACACTCACCTGGTTACCTGGTGTCTGTGCACATGGCGCCGACTTCCCTGTTTCCCGTCCCAGCGGAGCTGAGGTGCTGTGCACACACGCACGCACACACACACACACACACACACACACACGCGTGCGTGCCTCCCATGCACTGCATCCCCGATCATGGAGGGGACTTCCTCAGCAAAGCCCCTCGGCTCCCGGTATTCCTTTGCTGGTCTGGGGTGGCTCGGGTGACAAAGGGCGGGCACCCTGACGTGTCCTTCACTAGCGGACGTGACATCAGGACGATGGTCAATCTCTCCGTGTCTCGCTTCCCAGGCCTGTGGGTTCAGCATCATCGCAGCCCCTGTACCCAACACTGAAGCATAAATAAGCTACTGCAGTAGAAGTTATAAGTCACTTTCTGAAGGCAGAGCGTGGGAGCGCTGGCACGTGGGCACATATGTGGCAAGAGCTCCATGTCACCTGGTCCCCGGGGGCCCATCGCTTGTGCGGTGCCAGCTTGTTGTCATCAGAAACAGCAGAGGACAGACGCCCCCACTGTGAGCACCCGTGGGGGGAGGCTGTGTGTGTGTCAGCAGGTGCCGGAGACCTCGACCTGTGAGAACTTCAGACCCAGGACCGCTAGTCTGTGTGACCAGGGAGATGCAGAGAGGTGACGTGAACTCGCTAAGTGGGCTCAGTAGGGAGCTCCCAGCTTCACTTTCTCCGAGGTGAATGTTCTTTCTTTGAAAAACAGCACAGATGGCCCTGGCTGGTGTGGCTCAGCAGAGTGAGCGTGGGCTGCAAACCAAAGGGTCGCCGGTTCCATTTCCAGTCAGGGCACATGCCCGGGTTGTGGGCCAGGTCCCCACTGGGGGGCGCTCCAGAGGCAACCACATGTTGATGTTTCCGTCCTTCTCTTTCTTGTTCCCTTGCCACCTTTTTAAAATAAATAAATAGATAACCTTAAAAAAAGAAAATGGGGGGGGGCTGGGATGGGAGTAAAAAACAGAATACTGTAGTTGAAAAATAATTAAATAAAAAAAATAAAATAACTCATGTTTTAAAAAAGCTGCACAGTTAATCCCTCAGTACAGTCTTGTCTGTCTGTGACCAGTCACTGAAAATGCAGTTCGGTGCATCTGCTCTGCACCAGGCACTGTTCCAGCTCCCCGGGAATTCGAGGAGCAAAACAGGCCAGTTTTAGTTTAGAAAAGATGGAAAAAGGTGCTTGGCTGCATTTGTCTGGGGGCAGGGGCCCCCAGCAGGCCCACAGGGACAGCAGGGAGGTCAGGCCTGGAGGAGAAGGGTCTCCGGGGAGGAGGCAGAAGGGCGGGGAGTCAGGGCAGGGAGTCCGGGCTGGAATCCTGGAAATGCCCCCTGTGCGGAGTCGGTGGAGGCGGACACAGCCCCACACCCTGGTCTCCGAGCCCACCTTCCGTCGGGGGTGCCGTGGGGGCCCCCCGCCTTTCCTGGGTCATTCACTCTCGGTCTGTGTGTGGAGCAAGTCCACAGACAGAGCTTTCACCGTGAATTCTCAGCTCCTCCCTCCTGTTCTGTGTGGCCGCCCGCTTTCCTGGAGCTGAACAGGGGGCCACTAACAAGTTGGGGCGCCTCTGAGAAAGAAGCCGCCACCACCGGTCTGCGGCGTGAATGGTTTTTCAGGACAACAAGCTGGCAAACAAATGCACATGAGCAGGGGCTTGTGTTCCTTCCCCCGCTTTGGTCAGGAGAATCCCGTCCCCCAGGACTGGAAGGAGTGCTCTTCTCTCTTTTCTCTCATTTCTCCTTTTCCAACTTCAGCTGCAAGGCCAGCAGAGGGTGCTGGCAACCCTGCGATGCAGAACCCGTTCAGGAAAGTCTCAAAGGGCCGGGTTCTGGGAGGGCGACTGCAGAAATGTGGGTGGTGGTTTTTTTGGAAGTTAAAACTGTTTATCCTATGCACGGGTGGAGCCTTCCCCACTGCCCTGGTGAGTGTGGGCTTCTAAAAATGCTCCGGCCTACGCAGTAAATAATTTTAGTGGAGTGAAAATGGTATTTAGTAGTATTTTTGTACCTAATTATAAATTATTTTATTTGATGCAGCATGTTCCCACACTGAAAACCTTTGAGTAAGTTGGTTAAAAAATTGAAGCAAGCCCGGTTAACAGAAGGCTTGTGTTTTTACTTGACTCATCGTGCTGATTTTGTGTGTGTGTGTGTGTGTGTGTGTGTTCGAATTTTAGAAAGTATTCAAAAGGGGACCTCTGCGCCTGTCACAGTCAACGAAGGTGTCTGGGAACGGCAGACGTGGCCTGGCCTCGTTATTTACTCGGTGTTAGAAGCACAAGAGGACGCCGGTCTGGAGTGTGGGTTTGCGACCCCGCGGAAACCAGCAGACGCACTCCAGAACTAACGCATTTGTTGAGGGACAGAGGGGACGCGGCCCGGCACACTGACCCTGGCACACTCGGACGGCAGGTTGTATGGTGTCAGCCCTAGAAGAATGCACACGGTCGTCTCCGACTCAGAGCCCGGCTGTAAGGGCCCCTTTTGCCGCTTTTCCGCAGTGCGGTGTCTATCAGCATTTCGCTCTCTAATTCTGCTAATTTTACTCACCGAGTACGTCACACGTGTTTTTGGAAGCCCACGTTCAGAGGCTGAGCACCGTTCGGTGTGACGGATAAACTGGGGTCTAAACAGAAATCTCACAGCCAGGAAATTCTGTGTTTTACCTGCGCTGAGGTGCAATGGGCTGCCTCCCCCCGCCACCAGAAACATTAGTCTCAGTTCCCCACTGGGGTATTGTATGGCCGCAACCCCAGAAACAAATCTATTTTCGAAGAAATGCCAAGGGTTCATTTGCAAGCTGTTTTCTGCCTTTGCACTGGGAGAGTCCGCGGAAGCGGTCGGCCCTCTCCCGCACGGCGCCGTCCCTCCTTCCCAGGGCGGAGCCGGGAAGGGTGCCGCGTGGGTCTCGTCCTTCAGGACAGCAGGGGGACCACAGGCCCGGGGACAGCGCTCGGGGTGTCTGATACCCGTTCTTTGGTGACTTCATGAGCAAAATTGCAACAGCATCCGCGTTTTCCTTGGCTGACGACGATGACAAAGTAGAAGTGTGACCGGGAGTGCCGGCCGCTGCCTCTCTGCCTCTGGGTGGCAGTGCCTTCTGCTTAAACACTTACGGACTCGCCGCCACGTCCCGAAGTCAGAGGCCCAGCCTTTGTGCTGGCTCTCTCTCCAAAGACGACGCTGCTCACCCTGAGTCTGAAACGTCGCTCTCGCCCCATGTCCACACACACGCACGCGTGTCTCAGTTTCTTTCAGATTTGCACACACACGCATTAGAAACCTAAGGATCGGCGAGGGGCCTGTTTCGTGTTGTAACCTGTAAGTTGAAAGCACGCACCACACGTTCCCTTCCAAAGGGAAAGGCGGGAGGAGGGGGCAGGGAGCCCCCCAAGGAAGGGCGCTGGGATGTCCCCCTCTGTCCACAAGGGATTTATCTGCCTTCTTATGTAAACTGACAAATGCTGCTGGGTCCCAGGAGGAGGAGGCACTCGGGGTGGGGGGAGGGGGGTTCTAGGAGCCCCTCCAGGCGCTGCGGATCCGCGTGTCCGCTGCTGAAATTAGCTATGCTTATGGCTACGGTCCCTCTGGATTTTCTGACTGCGGCCTTTCAGAGACATGGGGTCGAAGAGCTTGAATTCGAGGCAGAAGGAAGCACACCCTTTCAGTGTAGCTCACAGGGGCTACCACGGTGCCCTGGGCTGACGTCTGGCTTGGGCTGTGCCAGGAATTCCCCGTCCGTGATGTTTTCTGGGGCCTCCTCGTCCCGGTCCTTTGACACCTGCTAGTCTTTTGTTGTGAGTCCCCGGTTCTTCGCCTCGGTGCTGGCTCCTTTCCCCGCCTGCCCGCTGAGATCACTGGGGCTGCCGGCCCGGCAGACGCGTGGCCAGGCCTCTCAGGCTGCCGGTGGGGCGCAGCTGGGCTGCAGCCGTGCTCTGGGTTCTGCTGGGCCCCAGAGGGTGTGTGGCCTCCTTCTTGGAGAGGGAAGGTGGGTCAGCGAGGAGGAAAAAACGCTTAGGAAATACTCTGCATTTCTGGTGTGCCTTCCCTGTACGCAAATGTCCCTCTGAGAAATGACGGGGTTTTTGAAAGTGAAATAATAAGGTCAACATTGTCTGCTTGAGTTACGTTCTTGGGCATGTCACCTTCTCGTGTCTGATTGAAGCGACACTGGTTTCTGATGACTTCACAAAACTACCTTCAGCCCGTCGCTGACCCGGGAGACCCGACCATACTCTCTCACATGGGATTCTTGTTAACTCAGAAAGATGAATGTCGCTTTTGTGGCTTCTCGGTGGAAAATTTTAAGTACATATTACAACAATGACGATATTTTGGGCTCCCAAATGAAGTGGTCTATGGAGACGAGGGTTGGGCTTTCTTTGGGGGAAAATGGAGAGTCCTCCCTCGAAGTCAAGATGGGCGCAGAACTGGCCAAGTAGAAATGACCCCGACCCTAGAAGACCACATAAGCTTGGTGGCAAAGTCAAGGTCAGAATTCAGAGTCACCGAATCCAACCGACTCCCCGGGTGACGGCCAGTGTTTATTCGGTGCTGGAGCCCAAAATCCAAGACAGAGAGTGGCTGGGATTCAGACTGCAGGGCTAGGTCAAGGCCACAGGGTGGATGGGCTTGAGCTTACAGAGTTGAAGGGCCTGGAATAATGGCTGTGGCTGGTTTTTCTCTCAGTGATGACTGCATGCCTTGCATTTCACTGGAGTATTCTCGTTTATCTCTGCGGTGGCCGAGATATTATTACCGACCGTTTTCATCTCAGGAGCAAAGGGCATGAATCACAGCCCAGGTCACACATTCAGTACATGGGAGAACCAGGACTTGAACTTCTTTTTGTTGTTAAATCCCATCTTGCATCACAACGACATTCATTAAGGGACCCAGAGCACGAGAAGCCCACGGCTGGACTTTTCATTGAGACAGACCACCTTTCTATGGGAAGACAGAGGGGAATGGGTCCTAGGTTGGAGGGGGGCCTGCCCAGGGAGCCACTGCAGAAGTCCAGGAGGCAGCCGCTAAGGGCCGGGCCCAAGGCAGAGACCGAGGGGACGGAGAGGAGGTGGGGCGGGAAACCCTGTGGGGGAGACTCGGAGACCCCGAGCGTGACTGAGCGCAGAGGCTTCCGAGAGGGGAAGGCCATGAGTCACCCCAGCTTTCTGCTTTCGGGATGTTGTGGGTGGCGGTTCTGTTTCAATAAACTACATTTTGCACAGTTTTTTGTGTATGCGCGTGTCTCCTCCATTTGAGTGTGGTCGGAAACAATTCATTATTTCCACGTCCCAGCGTCGCCCGGGACTCGAACCTCACTTCATCGCCACCGTCATAGCCGGAAATTACTAGTCGAGTCTAACGAGCTCATGGAGCCCTATTAAAAAATGGATAGGTCTTTGTCATAATTTTTTATTTTGCAGAAGTGTAATTCCTTTTTTTGGCGTATTTACTTTTTTTCTAGGATCTAGCATATCCACTTTTGAAATCATTGTAGACGAAAAGTTTGTTTTTAGAAAACAGTTGTTTACAAAGTTAGAAGCCAGGAAGAAGTTGCCCGACGGGATTTGGGGTGAGGACACAGCGGGCCAGTGGGTCGAGGCAGTGTGGGCGTAAGCCCGTGGCCCGTCTGCACGCCGGGGTCTTGGTGTCACGGGCCTTTGACGAGCGCCAGACAGGAAGACAACTTCTACCTGGGTTCTTTAAAGAGTCTGGTGACTAACTCCTGAGCCCCACCGGTCTTGTGGCAATTCTGCCGTCTAGAGAGAGATAGGAATGTTCGCACTGGTCTGGTACCCAGGCCGGGCAGTCGTTCTGCTGGCACACACGCCAGGCACCTGGGAGGGTGACTGTGGAATGAAACAGTGGCCGTCAGCACCACCCACTCACTTCATTCCAGCAGCTCGTGGGAACGGTGCAGGTCGAGCTGTCGGGTCGGAACCGACACGACCCTCCCCCTGCTGTTTGCTCTTCGGGGAGCCCAGGGTTGGCCCCCGGCACCTCCACCCCGAGACCCAGTTCCGTGTTTGTACCACGTAGAGAACAGTACCTCGCAGGACTGTGTCCAGGATTATGGACAAGGTGGTGGCACCTGGCACGCCGTGGGCACTCGGTGACAGCAGCAAAGAGGAATTTCGTGTTGTCGGTGTTAACGCCGGGCCCTGTGACCTGCGCCACGGGCCGGGCCTGGTTCGGGCTGGGGGTCCCATTTCCATTCTGGAGTAAGGACTGTGGCAGTGGGTGTCCAGTGGGCCGTAGAAACGAGTCTCTGTTTCCTTCTGACAATCTAGAAGCTGCCCACTGACGTGACCGGGAGGCCTCCCAGAGAACTGGGAGACAAGTCGGGAAGTGTAAGGTCTCTCGGGTCTGCGCCTGCTGGAACTGCACGGAAGACGCCCCATCTGGGGACTGCCCGCCTCAGCACCCCCTTCCAGGACTGAGGCGAGGGGGAAGTTACCACGATCAGCGGCAAGTAGCTGCTGGTCTTTGCGGACAGCCAGCAAGTCTGGTTTCCCCCCAGACTCGGAGGGAGCTGTCGGAAAGGACGGGACTTGTGCAGCACCTGGTTCTGAAGCAGATGGGATCGAACCCTCAGCACGTCCGCCACGGTTGCTTCTGGATCTATCTCTAGCGTATTTATGAAGACCTGGCATTGTCGAGTGGGGGGGAAGAGACAGAACAAACGTGAGGGAATTTTCCAGACGGACGTAGCGGCTGTTTGTAAAACCCTGCGCTGACTGGGTTGAACGGCCAGGAGCCCTTAGAAGACACAAAGCGACCAGGTTTGCTCGACAGCGAGTGAGCGATTATTTCCCGTCCCACTGACTAATTTGGTCAATTAGAGGCAAGTGAGCGTGTCCCAGGTGGAAAGGGTAGAGGGAGTCGGGATGACCGTGAAAGTGACGTTCAGGGCAGCCTGGTCAGACACGGGCCGGGTGCCGGCAGCACTGGGTGTGTGTCCCATGTCCGACTGTCCTTCCGGACCCGGAGGAAGACACTCAGAGAGACCCAGCTGTCTAGGAGCTCAGCACAGACCCAGGACTGCATTTCCTTACGTCTGCAGAGACTGCTTGTCAGAGTGCATTTACACTGTTCATCTGTTATCTGAATCTTAAAGGGACGTGTGTGGCTGTGTTTCGGGGAGCACATCATGAGGATTCGAGTCTGAACACCCCAGACGCCGACTCAGGCTCCCCGGAGGGCGGTGCCAACTTGCCCGCTGGGCCGGGCCCACAGCGTTCCTTTTCTGGGGCTGCTGTGAACACCGCTGCGGCGTGGGCGCCTAAACATGACGGGAACGGATTCTCGGTCAGTTTTGGAGCCTGCAGCCTGAAACCCAGGGTCGGCTCCTTCCGGAGGAAGAGGCAGCTTTGTGCCTCGGTCTCAGCCGCTGCAGGCCGCCTCGGTCCTCAGTGTTCCTGGGTGGCGGGCGCATCACCTTGGCCCGGCCTCTGTTCTCAAGTGCAGATTTCCCTGGGTGTTTTCTTCCAGGGTCAGCTGTCACTGGATTTGTCTGTGCCCCTTAATTCGGGGCGGTCTGACCTTGAGCTCCTTCATTTAAGTCCGTCTGCAAACACCTTTATTCCCTTCAAAGAAGGTCACGTGTACAGGGTCACGGTGGACGTATCTTTTGGGGAACCACCATTCCACCCACCAGACTTATTTTTACGATAAACATCTTCCAACTGGGTGGCACCCCCAGAGTCAAACTGAGAGGTTTGGGAAGTAGGGAGGATGCTG
This sequence comes from Artibeus jamaicensis, assembly GCF_021234435.1. Taxonomy (NCBI): domain Eukaryota; kingdom Metazoa; phylum Chordata; class Mammalia; order Chiroptera; family Phyllostomidae; genus Artibeus; species Artibeus jamaicensis. The sequence continues at coordinate 6,976,487 of NW_026522054.1, read as the reverse complement.
TCCATGGGAGGGCAGGAACTTGTGGGCTTGGTGGTATGATCCAACTCACCGTGTCTGCAGAGCCAGCAGTGCCTACCAGGCCAAAACAGCCTCTGGACAAGTTGCTCTGAACCTGGCAGACGGCCCCTTCAGTCCCTGTCTTCCTGTCCCTGCCTGCTCTTGCCCATGGCCTGCCGGTCACTAATAGCTCCTGGTCATCGGGTCCAGGTCTGGAGTTTCTCCTTGTTCCCACTGGTTCCTTGAATTGGAGATCGGCTCCAACCCCGCCCTGTCCCCAGGAGACAGCCCGAGTCTCCAGAGGGTTGTTCTCCTCCGACCCCAAGTTCATTATGAAGCACCGTGGAAAGGCGTGGGTGTCCCTGCTTGTCTCAGCACGTCACCTAGTGCGTCCTGCCTGAAGGGCTCACCGCGTCGGTCTGGGCTCACGCGCCAGGCCTCCCAGCTCGGCCCTCTCACCAGAGCCTCTCCCATCCCCTGCTCCTCTGTGCAAGGGCTCGGTGCCCCGTCCCTGTTTGACGGGCAGAGAAGGAGAGGCCGTGGCACCTCCCTACGGCCACACGGCAGGAGGTGACAGCGCTGAAACCTACACGGGGACTTCCCAGCCTTCGGATCCAAGCTCTTTGGTCCCCCTCTTACACGTGAAGTGACTTCCAGTGCTTCAGTGACTATATTTTCCCTGTTGTGTGGGAAGGGGACGCGTTAGCTAGAAACTGGTGCCTAATTTTGTCCTAAGTGTGTTTTCCTGCCCAGAAGCGGTAAGAGGTATGCATTCACACCCAAGCCAGTAGGAGTCTATTTTTAAGTCTTTCATGAAACCCTTTCTTGAAACGCTGGTGTCTGGCTGCAGGGGAGGGGGCCAGGACCGCGTGGGCGCACACCCGCCTGCAGTCGCCCTCGGAATTTCCATGCCTCGGTGCTTTCGGACTGATTCTGTCACAGCAGGTAACATGGTGCCTGGGGACACCGGCCCTGAAGATGGGGTGGGAGGCAGCCAACACCCCACATTCCTCGAGCGCCTCGGTATCTCCTGTGTCGACGGTGTGGAAGAGAGAGAGAGGCCTTCGGTTGGCTGTGTTGCCGAGAACGGGGCTCGGTCTGGCGGGAGAGGAGTCTGGGGGTGTCTCCTCGTGGTGGTGCTGATTGGGGGCTGGAGGAGACTGGAGCCACCGGGGGAACTCCGCGGGCAAAATGTGCTACTTGCCAGTAAAGTTTCTGAGAGTGAGCAGAGCTGTAGAGTAAGGAGCTTGTAACGCACAAACTGAGGAAGCCAGACCTCGATTCGGGGCCCACCGTCCGGTGTCCTCGCGACCCTGGGAAGCCACATTTTATCCCTGAGAGTGGTCAGGTCTCAAGTGGGGTGAATACTGAGGCCTTGTCCTGCTGCGTAGCAGGTGCGTGCATGTGCGCACTTTGACCGTCACGCGTGGAGGAGCTCGTGCTGTGACTGCCGCGGAGTATTGATCAGGCACAAACCACAGCTGTGTTAGTGCTCCCTTCCCCTGCTTTTGATGTCACTGGGTTTTTTTGTGCGTTTTTTTTTTTTTTTTTTTTTTGCATCTTAAGGCTTGGGGTGATATTTTCTGGGTTTTTAATATTCTGTTTAAAGACACGGCTTTAAAAAACAACATATGCATAAAAGGAGGGGGACAACGTGAAATTAGGATCAGGATAACAGGGAAGGAAACATTCAAGGACTAAGGCAGCGTGGGGGTCATCTCTCCGTTTCTCTAGCCTGTTAGAGTCCGTCACGTTCGGCCACCGTCTGGTGGTGCCACTGAGCTCCGGCCTGTGGTTCCCACCAGGCCGCCGATCCCAGGATTCGGTGCCCAGGAGGAGTGTCTAGGGCGCCCAGCGTCAGCCAATGGTGTTGTCCCTTGAGCAGCTGAAGCCAAGTTCTTCCCTGGGATTTCATTGAGTCGCACAGAGCAAGCAGCCTCCGCTTCTGGAACAATGGCGGGGACAACAGGAGCGCGGGACTCTTGGTTGTGGATCTTTGCTGGTCTGGGGCAGCGCTGGGCTGGGGCAAGAACGGAAGGGCTTTCCCCTTTGTTCTCTTTTGTTCGTTTATTTTTCTGAGATAGAAGAGATCATAGCCGATTTGTAGGTCGATGGGAAGGATGCGAAAGGAAGAGAGAAACTGGGTAGGTGTGTGAGGAGGAGGAGGAACTGCCGGCCAGGCTCCCTGCACAGGAGGAGGGAGGAGGGCGGGACTGAGGGTTTTTCGGGGGAAAATGGGCAGTTTATCTACAGCAACAGGGAGGCCACGTCTCCAGGAACAGAAGCTCTCATGGGTTCGAGACAGGAAGCTGAGGTCTGGGGAAGTTCTCTCCGCCGTTACTTGAGCCAGAGAAATTAACGCCACTTCAAGGTAGTCCCTGATGAAACCAGTCTCCTGAGAGACTGAGCAGGGGAGTTGGGTAATCTCCCCAGGGTCCTATAGCTCACTAGGCAGCTCCGTGGGGTGACCTGGGCTTCACCAGACCGGGGATGGGGAGGGGTGGGGGGGCTTGTTTTCAATCCCAGGGCCAGTCTGACTCAGGCCCGGAAAGAGCGTCTTAGGCATCGTTCTGCCGGGCGTTGCTGGGTGACATACGGGCATCCTGTGGTCAAAAGTGACCGTGCGAGGGTAAAATCGACTCGGAGGTATCGCTGCCGGGCAGCAGGGGGACTCCACCGGGTCAGAAGATTCCAGGGAGACCTCTCGAAGAGCAACACTCACGCCGAGGGAGGCAGGGCAGGGAGGGACAGAGAGGAGAAGCACGGGAGGCCCTGTGCGTGTGGGGAGGGAATGGAGACCCGGGGCGTGTTTCGGGGAGACTCACATTCTGAGTGTCCCCCCTGAGAAACGGGGGCACCGTGGACACTGCTGGGCTTTTGTTAGGATTAAGCGACACAGTGCGTGCAAAGCAGCCGCGTGTCCCTCACGTGCTAGACTTGGGACCAGGGTCAGCTGTCACCACCTCGCCCCTGCGGTGTGAAGGTGGAGCATCAGCGCAGCACCGGCCCGGCAGCATCGTGCGGGAGAGGGTCGGCACTCAGAGCTCCTGTCGGCCTGCGTGTGGTCAGCCCTTGTTCCGCTTCTGTGTGTCTCCCGGGCCCTTCGCGTCGGGCACTGGATTCTTTGTCCTCCCTGGTGAGGGAACCAAGGCAGAGGAAGGAAATGGTTCGCTCAATAATTTGCAAAGCGAAGTTCAGTATGACGCTTCTCTGCTAAACATTTATAAAGAGGGTCTTCACAGATTCTTCCTGTAACCCTTCCAAATTGTCATTAAAGGAAATATTGTCCCCCTTACTGAACAGGCGAGGAGATCAGGACCTCCGTAGTGGCGGGAGAGTGTCCGTGGGTCCGTGGCCAGGACGGACAGCCGCCACCGGACTCGTGCTGCCGTCTGTCCTGCACTGTGTCCTTCTGGGAAAAGGCCGCGAGCTGTCCCGAGGGCGGCGTAAGCACCATAATTCATTGCATCCGTCAGATGTCTGAGGGACTTTTTCGTTTGTTCCGATCCAAGACAGGGACTTCCTGTGGTAATAAGCAAGGGGGCGTTTCCCCACGAACTGCAAGAAACACCTAACACCTTTGAAGACCGAAGATGACCCCGACCTTGAATTTTCTTTATGGCAGAAGCTGAGATACCAATGAGCATTGACTCTGGACAGTGGCGTAAGGAGAACCCTGGGTTCTCGCCCTCCCACGGCCAGCACTGACGTGAAGACACGACGGTCTGGTTTGGAAGTCCTCATTCTGCACTTTCCAGGGCACCTTCACTGTAGCAGCTGGTCCACCTGTGGAGTGGGGGCGGGGCTCCCTGCTGGAGTCACCTGTCCGCCACCGCGCCCCCCATCCAAAGAGGATGCTCAAGGCCCAGCATGGCCACGTGGCAGGACACGTCGAAATCCACGGGGCCCGCAGGAGTGGGAGGGCAGCGGGGGCCGTGTGCAGACCCCTCAGTCGTGAGCAGTGACGAGTGAAGTCTCACTGCTGGCCGTGACTCTCCCCGTCGCTGGACAATGAACGGGGTACGGTGTGGGTGCAGGAGAGGCGGTGGCCGGAAAGGGCTGCGGGGCTTTTCTCTAGATGTGAACTCGAGGTGCTGGGTGTGTCTGACTGGGGGCGGGGGACCTGGAGGCCTGAAAGGCTCGTTTTCTGTCTTTGAAGCGAGCCTAACCAGTTCTCTGGGCCAAACCGGGCAAGGTCGGCCTGTGAAAATCCAGCAGACGCCACGCGGAAGCCCCGGGCCAGCCGTCCTTAGCTCAGAATTCCACTTGCTACAGGATGGACTTAACCTCCTCCATTGGACGCAAGCTTGGTTGGGACATACACATTTCATACAGACCCACAGACCTGCGCCTGCCATTCTAAACTGCAAACAACTGAAGACAATCCATGTGGAATTCACACAGATCAGCAGCTCCTGAGTGTCCGGTGAGGCGAGTCTTACTGTGCGAAGCTGTGATCCCCACACGAGGTGTGGCGTGTGCCCTTCCCCCCAAGTTTTCTTGTCTTGCAAGCTGTTCCCCCCGCCCCCCACCCTGACCCTCCCAGGAACTGCTCTCTGATTTCCATCGCCGCAGACCGGTTCTGCCTGTTCTGACCGTCGCCGAAACAGTCACAGAGCACGTCCCCGCTGTGTCTGAAGTCTTTCGTTCGAAGACGTTTTGAGGCTCATCCTGACTGTATCAGAATCATGTTTCTTTGGCCTTCAGTCCCATCCGTTCTATAAACATAACACACTTGGATACACACCTGGGAGGTTTCCCGGGGTTGGCACTTACAGGTGCCGTGGATGCGACCCTCCCTGTGCAGTCCTTTTTGTGGGTGCGTGTTCATTTTTCTGGGGTGAACACCTGGGAACGAAGTTGGGGGTCCTAAGGGAGATGGGTAACTCGATGAGGAAGGGCGAGATCAGCCTCCAAAGCAGGCACTCCACTCTGTGCGTTCACCGGCAGCGTTTGGGGCGCTCGGTCTTGGTTTTGGGGGCATAGGTGTCCTCGCGGGCAGGGGAGGGTGTTGCGCTGTGAGTTTGATGTTCGTTTCCTGGCGGTGAGCGCTGGCTGGGCCCTGTGCACATCCTGTTTTACGGAGTGACTCGCAGTTGTTTTACCAATTTTGTAAGATTTTAAAACTGTTGCTTTGTTGGATTTCTTTATGTAGCTTGGGCCTGAGCCCTCTGCCACATACATGCACTGGAAATTGCTACTTCTTGCAGCCTGTGGCTTTCCTATTAATAGAAAACTGAACTTTTAAAAATAAGTTTGAGGCCCTGGCTGGCATAGCTCAATGGATTGAGCGCAGGCCTGCGAACCAAAGGATCGCTGTTCGATTCCCAGTCAGGGCACTTGCCTGGGTTGCAGGCCTGTTCCCAGCAGGGAACGCGCGAGAGGCAACCACACATTGATATTTCTCTCCTTCTCTTCCCCTTTAAAGATAAATAAACAAAATCTTTAAAAAAATAAACATAAAAATAAATTTGAGTAAACTCAGCAGTAAATCTTGTATAGCTATTTAGTATTTACTTTTGCCATTTAGTATAAATATGATATGTTTACTATGAGTGTGTTTAACAACAAGATATTTGCAGAGACCCTGGCGCACAGTAGGTTCTCAGTCCATGGTTGTGACTGCTGCACAGTGGGCGTCTTTGCCGGGGGGTGCAGCAGACTCTCGGGGCCAGCCGCGCCCAGGCCAAACTTCCCTGGTGCACCCCTGTGGCAGCCGCCTGGCGTGCGGCTTTCTCCGGTGGCAGCGCCAAGCCGGTTTCCCCCTTGAGCCTTTTTGGCAGTACCCGCCGTGATAGCCCAAGCTGCCCAACCAATTGTACTTTTCGGGCTCCTCCCAGTTATATCGCCAGAGCCCAGAAAACTGACGAAACAGTCCGTGTAGAAGTGGTAATTGTCACTGTGATCACAGCAGTAACATCACAGTGACAATTATCTCGGTGATGATAGCACTAACCCTTGCATTGGACTTACAGCGTCCACAGAACGCGGTTTCCCGGTGTCTTTTCATTCACCCCGGCTCAGTCCCGGGCTGCACCAGAACTATGAACATCCCCACCCGGGGTGCGTGGGCAAGTCTCCTTCCATTTTAACAGGGTCTTTCCAGAGTCGGGCTTTCTTGATACCAAAGAGCCAAACACTGTTCTTAGCTTATAATCGTGATTTGTTTTGACAGGGGTGGGGGCGGGGGGCCAGTGAGAGGCCCACTGACCCTGTAAAGAACACAGTATAAAACATACCACCGCTGTCTCCCAGAGTCCTTATTCTACGCAGCCTCGGGGGACAGTCCCTTCCTCGAGGCCCGCCTCACTGCGCAGGGAGCAGTCTTCCACGCCCAGCTGCCAAGGTCCCCACTCACGGCCTTCCCGTCCAAGTCCCCTACTGATGGGGTCCGTTTGGGACTACTTTGTGTTCTCTCGTTTGCGCAGCGTGGGAGCCAGGCCTCAGTGCACACAGTAGATGCTCAGTTAGCACTCACCGCCGGGCCTGGGAAGCACACGGTGAACGGATTAATAAGTAAATGGTTGGGACCAGGACCCGGAGGTGGGTGGAGGTGGCCCACACAATCGAGATTTCTGAATGTGGCGAGGATTTCGGAGCCCGAGGACCGGGGCTGCTGGGAGGGCCGGAGGTCTGGGGCCCCTTCCAGTCCTGTCCTTCACAGCAGCCACGGTGAACCTGGAAATGGGGGCGTGCTGGTTCCTGTCCTCCGGGCTGGCCAACCTTCCCCAAGGCGGCAGCGTGCGGGCCGGGCTCCGGGCAGCACCTTCTCGGGCTGGTTTCTCCCGGGCAAGCCCGCCACCGGCCTTCGGGAGCCCGGAAACCAGCAGACCCCTCGGGGCCCAGGACGCCTCTCAGCACCGACCGACTCCCACCCGGGGCGTGTGGCGGGCTCCCCTCTCTTGTCGGTCACAGGCCACCGGAGCGGCGCCATCAGCGGAGCTCCAGGTGGAAATCCGGAGGCTGTCCGCTCTTCTCACCTCGGTGCAGCAGTGACATTAATCACCCCCGGGCTCGACACCAGAGTCCCTCCTCCAGACGCGCACTGAAGGTGCCCGAGGCCCCCCAGGTGGGAAGGTAATCACACTTTACAAGAAGTGTGTAAAGGTAATCACACTTCTTGTAAAGAAGCCCCTTCTCAGAGAAGGCGGGGATTAGGGAGAATAGTAATTACACCTGAAATGTTAATAACCGGGTATTTTTTCCTGATCTCTCCTACGTATTTACATTTCAAAAGACAAAATTGCTTCGAAAATGTGGAAGAACATAAGAGCAGTTTCGGGGGGAAAATGGGCAATTTTCTTTTTTGTTATGGATGTGACCGCCTGCTCTTCTTTGGGATTCTTCTCTGGGAGCGGGGAGATGACGGAGGCCATTGTTATGCAAAGCACTCTGGGCGGAGGGGCCGGTGCCTCTCAGAGGAGAGGGGCTTCTCACAATAAAAAGGAAAGGAAATGGAGTGTTCAGCGTTTGAGGTTTGCAGTGAGACGTTTGGGCTGTGTGCCATGTGGCCCCGCCGCCGGGGACCTGCTGCTGCTGTCCCGGGGTTGGGGGGCGCAGAAAGGGCCATGCAAATGTTCACACTCAGCTCTCAAGGTCAAGGGAAGGGGTGACAGAATAGAACAGCTAAAAAGAGTTAACATTCGTCTCTCCACAAAGGTCCTGTGATAAATATTGCTCACAGGGGGGAGATCGCAGGTAGGAAGCTGTCCAATGCCTTTTACAATTATTATGAGACCCTGCAAGTGGAAATTGGAAAAGTGAGCATTGTAGGTTTTTCAACTCAGTAGGAAGAAAACGAGCTGGGTTGCCCCTTTGACAAAGCGGTGAGCTCAGCCGCGGCGAACCCCAAACCTGTGGTGTTTGCCACGTCTGTGTGTTGCTTCCCTCTCGGCCCGACCGCGTGTTGCGCCGCCCTAACGGGAATGGAAAACCGGCTATGTGTATTTCAGATTTAGACTCAAGGCCCTCGGTCTTCGCAGACCAGCTCCTGGAGGGCTGTTGGCCTGTGGCCGCCCCTCCCCGCGCTGTCCAGGAGGAGTCTTCCGGGGCTGAGCCGGAGCTATCAGCGCAGACACGTGCCTTTCCGGAGGCTCTCGGGAGAGTCCATCTCCTGCCATTTCCAGGTCCTGGATGCACCCAAATCCCTTGGCTCAGGGACCCCTTCCTTCATCTTCAAAGCCGGCATCTCCGTGTTTCCCTGGATCCTTGTTCAGTGGCCCCTCCCCGCTGACCAGGGCCAGGACAGGTCCTCCCGGGTTTCAGTCCTCACTGGAGGGTGTGTTTATTGACGTCGCAGAGAGCGGAAGGCAGAGAGAGAGAGAGAGAGAGAGAGAGAGACATCCACGTGAGAGAGACACTTGGATCAGTCGCCTCCCGCACGCGCCCAGATCGGGGTTTGAACCCGCAGCGGCCTTTCGATGAGGGGATGACGCTCCGCCCAGCCGAGCCACCGGGCAGGGGACTCCGACCATGGGGATTTCTATAGCACATTTGAAGACAGAGAGAGAGGAAGGCTTCCGAGCTCTGAGTCTGATTAGATTGGAAATTATGGAGGTGATTTCAATGCGACTTGAGGAGAAAATTTCTGTGTCCATTAATGGAATAAACCACCTAAAAATGTAGCAAACTGCCCATCACGGGACTCCCTTTAGCAGGGTCCCCGTAGAGGCCAGCTCCTCAGACGGGCTGAGGATCAGATGCCACGATGCTTCGATGGCCTTCCAGCCGCCTGCCCCTGGAGCACCAGGCGGGGCTACTTCCGCCCCAGCGGGCCCGTCTCTGGGCCACGGCGCAGCACCCAGAAAGGGGCCAGTGCGCATTCACCCAGCGCTTCACCCTTCACACGTGCCCTGTACCTGTGCTCTGAACATGTCACCAGTTTCTGTGAGGCAAGAAGAACAGCAATCACATGTTGCAGATGAGGAAACTGGGGTTCTGAAGGTACGATTCATGCATTGCTCTTCGAGTCAGAAAAAGCCACAATGCCAGCCAGGCACTGTGTTTGTACTCTGTCCCCGAGGGAGTGCGTAGATGTGTGTGTGTGTGGGGGGGGAGGGGGTCAGAAGGCACCAAGATGGGATCGGCAACCTCCAGACCCCTCTTTGAACTTGGATTTGTAAAACGTTTTGTTTTTTAAAGATTTTATGTATTCATTTTAAGAGAGATGGGAAGAGAAGGGGAAAGAGAGGGAGAGAAACATCAATGTGTGGTTGCCTCTTGCACGCCCCCTACTGGGGGCCTGGCCCACAACCCAGGCCTGTGCCCTGAGTGGTCACTGAACCGGCGACCCTTTGTTTCACAGCCCACGCTCAGTCCACTGAGCCACACCAGCCAGGGCTGGATTCGTAAAACTTTTTAACTTCACTTTCCCAGTTATTATTCCTGTTTTCTGCTATCAGATGCATTTTAAGATTTAGCCACTTGGGGCAGAATGCCAAGAACAGCTGAGTTGCATTTTTTTTTGAAGAACGTTTTCTTTGTCAAAAAGCAAAGTGCATCCTGCGGACCGGCGGACCACCGTTTCTGAAACTCGGAGCTGGCGGGGGCATGCCTGGTTTGGACCCTCCCTCCTGCCTTCGGCTCCACGGTGCTCTGAGTTTAGTTTGTCGAGCCTGAGAGCGGAATGGCGGGCCCCTCTGATGATTTCGTGCGCACAAGACCAAAGGGATGACACCACTCACGCGAGCACCTCCGCTCCAGCGTGGGGGTTTGGGTCATTCTTCGGCACCAGTATATTTAGAAGTCAGAATTTTCCATCCTCGCCCCAAATCCGCGTGGCATTTCAACTCTAGGAGCAATAAAAGCCCTTAGTGTTCATTAAATCAGCAACGGAGATGAGCTTTGAACCCGGCCGACAGCGGAACTCAGCTCCAGGCCTCGCTGATGCATCGAAGTAGGAACGAGACCAGAGAACGCAGGTTTAGGCCCGGGACGCAGCTTGTGGGTCAATAAACATGCCTTCTTGTTCAAAGACACCCTCCTGCATTTAAAAATTGAACTACACAAACTCATATTTGCTTCAAATACCTACAAAACATACCCTTGTATTTTATAGCTTCTTCTTTCACACGTATTAGGGTTACTAAGCACCAGATTCGGGGAATACATCCTCATGCCCACGTTCGTTTTCCACTTGCAGGCTTAGATTTGAACACCCTACTTCTCCCACAGTCCACTGCCCTGTATCGAACCCAGGTGGCTCTGCTTCCCCCTGGGGCCTCTTTCTGCGACTCTGGGTGATGCTGCTGGGCCCAGCGTGAACCCGCAGGCCCGTCGGGGTGGAGGCAGGAGGCGGGAGACGAGGTCAGAGTGATGACACATGAGGAGGCCTGGCCCTGCGGTTGCTGGCCCTGCGGTTGCTGGCCCTGCGGTTGCTGGCCCTGCAGACGGGCGATGGGGTCACAAGCCACGGCAGGTGGACGGCCTTGGAGCTGACCGGAGCAGCTGGCGGACTGCCCCTCTGCGCCCAGAGAGGAGCACAGAGGCAAGGGGAACCTCTGCAATATGCAAAGTGAAGATGTTCATTCCATCTCCAAACTTTTATTCCATTTGTAAACAAAGCATGCAAAGATGGAATTCTTTAGTGTTTTTTTTCTAATCTCACAGTTTCAAAATAGCATAATTACCTGAAAAAATCCTGTTTTTTCAGGATTTAGTGGCTTTACTAAAAATGCAGGGAGAGAGGACTAGCTGACAAAAGGCACTTTCTGATCAAATTCTAATCCTGTTCTCTCTGAGACTGAGTCGCTGGCCGTGGCCCCGTGACACCGGTGCCAGGAAGGAGTCTGCCGCGCAGAAGGCTGAGTCAGCCGCTCCGAGCGCATCCTCATCTCAGAGATCGCTAAGTTCGCCACCAAAACTCCTCTGGAGGCTGAAACTCGACACGGCCATGCCTCCGTCTGGGAGCAGGCCGATTTTTCTTCAATTTGGAGAAAAGCGTCTCAGTGGATTGAATTTCTAGACACATTAGAAGTTAGGTGTTTCAAAGGCGTCTTGTGTTTTCTTATAATAAGACGCCTTGATTCTTTTAATTATGGAAAACTAGGATGATACCATCGCTTGGATCCCTCCCGCCCACGCAGGGCCACAGGCTGGCTCCCTTCCTGGGCCACCAGCGTCTGCGAAAACACTCAGCGCCGGGCTGTTAGTTAAAATAGTGCTTGAGTGCCCTGGGGTTGCCATGCGTTAGACAGAGGATGTCTTTTACAGTGAGCTGACCCTCCCGCGCCCGGACCGGTCACAACCCTGTCCGAGAAGCTTCCCAGCAGAGTGGAAACGAGTCTCAAGCGAGAAAGGACAGTGCTCGCCACTCGAACTAGATGACAGAGGGCAAAGGCCAGGCTGAAGGAGTCTGAACTTGTAATCTTTTTCAAGACATGAACGTCAGTGACAGGGGAAGAAAAGCTCAGAATGGGCGAGTAGGTGCAGAGGCACCGTTTTCCAGGAGCTCGAGAGCCCAGGCCCACACCAGGGGCCGCGGCCCCTGGACACGGGATTCCACACCACACTGTGCGTCCGCCTCGGGAGAAGTGGGAAGCTGGGGAGTTGCCAGACGTGCCGAGAGGACTGTCCTTCAAAAAAAGAACGGGTGAGCTTAGAAGAGGACAAACCAGGAATAGGGTGTCCACCTTCAAAGATTCGCGTGACCTCAGAAAATAAGGAAGGAAAAGTTCCGCTCGTCAGGGCCGCCACGGCCGGCCCACCTGCGCCCCGCTCAGGCCTCCAGGGCCACCCGCTCGTCCACTCGCTCCTCTGAAGGCCTCTCCCGGGGGACCCCGGGCCGTGCCCTCGCGTCACCTGCCTGCCAACCCGCCCTCCATGGCTTCTTCCTTCTCTACGTCCAAGTCCGATGGCTCGGAGGACCGCGAGAGGCTTGCGGTCCAGGGCCTTAAAGACGTTGTTTCAGGACAGTTTCCCACTTGTTCTGAGAAAATGGCAAATGACACTCCCTGCATTTCTCAACTTTTCGGTGGGCGTTTGCAAGCACGGTTGTCCTGCTGATTATTCTTCAAGAGCAGGGAAAGCCTTTCTGGGCCAAGTTAAAATCGACCTTTAATTTTCCTCTGCTGGTTCTACCTGAACCTGAGAGAACAGGCGACTCATGTTCCCCTGTAATAATCCAGTTATTCTGGGGACAGTAAATGGTGCCACCTTTTGGACCCCTTCCTTAACCCCCACACTCTGGCCTGTGACCCCGTCATTCTGGCGAAACTTTCTCAACGGTCATTTACGACTCCACTGTGGCCCGACTGGGTGCTGGTCTCCACCTTCATTTTTACTTTGACTTTTCTATGACATTGGACATGTTCTTCTTTTAAATCCTCACTCAGGGGTGTGTTTATTAACTTTAGAGAGAGAGGGAGGGAGGGAGAGAGACACATTGATTGCTTTCTCCATTCACGCCTCTGTAAGGCATCAGACCTGCCGCTTACGTGCTCCGACGGGGACGGAACCTGCCACCTGTTGGTGTTCGGGACGATGCTCCAACCAGCTGAGCCACACCGCCCGGGCTTGACGCGTTCTTAAACTAGTAATTAGCAGATGTTTATCCTAGATGATTAGCTTCAAATTCCAACCTGCTGGGAGGTGGGGACTTCCTCCCGCCGCACCGCACCCAGGTCCCTTCCCACGTGAGAAGGTCTCTGGGCAGCTGCTGCATCTCAGGCAGCTGAACAACTCGCCGGACATCAAGGATGGCGTGTTAACAATCTCGTGAACAGGCTCCCCTCCCTCCCCGGTCTGAGCGCTCTTCCTCGTTCTCCACCTCACCCGCCGGCACAGCCGTGCAGGCTGCGAACCCAGGGTCAGCACTAGGTCATCACATGAGCACCTGCCTGCATGTCCATCCTTTCGTTCACCAAACCTGGCTCGGGTTTCACTGCGGCCCCACCCTCTCCGGTGTGACGGATGTTCCAGGTCAGCAGGTTCTGTTCCCTTGGTCCAGGAGGATCTATGTATGATCGTTATACCAATATGACATCCTCTGGACTCCTGTAACTTTGTGATGAACCAGAGAATCAGGCCGGGTAAAGTCTACAAAGTTCTTTTTCTTTTTCAAACACATTCTGGCTGCTCAAGGTCTATCACACGTCCAATAAATCGAAGAATCAGAATTGTAATTGATTCTACTCAAAGAGCCCGGAGTTGTATTGAATCAAAGCGTTCATTTGTGGACCCTCTGTTTTAACGACATCACCCTCCAGTTCTCGCCAAGTTCGAGTTTGCTGTTTCTTTGGGTTTTCTTTCATTCCTGTCAGCAGTATTTTGCCGTTTTCAGAGTTCTTACACTTCTTTCTGCACTTATCCTTGAGAATGGTGTTTTTGATTCTATGGTCCGTGGAAATATTTGGTAAATTTCACGTTCCATTTGCTAGTTGTCTGGACAGAAAACTCGTCTCCCTTGCGGTGACCCTCTCTGCCGTCCTGGGCAGACACCGGCGGGTCCCCCCTTCGGTGTGTTTCAGGCGTTCACTTCATGTGACAATGGTGTTGGACCTCCCGAGGGGATCTTAGGTGGCCATGATGAACGAGTCTGAAAAAGGTACCCGAGCCCAGACCTTAGTTAAATCACCTGGTGAGACAAACACTGGGGTCTTTGGTGAGCTCTGTCTCGGGCTGCAGCCTGTGGTCACCCCTAACGACACCGCGGTGCCGTGCGGAGCTCCGAGACGCTGCTGAGTTGCGACGAGCCAGCCCCTCTGCCCCAAAGCGGAGGTTACTGCCTGTGAACATGGGCTTGCAGGCCCCACGCACACGGTGTGCACGTCTCAGCAGCCGCAGGCCCGTGCGGGCTCACACGTACAGGGGCAGCGGCCGAGACCCCGTTCCCGTCAGACCGAGAGACAGGGATCAGCCGGGCACGGAGTCCGTCTGTGGGGAAGGACGCGAGCAGGAGGGTGGTCCCCGAGACTCGGAGCCACTTGCTGTCACAGACCCCTTGGGACTCGGCTGCTGTGGCTGTGTTTCCCTTGAGGGGAGCCACGACAGGCCACTGGGGAGACTCGGAAGGTGTCCTCTGAGTATTCCTGCAAAGAAGTGTGAAATGTCGGAAAAGAGTGGGTGGGCAGTGACGCGAGGGTCTGGGGCATGACCGCACGTGATGTGGACTGCATGATCGCTGTACCCCTAGGACACATCGTGTCTGTAACAACACGGGGGGAACCCGGCCCCGGGAAAACGATGCCCCCAGAGGGGCGGTGAACACAGGGCAGGTGCGGCCGCTACCATGACAGAGTGTGGCGCTTCAGTGCACGGGGGGAAGAGGGCCCTCAGAAACAAGGGGGACAGTGTAGTGTGGTGGGAGCCAGTGACAGAGCCCTCTGAGGTCATCGTGGAGTGGAGTGTCAGGGACGGTGTCTAACTGTAACTGTACGTGGTACACACTCGTGTGGCGGGAAGCACACTGGGCTTGTTTACACCAGTGTCACGGCACATGCGTGAGCAATGTGCTGGGCGAGGACATTCTACAGCCGTGGCGTCGCCGGGGGACAGGAATCTGTCCGCGCCATTAGAATCTCACGGGGCCACTGCGTACTCGGTGTGTCGTGGACCGAATCGTCATTGTGCGGTGCGTGCCTGTGTTGGTTGTGAGCCGGTAGGCGGGGGAGTGGCGGTGACCGAAGGGTGGCCGATGGGGCAGAACTGCCGTCCATCCTGAATTCCCCTTGTTTGGGACACCGCTCAGACATGGCTGTGAGTGACTATTATTACTTTCGATGGACAGCAGCCTGCGTTTTGGTGCTTAGAGGAGGGGGAAGAGAGAAACGATTAAAATAGAGTGTGATGCACTCATCCACCTCTTTTTGACCATTTTTAGGTTTTGTAACTTCTTGGATTCTTTCCCAGTTTTCCACCTTCCTCCTCAGGCGTTTTCTGTCTTAGTCTCTCCTGGTGTTTTCTGTCCCTTTGGTCAACATGGGGACACCTTTGGGGAGCCTACTGTGCGAGGGCTGTGATTTCAGGCGATGTCAGTGTTCCTCAGAGGTGCCTATGATTGTTCATCTACATCGGTAGCTTTCAACGCCTGGGGGGCAAGATGGGGAGCTTCAAAAATACGGGTTTGTTTTCATTTCGGTTGTCACCGTGGGAGGGAAGGCCGGGGAAGGAGGGGCACCTGCCTTCAGCTCCCAGCGTGCTGGGCAGAACGGCAGAAAAGGGGGTTAGAGTCTTAGTTGTTCAAAATACCCTTCCTGGGCAATCGTCCCAGCCCGAGTCTTCTGATGTCCCCAGTACTGTGGTGACTCGGGGCCTCCCTGCCCCGCCCAGACCTCCTCCCCAAGCCCCAGCGCCACCCCCGCGCACAGAGGCCGCAACCGGCGGAAGCGGGTTTGCTGCCTGTTCCTCCAGTCCCCTGCCCGCCATCTCTCGTCCCGTCTGCCCGTGAGTCACAGGCCTGCCTCCAGCACTCACCCAGAGATCTGCCCCTCTGACCTCCTGCAGCGCCCCTGCCTGCGGTCGCCTGGGCAGCCAGCTCTGCCCCCTTCACTGATCTTGTCTTTTCTCTTTCCTTTTGTCGTTGACTGATTATTTGAAAAACATCCCGTGGGCTTTCCTTCGCCAGTCTTCCACATGGTCACATCCATCCCCGCTTAAAACCTTAAAATTCCTGAGTATATTTCTACAGCTGCAGAATCAAGTCATCCTTTTCTCCTGAATTCACGTTGTCTCGTCATTTGTATTCATTTATCTGACTTCCTTCAAGCCCACAAACCAGGTCCGAACCCCCGTCTCTCCTTTCCTGGGCAGAGGAGAAGTCTTGCCCTTGTTCTCTCTGTGGTCACTCTGTGGTCGCGCCTGCCTCATCACCCTTTCTCCAAGTGGTGACCGGAGTTGTCACTTAAAACTAGCAGTCCTCTGTAGAACCCTTCAGAGTCTCTCTGTGAACTGAGGATGAAACACAGTCTTGGACACAGCAGGAGCCGGCCCCTCCCAGCCGCCCACCGTGATCTTGGTGTGCTCCGACCACAGTGGCCGCGCTCCAGTCCGCCAGGACGCCTGGTCCCTCCTTTCCCTGGAGACGTCCCACACTCAGTTTTCGCTGCCGAAAATAGTCTTCCCTCCGCGCCTCCCTGACTTAGTCTCACTCGCCCTTTGGGCGTCATCATACCAAATAACTCGTGTGGTTTTCCAAAGATACCAGACTGTTTATGCCACCATTTCTGCTGGTTTAATTTTCATCAGAGGAAATAGACCTTCTGCCATCGAACACCTGTTCCTCTGCGCTGAAGAAGCCTTCTCTTTCAGGAGCCCCTTCCGAGAGCCTTGGGCTGGCTGCCCTCGTCCTGCCCCGTGTCTGGGCACCGGGATCTGACCGCGCCTCCCTTGTTCCCGGGAGAGTCTCCCGAGAGCCTCTCTGTACTGGGTCTCTGGTTAATGTAAAGACATTGACCAGCCACACGGATCGGTGAGTTGTCAGTTAGAAGACAGTGCTGAGTTTCCCTGGGAAGTTAGTTGTAAACGTCAGAACTCCGCTTCCTTTTCTCAGATTCAGTGATGTTGTCCAGGGACCCACGGCACAGAGATCATACAGAGCATTTGTGTAATTGAACTTGGATTTACATGTCGTCGGAGTAAAATCATTTTGGAAGAACGTGAGTTTTGCTGGATTCATTTATGGTTTTGCTTTTGATATTCGAAGAAGGTTATAGGAGAAAGGGAGAAATCAGCCTTGTTTTGCTCCTGTTTATTCCTGTTCCTAGTTCAGTACCCCCACATTTTGGGGGCTCTCATGCAAAAGCATTTATTTGCCTCGCGGTTTTTTACGACCTTTTGGTCTCCCAGGAATCCCTGCCCATCAGTTTTCACAGACTCGGGGTCAGTTTCTCTTTTGTACATGACAGAGGCCCCAGTGGCTTTTTTCAGGAAGGACTCCAGGGGACAGGGTTTCTCTGGGCTGGAGTGGCTGTTCTCACGCAGCCCCGTCTCACCCCATTCACGGGTCCCTGCCACCGTCCGCAGGACTCAGCAGCAGCCATCAGAGTGCGCTCAAACAGGAGTCGTACCGGTGAAGACTGCCCAGACCAACCCTGAGACATCGGTCCAGCTTCTTGCATGTTGAAGAACGTCAAATACGCTTTCCTTCTTTAGAAAATGTCAAGGAACGTCTTATAGGACCGAGGCTCTAGAAGCCGAGGCAGGCCATTTTATGTGGCTCACCTTCTTGGAATACAGGGGTTTTCTTCAAAGTGTCCAGAAAATTTTATAGATTATTATTTACTCACAGGAAGAGGAACGGTGTCCGTAGTTGCCCTGTTAACAATGCGTGGGCCGTCCCAATCCCGATCGCATTTAGAGTTCAAGGCCTCCGCGGCACACACCCACGAGGAGCATCATCTAACTGGATGCGGCGTTGCTTTGAGGAATTCTGGAGCAGCTCCTCTCACTTCTGGTCTGAAGAAGCGATGCGGGGGCGTGGGGAAGAGCGTGTGTGTGTGTGTGTGTGTGTGTGTTCCTGCCCCTCCTCCTCCTGCCCCTCCACCTCCTGCCCCGCCTCTGTCTGCCTTCCTTCCTTCCTTTGAACTCTAATGAACTGACCAGATGTGGTCTCTGGCCATCACTCAGTGTCATGGCATAATAGTTGCATTTGCATCACTCGGATTAGCAGCTCCAGCGGAGACGGCTGTCCGTCCCCGTGGCTCTGCAGAAGTCTTCGGGCCTTTCCCAGGCCTGTAACCTCCCTGGGACCGCCCTTACAAACTGCTGCGGTCGGAATGGCTTAAGACCATAGAAACCTGTCTTTTCACCATTGGGGAGGCCACGAGCGGGACGCCGAGGTGCCGGCAGGGCCGTGCTCCCTCTCCAAGTCTGGGAAGAAGGCGTCCGCCTCTGTTTGCCCTTGGTGGCCCCTGGTGTTCCTCAGCTTGCGGCAACATCACTCGAATCCCTGCCTGTGGTTGGGTGGCCTCCTTCCCTGCGTCTGCGCCCACGTTTTTCTGTTTTTATAAGGATGCTCATCAGCGAGTGAGGGCCCGCCCCCCTCCTATGACCTCATTATAACTTGACTGCATATGTCCCAACGAGGTCACGTTCAGAGCTTCCGGGGAGACGTGAACTTCAGAAGGGGCTCTGTTGAACCCAGCACATCAGGTGCCACCCGGTTCTGTCTCTGCCCATGGCCTTGCACTTCAGAATCCCACTCAGCCTCCCCGTTTCCGTAAGTTCTTACCAAACGTCACCTCAGGGAGCGGTATCAGCTCAGGCAACCCCTTCCCGCTGTTCTCTCTGGGATGCCTTTTTGGTTCTTTCTTTGTACTTGCCACAACAGGTTATTTTTCGCTTATTTGTATACTTTCTCCTTCAGAGGAATACGCTCTCCCTGAGATCACAGAGCCATGTCTGGTGTATTCATTCTGTTACTCTTAGATCTGGCTTTGTTCTTGACACACAGTAGGATCTCCATAAAAAGTGATAATGAAATAAGTGGATGGATGGTGGATGGGTGGATGACTGGGTGGATGGACTGACTACAAACAATAGGCACTTTCTACTTAATGACACTCTTTCAACCAACATTTTGCATGTTGCTCTAATAAGTACTTATCATATTTTGTGTGCTTACCTGTTTGCTTCTGAGTCAGCACCTGGAGCAAACGTCCAGGACTTCCCATGGGGTGCGTTGACCGGAAGAGAAAGAACACCCTGGAATGCGAGCCTGCTTCTCAGGAGCTCACACTTCGAGATGGAAGGAACAGCCGAAAAAGAAAAAACAACAATCACTCTTAAAGATGTTTATCCTGGTGGCGGCATTAATTCAACAGCCTCTCCGCCGTCACGGGGCTGCCAAGTGCTGGGTTCACGCAGAGTTCGCGTTCTCCCATGGTGCGCACCGAGCCCTGGTGAGCGAGGCTCCCTCAGAAAGCCTGGCCCTCGGTAAACGCTCAGTGAGCGTTCGTGGGTAAGTCCACGAGCCCGTGATGTGTGAAGCAGCGGTCACACACAGAGGCCGGAGGCAGAGGGCCTCTGTCCTCATGTCCACGCACAGGCGCAGAGTTTACAGAGCTTGAAGGGGTGGGAACCCGCGGGGCTCATGCTGTGCCCTTCCCTTCCTTTTTAAAAAACAACTTTAAATTTTATTTATTAATTTAATGTAATTTTTTATAGGTGGCAGGGTTTAAAACAATTTTAAACAAATTTTATAAAGTAGAACACAGGGCAACGAGTGGATACTATTGTGGTAACTGTATGTGGTGCCAGGTGGGTGCTGGAAACAGTCTGTAAAGTGTGCGGTTGTCTCATCGGCGCGCTCTCTGCTTGGAATTCCTGGTGCGACGCACGGGCCCGTGGCGAGGTCTGTCAGCAGAGGGCACAGGAAGGATCCGAAAGTGACGATGGCGTTAGCCGGGCTCCTCCCTTTTCATTTGGGAGCCTTCCATGACCCCTTTCAAAGAGGGATTGATGAGTAGATTTTTTTTAGTTAATCGAATTCTCCATCTTGATAAGGGAGACAAAGCTTCTTGGTATCCTGGAAAACAGAGGCTGTGAAAAATAGGAAGTTTCGTGTGACCTACGGGCGAGATTGCAGTGGGGAACTTTACATGCATACCTTTATATTTTATATTGTATTTACACTTACCTGTTGCTTTAGTTCTCTGCTGGGTGAAGGCAGTGAAAATGGACTTTGTCAGTGCGCGGCTAAACAAGCCTCGTGACAGTCTGAGCCACGGTGCTGGCAGTTCTCTCGGCAAAACACTGGAGGCTGCGTGACTGATTTATCAGCGTGGCTGTGCGTATCCGAGTGCGCTTTCTGGGCTCCCCGCGCTCACCCTCTTGGACCCTTATACTTACTCTCCACGTTCAGAGTTAACAGGGTCTCTCCTTGTTAACGCAGCCGCTTCGGATGCGTGATTGTCTTCATCACCGGCCGGGCTCCCTGGGGAACCCCTGGGTGGGTCCGAGCCTAGCTGTGTCCTGCACCTTGGGCTGCCCTGGGGCCCTTGCACGCGCCTCTGGCTGCACCTGCCGCCTGGCTGGGGACATTCTTCTCTGCGCACCTGTGTGTCCTGAAGATAATTTCTTCTTGGGTTTTTGACGTGATTCCGAACTGCCAGGTGGGCACTTCGGTCCCCCGAGGAGCTCAGGTCTGCGGGCCACGCGAGTCGCAGGGGAGTGGAGGGCTGAGTGGGGGCACATCCCGTGTCCTGTTGGCGCTCGGCCAGCAAGAGGCCCTGCGTGTCCTCTGCGTATCCGTTTTGAAGAGCGCATCATGACCTTTGACAGAGGAAGGAAGGAATTCGGACAAAACCGGGGCAGGAAGAATTCGTTATTTCTTTCCCCACCAGCCAGCTCCCCGGTCCCTGTTGCCAAGAGTATAACTTTAATTTATAAGACCACTGTCTATGGGTTTTGTTTTTAGTTTTTTTCCCCCTAATCCCATCACCTCTTTCACCAGCCCCCCCACCCCACCCCTGGCAGCTTTCAGTCCGTTCTCCGTGTCTGTGAGTCTGTTTCCATGGAGACTTTGTTGGCTAACCGAGGGAAAGGGGGGGGGTAAGAGAGGGTAAAGGGGGGTAAATGGCGATGGAAGGAGAATTGACTTGGGGTGGTGAACACATGATACAACATACATCTGATGTGGTACCGAACTGTACACTTGAAACCTATATAATCTTAACCAATATCACTTCAGCAAATTCAATAACAAATCTTAAAAGATTTATAAGACCAATACAAATCTAGCATACATAACTTAAAATTTAATTTGGAGTAATGCCCTATCTTTGGAGCCAAATTCTCTATTTTGAGGTTAAAAAATGCGGACATGAGAAATATAAGAATTATGGGGGGGGTCCCCTAATTCAAACGTCATCCGTGGCATGTGTGGTTAACACAGATATGGGTGCTGAATAAAATGTACTGAGTTATACCTATTTTTAAATTGTGCCTGCTGAATATAAATTCCTGTGCTACGATAGGAGTGTCTTGCAATTTTCAGCAAAGTTTACTATGGGGAAAAAGGTCAATATAAACTGGACCCTCAAATATTTGTAAGATGATGCTGTTCTCAGGATGTACCTTAGGGCCCAGGACCATGTCCCAACACGTCATTTACGAATAAGCTGGAAGCACGAGCCGTGAACTTGAAGAGACACAGTGAACTTGAAGTTTGCAGTGGGAGCCTTCACCAGCTTCCCATCTGAAGGTACAGTGTGCCCAGGAAAGCCCGCCGTCCAAACCCGCCCATGAGGAGTACCCACTACGAGGAGCGTGGTCGTCTCAATGCCTGGTGGGCCCGTCTGCACGAGGCCTTTTGGCGCGAGGGCTTCGGTCCGGCTTCGGGAATGAGAGGGGAGCTTGCACGCAGGTATCGGTGGGCAGGCGGCTCGTAGCAGCTGCTGCCAAGGCCTGAGGCCAAGCCCACTTCTGAGATCGAGCTGGAGAGTGGACTCGCTCCTGATTCTCCAGTCGTTCGTGGACATGGGCGGGTGGTGGGTTTTAGATACACAGGTGAGTGCAGGCAGAAATGTGAGAACAAAAATCAAACGGGATAGAAACGATGCGTTCAAATCGCACGTGCAGGGAACGCCGACGCCAAGGCCGTCTTCGGGGGCAATAAGTCGAGCACCCGCCTCCCTGCCCGTCCCTCAGGGGCTGGTCGGAGGGCCGGCGTGAGCGGCACTGGCTCTGGTAGTGGGTGGGATTAAATTGACACTCCGCTGGCGGGAAAGGAAAACCAAGCAGAGGGGAAGAAGGAGAAACCAGAAATGGTTCATCATTTATTTCACTTTTACAGAGAAAGGAAGTAAAAGTCACAACTGTTTTGCATTTTAATAGCGATGGTTCAATGCCTGTGTTTCTCCACAGATCTGAAAAGCCTGAGGTGGTTTGTAAAGTTAACACACCTACTGGGGTTATGTTTTCAATTCAAAAAAGCCCATTGATTCAAAAAACCGTCTTCTAGGATTATATCTACGTGTTCTGGGTAGAACAAGAGAGAGCTCGGACTGGACTTTCCTGCTGGAAATTCCCACTTTGGAGAGAAGGGCACATTCTCCCTTTTGGTCGTGGGCAGTGTCCCAGGGGTCTTCGTGCTCCGAGGCGTGTCCGTGGTAAACGCCCCTGTCCTGCCGCCTCCTCCTCCCTGCAGGGGACTGGTGCGCCGTCAGGAAACATCCCCAAACCACACACACGGTCTAGGAAGGGAAGACACTGAGACTGAGCCGCGGCGTCCCTGTGGTTGGGATTGGAGAGTCAGTGGAGACAGCAGCCGGGTGGGTTTGTGTCTGAAGGAGGCTTTCCCCAGAAGGGCGTGCCGACTGGAACCCCCCACCCAGGTTGGACTCCCAAAGGGCTTTGCTCGGGACGCTGTCCCACCCCCTAAGGAGAACGTGAATTTTCTCCAGGTCCAGGTCCTTGTCCCGCGGTCATTACCTTTTCCGTCGATAGAACCGTGCTTGGCACCCCGCACGCCTCCTTGGATACGGATGCAATGAGTGAACGCGATGAAACGCAGTCACCTGCGGAGTCACTCCTCCACCCAACGAGTGTGTGTTGAGCGCCAACTATGTGTGCAGCGCTAGTCTAACTGCTGGAGGTGCAGTGAGGAGTGGGCAAGAATAACTGCCTGTGAGGCTGGTGTTTGTGCCTGGTGTTGACAGAGTGAAGACACAAAAGGAACCAATACCAGAGATGCACTGTTAGTGGCGATGTGTGTGATGGAGGGAAGGGAGGTGGGACAGAGAGACGGGGGCTCTGGGTGCCGGGCCTTCCCAGCGGAAGGCACTGAGCTGGATGGGGACGGGGAGGACCTGCGGCAGATGTGGGGAAGGCGGTCCGGGTGGACGGAAGAGACCGCACCGGAGCCTCGAGGCAGGAGCGCCCTGAAGTCTTCATAGGCCAGTGGAAGGATGCTGGCTTCTGAGATGCCGGCGTTGACTGACAGAACGAGAGGCCTCTGAGAGTCCAAGCGACGGTTGCGGTGATCTCGTTTAGGACCGTGTGGTGCCACAGAGGCAGCGGAAACTCCCAGCCAGGGAAGCGCCATCTCCCGCACCCGAGGACCCTGATCTCCTTATTCACACCGCGAGTGGTCCCCAGCCTCCACTAGACTGAAGCAGGCACAGAGTGAAGACTCAGGACGACACAGTGATGATGACAGTCCCTGCTGAGGGGAAGGGGTCCATAGAGTGAGTGGTTCAAGGTCTAGAGAGGATGAGGGTCCCCGAGGCAGGCGTCTCTGAGACACGCAGGGGGCACAGTCCCGAGCCCCGCTGGCTGCTGGCCCGAGGTTGGCAGTGAGGTGTCACAGGGCCACAGGCTGACAGCGCTGGTTTCTCTGGGAAGCAGGAGGCCAGTTTCTGCTGCGTGTGCAGGAGGGGGCCGGCGGTCTCAGGGTTTATTCCTGCGCTCAGGGGTGGGGGGCTCTGCGCCCCAGCCTCCGGGGCAGCCAGCTCTGCAGCAGCCGTGCATCCGAAGGTGCGAGGGGTTAAACATCCAGCTCTGCCATCTTTGTAACAGTGACGGTGGTGGAAACACGGAGCTGAATACACGGCGTTACTGGGGAGAGACGTGGCGGAGGGACACACCGAGAAGGGAGGATAAGCGGGTCGAGATTCCCTCCAACAGGCCCGGGCTGCCGTGGCATTTCACGAGGAGCGACTCTTCAAACTCCCAGCGATTCTGTGGGACAGTCTTCCGTGCCCCCACTTGCCGGTGACAACGCTGAGGCACGAAAGGTGACCGGCTACGTCTCACCACAGCCACGCTAGTTTGAAACCAGGTGCCCCTGGCCCGAGCCCACTTGTCAGTGAACGATACGCTCAGAAACTCGGTCCGGGCTGCAGCCGGCGTGGGAGAGGGTCGGGGTAGGAGCGCAGGCCCGACAGGAGCAACGAAGAGTAAGTACGGCCCCGACCGCGTGGCTCAGCCCGCTGGGCCTTGTCCTGCGGACGAAGGGTCGCCGGTTCCATTCCTGGTCAGGGCACAAGCCTGGGTTGCAGGCTGGGTCCCTCGCCGGGGGTGTTGGGGCAAAGACTGATTGATGTTTCTCTCCCTTTGTTCCCCTCTCTCTAAAAATAAATAAACAAACTCTTTAAAATACATTTAAAAAATAAATACGGAGGGACAGGAGCGTAGGTCTATGGGAAAAGGAGAGGGCAGGGCCTATGAGATAAGGTCAGTTCCCTTAAGGAAGGGGTGGTGTTTAACCACTTCCGAACACGGCCCTTTTCTGTCTGGAGGAGAGAATCCAGGCATCGTACTTATATGTGAATAACCAGGATGGAGGCCCGCCGTCTCGTGGCCCGGACCAGCCACTGCAGGAGTGACCAGCCCGTTCCCGTGGCCGCCCCAGGTGGGGGGACCTCCCGTACGGTAATGTGATGTCCTGAAAGAAGCCGTAGGGTGCTCCAGGAGTCCAGGAGAGGAGAACAGCAAGCTGGACGGGGGCCTGGTGGAAACTGGGGTGTCTTCCTGGGGAGGCGAGGGAGCCGGCTGTACTTGGAGAACTGGCGGTAATCATCCTACCGGGCTGCGGGGCAGGAACCAAGCAAAGGGTGGCAGGCGAGCCAGGGGAAGGCAGGGACCCAGCTCCCAGGACACTCTTGCGTCTCCTTGTAAGATGGCGAGACCCCTCACAGGCAGAACCGGACCTCATCCACCTTTGCCCAGCTCAGGGCTTGAGACGAGGCTGGCGATGGAGGGGCTGTGTTTTACCTGAAAGGCAAAGACGCAATTGCAGGATGGTGTCTAAAGCAGAGGCCGCATGATCAGATTTGTGTTTCAGAAGGCTGGAGGGGTTCGGGTAGCTGAGGCAGGGTGACGTCCGGTGCGTTTGGCATGTGTTTGGGGTGAGGACCCCGGGCTCTGTGCTGGGAGCAGAGATTGGCAGGAGGGTGGGGGTGACCTGGGGGCTGCTGCTGGTGGCCATCCCTCAGTGCCACAGTGAGCGGTTTGGACGAGGGTCACACAGGGAATCGAGGGCCCCGGTAGGGCAACAGCCTGCAACTGTGCTTAGGAAACGGGGTCAGGCAGCAAATGGTAGAGGCCACAGCCAGAGGCTGCGTGTTCAGCTCCACGGAGGCGACCCTGAAAGTGGGTCACTCAGCCTGAGCCAGGGTGAGCCATGGTGACACCCTCACAGCTGTGAGGGGTGACGCAGGTGTTCATACACTACGTGTCCTGTGGCTGGAGCTCTGCTCGGGCTCCTGACCTTGGGTCCCAAGGTGATGGGCCGCCCACGGTCTCGAGTATGAACAGGTCCCGGCAGACAGAAAGGGACCCCTGGACAACCTTGCACGGACCACTGCATGTCTCTGTCCCTCACCAGTCCGGCCACATCGGGTCACGTGGCCAAAGCTCATCACGAGAGTGTCAGCGGGAAACACAGCCAGACACAGGCGGAAGGCCCCGCCGACTCCCCATGGTACGGGACCTGAAAGAGGGGACGGCCCCCCGGATGCCCTTGTCCCGAGGCAAGTGCGAGAGTTGGCACCCCTGAAGGGGAGGGAGCAGAGCCGCGGGGGCGGGAACAGGGAGGACTGTACCTGTGACACGTGCACGGTGGCGGGCAGAAGGAGCAGAGGAAGAACGCAGAGGGCCAGCCGTCTGTGAGAGACAGACCCACGGACGGGGGAGAGTCTCGCTCCAGGGCCCCTGTCCGCGTGAGCCTGGGCACGCAGACCGTGCCTGTCTCGGTTTACTCAGACAGAATGAGAATTTTGATTCGTATTTCTAAGAAAATGAATTCTATTCCAGATTTGAGCAGCAGTTTAATCAATGCCTGGGGACATAGGGTTGTTTTTTCCAGAGTCAGAGAGAACAGAGACCTAATTTGCTGCCTATAACCCAAGACTCTCAGTTCTAAGTAGCAGGAAACAGTTCACACCGACTTAGGTAACCGGGCGCTGTAATGTGTCTTCCGGCTGAAAATACTCTGGGAGGAGAATTAGACCCCAGCGGCACCTGGGGTTCCTTTCCCCCCACACCTCCCCCCTTCTTTCTTTCCCCCCCCTCATGTCTGAGGGCTCTTTCTACTCGGGCTCTATTCTCAAACGAGGCCCTTTACACGGGAGCAAGTTGTCCACCAGCATCTCCGTGCTTGTAATTTATACCCTTTAAGTCCCAAGGAAAAGAAGGGCATTTCTTCCAACGGTTTTAACAAAAACCGCACGGTTGCATTTCACTGGCTCTGATAGGCTGGCTCGAGGCCTGTGACCGCTGGGCCAGGTGATGGTACCCTTGAGGCCAAAACAATGTTTACTACTTGGAGCCAAATTTTTAAGTCTGATTTCAAGACTTCCCTGCGTTCTCTAAAGTGATGGACCCCCAGCGAGTGGTGACGACTCTCGTCAAAGAGGATAACGCTGTCCCTGGCGTCTCCGGCTCCCGGGTTTCTCTGTAGGT
The DNA here is from genome assembly GCF_021234435.1 of Artibeus jamaicensis. Lineage (NCBI taxonomy): Eukaryota > Metazoa > Chordata > Mammalia > Chiroptera > Phyllostomidae > Artibeus > Artibeus jamaicensis. The sequence goes on along the minus strand of NW_026522054.1, from coordinate 6,950,150 downwards.
GGCGCTTTGAGTCAGGGCTGCGTGGAAAACCAGTGATGGTAATGGAGGGAAGTGCAATCTAGCACAAGCTAAAGTCAGAATATTTTCACTGATGGCTAACTGGCGTGATTCTAGAATTCCTCCACCACAGCCCTGGAAGTGAGTCACTAGGAACTGAATATTTATGAGCTTTCTGACCTCAAAAAAAATCCAACATCTTAAACGAGGTCACCTAAGGAGACTGTGGAAAACTTCCTGCAACTTATTGGCAGATGATTTCGGTTCTTATTTCAACAAGCCGGGTATGGAAGGCACGCCATCTGGTTACTGGGGAAATTCTGGTGCCTGTTAACTGCTTGTGCGAGAGACGCTCCTGTCGTTCGGTCGTGAGTGATGGCACCTGCGGGTGGGAAAGGCGGAGAGAGCCTGTCGTCTCCTGGCCCCTGGGTCTGGGAGACGTGACGACTCCATGCGGCTGTTCCCCCCGCTTCACATCGGTGCCTGCCTGGTACAGCGGTCCCCCCACAACTGTTCTGAATATATGGTGGTCTTCCAGGACCTGGGGTTGCTGGGGGACGGTTTCAAAGGTCACTAAATGACTTCAGATGGCCATGGTCCCTCCCCATTCCTGGAAGGCATTTCCAACTATTTCCAGGTACAATGCAGGTGCCTCTGCTTTGCACTTGAACCCCGTCTACGATGTGGATTTTGGGAAGGAAGGCTTTATGCGACCCTGTGCTTCCCAGGCTGACTCACCAGAGATGGTTGTCAGATCTCTCTGCCACAGAGGAGGGCGCAGGCTCAGGGGCGAAGTCCCCACGTCCATCCATCACCCCGTCCCCAGGGAGACGGGGGGACCCCCTGGGCATCTCCCTCCAAAAGGGACGGTCGTGGGCTTGAAACAATGAAGCGCCTTGTGATATTCAGACCTATTTTGTACATGGAGCCTTCATTTTATCTGCGTTGGGTCAGGGGAAAGAAGGCAGAATTCAGAGTTTAGATAGAGCTTATCCATTTTTAACGCTGCCACTTATCAGCAGTGGGATCTCAGGGACACTCCTTGCGTTCCGTGGGCGTTAGTTCCTTGGAAGAGGGCGACACCCACTCCCCCAGCGTGGACGAGAAGTCCTAATGAAATGCGGCAGGTGAACACGCTCAGCGTGCAGTTAGAACTAAATAAATGTCCATCAATTGCATCTCTCTCAACCCGAGCATTTTGGCAGTGCTTGGTTCTCACCACTGTTCCCAAATTAATCTTGTTCTGCCTACCACGGGCACGGCACACACACATTATTCTCTGCTTAACGAGCATTCGTTACAGAGCCACGCGGTGGGCTCCCTGTAGGCAGCGGGACGGAGGGTGATGTCTTCACTGGTGAGTGTCAGGCACTGAGAAAGACCAAGTAGACTTCATGTACATACATCGGCAGAATCCTGACCAGCGGACTCAATCCGTTCCTCTGACGCGTCTGAAAACTTCCCAGGCAGCATATCTTTGGTGTCTTTTTGCTGAGTGGTGGCTTTGAGGACCACTGCCAGGTGGTCTCTGTCATCGAACAGAGCGGTTCAGCTCTTGCGCCCACATCACAGAAAATACGGAGTCGAAATCCCAGACAGGCTTGTGCAGCACCGCCAGCCCCGGGGAGAACACCCTGCTCTGCCTTCCGAGGCGGGGAGCTCTCTCGGTGAGGCCAGCTGGGCAGTCGTCGGGGCCCTGGCGCGGCCGTGGGGACCTCAGCCGGGGCTGGAACCCATGGAGCCTTGCAGTCAAAAAACGTGCACAACGAGAAAAACAAACCGAAACGCACAGACGCGGTCCACAGTGCGGTGGTTACCAGGGGGTGGGGGTGAGGGGTCAGCGCAGTAAAGGGTAAGGAGAACCAGCGTGCAGCGATGGAAGAAGCCTTGACTTTGGGTGGTGGGCGCACAGTGCATCAGACAGACGATGTATCACAGAACCGCACCCGTGAAACCCGCGTGATCTTACTAACCAATGTCACCCCAGTAAATTGAAATCAGAAAAAGAACAAGGAAACATGACACAGAAGTGAAAACTAAACTCTAAAAACGTTTAGAGAGTCCTGCCACAGCTGGTCCACGGAACGCAGTGAAACCGAGACCGGGAATAACTGTTTGCGACGATTACCTGTCTTTGAGGAGTATCGGGGCAAAGGGTTGTCATAAAACTGACTGTGGGGAATTGGATGGAGTGCATGCTTGTTTTGCTGGTTCTTACCGCCTTTTTCCCCCAATAATTAAACAGACACGTTATTAGGGGGGAAAAGAAGACCCTCTTATTCACTTTTATCCCAATTTTGCAGCGACATCAGTTTGCTTCAGAAACATTTGATTTTGCTTTGCCAGATTGTAAACGGTGCGAATTACTGGCTTCTGGAATTTTCTTTCCCTTCATACCACTTTACTGGCAGGTTTTTGTGATTAATAATATGTATCTTCTAAATCACTGTTTTATCATCATATTAAAACTTGTGTTTTTTAAGAGAGCTGATGACCCCTGGTCTAGAATCAATTAATTGACATGGATGATGCTTTGATGAACAAACAGCATTTCTTTTTCATTGGGTTCACATGGCTTTAGAAACTTTATTTAATGGTTTAATAATGAAGTTGCATGTTATCACAGGAGCTGGGCTTTTGATTTCTTGCCCATTAAATGCTGTAGGTACCTGGAGCTTGGCTGAAATAGTTGTTGCTTTACTGCACAGGTCGGTTAAGGTCGATGGGACTGAACCCCCACCTGGGTTCCAGGGAGGACAGAGCAGGGCTCTGGTGGCCACGGTGGCACCGCGGGCATGAAGGAGTCCTGTTGGCATTGGGCCGCTTTGCTGTTTTAAGACCTTTAATATTTCATGTGCTGTGCATTTGTTGCATAGGAAGATACTTTCTGCCACTGAAAAGGCATTTTTACTGAGGGGATTGCAGCCCAAAATAAGAGCTTAGGCTGCAAGTCGGTGAGAGTTGACCAAAACTGTTCATATACCAGGCCCGAGTATGCAAAACCCCGCAAAAAACGCGGAGCCTGATGCATTCCTGTAAGCCATGCGTTGGTTTCTTATCTTTATTTTTATCTTGGTGCTGTATTTTGTCTTAAAAACAATGATTTTCAAGTGAAATACATTTTTAAAATTTTCATTTCTGTAAAAAGATCATTAAATTCTCATACACGCTGCATCGAATCTATAGGTTACCTACATTTAAAATAGTCTTTTAAAGTAGAAGCATATTCCGTATTTAAGGCTGTTTAACTCGTTGGCTTCCCAGGTTTGAGGGCTCAGGTCTCCGTCGGAAAGCGCTTCTCCAGCCCTTCGCCGGAATGTCGTTCCCCGGTCTCACTGCACCCCAAGGCGAGGGTTCAGGCCAGGGGTTTGGGCGGAAGGACTAGTTGTGCCAAGGAGACAGGCGAGGGGGGAAGAAGGAGTTGCACGTCGTCTCTCACCCCATTTCCCGGCTTGGTTCCTTGGGACTCGATCTGACGTCTCTGCCTCCCTAGGGTGAAACCCTCAGGACAGGACGGGGTCCCAGCTCTGCTGCTCTTCCTCGTCTCTCTCCCTGAAGGCAGGATGACAGCACAATCACCACAACACCCTCAGGAAACCACACACACACTCACACACACACTCACACACTCAGAGGTATGTACACTCGGACCCGGCCAGCCGGCCGTTGCAGTTCTCCGACTGGGGGGGTGGGGAAGCGTGGGTGGTCAGAAACAGAAGATGGGGCAGGAGGAAGACAACGGTCCCCGAGGGTTGGCACAGCTCTCACAATGCCTGTTCCCAGGGGACTTGTGTCTTCCTCGTCTGTCCTTGCCCTCGGACCTCCCGCCCTGTTCCTGTCCCTTGAAGAGGCCTCGCCCCAGGCAGGCAGGCAGGCAGAGGACGTGCCTCGCAGATTCCCAGGGCAGAGCCTCCTCCACCGGGTGACCTGAAAACAGCTGGAGCACAGACCTCTTTCTGGTCAGGGACCAGGGTGTGTGATGCCTTTTCTGAGCGCTTCCCTTTCCTCAACCTTCTCTTTCTCTCGGGTGGGACCCCCACCCCTGGGGACCTGGGCCACCACTCACGGACGGACCTGTCCCCACTGTCGGCTTAGTGTCTGTGACACCATGAGGTCACAGTTAGACGTGAGCGAGGAAGACCTGAAGACCAACCCTGGAGAGCATCACTGTGCCGTTTCCTCCTGGGGTCTGCCGGTCCCGTCCGCCTCCGGTGAGGCCGTGACGGGCCAAGGCCTCTGCAGTTTCCACGGCGCGCTGAGCCCCCGATGCCCTACGCAGTTCTAGGTACTGGGCGAAGCCGCCTGTCTTTAAAAAGATGCCAGCGAGGTGGGAGTTCTGTCCTCAGCGGTCTGTCTGGGTCGTTCCCATGCTGCCTAGGGACCCGTGTTTTGTCTTCTCGTGGTTTGATGATTGATCATCTTACGGGTTATGGTTCTGCTGTTCCCGAGGCTTGACTCGAAAGTGTCTTTTTAAGTACCACAGTGTCTGACCCAACTAATCTCTGCCTCGTCCTTGACGAGATTTCGGCTCCTACCCAAGTCCTTATCATCCCCTCCCCCAGGACGCAACACGCAGTTGCTGTTTTCATCTTTGCTCTTAGCTGTTCATCACTCACGTTTGAATGACCTTGTCTGGTGACGAACCAGGACGTAAAAGACAGCAGGCCCTCCCTCTTCGGTGCGTGTACAGTTCTGTCTTCTGGCCACCAGTGAAGCTTCTGTCTTTACTGCTATTCAGTTATATTATCTCAGGTTGGGTCATCGGTCTACCCTGGTGACAGCCTATTTATCTGGTATGTAACGCATGTCACCCCCTGTACACTGGATTTTGGAGATTTAAAAAAGAGAATCAAAGTGCAATTTATTATCATCTTACTAATCTTGGACTTAAATTCATTTTATCAAAGTTTCTTCATTCTTTTTAGTAGGGGGAATAATTTTATTTGACAGAGAAGTTAGAAGCAAAAGATTAAGAAATTCAATTTTTCTTTGTCTCATCTCTTATCAGTGACAAACAGTGGTATGTGTGATTTTTTTTATCAGCGTGCTTTTATTTTTTGTGTTTCAGAGAAGTTCATCAATAACATTTTTTCTTTTTTGTTTACTGTTTACTGCCTCTGTTCCCCACTAAAATGTAATTCATGGGGGTTAAAATTTTCAGAAAAACAAGAAAAAAATTTCAAAATGTTCTCATTTTTTTTCCCAAAGGAGTCATCCCACTATTTTTAAGAGTCCATGGTGTAGTTGTCAAATTTGTGCTTCATGTTCATAAAGTACCCTACGCTTTCTGCTTCCTCGCCTTGTGGTTTATACTCAAGTGTATCAGTCTTACCCATTCTTCCTTTTTCGCCTTCTCATCAGTGCCAGGCAGATGCATCCCCCCTGCATTCCTGGGTTCAGCCGCAGGTCGTCATCTGTCCCGCGGGGCTGCCAGAACACGCCACCCCGCATCGATCACGCCTCTTTAACTTAAGTCACGCTTCCGTCATTTCGAGTCCAGCAGGAGTCTAATCGCATGGAGTTACGCTGACTCCTCTGAAGCTTATCAGTGGACTGAACTAAGCCTCAACTTATTTTAATCAACTTATTTATTAATACTGTCAGTATATTACCCATAACGTATCTGGTGGTCTGTAGACAGCACCGGCCTGCACGCTAACACCTCCTGAAACTGCGTCTTGGTTTTTATGTTCATTTTTTTATTTATCAGAGTCCAGTGTGAACATGTTTATCCAGGCGTTTTTCTTTCCCTTCTGGTAAAAACGCTGATGGAGGAAAATGAAAAATGGTGTGGACAATACGTAAAGCCCTGTCTCAACATCGCGTTCTTTGCGCTTCATGGACTCATCTGAGTTGGCTCTACCCCGGTCCCTCTAGGGGGAGCCACGGGGCACGATGTTCCTGGGCAGCAGGGACTGGAGTTTCGGGTCCCATTGGCCTCTGGTGACAGGTGGAAAGGGGCCTTGTTAGTGCTTCTCACGCGGTCTCCACTGATCCAGCGTGGTGTCTCCTGGTTCCATAACAGTGAAAGTAAAAAGACAGTGTAAAGCGAACCCATAGAATGGGAAAAAACGGTCAGCTGTTTCTCCGACAAGGGACTGGCATCCAGAACCTACTTAGAATTCTTACAACTCAACCATAAATAAAAAGGCTATATAATTTTAAAATCCACAAAGGATCGGAACCAACATTTCTCTACAGGAGATATGTACACGGACAGTGAACACCCAAAAGTATGTTCAGCATCAATAATTGGTACAGAAATGTGCGCCCGAACTACCACCATGAAACGCCACTTCTGTCCACCATGAGTTACAGTCAGTGTGTGTCGGAGGGGCTGAGGAGGGGGGCACACGGGCAGAGGTGGTGGAAATGGAGCATCGTGTGGCCGCTTTGAAAAGCGACTGGACAGAGCGTGAAGCAGAGTTAGCAGGCACCGGGCCGTGTCACTCCGAGGCACCCCCCCCCCAAGAGAAATGAAACCCCGCACTCCTGCAAAGTCTCGTGCGAGCGTCTGTAGGACAACCATTCATAACACGAGAAGTGCCAAGGACCCGAATGGTCACCACTCATGATGGGGTGAGTAAAATGTGGTATCTCCGTACAACGGAATATTATTCAGGCCCAATAGGAATGAAGTACAATGAGGAGGAACCTTGAAAACTGGATGATAAGTAGAAGCCTGTCAGCAAAGACCACGGATTGCCTGGTTCTGTTTAGTGGAATATCCAGAGTAGACACATCTCTAGACACTAGCAAGCGGTTGTCTAGGGATGCGGGATAGAAGGGGAGGGAACGAGTTTTTTTCCTGTGAGTACTCTAAACTCATGGACTTGCCCATTGTTCACAGGTGAATTGTATCGCATTTAAGTTATAGGTCCATAAAGCTGTTCAAAACATGATATCGCTGTGTTTCGACTAATTTGATTTAGCAGGATTTCTAGTAAATGACCAGACTGGAATTCCACCGGATCCTGAAAGGTGATGGCTGAACGGGGAGAGCAGCCTCCAGAAGGCCAACTTCAGTTCGAGGGCCGGGCGGTGGAGCTATGCCGCCGAGTTCGTTCAGGTCGACATCTGCCTGCCCCTGAGTGTCGGTGACGGGCTGCGTGAGGCTCTAAAATGAAACTTATTTGCTGGTCTTACTCCAGAAGTAACAAGCCGTCAATGGCCCAAAAAAACCAAAACCCAAAACCAATTCCCCCCCCAAACCCCGTAAAATACACCCTGTGTTGAGCCTCGTGAGGCAAGGCCAAGGGAAAGGCGCAGAAACCCAGAATTCTTTGCCCCCTGGTGTCTTGTCACCTCATATATCCTCCCGAAGCAAGGGGGGGGGGGCATCTTTTAATGTGTCTTTAGACAGCAATCGTCTAACTGAAAGAAAAAGAAAGAAATTCTATGAAATATGCGAATAATGTCACCCCCCAATTAGTGGCTCCTAGTCGACTTGTTAAAAATACAGAATACTCGCGTCAAAATACCACAGTCGTAGCCAAATGCGTTTTGGGTCCAAAACTAGTTACTTGCTCTCCTGTCATGGATTCCAGTTTTTATGTGTTACTCTGCTTTGAATAGCAATCAGGCATTGCTATGATTTGTATTTTTCTAAGACATCTACTATCTGAAAGCAGTTTTGTTTTTGAAGTGGGTTTGGAGAGTCTCTGATTGGGCTGCAAGATAAATCGATTTGGAAGGACGAGCTGGGATACAGAAATGTGTCGTGGAAAGTGACTAATGACATCAAAGGAAACAGCCAACAGCGCATTCCCCTGGAAATGGATGGGAAACACCCAGCGTCTGTGACACGGTCCATCTGGGCCCTGCCCCTCCACCCCCGCCTCTGTGCCATTGTAAACACAGCTGCTGCAAGTCTTCTGCAAGTGCCAGAAGTCCTGTTGGCTGTGGGTGCTACTCTGTGTTCCTTTTTTGGGCAGGACAATTCAGGGGCCAACAGGTGGGTCGGCTTGATGGGAAGGCGGAAGTATCGTAGCCGAAGGAAGTGGTCAGCTGGTCAGTCCAGTGACCAAGGATGCTCTTTGGGGCATCAGTGCCCCTGTTCCTAAATGCCGTGTGTTGAGTCTTATCGCTCCTGCCAATAATTTGTATTTATTTATTTATTTTTAAGGAGCCCCCCCCCCCACCATTTGAGAGTTATGAACAGCTCTGGGTTTGAAGTCAATGAGAGAATGCAGAAATTCACAACTGGACGCGTTTCCGGAAGAATCGGAGTTGGGCTCGTCCCCACATGTACCAACCCCGTTTACAGGGTTGGATTTACACGGACCCAAGAAGGCACGTTCAGAACGGCGATGTCCAATTCCCTAACATTAGCCAGACTCCTCAAAACCACTTACATTTTCTGTGTTGAATTTTCTATATTTACCTTTCCAAACAAACCATTTAAAGCTCAGATAAAACAAAAAGGTGAGTTCTTCCTTTTTTGGTGATTGTTTTTGAATAATTCAGTGACATCTGGCAAACATTTGAGAAGGAAGCACAGGACTGGGGCGAGCAGCCGGCAGCCGGAGGACCGGGTCTTTTCTGGGTGGTTACAATGTCCATTTTCATCCGAGTGACCAGGCTCCTGTGCAGGGAACGGGGGCCAACAACTCCGACGTTCTACATGCTGGTGAAGGTGCTTTCAGATTTTGTGCATTGGAAGAACGTGTTTCTTTCTCCTTTTGGTAGCAATTTTTGCACAGCACAGAATTCTAGGCTGACAAGTCCTTCTTTTAAAACTTCCTATCGCTCCAACATGTTCTGTTTTGATAAGCACTTCGTTTTATTCCTCTGTCTGTGTTTTTTTCCTGCGTTTCATGTTTTCTCCTTATCTCCGGCTTTAAGTGGTTGGATTATGACGAGTCTTTGAGTTGTTTCCGGAAGGACCCTTCCACTGTGGTTGTTGAGCTTCCTCCGTGTGCAGGGTTAGAATTTCCAGCAAATTTGGGAAAACGTGAGCCACTGTTTTCAAGGACTTTTTACGTACCCACCCCTCTCTCCTCTTCCTCCCAGCCCCACGAACGTTAGGCTGCTTTGAAGTCTTCTCACATGTTGCTGTTGCTCTACTTCTTATTGTGTTTTTATTTTTCGAGGGCACGGACAGTTACGTAGAAAGAGCTGGATCATTCAAGGCTTGGTTTAAGCCCGCCCAGGCAGGATCAGAGCAGCCGTGGTCCGGGGTGATTTCTACCCAGGGTTTTCCCGCTCTGGCTGGTGGAAGCCCAGCCATTCCAGGCCCTGTGCCAGCCCCGGGGACGGTCCCTTCCCTGGTCTCGGGGCACTTCCTCCCTCCCATGTTCTTACCAGGGATCCGCTGGAGACTCGGAGTGAGCGGTGCTCTGCAAACACCCCGAGTTCTGTCTCCGGGACTGTGCCCTCCAGCCCCACAGTTGTCGATTCGAAGCCGGAGGTCAAGAGCAGTTCCTCCCTACTTTCCAAAATGGTTATTCCAACCGAGCCCTAGGGATATCCCAACGCGTTTTAATTCAGTATTTCACAGTCCGTTTCCTGAAGTCCATGGGACTTCTTCCCTCGGCCTATGAACGGTTAACTCTGTCTCTGTTCACGAGAAACACAAAAACATTTTTGTCCTTTAACCCCTTTGAAGTAACAAGGATTGTCTATCTGTGGATGTCTCGGAGCCTCTGAAAACCGGAGCCTGCTAACATCGGGGGCTGCACGTTTGCTCAAAACACGCCCCCCATACTCGAGGAAACTTGTTTTGCGTTCACAAAGCGTCTCTGGTTCCCAGGATCAGCCGCGGCCAAACGCTCGTCACGGCGGTAAACAAGAGCGTAATTAGAACCACTTCAGTGAGTTCGGGTCAACGTATCACTCTCTCAGAACACATTTTGAATTTATCACAATGATAGCCTGCGGGGGAGAGTCGGCTTTTTGGCATTCTCTCATTTAAATCATTATTTTGAGAGCAAATTGTACTGAACCCGGAGTTCAAGTGCAGAGAGCCGGTGAAGCGCAGTGGCGGACTGGACGAGGCTGGCCGCCTGGGAGGGCCTGGTTTTCACTCCTCCCGCGCCAGACAGGAGGCTTTCAGGTTTCTCCTGCTGCTCCACAGTGGTACTTCCCCCGAAGTTGCCCGTGAAACCATGTGGTCACTGTAGCTGCATTTTTCCTGCTCGTCCTTTGCCAGGATTTGTCTGTTGTACACATGAGGACAGCAGCCGGTTCCTGTTCTAGGTGAGAGAATGGAGTCTTCGAGACGTTACGGGCCTTTCTCAAAGCCGCGGATTTCATAAGCGACAGAACCGGAAAGCGCAGTCCTTCACGGGCTATGTTCCCGCTGGTGCCCGGAGCCATGGAGTGCCCCCAAACCCTTAGACGCTGGGCGAGAGAAGTGGGTCTCATTGTGCCCACTTCCCGGGAACACACAGGGTCTCCGGACGCAACAAACTTGGCCTGTGTTGGGACCGAAGACCCACGTGGGTGTGACGGACGCGCAGAGGGGAGAAGAGCAGAGAGGAAGAGGGGGGTTAAGGGAGGTTTCATGTAGGGTCTCGTCAGCCATGGCGAAGGGGCCGGACTTATTCTGAGAGCCGTGCAAAGACCTCAGGAGGGCCAAGGCCAAGGCAGGCGATGCCCAGCGCACACTTTTGTGCCACCACCGTGAATGCTGGGTCACCGTGGAGGAAGGAGAGGGACCAGGGGGGAGGCTGCCGTCCCTGGCTCCGATGACGGGTTTGCCGGGAGAGGTAGCGGTGAGCACAGGGAGCTGTGTGTTCTGGGAGCAGAGCTGATAGAAAACTGGCCCCGGCTGGGTGAGACGCATGAGAGAGAGATGAGCATGAAGGGTGAAGGGTGAAGTTGCGACCCCTTGAGGGGACAGGAGAGGACTCACTGAGATGGGACAGCGCAGGATCGGAAGCAACTCCGGGGACAGTCCAGGGCTCTGTTTTGGATGCTGTGAAGTGTTTCTAAAAAACCCAGAAGGAGACGAGAAGACGAATATTATGTGTTCAAACATGGAAGCTGGGTCTCAGAGCCATTGCTGGTGGGTAGGAACTTCGTGAAGCGGGGGTTATGGTCACAGTCATCATCGGCGTCCCGAAGCCGGGGCAGGGTGCCCTCCCAGCAGCTCTCTGCGGCCGGGTGACTCCCCAGTATCGGGTTCAATAGCGGGCCATGCAGAAGGCTTCCCGGCACAGTTGGCGCCCAGGTGAGACGTGGTCCCAGAGCCATGATACCGGCGAGCAGGCCCCAGGTGCCTCAGACTCAGACAGACACCCCCCCCTTTTAAACTCACTGGGCCCCCCCAGACTCTCAGGGGCTGTCTGTTTTGGGACAGGAGCTTCTAATCCTGTCTTTACCCTTCTTCCTGAAGCCCCTTGGGTGGCCCTCAGGTGGCCTTTCCTCCCAGGAACGCTTCCCTAGGTGACTCCAAGGTGCCGGCGGTCTTTCCTTGAATCCCGTCCTGTGCTGCCGCCTCCCTTGGCAATGACAGTGACTGATCTTGCCCGGGCCTCACTCTGGTGGGACACCGTCTGCGACAGGAACTGAGTCGATGATCCTAGCGTCTCTGCCCGCAGTTTTGGTACGAGTCCTTCCAGCCGCGAGGGGGCGGTCCCGTGACCGCAGAGACTTGTGTTTTGGGGTTTTTTTCCCCTCCCCAGTCAGCACAGAAAGGGTGGCATCAGCTGTTTGTGAATCCAGAACATTCTATTTGGACCCGTCTCAGAGAAGCACGTCATTCCAAGCTGAATGTTGACACGTTCTCTGTGTCAACAGAGAACCGAGACCTTCCACAGGACTAGGTTCTCAAAATGTCCGTACGGCCGGCAATGGCGTTTCACAAACCCCGGAGTAAAGCCTTGACCGCCAGGGGGAAAAATAGCTCGGAAGGAGGACGGCAGGACAAATGAGGACAGCGAGGCCGCTTTCAGCTTATTTTTGTTGGATTCGTTCTGAGTTTTGTAAACCAAGCGCCAGTTAGATCTTGAGGAAAAAAATCTAACTGGCATAATTCACCGAGTCAGCCTCGCGCAGAAAGGTTCTGAGCATCAGACAGCATTACCCGCTTTCCAGCCCCTGTCTGGCTCGATCAGTTTAAACAGGGCTAAATATGTAGCCCTTTAAAAATACCTCCGAGCAGAGCAAATAAAATCTCATCTGTTCTTTATTGCGAAAATCAAGCCAACAACAAAAGCCTCTTCTTCTCTTAAGTAATGTCTAAAAATACCACCCATAAAATTATATTTGCTTCATTCTTGCTCTATCAAATGTATACTTAATGTCTCTCTAGCAAACTGACGCTAATTTAAAATGCTAGGTTATACATTAAACATGCTGTAAAATAACACAAAGCAGACGAAAGCTCTGTTTTTCTGGCTAAAATCGTACCAAGTACCATCTCTCTTTCTTAATGTCACAGTCTTTACTCATCTTCAATACTATTACTCTAATTCAACCTTAAATGCTCAACCAAGAGACAGATGGGATTCTGCTGGAGACGAAAATGATTCTTTTTGGGTGAGAAAGCCTAAGTTTTTGGCTCATCTCAGGCCACATTTGCCAACTGGGCTTTGGCATTGGTTCTTCCTTTTTTTTTTTCTTTGCCTTGAAAATATTTCCTTCAGTTTCTTTTATTTCTAAATAAATATTAGGGCTGGATTTTTAAATAAAGAGGCAATTATAAGCACATTAACATTTCTTCCAGACGGCAAAGATAGGGCTGGTCAGTCAACCCCAAAGAGAAAGCTGCTTGGCCTGCAGCCCTGGCCCCTGTGGGGACGATGCCCCTCCCCCACCAGCGAGGGGCATAAGGCCCCCTCCCCCCCCTTAGGCCGTGAATGTTCAGGGAGGGCGTCACCCTGCTGCTGCTAACCCAGAGGTGGGCTTTTCTTTGGGGGATTCTCAGTCCCTGATATCAAAGCCAAAGCAGAGGCATGGGCTGCGCGGGGACTTTAAAGAAACTGGAAGAGGATAAAATTCCCTTCCTGGCATTGATTCGAAGCTGCCTGGGCCAGATGGCTTCTTGCAGATACTCACGCTCTGCTTCCTCTCGGGAGGCGGGCTCTGGCCGTTGCTAATGACCCACAGCTGCGCCCGGCCTGCTCCCGTCGCCCGGAAGCCGGCCCCCGGTGAGCCCGGCCCAGGCAGAGGGGACCTTCCGGACCTTCCCCGCCCCCACTTCAGCTTTTCCAGGAACTTGAGCTCAGGAGCGGGCTCCCCTCCAAAGCTCGTGGCTCTGCCATTCTGGGCACACCTACCGTGTCCCCTTTTCCCTGATTGTCCCGAGGCACATTTGTGGATTGATGGAAGGGAGGCAGTTTGAGCAGCCCCTCCTCCTGGGCTTCACACGTGGCTGCACCTGGGGGAGGATCCACGCATCCCCCCTGTCGCTCAGCACGCAGAGGGGGAATGAATGAGTCCCTTGTGTTCGCTGCCTGAGCTGCCTTCCTCGGCTGGGTCGTGCCCATCAGTGGGCAAGGCCTCGGGGAGGAGACCGTGAAATGCAGCCGCCACACTGTCTGGTCCTGTGTTGGGAAAGGCACCTGTCTCGCCAGCTGGCTCACCTGCCCTGCATGGTGCCCGCGTCCTCACGAGTGGCATCCAGCTGGGACCAGCAGGGCTTTGGGTCCCGCTGTTACGGATATTATTGCCGCTATGTTTCATGTGGCCATTGGAAAACAGATGATGTATGTGATATGCACAATATATCACCTAGTTAAGTGACCGATTTCAAATCAGGACACATGTGTTTATCCATACATGTACGAGAGACAAATGTTTTATGATACTTTGCAAGGCAGTTATGTTAACCAATCATTTCATAAAGATACGCCATCTATTATTATCCTCTCTGTTTACGAAACTAAGCTCTCAGGTGGTCCTGGCCCCCGAGTCCTTCAGCTCTGCCCCCCTCTGAATGTTCAGTGAGGAGGGGTCAGCATTGCCTTCCTATCAACTAGTGAGGCCGAATGACCGGGGAGGGCGGCAGGGTCCGGGAGCCGTTTTCACGGGAGAGAGGTCGTGGCGGAAGTTGACCAGAGGGGGCAGAAATTGTCCGGGGATTTCGGAAGTGGGGCTGTTTTGAGTAAAAGAATTGAGAATGCGGTTCTCAAAGTAAAGTCTCGAAGTGGACATGAAAGCCACCGAATCTCCGCACCGTCCGCAGTCAATGCTCACCCTGCCGTCCTACCCCCGGGCGGGAAGAGGAAGCGTAGCAACTGAGGGTTCTTGGCCTCTAACAGGTTGTATAAGGTCACGTTTTCTAAATTTAAAAAATCGCTCTAAGTTCTTACTCTTTCCTATCCAGCTGCTGTTATTTTTGTTCATCGATCCCATCATTGTATCAATTAATCACTAATAGGTGCTAAGCATGAGGAACCGGTGCAGGGAGAGGACAGGCAGGAGGCGTGAAATATACTGACCTGCGCCGAGCTGGCCCGAGACGTGCCTGATTAGCACAGAGTGATGGCAGTGAGCTGTTTGGAAGTGGCGTCATAATCAAAACCAGAGTGTTTTCCCAAGATTCCGAGTGAATGCCTGTGAACCCCAAAAGATTCAGTTCGGTTCAGAAAAAGGTTAAGTTTGATGTTATTCTCGGAATTAGCTTTCCAAGCCCTAATTGCAATAATAGACATTAGTTTGCAAACTTGGAAAAGGTTCATTTACACCACAGATCCGAGAATCCACTGATCTCGTTACCTTTCTTTTCCTTTGGTTTTTCAAATGCTGACTTCAACACACTGACACAACATACTGGTGATGTATCGTGGAGCTGAACACGTGGAACTCATACAATTTTATTAACCAATGTTGCCCTCATATATTTAATTGGAAAAACAGAAATAAGAGCTCACTGGGATGAAGAGTTTAAGGAGAGGAAACACTATATCATTTACTGTATTATTAATTGTAGGACCGTGTGTTGATTATTACTTCACAGAACTTAACTCTTGGCAAATCAGGGAACGTGGTCCTGCCTGGGGACCTGATGTTCACCAAAAACGCTCTGACTTCGTGGTGGGACAGAGGTCCCTTAGAGGGTGAGAAGCCAGCTCCTAGGAGGGGCGTTCGGGCATCACCACCCAAAGGCTGCTGTCTGCACTTGTTTACCGAGTGTGACAGCCACTGTTGTTCCCTGTGCCCGTCACTGCCACTGCCACACTCGACGTGGCTGAAGACACTCGGACAGCCTCTGACGAAACTGTCCCGCCCCCGGCCCCGACTGTAAGGGAAAGGGGCAGTTAGTTCTGCACCTTCTCCTTCCTCGACCTCCTCTTCCTCTCTGCTCGGGGCTCCCCACACAGCGAAAGGGTCCCCTCTGCATTATTGATGAAGTCACAGGACAAGCCATGTGGACACGCACCATTTCACCCACACGGAGACTGAGATGAATTTAAATCGAGGGCCAGGCGGAAAATCTGTGCAAACGTCTTGGTTTTCACGTGTGGTTCCTTGATGACAGCCCCCATTAATCTCTGAGGGGCTCATGCAGTAGGTCGGTGAGGCCCTGCCGGTATTTAAAGACCAACATGAACGCCCCCATTCATCCCAGACCGCAGGGAACCAAACCCAAACCGCAGGTCTGAGGCTCAGCCCTTGCTGAGTGACATCGGTCTTCCCAACGGGTTTCTCTGAGCAGCGATAAGGAGAAAATCGTAAACCTGGCAAATCCTTAAAATTTCAGGTTTCTCTCTTAATCTTTGCCTCTTTCCTTGAAAGTCTAAGTTTTCGGCACTCCCCTGTCCCCGTGTCTCTTCCTCTGTTATCCTGAACTTGACCGTTGAAATCCTGACTCCGTCCTCTCCACTCCAGGTCTGAACCCGGGCACGTCCCTGGCGCTCCTCGGGTCCCACATGGGCAGAACAGACTTGGCGTCACCCGGACATCGCAGTGTGGTGAGGGGTCAGAGGAGGCAGTAAATGTGAACTTCAGACGCTGCCTGTCACGCAGTGAGAATCTGATAAATGCCCCCTGCCATTTTTTTTTGGAGGGGTTTTCAAACCTATAGGGTCATGTTGGTGTTGTCACCAAAAGGAGGGACCTCAGGCTGCGGAGATGCCCCAGCTCAGTCCTGAGCAAGGGTTCGAAACCCTGGAAAATCACTTCTGTTTGTTTCAGTCTGCTTTTAGCTCGTTAGTTGCAGCTTTAATCTAACAGTTTCCATTTGAGAAGGGTTTTCCATCATGTTTGCTCAACTCTGTATCTTTTAGTTTTTGTCTGTTTTTCTTAGCATCTTTCATTTTTTTGCTTTTATCTTTGTACTTATTTTTTCTAGTTTTTTTAAAAATTATTTTCTTTCTCAGGGTTTAATTTCCCGATTGGTAAACATTACCTATCATTGAGGCTTTCATGTTAAATTGGTGAGATCTGAACCCTGATTCTATCACTTACAAGCCACTTGGAGTTGGATGAACCACTTATCTTTTTTTTTTCCTCAGTAACAACTTTCTCATCTGGAGGGTTGGATAAACTCACGGTCTGGCTTTATAATGAAATTAAATGAAGCTCCTGGTGTACGGTCAGAAAGTAGCACACGGACAGTGAGAAGGGAAGGTGGTGGTGCCATGTGGAGATGGCGGCGGGAGACGCTGCGGTCCCAGCCCCTTTTCCTGGGGTGGAAACCAGGTGTAAGTGCATCTCAGCACCTACCACCGTCGCTCCTGTATTGTCCTCGTATGGCATCCCTGGCCGGAGGCTTGGATACCCAAGTGGGACATTGATGCCGAGAAGAACAGACGTGTCAGGGGTTACGGCTCCTGTTGTCCTGCTGTGCTACACGGAGGCGTCTCTCATGGCTTCCCTTTGTTCATCGGTAGGGTTACTTGGAAGTATGGCCACGGAACTCGGGCGCCTCCCTGAGCTCTCTCTCCTTCCTGGGTAACAGCATCCTCAGAACATTCAAAGGAAGAAGCTGGGACCACAGCAGCTACTGAGAGCACCTAAGTGCCATTGCTTAGCTGCCTGGAATTAGGTTTAAGGGAATTAAAGTTTCCAGAGCTCTCATTCTGATAGAGGCAACCCTGAGATACACTGGCCATCTCGCTCTGACGGGGCCAGGAAACCTCTTTAATTTCTTTTGTCGATCGTACGTCTCCCTGACAGTTAATGTTTTGGAGATGAAAAACAGAATAAAAACCTGTGTTATGAACGTTTTTACACCTCCTGGCGAGGTCTTGCGGGGGCCACAGGTTTGCGGCCCAGTCCCCGGGGGCACCGGCCGCACCACCGGCAGACAGATTACTGGCACGCAAACCCTTAGGTCAGAAACCCCGTCTGCAGGGCACTACAGATTTTCCTAGTGAATATGCCCACGGTGAACGTCTACCCAAGGCTCCAAAGACACTGGATTAGAGATGTAAAGTAGTTTCAACTCTCGTATTGTCAGGCTGTGAGGAAAAAGGACGGATATGTGAGCAGAAAAGCCCGAAGACCAGACCGTCCCACCTCCAGGCTGGCCTCCCGGTCACGAACTCAGCCCCCTTCTGCCCTGACAGCAGCCTCTGCCCGAACACTTTGTGCTCACGTGCATCGGCCTCTGATTTTTTTGGTCAGTGCCCCTGTATGGCTTCCTCTTAACTATCACGTCATGTGTGCGATCGAAGGCACCACATATGTGTCAATAACCGCTTCATTCAAGGGCTCGATAACTGCTCAGTGGGAGCCTGACTTGGGGGGCTGACTCTATTTCTAAGGGGTCACTGGCTGCTCCAGACTGCTGGGTGGTACCCTGGCCATCGGCACCCACAGAGGGTCCCTGATGTCCTCCTAAACTTTCGAGCGCAGGGTTGGTGTTCGCCCCTGGGAGATTGATGGGAACCGTCATGGTAACTTCCAGCAACTCCCGGTGGGGGCCGTGGCCCTGGATAAACTGTATTGGCCTTAAACACAGTGAGTTTTGATGTTCTGAATCTTTAAAATGCGGTAAGTTTGAAGTATAACTTTCCCAAGCTTTAAACCCCGGACTTTTTAAAACAAACAAATGGAGATGACACCCCATGAATCTAATTTTATCTGTCGAGTGAAAGGAATGGGTGGTATTTTCACTTCAAGAGGGAAGCATTTAAACCATTTAAAATTTTTATTTGCATTTAATTATCTCACAAACATACCAAGAGCCTCTGTCGTGTGCGGAATTCATTTAAATTCTGAAAAGAGCAACAATATTTACCTTTTGTCACCAGAATCTCATAATGATTAATTTAATTCTTGCATATTTCTACTGCTATCAACTTGGAGGTTATACCAATAAGTGGAAGCGGTCATCGATCAGAAACAATTAGCCCCCAGGAGAGGAAAGGTGACCCATGACCACATATTAGAAACAGTGGAAGAGAAGCAGTTACAGCGGAGTCTCGGTTCCATGAGACTCGGAGAGCTGGTGATGGACGCCCGGGCGGGGCCACAGAGAAGGCCCCGCGCAGGAGTGCCCGCCCCCTGTGTGGTCCCTCTGGGCCTGTCCCCGTGGCCCTGCCTCACTGAGACCTGATTGTCTGGGGCTGCTGAGTGCCCATCACATTCGTATCTGGGAGGAGGGGTTAAGTAGTGGCTAGTGATCCGCTCCCTCCTGTTAGAACAGGGCCCAGCAGCAGCAAAAGGGTCCTTTCCTGGTTCCCTCGGGGCTCTGGCGACCAGCCTGTAATGACTGCTGGGAGACAGACCTTGTGTCTGCAAATGCCCGGAGCAAAGGATTGTGGGAGTAGGTAGAACCCAGGAGGTTAGGGGCGGCAGTGGCGTCTGGTGGCTGAACTGCTCCCCACTGTGCCAGCCACCCCTGCGCCTCACGTAGGAACCCCACCTCTTTGGGTCCAGAGGGGCAGGTCCAGAGTGGGGGGGACCTGGGGGGCAGTCCTCCCGCTGCTCCAGGGGAGGTTTCTGAGTGCTCGTGATACCCGGGTACAGGGGACACGGGGTGAGACCTCAGCCTCGTGTGAGTGGACAATCCCACCCCTGGGCTGGCCCGCGGCCAGTTCCTGCTCCATCTGGCAGGCTCCGGCCCTGCCGGATGCAGCCCCCGGGACCCTGGTGGAGATTCTGACTCAGGAGATTTGCAGCTGGGACCAGGTCCTGTTTGTTAAGTTAGGAATGTGTCTGTGGCGAAATGATTTGGAAATACCTCTCAACCTACCTTATGCCGGCATAATTCCACACCTTGCTACTGCATTAAAATATCTTTTATGATGTATTTCTCAAGTTCGATGTTTTTGCTGATTGTAAAAGGGTGGCCCCCCACACAGGAGCAGGGTCAGCGATGGAACAGAAGTGGGAAACGGCCCCCGTTCCCCAGCACAGGGAACAGTGCCTCTCTCTCCCTAAAGGTTCTCAAGGCAGAACTTACCGAGGGGTTCGAAAGCCTCTTTCCAAACCACGTGGTGGTTTTTTTCTTTAAATAGCCTGTCTAAAAGTTTAAAATTTACGTCTGGAGTAGATGGCGAGCCCTTGACCGCGTGCGAGGCGTGCAGAGTGCCTTTCAAAGATGCGGCCTGGATTTTGATGGCGCCCTTCACGTTGCCGTAGGTGGCAGCTCACAGCGGGGCTGCTGGTTCTGTTCAGGGCCTGTCCGTTCAAAGAGAAGCTAGAAGCCTGTGGGAAGGTGGGAGGCAGGGAGGGGCCGGGGCCGTTAGCGAGCTTCCTAAGTACACACCATTATCCCAAACAGAGGAATACCGGGCAATTACCGCCCCACCTTCTAAGAGAGGTATGTAATTCCTGCATCACTAAGTATAGCTTGGTGCAAGTCAGATTACAGCAGCCACGGGGCCCTGCAAACATACAATTTTCTGGCCACATCCGTGGGCCCGCATTCCAGTTTCAAAAGTCTCTCTCTCTCTCTCTCTCTCTCTCTCTCTCTCTCTCTCTCTCTCTCGGCGTATTTTTTCTCTTATTTCTTCTGCTATAAAACGCTTTACACCAAAAAGGTAGACTCCAAATTAATGATTAGCACAAAGAGAAAATTACATTTAGCCATGTAGAGAAAACTTAAGGGGCTTTAAGTTCTATTCAGCACAAGCAAAGCCCACCTCCTGGTTCAAGTTAAAAAAAAAAAAAAAACCTGCGTTCGGCTCCTTGGTTGTCAACCGGCTTTGACCAGACAACAGCTTGATGAATTAAGAGTAAATGAATGAGAACCATATGGATAAATTTCCTTTGAAATACACCCAGGATTAAAAAGTTTAAGAAAAATAGCTCTTGGCAAGTACCATTTTGCCATTTCTGCTGGAATGAACATGTTTGGGAAATAATTGGAGGTGTTTTGTGGGACCCGAGTCTCCAAGCCCCACATTTGCAGCCCAGGGGGTCCGAGGTGATGATGTCAAACCCTCTGGAAGGTGAAGGTAACGGTCTCGTTCTGGGGGGAGTGTCTCCTCGACTGTTGCGGAGGAGCCGTCGACCCTGGGGGTCGCCCTGGGTCCGGGCCTGCACACCTGGCCTGTCCCTGTGCGGCGCAGAGCTCAGAGGCCCAGGCTCCGGCCCTGCCTGTCCCCTCTTCCTCCCTGCTGCTCTCTCCAGGGGCCCCTCAGGCATTTTTCCGGACCCCTGCTACGGGATTCTATTACCACACGTACATCGTGGGTCTGCATCTGCCTTGTATATACATATTTAAAAAGCAGGGTTGGTTTTGTGCCCCAGAACCAAATTTTGCCCTCTTGGGGGCACTAGCGTCCCCTTCTCAGACTGGATACCCAGATCAGAGGCCTGAGATGCTGCTCAACATTGGAGGGGGTACAGAACAGCCGCCCCCCCCCCAAAATCAGCCCAGGACATTAAAAGTGCTGAGGTTGGGAAGCCCACTGCCGAGACCGACTGCTGGGAGCCGAGACCGACTGCTGGGAGCCGAGACCGACTGCTGGGAGCCGAGTCTCCGGTGCACCCCCTGCTCCCCGAGTGGTCTGCAGTTCGCCTTCACGGAGGGAGGTCACCCCCAGTGCTGGCCAGGTGAGGCCGCTGTCGGGGTGAAGCGTGCCGATCCCTAAAGTCCACTTGGGGCGCCGCCCAGCACAGAGGGCACGGGGTCAGCTGCGATCACTACTTTAACTCAGATTACGGGGCCGTGAGGTCCCACGTCGAGTCCCGAAGATGCCTACATCCCGGGAAGTCTTTCTTGACATTGCCACACTCGTCTCTTCATTTTTTGGAAGCACGCAGAGCCCTCTTATGCCTATGCCAACTTAAATTCGAAACACGTTTTTGCCGTGACTAGCAAACTATGAAATTCGGCAGATGAGTGATTATGTGAGCAAATAGAACAAATATAACGCAAGGCCCCTCCCACAGAGGAATGTGGTTCCACGACAGTGTGAAAAGCGGAGACTTGGGCGTGACGGCATCATAAACCGTTTTCTGGGGCTTCGGGGGATGGTCGGGAAGGACCGCTTTGGCAGTTGGTGTGTCCTGGCGGCCCTGCAGGGAACACAACTTTCGATGGGCATCCTTGGGTTGGTGGCTTGGGGACATAGGAGTCAGGAACCCTGGTGCACGGGCGTCACAAATATCTCTGCCCCATGCCAGCTGGGGTTTCGGAGTTGCTTGTGATTAATCTCTTTCTCAAAACGGTGGCGCTTTGCACACCTTTCCTTTAGTGACGAGGGTGCCGTGAGTGGGCCTTGCTGTGGACAATGGGCACAGCTGGTCGCTGAAAATGGAATATTGTCCCCTCCCCTCCTCTCCTCCCCTTTGGTAAAATAAATTGATAGTGAGGAGGTACAGAGACCCCATTGGCTGTCGCCTCCTGCCACGTGCTCACCTGAGCTGGGATCCCAGGTCCTAGGTTCGTATCCCATCACGGCCCTCTCTGCACTGAGTGAGGTGGGAACAGGCGAGGTGACCTTGGGACATGGTTATCGATGGGGCGAGTTCTAGTTCTCCTCCTCTCCCTCAGCCGCGGACCAGCTCCGCGCAAAGTGTTCGGAGCCAGGACGGGCTCCTGTAAAAATATGCCTGGTGGCTGAGATGGTCAGGGTCAGAGAGCACCGTCTGTGGCGAAAATCTGCCAGGACGGTGGCCGGCCCCTTCCGTCTGCCGGGTGACCGGGGAGGGTGCCCGGAACCCACCTGAGCAGGACCTGCCCCCGAGCTGCACCTGGTGCTCAGGACACGGGGTCCGCTGCCCATCACCCTATAGCTGTGGTCACAGCGGGGGGGCCCCCACCAAGCGAGCAGAGCACGCAGGAGGGGGGCGATGCACACAGCCTTTGTTTAAAACACCGCCGGCCCATTGTTATGCTGATTCGGGGTGGAATCTCCGTCTCTGTTACGGAGGGATTGCTTAAAGAGTGTCAGTTTTTAAAAAATGACTAGCTTCTACATTTCACCAGCAGGGAAAATCAATTCCAACCCGAAACAAAAGCCAGCGACCGAATTCGTGGATGTGACTGGAAAACATGCACACACAGCCTTTGGTGGTTGGTTTGGTTTTATACGAAGTCCCTAAGGGCCAAATGCCCTTCAAATGTCCTTCTCTCTTATGAATGAGAAGAGTTTTCCTTGGGGCCTGGCGGGGGGGGGGGAGTCTTAGAACCAATTTGTGTGGCCCCTGTTTTGCGCACGAGGCAGGGACTTTCCAGAAGGAAGGGGGTCCCTCGGTCCTCTCTGTGGGGGCTGGACCTTTGGGGGTCTCTGCTACGCTCACCAGTATACCAGCTCCGCCTTTCTTCTTGCCATGATTTCGGCTCTAAAGTCGACATTTGTTGCATAAATCTTCCAGAAATGTCTAGGCACAAACACAGCATTTTACTGAATTCTAACAAAGGCTGTTTTTCCCCCCACCTCCTGGAGTTCCAGGGGGTGGGTGGAGAACCCCGCAGCTGGTCCGTGTAAACCGGGTCTCTTCCTGGCCACCCTTGGGGGCAGGGCTGCTGGGGAGGAGGGGACCGCCGTGGAGGGCGCAGCTTGGCACCGACCCCGGAGCCTGATTCTGCAACGTTGCCCTGCGTCGTGAAAGAGCATGGACTGCCTCTCATGAACTGGCACCTCCGCTACAGACAGCACCACCGTCCCGGACGAATCATTTCCCCTCCCCGCTCCTTCCTCCGACGTGTAAACAACAGGAGGAGAGGGCGGGTGGGGGAAGTACGGACACAGCCAGGGGGGCTCCGTCTTTACAAGGGTCCAAGTGCAACCTGGTGGTCTGCGAATGGCCTACGGAGCTGCCGTTAGGGGGCTCTGGCTTGCACCGACGGGTACCCAGGGCACCCCTTCACCTCACTGACGCTGCCCAGTTTAGACGCGTAGCTCTGAAGTCCCACGTGTCATGCAGGGTGACAAGTCCCAGAGGACAGCACCGGGGCTGCCCATGTTAATCACAGGCCCACTTTTCTAGAAGGTGTGAGAAGAAAGCACCATCGCAAGACCCTCTAGAATTTGCCCAACGGAAGCCGGGGAAGCGGGTAGTGGAATATTAGTTCAGGCTGTGAGCGCCGCCGCGGTGCGTGTGGACCAATGGGAGAAGGCACCGACCGAACGGGCTGCCTAGGAACCGAGAGTTTCTGCTGCGTCCACTTTACCGTAGCCGCGCTCTCTCCCAAAGGTCCTAACTGCCGTCCGTTCTCACCCACGAAGAGGCGGCCTCTGTGCCTGGCTCTGATCTGGGCCGTTTCACTCTTAGGCTGATGTGCGGGAGATAACGTTTCACCCAGGGATGCGTCACTTGAGCTGAAGGGCGGGGAGGGGGCTTCCACAGCCAGGAGTTTCCATGAACAGACTTTGCCTTGTCCCGGAGAACACAAGATACATAATGAAATTTTAGAAATGTCACATAATCTGCCAACGAGGCTATTCGAGGCCGAGCCGTGGGATCTGTGGAGCAGGCCCCACGTGTGTGGGTGGAGCGAGAACCCTGCTTCTCTGGGTGTGTAACACAGTCGCAATGCCAACACTGCGGGAGGCTGCTCAGGGGAGACTGGCGGGCACGCAGTTTGTCTGCTTCTGCAGGCACCTCCCATCACGGTCGCCTTCGGCCCCGCGATTCATGAAATGGTCACATTGTACCACATCCCTTGGTTTCCTCAACTGCCTGCATGACGAGGCCATTGCTTCCCCTGTCCACGTGAAAAGCGGGAGGCCACATACACGAAGGGAAAGCCGGAAAGCATTGTCTCGGGGACGTGAACTCGAGCTCTGCCTAGAGCGTCTGTGCTGCTCCCGTGAGCTCATCTGTGCAGGCACCAAACCTCGTGAGCGAGTCCAGGGGAGAGAGAGGAGGCCCCAGGTGCCTTCCACGGGAGGGAGACCTTCCCCGAGGCCGCGGGAGGTACAATGAGCCTTGCCACCTGTGACCACGTCGGGCCTGTCTCCTCTCTGTGATGAAAGGCAGAGGCAGCATTTCCACTGATTTATGAAGTCACGTTAACGGAGACACTAATACCGCTGTGCGCAGATCAAAGGAAAGCCTGCACGGGGCTGTAGTTGATTAAATAGTTCCCCCCCTAGATCTTGTTGGACAGTCCCCTGGGTTTTTCACGGGAGGGTTAGGGTGCGGTTGCCTTGGCAACCGGCTCTCTCCAGCTTGCCGTAAAAGTCAGAGCGTGGTATGACAAGATGCTCACAAAGGCACTATGAAGGGACATTGCCCATTGTATATGATTTCTACTGGCCACTGCTGAGGAGACGCTTGCTGCCCAAGAAAAGTGACTCGTTCAGTTTCTGGGAAGGAGAGACCTGTCCAGCCCGCAGGCCCCTGTCCAGAAGCATCATGTTCAGGTTCGTTTTCCTTTAGGGCCATGAGACTGTCACCGTCTTTACCCGCAGACGAGGAAGGGGGCACAGCTTCACTCCTGGCTGTGCCCTTTTAATCGCTACCCCACATGCTCGAATCTTAAATGCATCCCTCACGTCCGCGCCTCAGACAAGGTGTTCCCAGCTTCCTCTCAGGTGCCTGTGTGCAGACTCTTATGCACAGGTGCTCACATGTCTTTTCTCCAAAGGGCTGTAGTGTTTCCTGCAGACTCCGAAGTGTCCACATTCGCAAACATGCCGGGGGCTGCTGTCCCCTCCCACCTGCTGCCGGACCCCCGGCTCCCCTCCTTTCCCGATGACAGTGTGGTCGCCCTCCCAGTCCCGCCCAACACGCTCCTTCCTGGGAAAATGTCTCCGATTCCTCGGCTGTTTCCCTGGCTCCTTTACCTTGATCACTGACATCAGACCTTTTTCTTTTTTTCCAGATTAACCAATACATTTTCCTTCACCTGTTTAATCCACTAAACTCATAACTTAGTTAACATCTCAGGATAACACACATCCACTCATCCTATAATAAATCAAAGCCAGATGTCAAAGAGACTCCAAGGATCCTAGACTTGAGGAATGGGTGGCTGAACCTCCTCTGAGGTCAGGGAGCACCTACGGATGTTCAGCTAAACAAGCTCGAGCGAGGGACTTGCATTCTGCACACGGCAGCCGGGAGGGACACAGACGCAGCCGAGACCTTGCCCTTCCCGTAGACCTCCCGCCTGCACGGCTAGTGGAGGCTTCCCTGCGTCTCCCAAAGACTTCGGGGGGTCCTGGCCCCTCCTCCTGCTGCCCTCCTTGCTGTTTCTCAAACCCGCGAATAACAGAGTCATCGCCCTCGGGGTCCCCCCACCCAGAATGTTCCTGGTCCTTTGGTGACGTCCGTTCTCTCTCTTCACTTCTGTCTCACCTGCGAGGTCTTTAATTTAGCAAGACGGTCCTTGACGACCTTGTCGAACAGCCCTCTCCTCCTCAGACCCTGCAGCCCGGTCCTACTCCGCAGGTAAAGGTGGCCATGGGATCAGGGTGGATCTTGGTCAAAACGCTGTCCAGGCAGCCAAGTTTCCAGCGGGCATGATGAGTTCACAGCGTCGATCAAATAGAAGAATCTAAAAGTAACAGAGTCCACCATTTTAGAAGAATACTAACAAATATGCATAAAGGAACAATTTGAAAACCGTATCAGAAAAGCCCGCAGGCAGGGGACTTAATAATAGGGAGTGACAGTTGCCCGCCCAATGCACGCTCTATAAAAACAGGGCTTTAGACGTGGACTTGGAAAACATTCACATGGTTCTTGAGTAGTTTTCCAGACTGAACTGTGGCGCCGCCCGTGGAAACAGTTCTCTCCTCTGCGAACTAGTTCTCCGTACGGACACATTGTACACATTGTAGCCGTGCCCACAGCCCTCATCTCAGGGCCCGCGGCCCATCCGCCTCCTGGGCAGCCCGCGGCGCTGAGCGCCCCGACCGATGCCGGGCTCCCGCTGGTCTGTACCCCGGAATTGCCTCGGAACTGTGAGGTGCAATAGGAAATGTGTAACCCCTCTCCCCGAACCCACCTCGGCTCCCGCTTTCTCCTCCGGGAAGACCGAGCGCGATACCAGGTTTCCCGTCCCACGCGGTCCGCCAGGTCTTGGGTGTTGCTTAGGAGACCTGTCTGCTCCTGCGGATCCTCACGGCGACTCAGCTGCTCGCACTCGTGGCCTCCCCGACTCGGGACATTCCTCCAGGCAGAAACACGTCCGGGCATGCGGCACGGCCTTCAGTCTCCCCCTGGCTCTCCATGGCAAAGGTCCACCAAAGATGGTCCAGTCAGGCCCTTAGCGGCAGACTGCCTCTCTCCAGCCCCTCCGTCCCCGCCGTGCTGAGTGCTAACGGCCGGCCAGACCCTCGTGGCATCCCCTCCACACGTTGATCCCCGGGCTTCAAATGTCCTTGGCGACCTGCTCTGTTCAGCGAGCTTCTACTTGTCCTTGAAGACTCGGCGTAAGCCTGTCCTCTGGGTGGGGCCCTTCGCGAGTTCCCCGGCGCCTGTCCCTTTCACACGCGGGTCGTGCTCGGCCACCTTGCGGTGCTGTCATTCCGTCATCTTATTTGTGTCCCTGCCCATTAACCCCCTGGAGGCCTATGATGCCGTTCTGATCATCTTTCTGCCCCTACTGTGTAGCCTGGTGGTGTTCATTAAGCATCCGTGAAAACAGAATGGAAGAAGGAAGGGAGGGAGGGAGGGAAGGAAGGAAGCTTTAGGACTTAGCACAAGTTTCCAGAGCCACACGCAGCTACACCGTACGTCAGGGCACTGTGGGGAGGCCACGAGCCCCGTGACACCTCACGTGGACTTCCGTGTGCGGAAGGGTGGGGGCGAAAGCTCGTCCGTTTTGTTTTTTAACTGAAAAGGAGGTGCTGTTTAATTGTATATCATAGACACGGTGTGTGAGAGAGAGATGTATATATCACACACGTAATTCCATAAGCAAAGTGATAACTCTTCTTCGCATTAATATTGTACAATTACCAAGCAAACAACCCCGAAACGGCAGGTTAAACCCACACACTGAGGAGGTTCTTCCGACGGTGCTCCCACCGAATGCCCCCCCTCCGTCCTTTCTCCAGGGTCTGACTCAGGGCTTCCTCTGTAAGGACCCTGCACTTCCTGCCGTCCGCCCCGTAGACTTTCTCAGGAACATCATTTGTGTGGGTTTGTTTCCAATTAGGGAGTGAGCTCCGCTGTGTGACTGTTGACTCATAGCAGCATAAGAAGTTAAGAAGAGACTGCTGAGCAGATCCCGGTTCCCCGGAGCCGGGTCTCCCAGGGTTGACTGAACCCTGAGTCCTTCACCTCAGACACCCTGGGCGGGGGGCCATTCCAAACATTCACTCCTTGCAGAAGGAGAGAGTGCTGCCTTGTGTCCTTGCTAAACGTCCTTTTCTTTAACTCCCATTAAAGCCTCTCTGTGCTATGTCAGCCAAAAGCAAAGAGTAACAGCCACCCTCCACCCGGAGGGCCCCATGCACTTGAACTTGAACCTCTGCATCATCTCCACGTGGGGAGAGCTGTCCCACCAACCCTCATGCCTCCTTTCTTTCCAGGTACTGTTGACTCGCTTTCATCTTCTTTCTTGCTCTATGTTTAAAATGTAATTTTATTTTGGGAAAAAAAGTGGATTCTTGGCATGCGGAGGTACACCCTTGAAATCCTGCCCTGGGGACTTGGGGGACCCCCCCAGGAGGTGGCTCTGACGAGCGGTGGCAAAAGCGCTTCCTCTCTGTCCAGCGTGTGAGGACACACATCACAGCCCTCAGAGACTTTCGACTCAGGGGCCACCTCTTTCCCTTGCCCTGAACGGTCACCGGCACCCACAGGTGTTTCATCAATACCAATACCACCAAGTGTCGTAATGAGTGGAAAAGGAAAAACTGATCTTGAAATAAGCCAGCGGTGGGTACGCGTTGGAACGTATGATTCATTGTTTCCAGAGACAATCTCCTTTGACTCTGGACATAATCTTAAAGATTTAAGTTTTATCTGGTTCATTTTAAAATGATATAAAGACTACTCGTAGCCAACTTCTTCAGCGCGGAGAGAAATTTCATTCTCAGATCAAACGGAACAGAGGGACACAAACCAGAATTGCAGGCCGACTCCTGATGTGGGATCGTGCAGGCAGAATTAAGGCCAGATGGAACCGTAAAACCGGTCCTGCATTTCCACACGTCACTGCATGTGTTTCAGCAGGAGGCGCTGGAACACCAGTCAGGGGTGGGTGGGCGCCGGACCCTGCGCGGTTCCTCACCCCTCGCCTCCCCATCCCGTGACCCGTGCACCGGCACCTGGGGACGGTCCATCTCGGATCCCAGATCCTGGGAACAAAAATGAGTTTGGCCTGATGTTCCAGAGGGAGAGGTGTGAGGGTGACACTGTGCAGGGACGGTTTTTGTTCCCCGAGGCGCCAGGTATGGGACTTGGAAGAGGTTCCCCAAATGTAGCCCAGTTGCATCTTGTTGAGTTTTGTGGATCTGAGCTATATTTTTCATATCTGAGAATTACTTGTGCATGGAGATGGAAAGAACTAGAGGCCGTAAGGTCTGTCTTCCTGTGTCTGGCTGAAGCTAGGCTTTAGTGCAATAAATAGTTGGCTTTGGGTTGTGTGGGCCAAGCGGACTTTTTTGATAAAAGGTGTATTATTCAGCAGGTCCAACTGCTTTTACTCACACTCTGCCTCCTCTGAAATTGGCCTCCTGGAAAGAGAAACCTAAGCCTCTCTTCTCCATGTGTCTAAGTGCTTCATCACCTGAGTAAGAGGTCCGCTTAGGACCTGGAACGGTTTCACTAAGAAAACACAAAGAGTAATATTGAGACTCTTAATCCATAGGTTTTGAGTAAGAACAGAGTGGAATAGGGATTTCATCAACCTCTTCACCTTTGGATTTGGAAAAAAAGATGGGGCGAAAGAATTTAAGGAAAACATAAAATACAAGTAGAAAGGAGAATATGTATTCATTTATTCTTACCCCACTGTTCTCCAACAAATAATGTGGGAGAATTTACAAAGTGTGATTAAATGGGATAAACAATCCAAAATCTTAAAAAAAAAAAACAAGCTTCTTTCTCCCAAAATTGTGAATCTAAAAATATTTGAGCCATAGCTTTTTGTTTTATTTTTTTACAATTCTGATTGTTGCAGATATAAGACCAAAGATTGGGTCAAGTAGACTCAAGATTGCACTTGAACTTTTCCATTTCCAAGGTGTTCTTGGATGCCTCAGTTCTGACTTGAGAGAGGTCAGGTTACTGCAGCAGAAAATCCCAAACAGTGTCAAAGTGCATTAAGCAGTTGACGTTAACGGTGAGCCGGCTGGAGGGTTCTCGCCAGAAACCGCTGCACGGACAGGCGGGACCCAGGCGCTGTTCTGGAAAACGCTGCTTGTCAAAGAGAAACTGTTCTGACACACTGGCACGCCTGACGTGTGAGGTGCACGGGGATCACAGATTGGGAGTCTAGCCGTGGCTACTGGGAACGCTCGCCGCCCCCTCCTTGACCGATCGGAGTGGAACCGGGAGGTCGCCCGCCTGTGTCTCAGTTGAAGCCTGTGAGGCAGACCCTCGGTGACTGAGCGGACCCTGAGCCCCACACAGGAACCAGGACTGTGTCCTGGAAGGACCCCTGACGCCCACGCTCTCTCTTTACCGAGCCGAAACTCTCCAATTCGACCTTTTGAAAGTCAGTCCTTCGTTTTAAGATTTGGATTTTCTCTTTAAGTCTGGGATGTTGTGCACACAGCAGAAAGCTGCTGCCATCATCTCTGGCCTGCTGTGGGGTGGGTCTGCCCAACCCTGAGCTTCTTCAGGTCAAGTAGCACCAAGAGGGGCGGGGCACCAAGACTGGGACAGGGAAGAGGAGGCAGTGAGCCTGCCAGCCTGGAACAGTAATGAAGGAGCAAGAGTCCAAGAAATGCATGAGGTCTGCAGAGGAATCTGGGCCACCTGATGTCACAGCCTCCGTCCCATGTCACTTAGCATTAATGTTAGCAGCAGAGAAAGCAAGGGGTCAACACCGAAGCTCTGGGAGGGGGGCGAGCCCAGCTGACACAGAGCCCTGCGGCTGGCTGGTCATAGGGGGAGCCGTGTGACCCAGGTGCACGGGTCACGGGTTCCCCAGGTATCTGGGGGGGGGGGGGGGGAGGAAATGCATCGGAAAGCACCAGAGCGCAAGCCCAGCTCAGACCAACGCAGCTACTAAATAATTTAGTTAAAGAATGGAAGAGGATGTTTAATGGGTGAATGAAAAGAAGACTATTTAAGCACAGAAGCAAAAGAAAAGCGTTATCTCTGAGAAGGGAACACTTTTCCCATGTTGATGAGTTTCCACCTTGATGTCCTCAGATTCTGGGCGGACCGGCCACATCTGACGAAAGTGGACGGTCCTCAGTGCTGGAGGTTTGGGCTGGGGGTGAGGATTGGAGGTTCCGACCCATCCCTGCGCCCCTAGACAGCTGCTGTGACCTTGGCATGGCCGAGCTCATGGCACACTTGTGACAGAGATTTATTTCTGCCCAAAAGGTTCTGACACATTCGTGTCTTTTTGGTACTTTGGGGAGGAAGCTCGCGTCCTGGCCAGAAGCGCGCACGTGCTCGGGATCGGGGACCGTTTGCCGGGAAAGTGCGGGGGGTTTCTTTCGGAAACTGAGGAATGAAAGGCCTGGCGTGCCTGTGGCTGCGGTTAAAGCAAACCGGGATTTCTGCTGACTGCTGCACGGAGGAAATCCGTGACGTGCCAGCGGCTGTGCCGTCCTCAGCCCTTTCCGCAGAGTAAATCACGGAGTTACGGACGGGCCCCGTTCGTGGACTTGCGCTCTGGTTCACTCAGCTCCAAGTCTTCACAAATGTCTCCAGTGCCACATCACTTCATGAACATCTATCACGTACCTTCAGTGCTTAAATGCCAAGTCCCTCCTTCATTTGCAGTAGAAAAACTTCTAAAAGTGGATTTTATGAAGTAATTTATTAAAGCAGATTTGGCGGTTCATCCACAGGAGTTGTCTTGGAAGGGTGTCCGTGGC
Source organism: Artibeus jamaicensis (assembly GCF_021234435.1). Classification (NCBI taxonomy): domain Eukaryota; kingdom Metazoa; phylum Chordata; class Mammalia; order Chiroptera; family Phyllostomidae; genus Artibeus; species Artibeus jamaicensis. The sequence goes on along the minus strand of NW_026522054.1, from coordinate 6,918,903 downwards.
TCGTCACAAACACGAAGCAGGGACAGTGGCCTGCAGCCCCCTCTCTGCTGCCCTCAGATGCTCCTGCTGCCAGGAGACCCAGGCTCTTCGGCCCTGGAACCAGGAGGGGCCACCTCTGCATTCTACCAACGAAGCATGTCCAGCACGAATCAGCTGGACATCCCTTATTCCTCCCACCAAGATTTCTAAGTATCACACAGGTGGATGCTTGGGATGCTCTGAGCCTTTAATTTGTTTTTTTTGTTTTTTTTTTTTTGAGAGAGAGAAGAGGAAAGGAGGGGAGGAAAATATTGATTTGTTGTTCCACTTATCGATGCATTCATTGGTTGATTCTTGTATTTTGGATTTTCTCTTTTATGTGGCCTGACGGGGGATCGAACCCACAACCCTGGGGTGTGGGGCGGGTGCTCTAAACAATGGAGCTTCTTAGCCAGGCTCCCCGAGTTGTTAGTTTGAAAGAGGCAGAAGGTGCCCACAGCTGCTCATCAGCCTTACCAGCAGTGACTGAATCTTCCGCCCCTGGAGAGTGGGGCTCGTGGGAGCTGGCGCCCTCCACAGTGCCCGTCCCCGCCTCCTGCCGCCTCTCCCGCCACCGACACTTGGAGGCGGAGGGCTGAGACCACCCACCCTGGGCTGAAGGCTGTGGGACCGGCTCAGAGCGCAAGTCTTGAAGGCTTTGGCGTCGGCAGGAGCCTGCTCTCTGCAGTTCCAAGGCGGCCGTGGTGCTGAGTGTAGGTGAAGCGTGATGTGTTCTTTCCGGACCCCCGTGGGACAGATCCCCCGGCTCCTTGGATAATCACATAAAACCGACAGCAGGACTCAGCCTTGCGGGGAGGGGTGGCCTGTTTCTCTTTTACCCTCCCGGGTCCTAGGTTAAGCCCCAGACCCCGGGAGACTCGCACGGATGATTTCATGCCGGGTCCCTGGAAGGCTGGGTGATGGGCTACACTCTCAGCTCTGACTTGACGTGATTAATCACCGAAATGCTGGAATGCTTCTCAAAACCTTATCTCAGCCTCTATATCTGCAGCTGTAAATCTAGTGCCCACGGGGGCCCCCGCATTCTTCCCCGGGGGGCCGCAGACTGAAAGGGCAGCTTTTCCAGCACGTTGGGGCTCCTGGTGCTGACAGGTAGGAGGGGAAGCGCCGGCAAGAGAAAACAAGCCAAATACTTTCTCACTTGAATAATGTTTTTCTTTTTAGAAATTGGTTTGGATACTCGGAGTCAGCGATTATATTTGAAGTTCTGATTTGCCCGTCTTTGACAGACAATTGCCTACAAGGGCAATTATTATCCCTTCGAGTGGTCTCGGGTCAAAGATCACCCAAGACAGAACTGCGCTTGTGTCGAAATCTGGTCCCCACCGGGGCTGCAGTCTCCGGGGCTGACCTTGCTCTTGGGGCCCTTCTGCCTTGGCTCACTCGGGCTACGAATTCCACCCGGTTCACAACACCCTGCTCAGGCCCGGGATTCAAATAAAAGCCCCCCCTCCCCTCCAGGAGGAGGAGGAAGCAGAATCTCCCTGGAGAAAACCAGTCTGAGCGCAGGCTGCCCTTTGGAATTTAAGAAAGGAGACCAACGAACCCTTCTTTGAAAACAGGGTAACGAGCCCAACGCAGTACCGCGCAGCTTCAGCAGGGAAGTCTCGGGGGTCTTGTTTACGCGGTGCCAGCCCTCCCCCCCCACGCACCTCCTTGGCCTTTCTCAGACCCCTCTCTGAATTTCTCTCACCGCCCACCACCCGCCTCTGACAACCAGCGATGTGGTTTCTCTACCTATGAGCTTGGATTTTCTTTTTGTTTTGTTCTTTTTAAGATTTCTCACCTAAGAAAGGCCACACCATGTTTGTTTCTCTGCCTGACTACGTCACTCAAAGTCCGTGTACGTGGCGGCAAACGGCACGATTTTGTTCTTTTTTATGGTGGAATAAGACCCACTGTACGTACAGGCCCACCGTCTTCACCCACCCCTCCTTCCACGGACACCCACGGTGCCTCCGGGTCTGCGGGCCGCGAGTCACGCTGCGGTGAACACGGCGGGAGCACACGTCTTTCTAGTGTTTTCATTTTCTTCCGTTAAGCGCCCAGAAGCAGAATAGCTGGGCCGTATGGCAGTTCCATTTTTAATTTGGGGGGAGTCTCCACACTGTGTTCCACGGTGTCTGCACCAATTTACAGCCCCACCCACAGGGCACGGGGCTCCCTTTCCTCCACGGCCTGGCCGACGCTTGTTATTTCTCGTTGTTTTGATGACAGTCACGCCAATAGGTGTGAGGCGACAGTCCATCGTGGGTCGGATTTACATGTCCCTGATGATTAGGGCTGTTGAACCCCTCTCTGTGTACCTGCTGATCCTCGGCTGACACCTCTAAAAAGAATTCGTTTATAAATAAGACCAGTGGACGTTGGTTTGCAACTTCCTGCTCATGTTTTAAGGTGGAGCGTTTATGCTGATGCAGGATGTTATTTAAAACCTCGTCTGTCTCCTGGCAGGTGGAGACGAGGATGCAAGGCGGTAGTTCCAGCCACCATGACAAAGTGCCACAGACTGGGGACTCGCAAACGAAAGAGACTGTGTTTCTCACGGTTCCGGGGGCTGGGAGTCTGAGGGCAGACTGCGGCCAGGCAGGTCCGCTGGGGTCCCTCTTCCCAGTTGCAGACGGCTGCCTTCTTGTTGTGTCTTCCCCAAGGTGGAGAGCAGAGACGGGAGTTTCCTGGAGACCCACAGAAAGGCTCAAATCCCGCTGCTGGGGGCTCCGCCCTCATGACCGCGCCCAACCCTGATAACTTGCTGGAAGCTCTACCTCCAGGCCCTGCCGCACTGGGGGCTGCGGTTTCAGCACCTTAGTTAGTGCTCAGGGTACACGGACCCTCAGTCCAGGACCTGGTGAACCAGGTTGGACAGTCAGAGTGTCCGGAACAGCTCGTGTACCAGGACGTCCAAGTATCTGTATTTGGTGCAAGGAGGACCTTTTCTAGTCTTAAGAAAAACGTGATAAGAAAATAAGCAAAAGTATGAGTTTACCCAGGTAAAATAAACATGTGTGCACACATGCACGAGCACACACGCCAACAGAACTCAACGTCTGTCTTCAGTGACGAGGACCTCCGGTCAGTTTTCTGCTTTGCACCCCGATGGTGAGAACAACTGGGACCTACGGAGAGCTGGCCGCTGCTCCGCGGTGTTTTACAGACTGTGGGAAATGTTGGTGTCACCCCCACTTTTCAGATGAAGAGCTGAGGTCCAGAGCTGAGAAGAGGGGTGGGGCAAGCAGCGCCCCCCCAGGGGTCACGGCCCCGGGATCCCGGCTCCGCCCCCCACCATGCAGACTGTCTGGGTTTGCTCTCAGGACCGTATTTCAGAGCCGTGCTCACGAACACCCGGCCAGATGGCCTAGAGGAGCAACGGGGCCTCCTGAACCAGAGGATGAGTTATGCCTAATGTGCTTTCAACATCAGCACGGATGTGTTTTCGGTTTTAAATGGTCTCTGGTAAACCAGATTATTAGTCACATTTCATTAGAGTCGGAATAGAAAAATGGCTCCTTTCAACATCTGTACCAGTGTTCCGCATGCTCGTTACTAAGTACAAAGACATGTGTGTCCTTGGAACTCTGAAGGTTAGAAGCCGAATTAAAATTTTATCTTAGTGTTTATCCTTGGGTATGGAGTAGGAGATCAACCTTCCTTCATATTGTTCATCGGCAACGATGAATTGCACCCTGGAAAAATATCTCAGTAAATTCACTTCACCCATTTAGCAGAGACGTCAGTGTGACACTTTATCTCGGCAGGTGGGACTCGGTTGCAGTTCAACATCCGGGCGGTTGGTGCCTTGTCCTTAGATGTCTGCGGAACCTCGGCCCCTTCCGAGTACAGTTTCTGAGGCGCCTTCTGCCAGTTAGGTGCAGCTGGCAAGGAAAGCCAAGTGCATTTGCCGCCCTTTCTCTAGATCACTTCCTTCCGGGTGAAAGCCCATCGTGAGAAGGAACAAGGCAAATGTGGTGATGGCGGGTGGGACTCCAGAGAAGTATTGAAAATAAGCCTCGAAACCCAGTGTCCGACACGAATTCATTTGGCTGCTTCACCAGATCAGTGCCAGACCGCCGGGATCTGTGTCCGAGCTCTCCCCTCTGGGCCGTCCGCGAATCTGCTCTGAACTTCGGTTTCCACCTCCGAAATGTGGGAATAGAGATGTCAGCTGCCCTACCCATGAAGGACTGTGTAGGGTTTTGTAAGGGCTCCGTGAGAAACACTTAGCAAGATGCATAGTAGGTATTTTAAGTGTCAGGTGTTGTTATCATCATTCTCATCGTTGCTGTCTTTGTTGGGGGTTTACAGTGTCGCGTGTGAGATCCTACATTACCAAGACAAATGAACGAAATAAATCATATTCCTTGCTAGGGCTCAAAGTACAGTTCATTTTGAAACAGCTTCGGGTCCCCCTAACAGGTCTTCACTGGATCAGAAGTGTTACGGCAGAAATGAGTGAGGCAGGAGTCTCGTATGTGTGGTGGGAACCGATTTCAGGAATTAGACAGTAACGCTAAGAGGATGGGAGGCGAGGACACAAGTGTCGTTCTAGAACAATAGAGGTGAGGAGGAGGAGAAAGTGACCTTGAGGCTGGTGTGGCTCAGTGGATTGAGCACCGGCCTGTGAACCAAAGGGTAGCCAGTTTGATTCCCAGTCAGGGCATATGCCTGGGTTGCTGGCCAGGTCCCCAGCAGGGGGCGTGAGAGAGGCAACCACACATCGATGTAGAGAACCCTTCCTCCCTCCCTCCCTTCCCCTCTCTTTAAAAATAAATAAATAAAATCTTTTTAAAAAAAAGAAAGGAAATGACTCAGTCGGGAGGCAGTGTGTGGTAGAAGAGCCCCTGGACTGAGCAGGTGTTTCACACTCAGGGAGGGGCAAAAGTAGGTGCACGGTTTCCCGTATGGAAAAGGCTACAGTAATTAATGCCCCATAATGCGAGAACGAGCTCTGCTTTGCGTGCTCACCGCTGTGACCTGTGCCCCCCCCCCGCCTGGTTTTACAGGGAAAGAGAGAGGCTCCTGGGACCCAGAAAAATAACCGCAGCCCAGACTGGGCTGTTAGGAATATCTGCGAGCCAAGAAGGCCCGGGAGAAAAATCGAAATGCGGTCTTTGCGATGCGGATCACTCCCTCTGGCAGCCCCTGAAGTTCCATGTCCAAGTGGTGCCGTTCGTGAAATAAAACTTTTCCCCCCGTAGAGACAGTAGTGGTTGTAGTGATAATAAAACCACAACAAGCATCTCCTCTGCCATAAACCCTGTACTGGTGATGTGCTTTGTGCCCCATGACCGGTGCCAATCTTGGCAGGCTTTTTTCTTCCTCAGGAAAAAGGAAATATTTTGAAAGATGGTAAAGCATAGAAGTAGCCATTATTCACCACGGGCCCGGTAAGGGGGGCTGGGGAAGGCCCCTCTACCGCGGAGAGGAAGGTTTCACATTTGCATTGCAGCTGCATCCCACACGGGCACCGAGCTCCTCTCCCACGGAGTGAAACAGTTTCTATTTCAGGAAAGAAGGCCAGAGCCGTGCGAATCGCTAATTAGTAAGATGAGTCAGGACCCTCTGTGCAGAGGAACCAGGTAGGAATGACCAGGGAATCTTGTCAACACAACCATTAGCTGCAGTGGTTAGAAGACGTCACAGCCTGGAAGGGACCGTTTTTTCCACCATGTGGGAGTCATTAATAAATCAATATCACATTTGACAGTCACCGAATTAGTCTGAGACCAGCTTCAAAGCCAAGTGTCTGGAAATCTGTATTTGTTTTAGTGTATCAAAAGACAAAGGGGAATATGCCATTTTTACATAAAGCTATGTTCATTATGGACAGAAGAGCAATTAGCAATCTATGGGGTAAAGCTGACCCAGTTTTGTTTTTTGCTTAATGGTTTCCATTTTGTTCACTTATTAAAGGTAGATGAGGAAAAAAGAACTCCATATTACTGGGCAGTGTGAACACCATCAAATTATCCTTATAAAGTAACCAAGTGTTTAGTTTTCAACTCGTGATTTAGCTCAAAGGGAGACAGAGGTTCGGCTGGGGGACACTGTCTGGACCAGATCGCATGTCGGGGATAAGGTCAATCTTCCCAAAGGCGTCTTCAAAGCTCCAACCCGACGCTCTTCCCACATTTAAATGGTTAGTGTTGCACCTTGTGCTTGGAGGAAGAAGGTGTGAACAAAGTGGCAGGTATGTCGCCCTGCAGCCCGCGGGCGGACGGACGGAAGTGTCTGGGACTCACGTCTGCGCCCATGTGCCAAGTCGGCGCGGCCCTGCATAACCCGGGGCACTGGCAGCCCATCCCGAAGCCTCATGGTGAAGGTAAATTAAATGAAAAACAAAACAACCCTCAGTAATGCTTGCCTGGTGCCTTTTTACGTCAACGCCAGTTCCCGCTCGTATCTGGTTCTTGTGGTTCGGTAACGACCCTGGTTGATTCTGACAACCTCAGAAGGGGCAGTAAGGGGTTTGGTGAAGTTCCTACTTTCTAACACCTTCTTAGAAGTTAAAATTCTCCTCTCCCTGGTTATCCCCAGCTCTTTCCACTTGCTCGCCATCACCATTGGTTTTTCTCAGGCTTCCCCCGCCGCCGTGGGCAAGCAGACGTGTGTTTTCAGGACCTGAAAACACATGGGCTTGCGCTGGGTGGGCTGCCCAGAGTGCGGTGGTCCCCTGCTGGTGCCCGGGAAAGCGGCTCATTCCCCGCTCCCGGCACCGACAGACTCGCCTTTTCTAAGGTGCTCAGCGGTTGTGTAGAGTTCCTGTCGACGTCCAGATGTCAGACTCAGGATGTGAAGGAGCATCGTGGGTCAAGGAGGCTTCTAGAGGAAGTAGGGGCACCGAGAAACCGAACCGAGAGCTCCGTGAAAACCTAATGAAGTCCATAGAATGCGGTCTCTCGGGAGCTTTGAAAGAATGATTTGGCTGATTGGGACAGAGGCCGGGACATTGGTTGTTTTAAAACTCCCCCCCCCCTTTTTTTTTTAATTTTAGAAAACAGCCCACACTAAAGAGAAGAGGTCTTTCTAGGCCGTGTCTTTCAGAAAAAACAGGACGGAAGAGCAGAGCAGTGCGGAAGGTCATAAGGCATCCGAGGGGCTGCAGGGAGGGGCTGCCTCCCGTGTGTGGGACTTTGGGGGACTTTGAACATGTCCTTAGCCTCCTGCGCCTTGTTTTTTTCCAATCATAAAAATGACAATAATTACACTTGCCATCTGTGGGCCTCACAGGAGCGAGGGAAGACTAATGAAATGTCTGTCGAGGGCTTTGAACTTTCCAGAAGAAAGCTTTTATGACTCCATAAAGTACAAAGGAGTGTCCCGAGCCTGTGTTTTTTCTGGCATGGGCCTCAGTTTCTCAGGCCCTTCGCCCACCGCCAGCTACTGCTCCCCTCCAGCTGCTGCTGCTCCTCCCACAGATGTTCTCATTCCGGTCACGGGACCCGAGACGCCCGTTTCCTGTGTGTGTTGCGGTGCTTTGCAGACAGGGAAGTCTGGTGGGACGGCACGAGCACCAATGTGGAAAACCTCCGCCCGACATTCCCAGATGACCCACGAGTGCGGAGACTGTCCTCGTAGGGCGCCAACTCGGAACAGTGCAAACCCTCTTCTGTTACTGCAGAAGAAAAGCCCGTCCTGCCACGATGCAAGGTTGGAGCTTGCAAATGTAGTTTTAAAGTATTTACGTTCCGTCAGCCTCTCTTTCTTTCTGACATGTTGGTTCTCCTTGAAAGTGGAGCCGGAAATGATTTCTTGGCTCTCGAAATCAAAGCGCGCGTCTCTGAGGTTGCTGATCCCATTTGCAGTCGGTCAGGGGACTGGGAAGGGGCTTGGTCTGGACACTGTGCCCTGCAAATCAGTAGTGGTCGTGGGGACCCTGAGGGGAGTCAGGGCTGAGGGCCACAGTCAAGTCACGGCCGCGGGCCACTCCAATCTAGCCTTGAGACGCTGAAAAGAAACCTTAAAGCGCATGCGGTTGATCTCTAGCCTTCGAGCCTCTTCTAAGCAAAAGGGAAAAAATAAGGCTCATAATTTGGGGGCCCCACTGTGGAAGCACTGAAACATGACCCTTTTCTTGGCCAATGCTCTTGTCGCAGGCAGGGACGCTGAGTGAATTGACTACTCCAGTAAGTTCATTGAATGTTTTCACGCCAAGCGACATTGGAGAATTCGCCGGGATTAGGAGATTTTGTCCAGATCCTCAAAAAATTCCATTCTAACTTGCCAAAAGAGAATCCTCACATATTCATCATTAAATTTAAAAATCTGACAGTTTACTTAAACCATGACAGACCCCTGAGAATGGTACATACACACCCCACACACAGAGCATGTTTTGTTTAAGTACAAGCCTTAGACTCTGGTATCGTTTTCATAACTCTTTGAACATGCCTCACTTATTACCTGTGGAAAAGTTAAAAAACGGGACTGCCGCTCTCTCCCCCATTGTCAGGGAAAATGGAGACAACGGTCCCGGTTGGGGGTGCTGCCCGAGGTGCAGGTGTGCGTGGGGCTCACAGGAAATGGGAGCATCCGGGGCTGTACACGCGAAGCCCCATTCCGGCCTCTGTGTCCTGTGTATCAGAGATTTGAAGAAGCTGCTCTCAGCCCCGGCTCTGCCACCAGACACAAGCGTTGCTCTTTGGTCGACGCTCACAACTCTGTGGAAGAGAATGGAGAGAGGCCCTGTGAGATATTTGGGGTGGGGGGGGGCTAAGTGCTAAAAGGTAATAGAGGGAAAAAAATGACCCTCACCTTCAATCCCAGAAAGAGATCGAATACCCCTCAAAACAGGCGAATAGTCCAGGGGAGGAATCATAGGCCGGCAGAACCGTCCCGACTCTGACCTTGGGGAGGACCCCTGGAAGACTCGCACTTCTCACGCACGCTGAAGAGAGCCGGATCTCAGCCAGCACCCAATGCCAGGTCCTTACTGTGCAGATTGACTTGCCGTTCCAGCTGTTTCAACGAGGAGAACAGACAGCGGAACAAACTTAGATTCAGGCTCACGGAGTGGGCAGTAAAGGGTTTAGAAACCCAAGCCCGGCCCGTCTCACCGACGGGTGCGAATCTTCAGGGTTTAGGCCACGGTGACACCGCTTCTCCAACAGCTAATATTTGGACACCTGCAGATTAACATTCAGTAAACTCACGACTTTCCAGAGGTCTGCCCAGGTTGGGCCAATGCGTTCCCCATCAACAGCACACACCGCGGCCACAGCTGAAAAGACAAACAAACCACAGACATCTGGGGAGGGTCGGAGCAGGGACGCAGGCCAGAGGACGCCCACACGCCGCCCCCAGCACAGCTTTCCCTTTCTTTCCACTGGATTGTCTCCAGCCCCCCGAACCTGCTGAGCCGACACGCCGTGAACTTGGATGACCAGGGGAGGCACGGCACGGCCAGCTGCGTGCATCTGGCGGTCTGCTCTTTCACCTGGCATCTCTGGACGGCAGGCCGCTGGCCACACTTTTGGACGTAGTAAGTTCAACACTTTCCCAGCTCCCCAGCACAGGCAGCGAGAAAGCGTCTCCGGCAAGATGGAGTTCGCAGAGGAGACCGGCAGGTCACTGCTCTCCCACCAGCTTTAGAGAAGTTCCAGCTGCAGACTTGCAGCCTTTGTCTTACTTCTGGCCCTGCTCTGCCGTTCACGGGAGGAGGAGCTAGCTAATAGGGGTTCTCCTGCACGGTTCCGACGGCTCTGTGGCGCAGGCCTTAATTTCTCCGGAAGGTTTATAACACAGCCCAGAGCCTTTCCTGTTTACTGACTGGGGCTGCCTGTCCATCTGACACCACCCCCGCCGAGTCCGTCCTGTTCTCTCCGGCATCTGTCCATAAGTGCTGGTGCCTTGTCAGCAAAATGCAACGAGAACGCCGTAAACTTCCCCCCTTTTGCGTGGAGAAGGACTTAAAATTCTACTGAAAGGGGAAAAACGCGTTCCAGTCACTGCACTGCACTGCGAGACATCACCAGTGCCTGAGGGAATGTGGGAAAGAATCCAAAGAGATGGGGCTTATTTTGAGCTGGGGGATTCAGAACAAACCGTGGTGATGGAAAAGGTGAGTCCATATGTAGCCCTGATGGAGGCAAAGTGCAGAGCTGGCGACCTCAGGCTGCGTGTGGAGGTGCCAGGAAGTGCACCCCAGCGGCCGAGGGCCCAGGAAGGCACAGCCGGAATTCACCTTCAGCACCGTGCACACCTGCAGACGTGAACTGAGCAACACAGGCACTGTTGGAAAAGTCGGTCGAGGCTGAGGCTTGTAGGACACGGCAGCCTGCTGGGCACACGAGTCGTGAAAGTCCAGATAGCTTAGGCCGGCAAGGAGGACCCTTGGCAACTCCCCCACCCCGTTCCACACTGTCCCAGCCACATAAAACCTTCATGACTCCCTCCACAGGGCCCGGGCTTTCCGGAACTGCTTTCCTATCCCTGCCTGGAGCAAACTGGAAGTCTCCATCGGGTCCCACTGCCCCGAGAGCCTTTATTCCTGTCCTCCCGGGGCCCTCCTTTGGAGCTCACCCACATCCAGGCAGGCCCATCTGCCTGGGTCCCATTCTGACTGGGTCCAGGTTAAAATCAGCCACGTCTTGCCTACTGAGGTGTAGGAAGAGTGGGCGCAATCTTTGTGCGTTTCTCTTCTGTGCAGACCTCCGGGAATTCGCCGTGTATGGAGAGGGGACTCAGCAACTCGGAGTGGGATGGATAAATGAGGGAGTGGGTAGAAAGATGGGAGCCTAAGGACTGCATGGTGTTTTTTGGAAGGCTGCCTTTGACGCTGAGTTCTACAGCTAGCGGCTCAATGTGTTGTGAAAGAGACCGTCTGCTGGGGTGTAAGTAGACTGGAATCACGCTGATTCCCGAGGCTGGCTGCGGGCTGCGGGGGTTGGCGTAGGGAGAGAGAATAGTCCACAAAACGTGTCTTACAGTTTCCAAGATTCTGTTTATCTTGAGCTGCAAAATACCTACCAACGAACTGAAATTAGTTATTACAGCATCTGTTTCACAGACGTGCATTACGTGAGATGATCTTTTCCTCAAACTTTCCCAAAGCAGCACAGACCACAGGAGTAGCGTCCAGAGCCCTGAGTCTTCGATTCTGAACTTTCCCTTAAACTAAATGCTTGGTGCTTACGAGTAAGCTTTGAAATAGTATTTCTAAATTGTATTTAGTAAGGTAATATGAACTGACTTTAAACAACAAAGTTATGAGTTAGTGATACTTTTTTAATATACGAAAAAAAACCCGAGATATAGTAATTGCATCTGAACTACTTTTGATAATTAATTAGAATATTGGTAGAGAAATACAGAGAGGTAAAGTAAGGCTGTCTGTGATTTTATAACTTGTTTTCGACATGAGGAGTAAACACCTTCTTGTAATATATTCTTGTGCATCTTTTACATTTATATGTAACCTTAGCACAGTAGAGTCTAAGGTAGAGATTAAAATGCACCAGTAAATAAATGGGATAACTGGTTGAATTCCTGATGCAGACACCCTCACTTGGTACATGGAGAAGTGACGCTCGCTGTTTTGAAAAGGAGACTAAATAATGAACATGTGTTTGTTACGAAGCACGTGGCACACGTGTGCCACGGAAGGGGTCTCCCCCTCTTCTCCAGAATACCGGACCGAGGTGTAATACGGTCCACTGTTTCCCCCGAGTATGCCTGCCAGCGAGTCGGAGCGGGAGGGGCTCTGGGCCGAACACCGAAGCAGAGTGAGCACGCACACACCGGTGCGTGTTCCTGCAAGGAGCAGGAACCTGGATGACCAGAAAACATGGAACTGCTCCCCTCCAAACCCGACTGGTTCTGGTACAATGTGGCCGCAGCTCTCCCGTCTGGCAGACGAGCCCTGAACCACGACAAAGGGGGGCTTCGTGAGCAGAAATTTCAGCACCCAAAGGCAGCAGCCGGATACAGGTAAAATACAGCGCAGTATGTCCAACCATCGGAGTGCTGGCCTGGAGGTTAAAATTATTTGGTTTAAAATAATAAGATCCTCTCAGAAGGGTAATAAAGTTGCTTGGATAAAGAAAATAAAAATATCTTATAATGACAGCTTTTGCATAATGGAAAGATAATTATAGCCTCTCCCAACTGGCGGGGCTATGGTATTTGGAGCCCTTTGGATTCCTTATGGTCAGACAGCAACGCAGACACCATGACAGGACCCTGGCAGGCAGCCTGGGGGGTGGGGGTGGGCGGCAGAAGGCAGCTGTAGACCCGTGACAGGTGAGATGTGCAGCTTCTGTGGCAACACAAGGCACTTACCCCGAAGCACAAAATTCCCCAGAGGCAGCTCTGTGTCTTGGCGGAGTTTCTAGCTCAGACATAGAGGGCTGTGATTATATGAAAATATGGACAAAAAAGTGTGAAAGACAAACAGAGCCAAGAAGGGCAACGGACGTATTTGTGATTGATGAAGCTCTGGATCTGAGTGCCTCGAGGAGACGCACAAGAATCTTTGTCCTTTTCCATCTATGCTGTATCCGTGTGTGATGGGGGAAGGGGGTAAATGTTAATCAGGAACCATGCTGATCTGGGCTGCAGGGGGGGAGGGGTTTGTTAACAGTGCTACACAGGAAGTGCCCTGCCACCTATCTTTCCATGTGTAACCAGAGATATGTTTTCAGCTCAATCAGCAAGGAATGTAGCCCGCCTAAAGGGAGTTTTGATTTATTCTAGGATTGCCAGATGTCTGGCATTTTGAAAGGCTACAGAAAAATTAAAGGGAAATATGTGGTCCATTCATTATTGAAAACATCCCTTGAGGGTTAGTGGGACACTCTGAGCGACATGGCGGCGTCACTGGGTGGCTTGTTCTAAGGAAACTTTGTTCAAGGAGGGACCTGCACCAGGACCTTCGCTTGAATCCACGTACTCTTGGTTCTTTGGAGAATTCGGCTCACTGCTGTATGAGTACATGAAAATGGTCCAGACGGAGACGTTGAGGAATCTGTGGTTTATTTCCACGTGGATGAGGTTCACCCCTCCTCACTCCCCTTTCTCTCTTTCACTGCCCCCAATCCCACCCCAAGACAAAGTATTTTCCTGAATCTTCACTCTGCTTGCCCCGACCTGCCAGCAGCTTTGAGTCTCTCAGTGGCTCCCCCAGCCAATCCTCATACCACAGTGGAGCCATCGGTGTGCTTCTTTAAATGCATTTTTAGGTGCATTTGATGCACGGTATTTTTAGATGCATCAGTAAATGCATCTCAAAATAAAGCATCCCCGGTCATACCGAAATGCTACTGAATGAGATTCAAAAGGCCCCTGGCAACACTTGTTAGATTTTGTGCCTATTCACGGCTTTGGGAGATCGATGAGGATATTGAAGAGGGGGCAGCTTTTACAGTTTCCTTGAAGGTCACTAAATCCAGAGAGCAGCCGAGTCAGCAATCTTCGTAAATGTAAACTGTTCCGCCCGGGCCTGCCCTGCCCAGGTTGTTTCTGAAATGCGAGGAGCACGGAGTAAAAGAGAGGCTTCCCTGCACATGTATCTTGAGTTAGTCCTGAGGGTTAGAAGGACTATTGTAGAATCTAATTTCTACTTATTTGCTAATTATCAAATACCTATCGACTAGCTCAGAAACAAAGCCCTAAATGGATGCCAGGGACCGAAACCAGGAAACTATTAACTTTAAATCAGCCCCTATCATAGACTCACAAAGTTTATATGTTTCCAAATATAATATTATTGACAATTATCACATGACGATGAAGTTCGAGTAGATGGTTAACACATGAAATTGCGGAGTCTGGCTTTGGTCTTAAATGTTGTTTTAGTCAGTGGTTTCCAAAACGTCTTAAGTAATTGAAGCCGTCTTTTTCAAATGAAATCTTACGTAAGTCCATCATGTTAAATGTCAATAAAAGTGGAGTTCTGTTTGAAGCGGCGAAGGGAGTCCAAACCCGGTCAAATATCTAATTTTGTAGACGCGATGGAGGCCAAGAGAAGGTCTTAGTTTGCCAAAGGTAATCAGCAGGAAAACTGTGAGTACAAACACACAGTGTTTGATTCCCAATCCAGGCGTTTCCCCCCGAGTGAGCATGGAGCAGAGATCTGGCCACAGGAGGATTTGGTCATTCGGGTTGAATGACTTTCTGGTTCGCCATGGCTGCCACCGCAAAGGACCAAAGTCTGGGGCAAACGAGCGATTCACCGCCCCGCAGTTCTGGAGGCTGGAGTTGGTGGTGAGGTGTCCCCAGGGCCGGCTCCTTCTGGGGCCCCTCCCCTTGGTCTGTGGACAGCTGCCTTCTCCCCGCATCCTCACACGGCCCCTTCTTATGTGTCTGTGTCCTGGTCCCCTGTTCTTATAAGGACACCAGTCATATCAGATTAGGGCCCATCTGCATGACCTGTTCTGCTTGAATGGCCTCTTAATAGGCCCTATTTCCACATACAGCCACATTCTGAGATACGGGGTGGGGTTAGGATGTTACATGTGTTTCTTTGGAGAGGACCCAGTTCAGTTCCCATAGCAATGACCCAGCCTAGACCGAATGCGGCTACACTTTTGGAAATACAGAAGTCATCCCCAGGGGATGCTGGCCTATTAACTTGTTGGACCGGTGATTTTGAATGACGGGTCGGTGAGAGGTGATCCCTTGTGAGGGGCATCGCCACTTCGTGCAGTGTTCAGACAACAAGCACGTTATACAAACGTGCTTTATAGACACGCACACAGTGCGGGTCAGAGTGGACCTGAAGTTGGCCTCACAGCCCCTCACCTGTGGTGTTTCCTCAGAAAAGACTGGGTCACGGCCCTGGCCAGGCGGCTCAGCTGGTTGGAGCGTCGTCCCCGCACCAGAAGGTGGCGGGTTCGATCCCTGGCCACGGCCTGGACGGGAGGCAATGGATCAGGGCTTTCCTCTCACATCGGTGTTTTCTCTCTCTCACATCAGTGAACATGTATCATCGGGAGTCACGGCATGGCCGTGACACTGCTCACAGCCTGCGTGTCCCTCTGCTGGGCCGCAGCCTCGCAGGAGTTAGCGGCACCCACCTGCGGACGGCTGCCGAGGTCATCACAGGGGCGAGAGAGTGTGAAGTGCCCGGTTAGCTGGTGTTTGAGTCGGTCGCCCATAGGGCGGTGACGGGCAGGTGACCGTCCCCCATTGGGTATGTGGGTGGGGGCAGAGCAGAGGTCACAACCCATGAGCAGCTGCCCTGCAGCTGAAAGAGGGACAGCAGGCCCTGGGTCTCTATGGCGCTAGGACCGGCCATCGCCACGGAGACCCGAATGGGCCTGCCGGTCGAGGGCGGATGGACCCCCGTGTCACGGTGGTCGGCCGCTCTACCTCGGGGGAAGGCCGTGCGGAGTTTTGAAGTGTAGTCGGCGATGCCCAGACGCACAGAGGGCAGCGTAGCTCCTCTCGACCTGACCCGACTGCCCACCACTCTGGGCCGACAGCAGCCGGGCAGAGGGCGCAGCGGAGGGGCCTGGGAGGACGCACACCTGGGCCCGGGCTCCGCTGCAGGAGGCCTGCCCAGTGCGGGGACACCGGCTCCCAGGGGTAGAGTCCGGAGCAGACCTCTGCCTCGCCTGCAGGTGCCTCCGAAGGGCGGGCACAGCGCTGCATCTGACAAAACTGTCCCTCCGTCTCTGTCTCTGTGTCCGCTCGAGGCCCCCTGGGTGGGGTCTCACAACAGCCAGGACAACCCAAACCATCTGGGTCCCAAATGACGCGGCGCCCCACGCCCCCCATTCCAGCTGCTGGCCCGGCCCAGGGCAGGACAGGGAGCTGTAGGTCCAGGAGGCAGGTGGAGTGGTTGCAGGAGGCAGGTGGAGTGGTTGCCTGGGGTGAGCGGGGGGCGATGCTGTCTCTCCTCAGGAGGCTCTCAGGTGGTCTCCACCAGGGAAACTTTTCAGCTCAAGTGATGTGCCAAAAGTGGGCTGTGCTCAGGAAGGGGGCCAGGGAGAGCTCCGTCCGACAGCGACAGCGAGGGGGCTGCTTCCAGCTCCTTCCTCTCCGCTCAGGCTCATTTCCACTGCAAGTTCCTGGGAAAATTATTCCAGGGAAACACAAACAACTTCAAGATTTTCACGGACTGTGGAAATAACCTGGTCGACAATTTGCTTTTTAAGTTTGAAAAAAGGGAGGGGGAGTCATTGTGTGTCCTTTGTTGGGTGTTATCTAAGGCAACTAAGGAACATTTTCATACCTCCCAAGTGTACTTCTATTTACAAGTTTGAGGCCATCTTACACATAAATAACATTGCACAGCGCATGCAAGGCGTTTGGGTTCCCACAGTTTGTGATAACCGCTTGTGTTTTGTGTGGCTGTTTCTGGTGTTCGTTGTTGTCTGTGGAGCCGCCGTAGCACCAAACAGGAGTCGGCGTCCGCCAGCGTGGACTCCGAGCCTTCCATCCAAGCCCCGCCCCGAACTACTTCTGGCTCTGGGCCGAGTTGCTGCGGTCCCTGTGCGCCTCAGTTTCTTCCCTTTCCTCTCATCTCTTGTACCTCCTCTGTACTTCCCAAACCTGACTGCGTGTGGTGTCTGCGTCCTCACCGTGGGGCACATCCCAAGGCCACCCGTGCTGGGGAAGAAGCCTCGGGGCCGCAGAGCGACGGAGGGCCAGGCAGGGCCAGGCAGGGAGGGGCTGCATCGTGGCACCTGAGCAGGATCCCACCTGCAGTTCTCGTTACCGTGCTAACGGCATATAAATAAACACACAGCGCCCTGCCAGGGAGGCCTGGGCGTGTCTGGTCTTGGCGCAGGCAGCCGGTGGGGCTGAGGGGAGCTGGCCCCGGGTCAGGAGCGAGCTCCCCCGTGCTGCTCGGTAGCTGTCAGGAAATGCCTTCCTCATTAGTCACTGTTGCCGGGGGACTTTCCAGGGAGGGGAGGGGAGGGCCGCAGGGAGGCCCTGGTTGTGGGGCTGGATCAGGAGATTGATACGGTGCTTTGTGATTCCGCTTTGAAGTCTCCCACTCAAGTGATCACTTGTCAAATCGAGAAAAAAATGGGCGATCCATTCCAAGGAGTTTCCACTGTGCGTGCGGAGTGGGCCCTACTGTTAGGGGTGTGAGCAAGGCAGCAGGCCAGGGGGTCCCAGGCATGTGCTGACCCTGGGCGCCTTTCCCGAGGGCCTGGCGTGGCTCACACGCATGAGATGTGGCCTCAGCCTACGCAGATTTTGCAGTTACAACCTGGTAAGACAGACACAACAACAGGGTATAAAACCAAGGACATCAGCAGGACTGATTTAAAAACAAAAAAAAACACTTGGCAAACAAGGTCTCCTGAACTTGGAGCAGCTGCTGGAACCTCAAGCGAGCATGTCTGAGAACTTGGCTGCAGATACCCATCCCCCCAGTCCCAGGAGGCAGGTGTCCCTTTCTGTCCAGAGCCACTGGGGGCAGATCTGGAAAAAGCTCAGAGACCCTGCTCATGACACTGGATGCTTTTGCTGAGGACACGCAGGAAAGGAGCGGAACTACCTGGAAAGGCCCGGGGGGGGGGTGTGACTCAGGGCTTCTGCTTCAGGTATCTCAGCACCAACCTGTGTCCCAGGTGTCGCCAGGAGGGGAAGGGGCCCAGAAAAGGTGACAGAGGAGGCGGGGGGGACCACACACTGAGCCCCACGGCTCGCTCCGTGTGAGCTTCCACGCAGGACGTGAGTGTGCAATCCCCCCAGAAGGGGGTCCATCCGCCAGGCTGCTCTGGTGTCATCTGAGTGCCTTACACTTTGTCCTCGAAAGGCAGAGGACAGCCCCCCCAAGTGAACCTGGCCTGCGGCTTTTCAAACAGCTGTGAGAAGTCAGGCTGACCTCTGGATCGTCATCGGGGCTGCAGGACCGGAGCCCACCATGCAGGTTCCCGTAGGTATGTGACCTGGGGGAGTCATCTCGGGCACACGACAGGACACTCACTCAGGCTGTCGCCGAGCGGCGTCCCTGCCTCCGTCCAGGTCACATGCACGATGCATGTTCCGCCCTGCAACCCTTGACCCACATGGCTGCGTCTTCTCTCCCTTCAGGCCACGACACGCGTCCTAATGCTGACCCGGGGCTGTGACGCGCGGCACGTACTGCCCTCGATGTCTCTCGGACGTGGTGAAGTGGGGTGGGCCGGGAGTGACAGAGGCAGCTGGGGGGCTTCAGAAAATGCACAGGTTTTCCTTGTCATTTCCACTGTCTTTTTTTTTTAAATCTTATTTATTTATCTTTAGAGGGGAAGGAGAGAGGGAGAGAAATATCAATATATGGTTGCCTTTTGTGCGTCCCCTGCAGGGAACCGGCCTGCAACCCAGGCATGTGCCCTGACTGGGAATTGAACCGCGATTGTCTGGTTCACAAGCCCGCGCACAATCCACTGAGCTATACCAGCCAGGTTCATCTCCACTTTCTAGAGACTTCAAGGAAGAGGAAGGAGACTCAGCGTTGAGCTCCCCTCTTGTGCCTTCTGCTATGGACCTCATGTCCGTGTTCGGGCAATGGCTGGGTTGTGGTGGGCTGCGGTGGGGACCATTCGGAAGGGGTCTTTGGATGCTGTGTTGTTTGTATTGATCACGGTTGTGTTTCCCCCTCAGACGCTCCCACTCCGTACGTACCCACCTCCTTTATTGGTGCTGCGTACGAACGTTTTCTCTGGAGCTACTCTCCAGTCCTGGCTCTCTGGCCTCGGATCCTGCCTGTCCCCATCTCCGCTGTCCATCTGTGCATTCCTGTGGGACCAGTCACCTCCACACCTGGTCCCGTCGCCTTCGGCGTGGCCTTGGGCTCTGGGACAGACGGGGCTTCCTCCCTCCCGCTGCTTTCCGGAGCCTCCAGCTCTGTCTTCCGTCACGTCTGGTGCTAGCTCTCGCATTTCTCTTTTTGTCTTCTGTAGAGATGGTTCCTCCGTTAAAGCGGTTTTCGAGCCCCGGCCAGGCCGCTCAGGTGGTGAGAGCACTGCCCCCAGCTCGCCACGGGGGGCGGGTTGGACCCCCGGCGAGGGCTGGTCCGAGAATCCTCCGGCAAATGGGCAGATGAGTGGGACCCAGACGGGCTCCTCTCTCCTTCCCTTTTTCCGTCTAAAAAACGCCAATACGTTAAAAAAATTGGAAAACCTGTTTTCCTCCTTATTTTATTCTCTGTCGTGGTATCTCCCTCCTTTACTGTTCAATCACAGTGCATGGGTCCCTAGCTGGCTCCTCTGAGATTCCTGGTTATTTGGAAAGCGGTTTTTCCTCCAATAACCGGAGTTTCTGTGAGGCTTTCCTGTATATTTGTGCTTGTATATTTGGTACATTTGTCTCCCAACTCTCATCCTGTCCATTCTCATCAGAAAGTCCCCCGTCTGTCCGCCACCGAAGGACTTTTCTACAGCTGTTTGTGGTGCCACCGCCCGCGTTTCCATGTGGTCACCATGAAGTGCCACGCTGACATTCATCTGAGGGTCTCTTGATGGACCCGGCAGGTGAGAGGGTCTGTCGGGTGCACCCCGCAGCCTTCTGGACACACAAGGGGGCACCTTTTCCCCACAGCCTCTGCCTAGAGCACTTTTAGGGTCTGTGTAAAAAATGACACCCAGCTCCGCCACACCCTCGATGCAGACTGTTCCCTTCAGTTCTCCGCCAAAACCGCCACTGCCTTCGGAGGCCGACTGCAGACGCGTCTCCTGCTCGCCCCCCAGGTGGAGAGCAGAGGTGGCCGTCACCAGCTGCTCCGTGAGCCTGGGCCTTCCCGCCACCCCACTTCAGGTACCCTCTGTGGGGTGCCGTCCACGCAGCTACGACTGTTCCGATCGGTCACTGCGTGACCGTGACCTGGGGGATACCAGGATTCCCCCTACTTGTTGCAAACCTGCGATACGAAGCCTGTCCAGAAAGTATCCAGCCACGTACTATGAAAGAGAGAGACGTTTACTGAAGGAGACACAAGAAGCACTGTGCGCAGGACAAGGACGCCTCAGTCCCTTCAAAGTAGGCGCCTTGGGACCTCCCGCAGGTCTCCCAGTCACCATCGACTACCCCATTGTATTTTCCTGAGTCTCATCAACAGTCTGAAATCTCTTCCCTTTCAAAGGTGATTTTGGGGAAAAGCCAGAAGTCTCAGGGCACCCGGTCTGGGCTGGAGTGGGGCCGAGTCCCCCGGGCGATTTGATGTTTTACTGAAACACTCTGCACGAGACGCGATGCACGAGTGGGCGTGTTGTCGAGGTAAAGCTGCCAGTCACCAGGCGCCTGTAGCTGGGGCCTCCCAAATCGTCCAAATAGTTCCCACAGAGGACCATTCCAGCTTAACGCAAAATCGGATGCGGGTTTGTTGCTGTACTCTCTCAGTCACTTTGAATGTGACGGCCTCACAGTGTACAAGCTCACTCAACAGCATCTACCGCCCCCGCTAACAGGGAAGTCGTCATCGTTCATGCTTGTGCGTTCCAGTCCACTCCCCTTGGCTGCCGGGGGTCTTTGCCTTGACTTAGGAAATCCTTGTGCACCAATAAATTCCTATGATTAACTGCTCCCCCCAACCCCCTGGAGCTTTGCAAAGAAATGTGATTTTAACTAGAACAGATGCAATTAGGACATAACATTGGACTTGAGGAAACAAACACACCACTGAAAAGAGAAGGAGTTAAAGGCATAGAAAATAATGCCTCCTCAAAACTTACTGAAAATCTTTCAAAAACAATTTTGTGAAGGCTAATTCTTGTACTACTTAAGGAAGGATTATAATTTTTTAAATCGAATATTGACTGTGGTGGAAACGCTATGTGAAAGTCTTATTCTTCTGCCCCTCAGCCCAATTTTCATGGAAAGTTAAATTTATTTTTCTCTCCAAGTCTATTACCTTTCATGTCTGTCCTCTTCTATAACAAAACACTGGCTTCTACTAGATTTCTTGACTTTTCAAATAAAACAGGCTTTCTGCTGAGCAAAGTCCTCGAGGTGAAAAACAAGAGTGAATTCCAGTGAGCTCGCCTCCAGTTCTTGCCCAGTGGAGTCCTTGAATTGCTAGCCCTGTGGTCCCCCCACCCAGGCAGAGCCTCCCAGGATGTCGGATGTTGCTATGGCGCCGAGAGTCTCATCACGGCATCCTTCTCGCCGCATTCTCATCTCTGGGCTCAGCCATCCGCACTCATTACGAACGCGCTCTGGCTCTACACAGGCATCTCAGCTTTCCCCTCCTCTTCCCGTGAAGAATGCCCATCAGTCTTCCTCTTCGGTTATTACTGTAAATCAGTGCACACTCCTGCAGCTGTCCACCAAGTGTATGCTCAATAAGACATGCAGAGGAAGGCTTAAAAAGAGAGAGATAGCTTTGGCAGTCCATGCAAGTGGTTAGCCATGTCGAAGTCAGAAAGCAGAAGGAAATTTTCCATACTATGCGGTCAGCTTTGTTGTTCGGTCACCTGCACTGCGAGATGATAAAAAAATGTCCCCTTTCCAGTATTATTACCTGTGATCACATACATTCAGGTTCAGAATTCTTTTCCATTCAGAATTTTTCTCTTAACAGAATTAAGTCAAGGAGATTTTCCCTCCAGAATTCTATTGACTTACAATAAATAAGGACTTTGCGAAAGGGGTCAGTTCAATCACTTGCTTCTAATTTTGTGTACATAGAGATGCATGATTTGGGCGCACAGGTAACAGCGTTGATGGCGGTGCCACCTGACTTTAGGTGACGCCTCGTCTCACAGTGGCTCACAGACAGGTGCCGCACACAAAAGTACTACACGAGATATTAAAGGACTAGGAAACTCGGGGCTACGCCTTTCATTCTTCCTGGCAGAGTGGCGTATTTCTCCCCCGAGTGACTCAACCACCGACACAGCTGGTGGTTAGAGAGAGTGATTCTTCCAACGTCACGATCTACTGAGTGGTGGAACTGGGTTTGGGGTCACGGGAATTCTGTATCTGAGCAATCACAGTTTTTATTGTTTTTGAAACTGTATTAAATTGATCAGGGTAACCTCGCTTAACAAAATTATGCAGGTTTCAGGCGTACAGTTCTATCACACCTCATAGCTGTATAATTGTGTATTCACCACCCCAAGTGAATTTTATTGTTTTAAAATTTTCTTTAAAAAATAGTAAGCTGCACATGTACCAGCGTTTGGGACTCACGGTTTAAACTGATAAAGTGAAAATAATCCAAAAAATAAATGATCACTTGATAGGACATTATTGCTATTTTTACGTAAAAATGCAAATAATTGAGAGTAACCTCAATTTTTGACATGGAACTCTTTATGGATGGTTTGTAACTTTTGGTTTAAATGGTTAGTTCCAGCGGCTTCGATTCTGTGTCGAATACCACCAATGTTTGGTTTCCATTGGCTGCAAATGGCAGAAACCAGCGCTACTTACGGGAAGCAGCAAAGGCAGAAACACGGGAAGATTAATCGTAACTTGCGGAACCGACTGAGAGGCCAGAGAACCCACGGGCCAGGATTATTTCAGCAGTAACTGAGGTGGGGCAGCCATGAAGTCAGCAGCTGTTACCACCAGTCCGTCACGGCCTAATTTCTTCCAAGGGACCACAGTCATTGAAATATTACCTAGTGTTGCTTCATCTACGGCCACCCCACCTTGAGATCCAGAGATCTGATCCAGTGCCAAAGCCACCTGCCTGTTCTTTAACTGTCAGGGGATAAATGGAGTCACCTCCCTCCACGTGGCTTGCAGGGTAGGAGGTGGGGCCCCGCCTCCACCCTCAGGAGGCCCCATCAGAGATGGAGTGTATGGATGCTGGGCAGCCACATCGCGACCTTCGGGGAGCACAGCAGTGTGTTGAGACAAATGCCTTTTCTGAGAAATCACTGAGTCAGTTTCGCGGTTTCAGTGAGTAACTTGGAGTAACGGAGCTCAGTAGCAGGGGCAGCGCTAGCATCTGGGCCTCTGGACCATCCCCCTTTTGGCGAGGTTATCACGCGGGTCCACCTCTCTGTGGAAACACACTCGTGATAATGGGTCTTGGTCCGCAGGCCCAGAGTGTGTGTGTCCACCAGCAGCTGCTCCATTTTCTTCTGCACCTGCTCCACGTGCTGACCTGCGGGATGACAGTTTCTCGTGCCTCCGCACCGAAGATGACTTCTCCTTCCTCCTAGAAATCTGTGAAGATGACACACGTGAAATTGTCACCTTGCATCATCGCCAACATACGCTCGTGTGTCGGTGAATGAAAGGACCCCAAGGAGAACGTGGCCGAAGTCAGCCGTTCCAGGCGTCAGGGCTCCCGGCGGACTCCCTGCTCCACCTGTGAAGGGAAAACGCTGAAGTTCTCAACCCGAGAGCCATGATTGCGTCTAGTAATCAGAGAAAATCGAAATTCAGGTCAGTTCTGCTGCTTCTGATTTATCCAACTCATCGTTTTACCATGCTTTTGCTCTTTTGCGCAAAAAGCACTTTACAAACCTACGGTGGCATTATTAGAATTGAGTTTACACCGTAAACAACCCCACCAGAACCATGAGTAACAAGAGTATCTGCCGCCTGCACGCTGAGCAGGCCTCGTGCTGATGGGGTGGCCCCTCCTTGAGTTGAGTTGTAGCGAAAGACATTCCGAGAGTAAGCGCAATGCAGAGGGGAGGAAGTCACTCCGGTCTCCCCGCTCCCCGTGACATGTACTCACGAACACACGCTCACACCTAGACACGGACGTGCCTGTGCCAACAGGTATTAATCACAATACGGGTGTTGTGTCTGTATTTTACAACTAAGAAAACAAGAAGACGTAATGGAATACCTTCACAACATGACAGCGATTTAAAACATTTAGCAGCGCTGTTTTTAAATATCTTTCATTGGCATAAATAAATGATAAAAAGTTAAAAGTTTTCTTTAAAAGATAGCAGCAGGTTAGTTTTGTGCCTCTTCAAAGCCTTCATTAAAATAAAGACAGCCCCCAGAATAGGTCAGCAAAACCGAAAGCGTTGAGAAGGCCCACTGTGAACCTAAAGCTCAACCGAGGCCCCCCGACAAACCGTGACACCCAGATACCCACCATGGACAGCGGCCAGCCCTGGGTGCCAGCCCTGTGTGCAGGGGGTGGCCCAGACAGAGTGGTGGGACTCCAGGTGGCCCTGTTTGCCTGAGAACCCAAGTCGCCTATGAACACTTCTGGAGGGCTAAGGGAACCAAGATGGGGACGACCGTCAAAACCGGGGGGTCTGCAGGCTCACTTGGCAGGGAGCCGGGGGACCCCGGTAAATGTGGACGAGGCTCGAAGGGGCTGGGCGGTACGAATGCTGGGACTGGCCGAGTAAGATACATGTGATACTCACGTCATCTTCATGGTACTGGAGTCATAGGGCTGTTAGCCGTCTCTGGGACAGGCGGGGCTCCAACCTGCAGACTCTCTGCTGAATGTTCCTGAAATTTCCTCTTTCCACCGAGGCTGGCATCTCATGTACATGTGACTCCCCAAAGCAGGGATCTACGGCCAAGCAGCCTGTGTCCCCACATTCCCCGGTGTGTGCCTAGAGAGCACTGCAGGGGCCCCACGAACACCTGAGGAGCTTTCCGAGTGGGGGTCTCCGGAACGACACCGGCCACGCTCCGGTCTGTTCTGGGAAACTCTTTGCCCGACAGCTGAAGGGAAGGCTGAGTTAGGGACCAGCATGTCACCGATTCCAGAAACTCTTCCTCTGGGCTTGCGGTTTGATGGCCGTTATCTGTGAAAGACCCAAGAAAACGTCCTCCTGATTTCCGGCCGCCCTCACTCAGCCCCTCTGTCTGCCCACCGACTAGTTTCTTGGTTTTCAAATGTAACCCCAATTCCTCATCTTAAAAAGCGATGAAATATAAATGCTCACACATGCGTAGCGCTTGGCTTACACTGCAAAGACCTCTTATATTCCTTCCCTTTGTGTGAATACCGGCTGTCTGTCCTCGAAGTGTTAGGATGAAAGCCTGATTTCTCCCTTGGTCTCTCATGGGCGGTCGCTCCATCTCAAGGGCCCAGCATCTGCTGGTCTCAAGGTCCTGACCCACATGCTGGGGGAGGGTGGAGGGCGGGGGCCTGGCGCCTCCCTTTGTTGGAGATTATCACGTGGTGAGCGGCGTCTTACCATCTGGGGAGGTTTAACTAACATTGTAGCTCAGCTCAGGCAAATGGAAAAATAAGATAACCAATTCCTTTTAATAAGGCTTCCAGAGCTTGAATGTGAAAAGGAATAATAAAACCAGAAAAACATACTTTAAAACTTCTGTTAGCCTATTTCTTGAAAATGGTT
This sequence comes from Artibeus jamaicensis, assembly GCF_021234435.1. Taxonomy (NCBI): domain Eukaryota; kingdom Metazoa; phylum Chordata; class Mammalia; order Chiroptera; family Phyllostomidae; genus Artibeus; species Artibeus jamaicensis. The sequence continues at coordinate 6,893,689 of NW_026522054.1, read as the reverse complement.
GTGGTGGTGTTATGTGTAAGGTATCAATTATCCTTTTAGTAGATTTCTGTTGCGTAGTTTATTTCTTAAATATTATTTGTGTGAGCGATGACCCGCTCACTTCACTCCCTCTGGAGCTCACACGGACCGACCATGCCTGGAAGTCACAGGAGGCTCTGCGGCGTGGAGTTCTCAAGTTTCAGGGGTGGGGGCAGCCATCCTTCCCTGGAATGTTCACTGTGTAATCAATCACCCGTGCCTACTCTTTATTCCAAACCCGCACAGGAACCTCTTCCTTGCAAACACACCATCCTGGGACCAGGATCTCCCACGTGAGCCCAGATCGGACTCGAGCGAGTGCAGGGGTTCGTCTGGGCTGGGACTTGCCTGTCAGGTGTTGCCCCAGACGGGAGACACACACAAAGGAATTTTGCAGTTGCGCGCGATGGGCCCCATCCAGCCCCGTGAGCCTCTGCCTTTGTGTTTCCTCCCGGATGGTGCTGTCTGTTTTCTTTCTTTCTTTTTTTTTTCATGGTTGGGTTTGTTGGCTGTGAAACAGCAGAGATGCAAACATCCTTTGTGCTGCGCGATCCCCTTGGTTGGGAAAAATGATTTTCCTGAAACTTGGAGAACAGGGAAATTGGTGTCACAAGCCGTTACTTGGCCACAACACACTTTTTAATTGCCATAAATTAAGAAAGGCTTCATGTCCTTTTGGTCCGCATGCCCCTTTGTTCTAACTTGGAAGTCTAATGAGTGCGGCTTGTATTAAAATGCTTTTTTTCGCCGCTTTTGTCTGCAAAGAGCTAGCACGTGAAGGGCTCGGTGGCTGGCGGACCGAAGAGGCCTGACCTGGGGCATCAGATGTCTGACCCGGCCTGACCCTCACCTCTGCTTAAAATCAAGTCTTTGCGTGGCGTCCGAGTCAGAGGTCCCATCGCCGTGTGTCTTTCCCCCTGGTCCCAGCTGTGCACATGTGCCCGTGGCCCTTCCTGGGAGACGCAGGGCGGGAAAGGGCACTTTCAGCCTTCTCAGTGCGCGGGCTGGAGCGTGGGCTTGATTTACGCCTGTCTGCTCGGCAAAACTCCACCACGAGGCCTGCGGACCCCATGTGAGAGGGAGCAACCCCTGCACGTGAACGCAAGCCCTCATTTACTGGAAATAAATCCTTACAGTAACTTAAAAAGGATTCCTGCTGATGCTCCGGGCATGGGACAGAACACTTGGGAGACTGAGTGAAAAATGACAGTGGATTTAGTGCTAATTATAGCGAAAATAATGTCCGATTGTTGTTGGGAGTGGAGGAGGCTGGGTGAGCGCCTGGTAACCATTTTATAAGATTTTGTGTTCTCCTTTCTGAGGCCAATGATCAACGCCCGTGATTTCAGTCTTGCTTTTGTTGTTCGGCTCTGCGATCCCCCTCTGTGTCCATGTGGCTGTCACAGCAAATGTAATTTGTGACTGTGCGGGGCGGGGTACTGGACAGGTCGCGTCTGCCGTGGTGCATGGGACACTTCCTGCGGCGCTCCTCCGTGAGGTCGGACGGCAGGAAGGCTCCTTCCTTTCCACTCTGACCACCTCTCCTTTTTAGGGGCGGCTGGGTGGGGGCCGAGCCCCTCCCGTGCCCCCCAAACCGCCGGCACAGGGCTCGCGCTCACTCATCAGGCATGTGGTCCAGGTAACGTTGCAGACGGGCCGTGCAACGCCAGGGGCTCCATTCTGACCCTCGGTGCCATCTTTCCTGCCTCCTCAAGTCTGCGCTCTTTATAGTGTTTCATTATTTTTTTTATTGTCGTTCAAGGACAGTTGTCTCCATTTTGCCCCCACCATTCTCCCTCCCTCCCTCCATCCTACCCCCCTCCGGCTCTGTCCATGTGTCCTTCATACATGTTCCTCGACAAGCCCGCCTCCTTTGTTACCCCCATCGTTCCCCTCCCCGCTCCCCTCTGGTGGCCGTCAGTTCCTTATTTCAATGCCTCTGGTTATAATTTGCTTGCTTGCGTGTTTTGTTGATTAGGTTCCGTGGGTGGCGGCTACATGCAACGAAATGAAACGCGACCACCAACTGAGAGCATAAAATCCGAGCTCTTGGGTGCCTCTGGGGGTGGGGGGTCCCCCCTCTGCACGTCCTCACAGCGAGTCCCGTTCAGGGACAGGGGAAGTACTTCGCTGCCGTCCAACCTGGCCTGTCACGACACTCCGTGCGGCAGCCAAATGTCAGCCCTGTGGGAACTCGGTTGGGGCTGCCACGAGCCAAGGACACTGCTGGACTGGCGTTTTCAGGCTCAAGTGCAGCAAACGGAGTCAAGGCTAAGTTGTTTGTGCAGCAAACACACCTCTTCAGCCTGCGGTGCTTTCGCTGTGTTGCGGCACTTGCAGACAGACATGGGAAACACCACGGTGTATCCTTGAGAAGGAAAGTGTGCCGCTAAGAACATGTCTGGGTAAAGGCTGTCTCTGTTTTTCACTTGGCCTGTGCAGGGTGACCGTAAGTCAAAATCCAACCGAGAATGAAATCTAGGCGCACCTACCTAACTTAAAATTATTGAAAGGCTTCACAATTGAGAGGGTCCCCGACTTTGTGCAGTACTCGAGCCCTGAGCCACAGACAGGGTGATTTTAAATTATCCAAGCTCTTCCAAGTTTCCAGAGTGCTTCAGGTTGGAAGGAAAAGTTCTGGGTATGTATAATGCATAGGAATTTCAAGCTGCTGAAAATGCTCTTTAAAAAAATAAAACAAATCCACCAGCCCTTCACGTGTATGCAGACATCTGGGCACGTGCGGACACCACGGGTGAGGCTGATGCGCATTGCCGAGTGTCAGTCTGTAAGCGGTTCTGAGAGCTGTCTACATTGCTCAGTGCGTCGGAACGGTGAGAACTGCCCGGTTCGAAGACGCAGTGGGGGGCCCAGAGACCAAACCCGGGAAAGAGGGGTAATGCTCCAGGAATTCACGCATTTTTCAGAAATAGGTACCAGCTCTGAGGAGAGAACGCTTGGAATTGGGTTTGTCAAAAAATAGAGCCCATCAGAGCCTTGGGTCCGATTCCCCACCGCGTGCCTCTCCTGAGACGCCATCTGTGAGCTGTCCCTGGGCCGACTCCCACCCCTTGAATGGCCCGTGTATTCCCACACGGTCCATGGTTTTTCGGGCCCTGTTCTCTCGCAGTTCGCTTGGTGGTGAAAGCACACGTCACTGTGCATGCCTCGCCCCGCGTGTCTCTGTGGTGGCCACAAAGCTGTGGAGGCCGAGAGATAGCTCAGCAGTGAACATGGCCCGGGGTGGGGGGCAGGGGCAGGGGCGTGGCTCGGGGGCCGTGGAGGTGTTTTCTCCTCTTGTTCTGCACCGGCCCTGCGCGTCTTCAGGATCCCAGTCAGGGGACACTCTTAAGTTTCCCAAATGCATTGAATGACATTTTCTGTCTTACAGCCTTGTCAACACTCAGTATCTAGTGGTTGTACTTTTTAAAAAGAAACTGTTAATATTAAAATAATGATGAAAACTTGAAAGTGCATTCATGGTCTCTGTAATATAAGACAACGTTAGGGGTCATTTATTTTGTTTCAGGAAAATGTCAGGTTAACCAATAATCTGGGAGAATTTCCACACCCATCAACACGACCTTGGCCCTCCTGAACCGTGTGACCTTCGGGAGGTCCCATCACCATTTTTATCCCGTCTGAGTGTGGGTTGAATGAGCCGCTGGGGGGTTGCTGTCCCACCCTGGGCCAGGGACGTCCAGCAACGGGAGATGTGATCGCTCAGGCGCCTGTCTCGGTACGGAGACATTAGGTGGAAACGACGTCGGGACGGTGACAGGGCGTGGTGTCCTGGGAAGGTTCCCTCGTCAAGGGTTGGGCTTTCAGGGCTACTGTCCCAAACAGGGCAGGTGAGGGGCCGGGCATGTGCTCTGGTTCCGGAAGCTTCAGGGCAGCGTTCAGTTCTTTTGCTGAGTGGTTGTCGCTCACCAGCTGGTGCCGGTCATCACTTGAGTCTGGGACAGACATTTCTCTCTCAAATCAAAAAGGGGCTGAGTTAGGGGGCGAAGGAGAAACCTGAGGGGCAGACAGGCTCAAGCCCCAACTGCCCTGCTCTTTACTTTGATAAACTTTCGCGTGTTCTGTAGAGTTCTCATGCTCAGAATCCCTCATCCACAAAATCCTAACAGTGACAGCTGTCACGTGATTTCGGGGCGAAGGACGTGGGCCCGTGTGTGTGACCTGCTCTCGCACCAGGAGACTTGCAGGAATGGCCAGTGTCCTCTCCCCTCTCCTTTCTGTGAAAGCAATTTGTTTTGATGCTGTTCTGCAGATTTTAGTGGGAAGTCCAGAAACACGAGCTGTGTCAGAGTGTGGAGGCCTTAAGTAGCCGAGGGCCACTGTGTGCTGTCTAGGGGGTCGGGTGGCCACGTAACGGTCTGACCATCTCCGTACAGGGGAGACATGTTCACAGGTGTCTGCAGGTGGTTGGAGGAAGGACACACGGCAGGTGTGGATGTGGCTAGTGGCAAACAGCAGGGAGACACCCACAGTGTGAGGCTGTGAGGCTGTCCTGGGGGGCGAAGGTACAAGTGGACTGCGGGGCGGGGGGGGAGTTGACAGGCAGCCGGGACAGCCTCCGAGCAGACCCATCGCCAGGGGTTTCTGCCTGATGTGGTGGGAGCAGAACAGTCACGCTCGGGATTTTAGTTTTCCAGTAAGTGGCTCTCACACCCCAGCCAGACACTTTGAGACTCTGTGAACCTCAGGTCCAAGGCACGACGGCTGGCACCAGGGGCTCAGAGACTGTGACACAGGCCGATTTCAGCTCATCTCACCTTTTACTTCTAATTTGCTAATTCTAACATGTTACCTTTTTCCCATTATAAATCTCAAGGGCCATTTTCCCTAATTTCGAGGTTTCTGCTTACAGCACAGTCGTCGGCCTTGGCTGCAAAAACTGGACGTAAACCGACAGGAAGTAAGTGAGAAAGGCAGGAAGAGTGCTTTCGTTCCGAAAATCTAGGAGGACCAAAAGGTGTAACCCCACCCATGGCCTGTGCACAGTGTGACCAGGCTCCGGATACTGACTATGTGCTCTGTCAACCGGGTATGAAGGACTCCTTCCCTGTATGTGAACCTTGGGGCCTGACCTCAAGGTATAAGTCAGAGGTTCCCAGACTCTGTGATTTCACGAGTAAAAATTAAAAAATGCCATTCAGCAAAGAGGGTGGACTTTGGTTTCGTCCAGTACAAATTTGAAACAACAAAGGGACCGAAGGAAAAAAAAATACTACCATCTTTTGTCGCCATTATGTGATAGAAGTGGAAATCAATCTGATGTCCCAGAAATGAAACAATAGGCATAATTTTAGAACAAAGGCTTGCGTTTTAAATTTAATATATTTAGCCTCATGAGAGCTCACGGCTTTGCTCTGTGGCCTGTTGAGCATTCGGTACGATTCGCCCGGACCCGAAGGTGGTGTGTCGGGACCCACAGGTGTGACTCACACCTGCCTGGGCCAACACTCACCGTAAAGGCAGCGTCAGGACCTCCGATTTTCCGTACCTCGTGCTCCTGCGTGGGGGTGGAGATGGGACAGGGTGATGCGGTTCCCAGCTGCCTCTCCCAGCTCTGAAATCCGGAGCCCGCGGTTTTTTCAGACCTTGCGTGATGCGGTTTGTGTCATGGGGCAGCCGGGTCCGGAACCAAAACCACACCCTGTGAACGCCCTGTCTCCCGTGCATTTTCACCCACCCGAGACCAGGTAAAGGAACAGTTCCGAGTGACAGTTTCCCACAGGGCCACCTTTTACTGAGGACACATTTGAGGGGCCAGGGGACAGAGGATGCATTCGGTCTCCCTTTGTGGTGACATGGGGCCAAGGAGCTTCCTGGACACACACACAGTAGCTTGAAGTCATTGGAAACCAAGGTGTCTCCCTCCCCATCAGTCACCAGGCGAGCGACCTCTGCACAGTGGCTTGGAGGTCGGCGTTATCATTTTTTGCATCCCAGAGCTGACTTTTTATTCAGAGCAAACAGAAAGTAGGAGAACTTCACAGGGGAACGGACCTGAAAAAGCTGGAAAGCGGGTCTTGGGTCTGGAGGAGGAAGAGAGACAAGCAGGTGTCGCTGAAGGAGTGGCTGTCCATCTGTCTGTCCGTCAGGGAAGGCATGGCACCCCTTCCGCTCACTGCTGCAGCTTCAGAGCCCAGAGCGCTGCAGGCCTGCAGCACGTACTCACCAAACGAAGCAGTGAAACTGAATTTAGTAATTTTTGCTTCATGAGTCTGGATGAAACATGTTGGTTTCGTGTGCCCTTCCCCAAAGTTCGCCGAATACAATGGGGTTATATTGTTTTGCCGCAACAATTGTTCTCCATGGATACCATTTGCCAGGAAGCACAAAGGACAGAGGCCAAGGCAGCCGATAAACAAGCTGGGACCTGTGCTTCCAGGTGCGAGCTGGACTCTCCCAGGGTCAGGGTCAGGGTCAGATATTCCTGTCAGCCAGCTCCCTTTGTGTTGAAGCAGCCCGACATGGCGCTCCAGTCTTTCTAGTGAGAAATATGCATTTAATCTGGAGCAGAGTGAAAACACACGGAATCACTCAATAGCATGGTTGGCTTTTCCATGTTGGAAAGGCATTTTAACGATGGAGTCAGTGGCTGGCTTACAAGAATAAGGAAACCCTGAGTGAGGCCAGCAGGGGCGACCATCTGAGTGACCCCTCCTGCGTGACGGCTTCGGAGGGTTTCCCCCCCGAGGGGCCCGTCGGCACAGCAAGGTGCTGGCCCCTGAAAATGGCCCAGATTACAGGGCTTCGGACATCTGGTTCATGTGCTTTTTATGCGAAGGTTTCAATTAAGTATATTCAGGGGACTTAGAGAGAAACCAGAGAAAACATGTCTACTTTTTTCCCATGACTTTGAAGGAATTAGTTGGGGTAGACGGTTGAGGGGAGGGGACTGTTTTGCTTTTCTTTTTTTCCTCGAGGAAATGGTTTGCTTTATATAAGAATCACCACTAAACCAAAATGAAAGGCTTATTCATTATGGCCCTAAATACTGATTATATCTCAGGCAAAATGAGACAGACCAGGTCTTTTTATCCATCCCAAAGCAAACTGCTAGTTTTTTCTTTTTTTTTATAATCGTTTCAGTCGATAATCATACGGCTCCCCCACAAGTTGTATTCCCACAGAGTCGAGTGCGGCAGATCTGTTGCCGGCGCCGCCGTGGTGCTGATGGCCGGGGACAGGCGTGTGACGGGCGGTGGAGGGACCCTGGTTTTCCACATGACAGTTGAACTGCTGAGCAGTGTCCTCTGCACTCGAGGACAACTTGAGTAACCAACAGCGTAAAAGTAATTGTCTTGCTTGTTCAGTTCACAAGCGTTTTCGGAGTATCCGCCGTGTGCCAGGAAGGCGGCTGACTACCAAACATGCCCTCGCTGCAATTAAAACCCAGCAACGGGGGGCACCCCTGGCTTGTTTGGGGTGAGCCGATGCCAGTTTGCACCCCGAGGTCGCACAGAGGGCCGGCTGACCCATGTAATCGGGGACTCTCCCAGCGGACTGTGAGGGGTGGGTGCGCCCTGTAAACCTGGGGCCGCCCTGCAGAACTCTGCTGACTCGGGAGGTTCCCAAGGTGGATGATGTGAGGGCCTCGGTCCCTGCGCCCTTGGCTGAAAAAGTCAGGGAACAAAGCCGGGAGTTCCAGTGACAATCACAGTGGCACGGGTAAGAAATGCTACAGCAAATACACACAAATGCCCGAGCTCCCGGGATGGGTCACAGGGGTGGTCAGCTCCACCTGGCCCCAGAAGGGGTGGTGTGGCCAGGAAAGCCAGGTCAGCGGGGACGTTTGGGAAGAGGACAGCAACTGGGGACGTCTCTCTGGTGCACGGCCTGCCGCCGTGCCTGTGTGGTGGGTGGGCCCGGAGAGGGGGCCGGGCAGAAGGCAGACGCTCCGGTCAGCTCGGGGCAATGATTCCAAAGGGGGCAAAGTTGAGACTTCTAATGTGGGCCAGGCGGGGGCTCCGCAGACCCTCCGACGCATGAACGGACTTCCCAGGTCCTAGACGAGACTCGAGGAGGTCACATATTTGTGGCGTGGTCTCCTTCATGTTTAACTTCCTTTCACTTTGCCAAACATCCCTGCTGCTCTGAGAAGCCCCTCGAAGGGGCGCCCCTGGGCCAGCCGACTCGTCAACCCCCCTGGACTCTGTGATGTGTTCCATGGTCCAGATTGAACCCTAGGCAGACCCTTGGTCAGACTCTGTTCAGAAAATATGGGTGGATTGGCATAACTTTGCATCCAGAAGCCCTCCAGACGGAGAAGCCATGAAGAGAGTTCATGCCGTCAGGGTCCTTGGACCGCTCGACCTTTCTCGTTTTCCCTCCTTAAATTAGACTGGCCATCAAATGGGCACCTGGTTAGTAGCAACGTCCCCATGTGTTCAAATTTCGCACTGCATTCGTTCCCGAATCTCTCTTATTTTCCACGTCCTCCCCGGTCTGAATAGGGGTATCTCCCGCTGCCTGCAACTCGGCTGATCTGGGACCCCCTCAGTCCCTGCATGCGCGCCCCTCCGCGCCCCACATCTCACCCGTGGGAGACACACCCTTTCCTGAGCCACCTGCCCAGGCTCTTCCTCCACTAGTGACGGGTCCCCCGTCCCGAATGAGCAGCAGGAGGCCTCACAGGTCACGGACAAGGACAACGGCCCAGGTGCCGTCGTGCCTGGGAGTCTGGCGAGGAATGAACGTGTTAATTATTTGAAGCTAGCCTAAACGACCTTATCATCGCTACGAAAAACCAAACCTTCCGTCCGAGGTTACATCCCGTGCGTGGGCTTCTTTCCTGGCTCAGTGCAAGGTGCGCAGGTCCAAAGTTTCCTTCTCGCAGCCGGGCTTCTCGGTGGTCCCCACCCCCACCCAAGGATATGAAGGGCTCCTGGGTGGGCAGTTCCACAGAGACCCCAAAGGGTGTGGTGACGTGGCCAATGACATCCCCAGATTTTTAGTGTGTTCTGTGCGTTCGACAGAGGGACCACTGCCACTGCCGACGTGAACCACACCTAAAACAGAATCCCTTTCACGTAACTCGACTTTCTGTAGCGGGATGGACGGCAGGGGTGTCTGGGGAGTCACAAACCCCCTTTAGACCGTGCTGTGCTGTGCTCAATTCTGATGTGATATTTTGAAATATGCGATTAGAGACATGTCATTCTTTATATATTTTAATGGTTTAATGTCCCCTCCCTGCACCTACCACCCAGGGCCGCGCTGGGCAGGTGACTGAGAGACAAGTGACCCAGGGCAGCCGGTCCCCGAGTAAGGGAGGGGGTTTGGGACAAAATGAGCAGGAGGGTTAGGGTTCCTCCACTTTGACAAGTTACCAGGGAGAGCTGCACCCTGATTTTCTGTCTCTCGTTGGATTATGTTCTGATGGTACGTAAAATTCTGGCACTTAAAGAGCAGCATCCTAAAATCTCAAGATCCCCGAGATTCGTGTAGGCATGAGAGAAAACCAAATTGTGTTTCAGTCAGTGGCTTGTCTTTAAGAAAGAAAAGATTGAAAAGAGATGATCCATTAGTTGCGAGAATGTCCTAGAATTTTCTGAACAATGGGCTGATGGACAGTAGGTGGTTATCTGGTTAAAGAGAACAGGACTATTAAAGACTCCACTGTGACTGGGACGGCGTCACTCTACGGCTCCAGCCTCTTCGAGAAACTTTCGCCCAGTGTGTGTCCTCCACGGTCGCTGCTTTGTAACGGCCTGTGACAGTGTGTCGGAAGATGAGCGTCACTGGAAACGACGTCTTTGAACTGTGCTACGCACCAGACACGAACTTTCTCCTGTATTATTATTCCTTCAGACATTTCCCCAACTCGTCAGTGCTCTCCACCCGGGCGATGAGCCAATCCTTCGGTGTGTTAAAGAATTTCCACCCTCACTGCTTCTCCTTGTGTGGGTTTGTCAGCTTCTCCCTCTTGTCTTTACCCCGGTCACCGGGTCTCCAGACTCTGCCGATTTGAAGAGATGAGAAGGCCCCATCACGTGTGGCTGCAGGATCTGTGTGTGGGCCCAGGTTCTGCCGGCACCCAGAAGTTCGGTGCCCGTCGTGCCCGCGTGGAACCCCATTCACCCAGCAGAGCCTTGCAGAACCCCTGCTATCGGCCGGACGCGGCTTTGAGAGCCAGGGAGCTGGGACAGCGGGCGCTGTCCTCCCGGGTGCATCTTCAAAGGCCACGCCCCATGACCTCCTCTTCCATGGGAACTGGGGTGGAGTTTACCCGATGCCCTTAGAACAAAATGGGCAGTGCCCCTGTCCTGGGCACCTCGAGGGGCCAGGCTCTCTGGGGGAAGACAACGGTGAGAACACAGACACCCGGGCCCGGCCCTGTGCGCTCTGCATGTTCACAGAGCGTCCCTTACATGGAGGCACAGGCAGGCCGCAGGGAGATTTCGCAGCAGGAGATTGATGCTTTTAGGGGAAATCATCAAGTTTTCTTGGGAGAAGTTAATATCTGAGTTCGCCTTGGTGTGGAAGGAATTGGATTGAGGGGGGGTTGAGACCCCGAATTGAGAGGGAGCAAAGTTGCAGCAGAAGGCTACCCTCAGCTTGGGGAGACATGGTCACTTCTGGGGCAGCGCGTTCACCCCAAGGCAGGGCCAGGGCCAAGGCCAAGAGTGAACCCACCCCCGTCTCTGGCTGACGCGTGGCCATGGTCGCTCCAAGAGCTTCAGGGGGATTTCCTCTGACCTCACCGACTGCACACAGAATTTCTCAAATTCACCATATTGACGTCAGTTCCCCTTCCGCTCTCTCACTGAGTCCTCCCTGCCCCACCCGCCCTGGCGGGGCCATGCTTGGAAACTGGAGGCCCCTGGCTGCAGCTTCAATAACTTACGAAGCCACTTAGAGGGGCAACCGAGAAAGGAATTCTTCTTTCTTCGTAAAAGTCTGCCCGCGCCCCTCACAAGCCTAATGAGAAAACAAAGTCCTACATCTGAGTTGTTTTAAGAGAGCTTAAAGGCATTTTTTTGGCCAGCGTTCAAGGTTCTCTTTAAATATTCCACCAGAAAGGCCCCTGACTGCTTCTCTTTGTGGGGCTGAAATGGCATATTGGGAAAATATGTATTTTCATTTAAAATAAAAAACGGGCCCGCAGCGCAAACTTTTTGTCCCGAGAAGCTCGAATTACAAGCTTCCAGCCCAAACTTCTTTTGAAGTTTTAATTCCTTTTCCTGCAAAGAACATGGCACCACACTATGCAAACACCCACAATGCAGCCATGGGGCTGAACCGCGGGGCAGCTTTGCTTTGCAACACCGAGAAAACAATAAGCGTTATCAGAATCTAACCCGTTCCTTATACTGAAACTGGGTCTTCGTGATTTTCCAGCTCTTTGACGTGTAAATCAAAAAGGAACGGCACTCAGAGAAAACATTTGAGATGGCACATGCCAGATTATTCGGGGGCTAATTGCTCAGTTTTGGAAATATTTGAAGCGTAGTGCTTGGCTCCCTTGAGTCTTGTGTTGCTTCTCAGCATCGTCCCGTGGAAAGAGAAGGAAATGAAACAGACTTAAATTTAAGCTCCTTTGTTGCTTGTGTGCAGGTCTGAGGAGCTTGAAAATGATCCAGCCACTTAACGGTACCTGCAGATGTGAAATAATTCATGCTTCCCCCCCTCCTCGTTCCTTTTGAAAGCAGGGAAGCTGCATAAGTTGACCTGAAAAGGAAAACACAGCCTGTTTGTGTTACAGAATCCAGCTCATTTTCTGCGACCCGAGAAAAGGCATGATCCACAGTGTGTAGGGGGTGGGCCTCCTCGTTGCAATTAAATTTAATTCCAGACAAGAGTCATCACGGAAGGGCCATCCAAGAGAAGGCCTTCTGGGAAAGGAGAAAACTGTAACTCAGCCCTTACCTGGAGCCTGGTTCTCACACCTCCCCAAAGAGTCACCTCCCCCAGTCACCTCCACCGTCTGGGTCCCTGCAGGTGGGGGAAATAACAACTGGGGTTTGTAGATCACTTGGAACCTTAAAAATTGATTTTAGATACATCATCTCATTTGACTCTCAACCCTAGTTGGTATAAAACGTTTCCATACTATAAAGGTAAAAACTAAAAAAAAAGAGGAGAGATATTTCCCCTTGGTGCCCAGCTTGTCAGAGAAGTGACTACACCTTATTGGATAAAGGAAACTCAGTCCTCTCCTGAGCTTTCAATAATAAGAGTAACACCTACCGGTGACTCAGCACATGCTGGGCACCTGGTGGTTATTCTCATAAGGTTCTTGGTGGTGGGATTCTTGGTGTCCCCACTGAGCTTGGAGAAGTGTGGTCAGGGTTTGAGCTGGCACTGGCATGGGGGGGGGCTGCAAAGTCTGCCCCTCGAATCCTCCAGGTTGGATTTCCTCGAGGACCTGACTTCGAGGAGTGGGAAAGTGCTTACACACTCGAAGGGCCGTGTGCAGTCTCTGTCGGAGCGTTTTGGGGAGGTTTTTACCCCGGTGTGCCCCCGCACGTGTTTCTTGGGGGTGGTTTTTACCCCAGTGTGCCCCCGCCACGTGTTTCCTGGTTTTCGTTTTCATTCTGGAGTGGGGAGGATGGTGACAGGTGACTTCCGGGAGCAGATCGGTTTAATGATAAACTAATTCTTCTCCTGTCTGACACCACCGGGCTTTGGCAGTTTTGAGTTTTACCCTTTTGCATTCTCTGTGGACAGCTCTCCTGCAGCAAACGCGAATGAAACTCTCAGTCTTCTAGGCTGTTCTGATTCTCCGGGACGTGGTGTTCTTTTGGAAAAGAATCTCGCTCGGAGAGAATCGGTTTTGTGTCTGGAAGGGCGCCGGGGCGGCTGTGTTTCCAGGGCCCGGCCCAGGCAGCGGACTCCTGCCGAGACGTGGTCTTTGGGTCTGGCCACCGCCGGACGCCACGACTCGCTCTGTTACATTTCTCCGCCCGTCCCCCTTCACTGTTCCTCTCAGCACTCGGGGGTGGCTGGGACTTTACTGACTGTGGAATCCTACCAGCAAATGCATCTCCACGTCAGATTCTAATCCCTTCACAGGATTCAGGTGAGGCAGCTGCAGTGGTGATAAGGTGGAGCCCTTCGATGGTGTTGGACTGTCTCGACACCCTGGCCGGTCACCTCAGGGCGGGTGGTATAGACTCATTCTCAGCCTCGGCTGATGCCCTGGTCAGAACTGTAGTATGTGTGCGGAACTCCTGCATTTCATTGAATTCTTCCAATATTCAAAAAAATATTTCCTCCCCATTGGCTATTGTCATCCTGCTACTAAAGGACCCACTCCGATGTCTTAGACAGAAGTTGGTCACTTCTGTGATACACTTTGTTACGTGGTGGTGTCTGTGTATATCTGTGTATAAAGGTATATACATATATGTAATACGTATGCATACTTACAACTAAAACTATAATTATAGCTGTATGTGCACTAGAGAAAAGGAGATGTTTTATTTTAGAACTGGAGGGCTAGGAGTTCATTTCCAAATAAGGCCAAATTCTTGAGTTTCAGCCAGAATGTTCTTTGACCCCAAGCCTCTCCTTGTGCACAAGTCTCCCTGTGTCTGGTGTGGCTAGGACACGGGTTTCGGAACCCAGAAATAGGGCAGGTGCAGGAAGGCAGCGAACCCAGAAGCGGAGGATTCCAGACCTTCTTATAACGACTACATCCAACGTGCACCCGAGCTCTGTGGACACCAGTTCTAGAACCCTTCCCACGCTCTCAGGTAGTAGGGGAGCTGGGCAACGTGTCACCTCATCAGGAACTGGCTTGACACCTTTTCTATTTCTGCTCCTGGCGCTGGCTTTCCCTCTGAATGAGTTAGAGGTGTCTGACTTCACACCTTCCCTGAGCCGAGCTATTGTGAGGGTGTCAGATGCTGCCAACCGACCTACTTTAGAGGGTCCCGACTTGGGGTGCGAGGGGGAAAAAGAAAGAAAATCAGTTTTGTGAGTAAGTAAGAGGAGGAAGTCGAGTTACGCGAGATGCTAGAAAGCTGTTAGTTCCTCTGTCGAGCTGACAGCCTGCTGGAGGGTCCGAAGGACCATCTGTCTGGGACGTCACGAGACATGTGTGTTCACAGCCACACACAGTGCAGACAGCCAGAGACACTCGCCACGGAAAAGGGTTCCGTGCACAGCATCGGAGCACCCATGGGGCTTGACGCCACCCACACACGGCTGGAACGAGAACGGTACGCACCCAATCACATCTCATTGCGTGCATACAGGAGCGCATGCGAGCATCCTGTTGGAATGTGGCTCAGATGCGCCCTGCGCTCCGTGGTGTCTGTCTGCTGTCCTAGCTCAGCTTGGTTCTGGGTTCGGTTAGCGCTTTTCTTGGCCATGACAGAAGCAATTACACTGAAGGATCAACAGCCCAGAAATCCCCAGAGCACACAACACCGGTGTTCTTCTTACTTGGGCAACGTTGAACCATCCTAGTTCATCCGGCTGCTGTAACGAAAGACCACAAGGTGGGTGGCTGGTAAAGAACTGCAGTTTCTTTGACAGTTCGTGAAGCCGCGAAGTCCAAGATCCTGGCGCTGGGAGGTTTGGTGGCTGTTGGAGCCTGTGTCCTCCACTGGTGGCTGACTGTCTTCTCTCAGACCCTCACGGGGTGGACATACATGGTGACGGAGCCGTCTCAGGCACATTTCACGAGCGCACCACCCTATTCACGAGGACTCCACGGTCACGTCCTGCCTTACCACCATCACCGTGGGGGGTACGATCTCACCAGATGAACTTCAGGGGCATTTGGACACCCAGAGAAGCGGGTGTTTCCTTTCATCTGGTGCAGGAAGCAGCCTTAAGGGGGGTCTGCAGGGCCCCCACCTCCTTGTGTTGACCCCTGTACCTCTCTCTGGGTTGTCCCCTCTTCCCAAGCACCGACGGGGCTTAGTGACTCACTTTGGTGTGACGCTGGGGGAGGGCAGGGCACCACTTCCCAGCTTAGGTTACAGAGAGACCATGGCTTTCCTCCTGGGGACCGTCTCTCGCCTTCTCTGGGGACAGGCATCCAATCTCCCTGTTACGAGTGAGCCCTGTGGGGAGGCCCCCAGGAACGGTGACGTCCTACATGCTTGTTTGGTGGCCCCCTGTTGTGCGCTGATAGGTGACTAGTGTATCTGGCAGTTGGGGGACCTAGGGACCCTCTGCCTTGTGATATCGCCATAGCCACAGGAGACTTTACAATCAGCCTGGCTGTGGAAGAGAGACCCTTCTGAACCGACACAGGCCCTTCCTACTCGGAGTCCATTGGCTGAAGCTGGTCCTGAATGTAGGCAGAGACAAGCTACTTGGTTTGCCCTTCATGGAATCATCCGTGTCATTTTACTCTGCCGACCCCCCCACCCCCCGTCAGACGCTAGGGTGACTGGCAGAGATGGCAAGACTGTCGTTTCCCTGCCTAATAAATCCCCCACCTGGAGCGTGGGTCATCAACATGACGTGCAGTGCAGTGGAAAGACTAATGGGTGGGAAGTCAGAGAAGTCAAGAAGCGAGTCTCGGGTCTGGCGTTCATGAGACAGCGAGGTGCCCGTCGAGTTGTTTCTGCCCTCGCCGAGCACAGGGCACTGGCACCGAGCGGGCATTTGCTCACACAAAACGGGCAGCAAGGGGCATCCCCGCCGCCTCGTCACCGACTTGCGCTTTGATTTAGAGCCAATCGTTGCAGCCTCCACCTGACCCAGATAAAAATGGAAAATGGTGTGATTTTTATCAGCTGTTGACCTCGCTGGGTTAGAGGAACGTTCAACAAGCGCACATTGTAGATCTTCCTGTAGACCCGTTGGGGGAAGAAGAGCGTTTTTAGGAAGCTTTTTCTATACATGCACGATGTTAAAATTTTTTCCTCCCATTTTTGGAAAGACATTTCGGCAGAAGCCATCAGACTAAAAGGACAGAGGAGCCATTGACAGAAAGGAAGGCGATGGTTGAGAGTGGTCTTGTCTGTAGGAGTCAGGTAAAGCCGTCCGCCCATTTGGATGCACGGTTCTCCTCCCCAAATAACATGCACTCTTGATCTCCGCTGTTGAGGCTGTGAAGTGCCGGCTGGGCTGGGATGAGGAGGGGGAGGGAGGATGAAGGGAAACGATGGCTAAGGGGCCGATTCGATGTCTGCTTTTGGGCGTCCAGCTCGGTGTTCGTATGGGAGCAGCTCGCGGACTTTTGTATATCAGGACGCCAGTGCCCAGCAGTAGGGGTCAGTGACCCTCGGGGATTCTCGAGATGGGACTGTGCAGGGGAAATGCACCCAGAGGGCGGAGAGGGCTTCGCATTCACCCCGGGCGACCATAGCCCCATCGGGGGATTTGCTGAAGTCTTCAAACATGAACGTTTTTATCGGAGTTTCCTGGAACCACAAATCCATGCTGTCAAAGGTATTTGATCCCATTTTGGGAAAAGTGAAACTTATAAAAATTAGAATTGCTTTTGCTCTCCTACTTTCTTTTTAGAAACAGTACCAAAAAGATTTGCATTAAAGCAAGATGGTCAGGGAGTGTCGGCAAAGGAGGAAAAACATGACAGGTGACTGCTAAGTTCGTTTACTGGCCTTTGTCTAGCGTAGCCATGTTGAACTTTGAATTTTGTGGTTAATGCTACGAGATCACAGAATATTTGCAGTAATCCTCAGTCTTTGCTTGTTTCACATTGATTCATCTGACTTAGAAATGCGTGGGTGGGAAGAACCTGTACTGCACCTTTCATTGGAGAACACAGAGAAAAGACCTGAATCAGGTGAGAGGCAGGTGTCTCTTGTGTAGAAAGCACGCTGTCCCCCGAAAAGTGACAGAACAGCTACTCTGAGCAAAGGGCTTGGGAGGCAAGGCCGACGCCCTGGCCCCAGGCACGATGGTGACGGCCAGGTGTCGCTGGAAGGGTGTCCCAGCGACAGGTGTCCACTCTACAGTACCACCCCCACCCACTGGCAGTTCCTTGAAGTTTCTGTAGCAGAGAGATGGACTTAATATCACCAACGCAATGAAGCCACAGTCCCACTGTCCCCAGGGGAGGGAACAGATGATTTGGTAAATGTGAGATGAGGACCCATGAAAGGGCAGGCATCGTATTAAGGGTGCTTGCGACATTAATTAGCTCGGGCCAGGTTATGTCGTTAATCAACCAACAGTTACTAGCCACGTGCTCGTGGAAGGTGCGGTGAAATGGCCTCTCTTCACGGGGAGCCTGCCGTCCCCCTTGGACCTCTCCAACTGGGTTGGTTGTTTCCTTCCTCGGCTGTAGAGGGGTATCACACGCCCCCCCCCCCGTCCATCCCAGGACCGTGCTTTTGTGGTTGCCCATTTCTCCCACCGGACTGGGTGCTCCACACCACACCTGAGACCGGCCAGACCTGACTCACCTAGGTCACGCCCGAGTGTCTCAGAATCTTGGCACATAATCGGCATTCAACCCACGTTGATTCCATAAATTGATGAGACTTAATTATTCCCTGTGTACAGTTGAGTGTTCAGCTATTGAACACCAAATACCAGGGCATGGATTTTATGTGTGTTTTTGTTTTCACAGAACCGAATACATGCTCCAGGTTTTACGTCCGTCTCTTCCCGGGAAGCGGGTATTACTGGTTTACAGGGCTCAAGGTGGCGGCTTACACAGTCTGCCCCCAGGCACACCTCTCTCACGTCACCACGCTGAGACTGAGACCCTGGCGCGTCTTGTTCCAGAGACCCCCGGCTCTCCAGCAGCTGCCAAGTTCACTGCCGCTTTGCCTCACGCCACCCGAACGTCCACAGGCACCGCAGGGGTGTGTGAGGGAAGGTCAGGACAAGGGCAGGCTGGCTCGAGAGACGCAGGTTTGCGCTCTGCCATCTTGCATTTTTCTGTCAATAGTGTGACGACCAGAGACAGCAAACTGTCTCATGCCCCCATTTTGTCCGTCACCAGCCAGGTGAACTTGGGCAAACTCTCCTCAGCCCTAAGCCTCCAGTTTCCCCATTTGCTTAAGAAAGAGGTACCCACAGACAGTCTGTGATAAACGGGCCTGAGGGCACATTGTCAGCAACCCAGGGTCTAAGACAAGCCCCCAGCACATACACAGTCGCCTCACCGAGCCAACCAGGCTTGAGAATTCGTGAAACACGCGTTATTATGGGCTGTTTTGTTATTCAAAAAAACATAGTTTTTAGTACCAGTGTTCCGATGTAACTAAAATACAAGCAGAGGAAATAAACATCCAGAAAAGACATGCTTCCTTTCTCCTGGCATTTTGCTGCGACCTCCGCCTGCCCCGTGTAAGTTGCGGAAATGAAACAACACTGATTTATTAGGATCACTTCCTGAATGACTCGGGCCGAGGACTCTGCTCCTGCATTGTAGCAGCAGCCATCCCAAGCTTTCTCCAGGAGCCCAGGGCCCTGGAAGGATGGCCCAGGGGCGATTCTGAAGGCACCCTCTGGGGTGAGCACCTGGCCTTGGGGCCCCGAGCCAAGCGCGCAACACTCCATCTGCCGCACCAACCAAAGGTAAATGATGCTCGAGCCCGAGAGAGTCTTTCTTATTCAGAAAGGAGACCTCACCGTTCACCGGACAGATGGGGCTGAGAGACGCTTTCTGGGAGTGACTGAAGAAGGAGGGAAGCCTGAGGTCCAGCTGCATGGAGATCCGGGGGTCATGCCCATGGGATCCTGTTGGACCGCAGAAAGGCCAGGCGTCAGGAGGGCTGTCTTTGGAGACAGAGCTACACGTTCATGGCCTTCCTGATGCCAGCCACCCTATCTGCATTTCCCAGCCACAAACGTCCTCCACTTTGCTCTCTCCAGAATTTTCGAGCAATGCATGAAGGAAAAAAGCAAGAGGTGACTGGGAGAGAGGTGGGTGAAGCCCAAGCTCCCAAGAGACAGGCTCTGTCCTGTGTCTGGTTTCCTCTCCTGGGGACTCAGCCCAGACTCTGGGACGGAGGAGCATGAGGTCACCGAACCATCTGTGCCGGGGGCCCAGCAGGGGCTGGGCGGTGCCTCCCGCCCCTGTCAGCCCTTTAGGTGGGAGTCCCGCTTGGCAGGACGCCTTGCAGAAGGGCTGGTTCCCACGGACGCACGATAACCAGCCCGACCGTGTCCACACCCTACATGTTTTCTGGGAGACGCCGTGTTTTAGGGAAGTGGGGGGTTCGTGGCAAGGTTGGGCAGAGTCTGCCTGTGCTCCCTGACTTCACACACAGGGCCGGAGGGTGCACTTGTTGTGAACAGCGGGCCCAGGCTGGCCCGTCGCCGTCACCATCACCCAGGGTCCATCATTGAAGTTAGGGGTTCCTCCTGGTACACACTCTGTGGGCTTCAACGAAGATATGATGACTTGTATCCGCTGTTGCTGTCCAGAACAGCTCCCCTATCTCAGCATCCTCTGCGCTCTGCCTGCTCACCCCTTTCTCACCCCAGAAACCACTGATCTCTGCGCCGTCCCCAGGGTTTTGCCGTGTTCGGAATGTCACAGAGCAGGACTCACGCAGGGTGAGGCTTTTTCCCTTGGGCTTCTTTCGCTCAGTAACACGCACCTTAGATTCCTCCCTGTCTTTGATGGCTTGATAGCTGGTTTCTTTTCAGTCCCGACTGACAACATTCCACGGTCTGGAGGGGCCACCAGTTCTTTGTTCACTCACCTGCCGAAGGGCATCTTGGTTGCCTGAAAGTCAGGAGAAAATGCGAAGGATGCTGTCATGAACACCCGTGGGCAGGTGTCAGCGTAGACACGGCATTTCAGTTTTGGGGGGTAAGCGCCTAGGAGCCCGAATGTCCAATCAGGTGCTGAGGTCCGTTCGGTTTGGTGAGGAAGTGCCGTGCAGTCCGCCAGGGCGGCTGCCCTGTGCTGCACGCCTGCCGGCAGCGGCCAAGCGTTCTGGTCACTCCACGTCCTCACCGGCATTTGGGGCTGTCGGGGAGCTGGGTTTCGGTGATTCCAACAGGCCTAACCTGGTTCTCTCACTGTGGTTTCAATCTGCACCTTCCTAATGGCTTGTAGAGCGTCTTTCTTGGGCTTATTTGCCCCCAGAACATCTTTGATGAAGTGCTTCAGGTTGTTAACATTTTTAATGCTGAGCTCAGAGAGTTCCGAGTAGGTTCTGGGTAACAGTCTTTCATCTGGGTAACAAATTCCTTCTCTTGGCTGGTCTTCCTACTCTCTAGATCCCTCTGCCTTCAAGGTCTCAGGCAAATTTTAAAAATCACTCTGCGTCCATCTTCACGGGTGAGACAAGTGCCCCAAACCAACACGACCTACTCAGTGTCTGAGCTACTGGGGGGTCAGTCATACGGGGTTAGTGAAACGGGCCCAGAAAAGTGCGTGTCTCCTCACCAGTGATCAGGACGAGAGCCCCTCGTTGTGAGTGGGACAGGGGAATTCAGACCATTTTCAGTGACTTCCCCAATGGCATTACTTCAGTGTAACGGGAATTTTAGGAGAAATTCTTTTAGAAAGGCTTGGACTAAATTGGCAGTTCTCAGCCAAGGTGACCTTGTTCACCAGGGGACATTTGCTGATGTCTAGAGACACTGAGTCTGGGGGCAGCCTCACTCGCCAACACTCGCTCTCGTGTGTGTGTGTGTGTGTGTGTGTGTGTGTGTGTGTGTGTGTGTGTGTGTGTGTGTGAGAAAAGAGCCTCTAACAGGCGCAGCCGGCATGAGAGTGGGACCAAGAGGGACATTTCTCTCGTGTGATGGTTACAGACATTGTTTTCAACAAATAAAATATATGTGCACAGGCGATCACTTTTTCCTCCCCCAATAATTTTTAAGTTATAGAATGTTATAATTTTCTATGCTGGCCCATCTCTTCACGTCACTGCATTCTGCTCACCCTTAATTCTGTCTTGACCTGTTGCTATATTTCAATATCACTAGAAATTACAAAAGTTTTAACGTTTTGAATAGAAAATTGAATGTTGATTTTACTTTTATTGGAAAGCACTTCCATCCAATATATTATTTTATTGAAAATGTAATAATTATTTGTTGCAAATTATTCTTGATAAGAGAAAAAATCATTTCACAAGGAAAAAGTTATTCTTTTTAAACAGTGCCCTTTTATTTGAGGTAATATTATTTCTGATCTCCTCAAAGTAAAGAAAATCATCAATAAAAATGATCTCAGTCTCTGAAAAGCTGATTTGGAAAAGGTCTCACCAGCACTTTAACTCTAAACCAGCTTCTGCACTTTTTTTTTTTTTTTTTTTTTGCTGGCACGATGATTAAAAGGCTAAAATCACATTTGCTGTCCTATTTAAGTGAAGTGAGACTTCCAAGGTTAGAAAACCAGCCCACGGAAGGGGAGTTTCACCCGCTTTGACTCCCCCCCCCCGCCAGTGGGAGTGCGGATCTGAACAGGCTTTGGGGACAAGCAGCCAAATGGTCACTTTTTTTCTCTCCAGGGTTTTGAGGGGCCAAGAAAGGAGAAGGCAGATGGGGAGGGCCAGGGGAGGGAAGCCACAGTGACCCCCGTGCATGGGAGTCTGTGGCCTCGGGGACGGTGCAGCCGGACAGGGACAAACGGGTGCAGGGGCAGAGGGACGGCTCTGCCCAGTAACACGGTCGGTCCCTCCCGTTCACATCTGAGTAAATGTTCTGGGGATGAGGAGGAGCTCATCAGTGTTTCCCGCTCCATGCTCAGCTCTGGTCAGAACAAAAGGCTCTCTGATTTCCAGAGTATTAGTCCCAGGCGTCAGCAGATTATGACTATTTCTTATTGTAGTTCAAGGTTGCTTGTCTCCATTTTCCTGCCATGACTTTCTCCTACCATCCAAGTGGGTTTTATGATTTTGTAGCTACAAAATCTTACTGACAGGAATGGTAGGACTTGTACAACCAGCTACTTTAATAATTTCCTCCCATCTTCTGGTACAGCAGTAAGCCATAACAAAACTTGTACTCCAGGGTGCAAGGTAAGATTTGAGGGGCAGAGCACACGTTGAACGAGACCCCAACTATAATGTGAGGCATCCGAAAATGATGCCAGTAGTGACTTGGTACCCTTGAGACGGGAACAAGAGCAATCCCAGCGGCCGGCAACCTCCATGGGAGACAAGGAGTCTGTTTAACACACTCGATGAAGAAAGGGCAGGACTCGGTCTCTCTCAAGGCAAGTGGGCAGTAGACATGCGTAGCTGGACAACCGAGCGTGGGGCTGGGGAACTTGGAAAATTTCAGCCTAAAGCTCATCATTCTTAGGAGTCTAAGGGTTCATAAAATAAAGGGGATGTAGCCAAGTGGAAAAAGGACAAATACATAATTCATGAAGCAGCCCTTTCTGACATACCCTACTGCTTTGGGCTCCTAAAAATAGATCAGTTAAGAGCAGTGTGTAATAACTTCCTTCAGAAAGAGGGGGAAGATAAATTTTATTTGAAAGGGTTCCTAATTTTTGCAGTGTAAGCAACGGGGGGACCTCCAGCCTGTTTTAGGGGAAGACAAGCAGTACTGTGCAGAATGTAGTTAAGATGATTGTTTTTTCTCCGTGACCTTATTAACATCTTGCTGGAAGGCTTTGCTTTGCTTCATGTGCGTTCTATGCAAATTATCAGTGTGGAAATTGCCTTTACTAATAGACTTAACATACACCTTAGAAGGATGCATTTATTTGACTATTCTTGTTGTCTTTGCAGACAGCGTGTTAGATATGGGACCTTCAACTGGGGACTAAGGCAGGCACCACCCATTTGGAACCCAGAGAATGTAGTGACAGCTACCAGGGACACAAGAAGCCATCTCAGAAAAATGCCACATTGAAAAGGTGACCTGCATACGTAAATCCATTATCACCCTTCTCTAAAACTCAGCCTTCTGATACATTTTAAGGATAGACTTGTAAAGTATAATAATTCAGAAGTATTACATCTATAGAGAACTGTCTCTTAAAAATACCATTTGCACTAGTTTAGACCGATTTCTATCATTTAGAATACTCTTACTGCATGAACCTAAAAATACAATATAGCTTTGGAAACTTTACCGTCATTTTGAGGTTAAACAGAACAAAATACCTTATTCCGGTTACACTCATCTGCAAATAATCACATTGATGGAGCTGAATTTTGAAAGGTCCCTGATTTTGAAAAATATGAAACAAATGTGGCATTAGAATGATTCCATTTCCCATCATTGTTTAACGGTAAACTCTTCCATGATACTTGCCTTACAAAACAGTTTAGTGTGTGTTGTAAATTAGCGTAATCTTGTTAATTTTCACCTACCTTCCAAGAAATGCCGTCTTTACAAAAAACATTCGCATCTAAAGCCTGCAGACCCTGGTTGTCCGCCTGTCAGGTCTGATTACTTCCAGTAATCCGGTTAATTCACTGACCTACTTTCTCAGTGGCTACTAACCTTTCTAGACAAAAATCAAAGGTTTATTTTCATCTTGATGGTAGATGTTTTTCTTGCCTGGGATGATTAATAATTTACTTCACAGATTTATGAGGCTAGCTTTTATTTCTGGAATGTTTTTACATATTCATCATAAAATAATGAACTCTTTATATTCCTGTATTATCGAGACCCAGTGTTCGTATCTAATATGTATTTCAGAAGTTACTTACATTTATTCTGAGAAGAACAAAAAATAAGAATAAATGTATAGGGCGAAATATTTTCAAAGTGTACAAGATCCTGAATTCATTTAAGGTATCATGGGCACTCTCTAAGGAGAGAGAAGCTGAAATTGGTTCCTGACGATACAGTGTGAAATTTGGGGAATTGCGGGGTTCGGTTCATGATTCTTTCTCCTGTCCCCCGATGACGTGCAGCGTCGCTGAGCTTGGGCACGCAAAGCCTGTTTAATCTGCTGTGACGTGTGCGCCCACCCAGCCCCCGCACTTGTTATTGGAAATGGCAGCGCTGCGGGCGCTCCGGAGTCCTGTGCGGTTACGTGCGGAGGACGGACAGAAAGGAATCCATTCCTTGTCGTATCGTCACGACCCTCCGTGGGCCTTGGTTGGCCGTGTTAGTGCGCGTGGAATGCGCAGCGCCAGGGTGCTAACCGCACCGTCAACCCCACGCAGCCGCGGGACTGGCGTGCTGTGGACTCTCCCAGCCCTTCTCTCTCCTACCCGTGTCCTCGCGCTCGCCCTTCGGTAAATGTCACTGGACAGGGTCACCCGCACCCATGCTAGTGTGGGTCCCTCTCTCCTGAGGGCAGATTGCTCCGTGTCCCTCCTGTACACCCACCCCGCACGGTGTCAGGAGGTGGGGGCTGGGAGTCAGTAGGGGAACAAGAGCCCCCTTCAGGGGACGGTGACTCCCTGGCGTCTGTCTTCAGCCTTCCTGCAGTCGTGACGTTTGCGTGGCAGGCAAGAGTGGCTTCTGTGAAAGGCCACCTTCGAATCAGACATGAAGCCATTGGACCATGGTGACAGGTTCTTAACAAGACAGGACAGGGCAGGACTGGCCAGCCCCAGTGTGTCTCCTACCACAAAGTGCAAGGAGAAGAGCTCGTCTGAGCGAAAAGCTATGAAAGGCGCTCTCTCTCTCTCTATCTATATAGATAGATATAGATAGATAGATACACACACGTACGTGTGTGTGTGCATCTGAGAGGAAGTGTATGAGGGGCGACGACAAAGTGATTTACAACTGAAAACTACCGTTGTGTTTGTGGTGGAGTGAAACAAACTTCCAGTTTCACTCTAAAAAGAAAACAAATGAACTCTCCTAAATATGCCTCTTTGGGTCCCTCATTTATAATATAAACCTTGAAAGTCTGTAAATGATGGATAGATTCAGCAACAGAAAAAATGCTTCTGTATTAAATTTTCAGAGAGAAAATATTGAAAGAACCATTGGTAGATGGTCCGACACAGATTTACGAAAACCCCAGGGGTCCTTGGGCCGTCTGTAACTAGATCTGGCTGGATGAACTGGACTCGGTTCCCCCTATTTGGACTTGAACCCCGTGCCTTGCTGTGCGTGGGGAAGGGAACGTTCCCCGTGAACCAGCAGCAACCACAACGGCAGCCCTCGCTCGGCCTGGGCCCGGAATAACCACGGAAGTGTGTGGCGCTGAGGCCGGAGGGAGGGTCCTCTGTCACACACACACACACACACACAAATCCACTGCGGACGTGTTTGCTTCCTGGAGTCCCCCTGCTCCTGCTGCTGAAACGTTCTAAAGCAGACAGAGCCTGTTTCCACGAAAGGGGAAGGATTGGAGCTCTGTCCCTGCCCCCTGGTGCCCCACACTGCTCGGAAATACCTGTCATTTCCTCCATTACCTCTGTATCTCCCTTCAGCCTCCCCCCCGCAGGACACTCAGGACCATGGTGTTCAGAGAATGAAGGGCTTTCGTCCACTCAAGTCTCTGCCCAACAAGACACGGAAATGCAAACCAACTCACCTTTGGTTAAGATGTTCGGTTTCTAACTCCCACGTGGTGGTGGTGTTCTTCACACTCCTAACGCGAGTCCCTTTGTATCTGGCAGAAATCCTGTTGGCTAGTGATTCGTGGACACGAAAGTTGTAAATCTAACAAAGTCCAGTCTTTCCTGGGTTATTCCATTTTCTCCGCGTTAATTTTAACCTAAATCCAAAATATACCTAGCCAGAAAGACTGCCCCATCTCTGTAATAAAACCCCGGTTTGGTATTTGATTTATAAAAATACATATTTATCTCTTAGAGTTTAAAAAATCCATCTCGAAATCATTTACCACCAAATCGAAGATTTTTCTCTTGCATTTTATTCCAGAAGTCTTATAGTTTTGCTTTTAGAGTTCAATCTATGATCCATCTCAAATTAATTTTTCACACATTGCAGAGTCGTAGTCAAAGTTTGTTTTCCTCTTGTAAATATTCAGTTGTCCGTGCGTATTTGTTGAAGGAGAGAAGATACTGAGCACTGAGTGTATTAGAACTGTTGTCAAAGCCAATGACCTTATACATGCAGGCCCACTCACAGACTGGATGAAAAGACACTATTTTCCTCACTGCGCTGTATTTTTCCTCCTTTATCCTGTGACGCTGGTGATTATAGTCTTTCAAATGAACCAGTCTGGCACCCTGGGTGAGTTCTACCTTGCTACCATGCATTATACTTCTTGTGTTGCTGGTTTATTGTGCAGATATTTGGTCCAGGTCTCGGGTGTCCCCGGCTGAAGCAGAGTGTGGCAGAGATGGGCCTTCACTGGGTTTCCCACCTAAAACCCCGACCCCAAGACTCCAGGACCTCAATGTGGGTTGTTGGCCACTCAACGTGGGGTCGTTTTGGGATGTTTTGTTACACTGTTGTCCTACCCAGAATGGTTTTGGTGCTGGGAGCGAGATTCCCCCGTAACGGAGCCCACAGTGTGGGGCTTCAGCGGCCGATGCAGGTGACAACAGCTGGAAGGAGCGTGAGAAAAGCATCAGAGTCATTTCCAAGGCCTGTGAAGAGCCCATTAGTTCAAGTTCAAGAGCCCTGAGGGCAGCTGCTTGTGAGGGCTGACAGGAAAGTGGAGGAAATATTCAGGGAAGTCGGAGGGAAGAAAACCTTGGGTATATGGAGGGGGGAGTTCAGCAGCTCAGTTGCCTGGTGGCCACCAGGGACTAAAAACCGAATCTGGTGAGGGGGGTGGGGTGGGGGGTTCCAGCTAAGATTTCCGGCAGAATTGTCAAGGTGTCCCCGGCTTTTTCTTGCTGGGGAGGTGGGGTGGGGAGAAGAAAGGCAAACGAAAGAAACAACTTTTCAAAATAAAAGACCAGGGATTGCTGGGCTTTAAACAAAATAGGCTCATTATTAGTATCAGTGATTTTTAAATTAAGAAAAGACTTCCTAGCGAAGATCGAACCCGAGGTGGAGCTGGGAGAGCTTTTGTCAAGCCCTCAGAAGTATTTAAGGTCGTGTCTCCGTATGGCATTAGCACCCAATAGCTTTTAAAAATCTCTGTGGTGCCCAGTGTGGTGACTCAGACATTACAGGTTCTAAAAGCAATTCTTCCTTTCCAAACTGCATTGTTCTGTGTGCATTTGTCCTACAGTCAAAGCGTGTCAATTGTTAGTATTTGTACTTGAACTACTAAGGAGAAGGGCCAGAAAAGGAGACGTAACCTCACTGGCTGTCCATCACAGTAATCGAGCTTCCTTTTTCCATCTCTGCCCACCGAGGGCAGACTGATGCGGGGCCCCGGGCAGGCGGCCAGCGGCCATCTCCATAAGCTCTCGCCCTGGCTTCTGGGAATCGGTTCAATATTTGAGAAAACACGCAGGCCTGAACGATCCAGGGGTGAGATGTATAAATAACTCCACGCGTAATTACAGTGATCATGGTTTTGTTTGGAACGCACAGAACGGTAGCATCCTGTGTATATGAACAGAGCCCATTGGACGGGCATCTTCATCTGTCAGTCTGGTCGTGTTGCTGGACACGAATGGTTAATGAAGACAAGTGGCGTTTAGCTCTGCTGGGACTTACCAGTAGTTTCCCGTGGCTCTGCCGGTACTGGAGATAAAGAGTTAAAATTACCTTAGAATAGCATATTAAATTATAAAGAATCCAGCAAATATTTATTTAGTTCCTCACGTAAGTCTGGCATGATATTGCTGTTTTGGCTGAAGGACATAATTCCGTAACCCGCACTTTCAGGAAAGCCTGGTCCTGTTTCGGTCCCCACGCACCTGGCCTTTTCCGAGGTTTGCCATCTGCGAGGCGGGAGGCGTATTTTCAGGACGGCCCCCGAATAACTCTGCGTTTCAAGTGCCTCAGAAAACGGGCTAGGGGCACTCAGTAGCTATGAATAATGCATGAATAAATGAATGAATGAATTAATGAATGCGTATATAAGTGAATAATGCAGGCTGAGGAAAAATCCATGGAAAATATCAATACTTAAAAGACAAGCCTTGTGTTGCAATCAATTACAAGAAGTATATAGAGAATAGTTCAGGTACTAGAGGGGATGCAGGAGAGAGTAGCCAAGGAGAAGTTTGGATGGAGAGAGCCCAGAACCCCGGCATGTGGTCACTCACTGGGCTACCTCAGTTTACCACCTGCGTAACCCCTCAGCGGATTTCCTCCCGCTCAGCGCCGCCGTCTGGAGCCGTGGCTCGTCACACCACCTGCCACCTGCATAAGCCCCGACGACAGCCCTATCATTTCCTCCCCTTCACGTCATTCCGCCGTGGCCGCACCCCGTGACTCCCTCCTGCTTTGAAGAAATTCTCCTTTCTTTTGTGTGTCTCTTTACTGTTCGGTCTCCCACATGTACATCCTTCTGGCATGTGTGTGTGTGTGTGTGTGCAGGGCGGAGGTCTTTGTAAGGAAACCGAAGTGGAGACCTGGCCGTGACGCTCACGGCACTTAAAACCGGACCCCTGGAGCACCTGAGACCTGAAGGCATCTCATCGGCCCGTCGTTGGTCTGAGCTCCTACCTTCCGTAGGGTCCTAACGAACCCCCCCAGCAGTACACCGTGTAGTCGGGCTGCAAGCACAGTTAAAACTGTGTGAACCGGGTAATAACCCTTCTAGGGTCACAGGCTGGTACAGGAAGTGCCCCATGATATATAAAGCTTGTGGAAAGAAGTTCTGCACTGTGGACCTCCTGCTGTTTCGTTATGTGTAATAAAAACTGGTTAATGTTAAAGATGAAGCGTTCCCTTCCTTGATTCTCCTACCTTCCTAACTTTGCGGGGAGGGGGCAATGCCTTTGCTCCGGGTGGCCCCCGCCTGCTCTCATGAAGGTAACAAACTCTCTGTGATACAGTAATTGGAAGAGCTTTTGTTGGCCAGTGAATATCAAATCATAATGGATAATCTACCCGTTTTCACCATGACTTGCATTCAGGAGTGTCTTGTGACTTAGGAGGTGCACATGGTGACAGCAGATGTGTAACTCGCCAGCCAGTCACCGTTATTACTTTCCGACTACAGCGGACAGTACATCACGGGGATTAAACATTCGGAGGCATCTCGGGCACATTCACATCGCCCTGCCCCTGAGAAACGTTGAACAGAGAGCAGAAATAGCAGAACTGGGGGAGCTGGGATGGGTAACCACTAAAAAGATTTAGTTTGGAAAGAATATCCCTCGGGGCAAATTCTTCCAAGCGGAGGGAAGGGCAGGTAAGCAGGGCCACCCTAGTGAGAACCATCGCTCTGAGCTGATTCCGAAAACCTTGCGTGTTGATGGTGAAGAATAAAAGTCTGCCGTCTGCTGAAAGGAAGCAGATCTCAGTGAGTGTGTGGCTCCGAGTGCCTTACCCGCTGGGGAAGGGCCGCTCACGGAGCCCCCGAGGGCGCCTGCATTTCTGAGCCCCCGTCCAGGCTGGGGCCGCCCACTGCTCTGCCCTCTGTGAGGCTGGGTGTGTCCCGTGTAATACGAAAATGAGTCGTTAATTAATACAGGCTTGAAGCTTGGAGCGTCTTTTCTCCTCCTGCCCAAGATGTGGCATGGATCAAAACAATAATAATTAATAGATTAATTACTAGTATTAACTCCACTGGTGCTGTTCGCATGTCCTCTGGCTGGGGGTCACCACTGCTTTTATTATGCATACCCTCCCCATGACCTTGAAGAGCATTTTGAAGGTACTCAGCACACTTTTGCTGGTCAGTATCTCAACGCTGTATGATCTCAAGTCATTCTCAACCATATCATCCTGTTCTCCTCTTTGCAATCCGCCTTTCTCTGTCTGGGGTCCTCACCAGTAGCTTGCGGAAGTTCGGTCCAGAGACCAGCCCATCTGGACCAAGGAAGAGTGGTTTGTTTGCCGAACTCACAACAACGCAAGGACCACGGGCAGGGCAGTTTCAAACTCTCAGGGGTTTACCGCAGTTCACCGGGCGGAGGCAGGTGTCCGGCTGGCTGGACAAAGACGAGGGCTGAGCCCGGGGCGTTGAGATGGGGTTGGCAGGAAGATGGGTGTCGCCTTCCCCTCTCCCACGGGCGGACAAGGACAAGGTCTTTGATGATTCAGACTCCGAGAGGCCTCGGCGTGGGCTTACTGACAACTATTTACGAGGAGACGAGCTTCTGCCAGGGCCGGGGATGACATGACCATCGAGACAGGCAGGTCGTGGGTCACAGTGGAGCAGAAGGGATCAGATCAGTTGCAGGCCCGTCTCTCCCCACAAAACCCCGAGCAAGCGGCTTTGTGTTTGGAAAGAAAGCTGGTCCCTGTGTTTGAAATGCCTCTAATCATCGAAGAATTCCTTCCATATGTTGATCTG
The DNA here is from genome assembly GCF_021234435.1 of Artibeus jamaicensis. Classification (NCBI taxonomy): domain Eukaryota; kingdom Metazoa; phylum Chordata; class Mammalia; order Chiroptera; family Phyllostomidae; genus Artibeus; species Artibeus jamaicensis. The sequence continues at coordinate 6,863,538 of NW_026522054.1, read as the reverse complement.
GAGTCTTTCAAGCTTCCACGTCTCGCTCTGAAGTAGGATCAGTAGCCTGTAGAATAAACCCAGCTCTTTTCTATCAGGGTCTCTTTCATGGCTACTGTCCCCTTCTCCTCCTCGGGCCGGACACGACCCGGGTCCCCATCGTGCCCCCCGGGATGTGGCACCACACTCCCCACCTTGGGGGCTGTCCTCTCGGGGTTCCACGCCGTCCGTGAGTGCCGTCACTCAGCTGTGGCATTCAGAACTCAGACCAGAGGCACGTTGGACTGGCACAGAATCAAAGTGCAGAAAGCAAAGCTGCCGCTTCCCGTGCTCTGCTCAGTCTAAGCCTGCGACCGCATTACGTTGTTTGAGGTTTGTTTTTTTTTTTCCTGTGTCGTTGAGGGGAGCAGTCTTTTCCACGGGGTTGTAGGCCGAGCCCCATCTGCCTTGGGCTGCTCACGAGCGGCAGTTTTGGGCCCCCATGTGCAGCACGCAGAGTCTTCCCCTCCTACCCCTTCTGTTTGATTTGCCCGGCGCTCTCTCTGGTCCAGACCATTTTGCCTGTAACTCGCTCCCCTCCAGCACATGACTCTCCCCACTCAGCGCCCGTAAGTGGTTTGATCCACGTTCTGTCTCTTCCTCCAGTCATGAAACAATGCCCAGTCTGTCCCCACCAGGCAATTCTGAGCCTCCGTCATTAAGAATTAAAAAGTGAGCGGAAAGAAACTGTCCCAGGGACATCTAATCACCTGCTGATGGGTGCCTGGGTACTAGGACTGAGAGAAGGGGGCATGCTGTGACTGCGAGGTGGGCTCGGGGTCGGGGTGGGGGAGGGGCGTGCAGGCCCAGTGGGGGGTGACCTCCTCGAGAGACCTGGGGCCGCACCGGGATTCCACGGGTTTGCTCGGATGCACTGGAATGTGTAAGTGAACAAGTTTCCCTGGCTGTTGCCGTGTGGGCGGTGGGGAGCATTGATGTATTGAAAATGTCACCGGCTTCAAAGCCAAATGAATTAGCTTCACATTCCAGGTCCAGCCTTTATAAACAAGGCTTGGGACAAGTTAATTAGCCTCTCCGAACATCAGTTTCCTCATGTGAAATATTAGAATTTCAATACTAAGCTCAGGGTTTTAAATTAAGATTGAATCAAGATAATAAATATAAAACACCAGGCACATAATAGGCACTCATTGAAGGTTTTGGTTTTTTTTTTCCTTCTGGAACGAGTCACAGACCCAAGATGTAGGGCTGGGGTTAGATTGATGGCCCGGCCTCTCCGAGAAAAAAACAGCGAGTCATTGACCACAACCGTGTAGTTTCATCAGCGAGGCTCAGGATAGAAGAGACCGAAAGTGGGGTCTCAGACCGAAAGGTTTTTTTTTTATCATTATAACTGTTGCTCTCATAAGATTTTGCGTGTTGAAGACAACACATTTAGGAGCCACTGAAGTCTGTAACACCAACATTGGACTGGGAGGGTGTGCCAGCTGTAATGGTTTTCGAGTCTCGTATCCAGCTCCTAAGATTTGGTGGTTACCAGGTTGTACGCTCATTCTCTGTGGATTAAATAAAAGTAATAAATTATTGGAAAAGTGCTGGGTGCTGCTGCTCTTATTTCAAAATAGAGCTGAAGGTTTCTTTCACACATGATAAGTGCTGTGTCTCAGTGACTCTCATCTCCTCTAAAGTGGTTGATAGTATTTTAAAGCAAATTATCGGGGGGGGGGGGAGGCTAAATGGTGATAGCGGAAAAAATACAATAAAGATTAAATAAAAAAGAGTTTAAAAAAGCAAATGATCTGAGCTTAATCTTGCATTCTTCTGAGAAAAGTGTATATAGCAGCAGAAACTAAAAGCACTTTAACTTAAATCCTCCAAATTACTCAGCTGAGTGGGTTTTCTGTACCAAGAATTGAATGAACTCTCACAAAACTTCCCGGATTGTTTATAACTAAAATGTCTGCAAGTTAACAAAACAAAATCCTGTACTAGAGCAGAGATGATGCTGAAGAAGCGGAATTCAGTGAGATAGAGTAGCAGTTACAATTCTCATCGCAGTGTTTGGTGGGAGATAAACACTGAATTCTTTCAGTTCCACCCCAAATCCACCTTGGCTTTCCTGAGTAAACAGCTAACATGCCAAACTAAGTCAAGGAGATAAATAATGCCTACCCTGCTGTTTTAGGGTATTAAGAAAATAACATCAAGTCGTTTTAAGAATGCTGGTTACTGTTATGAAGATACAGATTTTCTTGTGAAAGTATCATCCATCAGTTCTTGTTTGTACTTGAACGGTTTCCCATCCTGGCTATTCGAAGTCGGTCCAGAAGGTGTCCAGCCACATACTATGAAAAATAGAGACATTTATTGAAGAAGACACAAGAAACATGGTACATAGGACAGTGACACCTCGGTCCCCTTGAAAGGAGGCACCCTTGGGACTTCACACAGGTCTCCCATTCGCCATCAGCTGCCCCATCGTATTTTCCTGAATCTCATTGCTGATCTGAACTCTCTCCCCTTTCAAGGGTGATTTTGGTTTTGGGAAAAGCCAGCAGTCACAGGGCACCCAATCCGGGCTGTAGGGAGGCTGAGTCACCTGGGCAATTTGATGTTTCTCCAAAAAACTCTGCAGGAGACGTGATGCATGAGCAGGTGCGCTGACCTGATGAAGCTGCCAATCACCAGTTGCCCACAACTGCGGGCCTTCTGAATCAATCAAATAGTTCCCATGGAGGAATGTTCAAGCTTAATGCAAAATCTGATGCAGATTTTTTGCTCTATTTGCTCAGTTGTTTTGAATGTGACGGCCACACCGTGCACGTGCTCACTCAACGGCGCCTACCATCCCCATGGACTCGTTCAGTGAAGTCGTCGTTGTTCACACATGCGCATTCCAGTGGCTGCCAGGTTACACGCCTGTGGTGCAAATCCTTCTCGTTATATTAACGACGGCTGGACTTTCTCAGACGGACCTCACTGTATATCAGTACACATTCGGGGCCAAAACGATTTCAGAAAATAAAGAAACAAACAGAAAGGACCCCCTTAACCCAACCCACCTCTCAGAAACAAACTTTTAAACTTTAAAAACTATTCTAGTACATACCTACCAGGAACTCTCCTCCCCCCTCATTATGGCATGAAAATAGTACTTAAAATGCTGGCTATCATTTTAGTGGGCCCCTTGGGAGGGAAGAACAGTGCGCTCAAGGGTACAAGTCTACCCTTCATTAAAGAAAACACCGTGATGGACTTTTATTGCCCTTATTGTTTTTTCTCTCCCTAGGTCTCCCAGATACTATTTGGTATGCTGTAGTTTCTTGCTAAAATGAATGAAAATTTAAGTTCATTAATTAGATGGAAATATGTCAAATGTACTTAGCTTTTCATTTTAACACGCGAACACACAATTTTTAACTACACATGGAAACTTCTGCCACAGTCTAAAGCTGGGGAGGGACAGACACAATTTTTCAGCGTTGGAAGTGACTTTCCATTTCCATGTCACACTTGAATTTGTGCCCCTGGGGTTTCAATTCAGCTTCTTTTCATGGGCATTTGAAGTAAAAACAGCAACAAAATCCTTCCAATTGTACTTTCCACCTTGAAAATCAAACTAAAGGACTAAAACTTTATTTATTTTTTTAGTTATTTATGTGGCCCACATCTGTAGTGCTACCCTGCGAATCTAAGGCATGGTTGTCCAGAAATACATTTGAATTATATTCTAAAAGAGCCAGAGACCAAGTTCATGTGAGTTCCGGGATATGTCATTCACAGATCAATAATTAAAACAATTGATTACCTTATAAATGGCCAAACTGAATTGATCATATAGACGTTTGAGTCATTAAGGCAAAACTGTCAGGTTAACTGTTCAAGCCCATATTGATGACTAAGTACTTAGCAGGGGTATTGTTCAAAATTGCTGCTTTAGTGACAAATTGATCAAATCTATGTAACAAATGGCCGCTGCCCAGAGCAGTGTCTATTTGTAAACGCAGCTCAATGAAGACTAATCTAGCTGTTGTAGGTACCCACTTTGAAACAACAGCACAGGACGAAATACAAATATATAGAAACAAGTGCTTTTTGATACGAGCAGTTTAACGGCTGCATTTTATTGTTTCCACAGCATGTACCCATTTTCTGACGTATGTATCATGACGTATTACCAACCTGTGAATGGTCACCAACCTCATGAGTGACTCTGTGTTTTACTTTACTTCTGGGTCTTTACATGAATGTGAGCATGTGGTTATACATTACTTTTAATTTTTGAAAATGAACTAGTAAGTAACATGGAGTTTATTCGATGTGCCTCGTGAGTTTTGCTCTTTTGAAAGTGGCCGTCGCGCAGACCCAAGGCCCTTCCCGGGTTATTCATAAATGACCCAAATGTAATTATTCACGCACGTTTTTCTCATTTCATACTTGCATAATTCAGTTGTGATAGAATAGAAAGTGGCATTCTTCTCTATTATTTTATAGATTAAATTATGTCTCCCGATCCAAGAACTGTGAGAGAAAATACAGGAAAGCAAGCCATAATAACTTAATTTGAAAAGCTCTTTGCATTCACTCAGAGAGGGAGGCGCCTTTTCCAGAAAGAACAAGGGAAAAGAGAATGATGGGAGCACAGAATGAACCTCAAGGCTCTGTCCCCATCCCATGATTCTGTTTACGAGATTTCAGATGTCCCAGCTTTCTGCTGTAACCGTAACGAAATAGGTTTACAAGAAGCATTTGAAAGCGATATAAATAATTTGGAATTTTCTAACTACACTTTAAATCAGGTTTGTTACTTAGACTAAGCTTCATACTTTAAAGCATAAAATATCTTAGAAATGTTCAGGTTATAAAATACGTGTTTCAAACTGTGTCTTTTTGTAAGATTAGTCCTGTGATAATCCCTCTGAAAATAGGTTGCCTACGGTCGCGATCTTGGTCAGCACTAGCAGAATCCACTCTGAAGTGAATAATAATGGAGAAGCTGCTGGGACGTAGTAGGTGCTTTGCAGCTTCACTGACTTCTCAGCTCTGGTTTATCACACCAGTCGTGATGGCAAACACTTTCGAAGACCCTTGGTTCTACGAGCAGAACTAACGCCAAGTGCAACACCCCTGGGGGTGTGAGTGGTAACTGGCGATCTTTGTTGCCCTTTCTGACACATTCCCTGCTGATGGAGGGCAGAAACCAGGCGGCTGCTCCAAGGGGCTTCCGACCCCAACTCCTGTGTCGCTGTGAAGACCTGGCCCATGCAGAGCAGTTTAGGGAGGTGAAGGACATGTGAACATTCCTAGGTTACAGCAGATACAATTCAACAATTAGTAAATAAAGCCAAAGAGTGAGTCCCTCTGCAAGTATTTTTAGCCTGGAAGTTGTGAGGCACACATCTTTCAAATCCGGGGCTGGGGCACCCGGTTCATTGGACAAAATAGTTGCCTCGAGCCCCTTCTGGGGGGAAAGACACCTTGGAGGTGTGAGTCCCAATGAGACATCGGGGAGTTTAGGTCATCTCTAACTTTTGTGTCGACAATAAGGCAGTGTTTAAAAACCCGGTTTTCTAAAAAAGTTCATGACATGTAGTTTCTTAAATCTATAACAAATTGGAATAAAATTTCAAAATCACAAGGACTTGCAAAAAGTAAACCAAGTGTTTTTCAAATAGCTATGTGGGGGATTCATGGAAGACTCTCTGCCTGTGACATTTAGAAGCTCACCCCGAGCATATGACATGCAGATAATCCCTCGTCTCATGTCTCCCACATCACTGACTGACTCGGGAAAATCTGCCTTGCAGGGATCAGTATTAAAAAATAAGACTCAACACACAACTGGTTACACCCTTCCAAAGCAGGCTTATGCGATTCTAAAACTCTGGTGGGAAACAGAATCACAAGTCTGAATGTCTGCATAATTTACAAGGAGTTTTCTATTGACTTTTGCAAAATCTGAGCACAATCTAGCTGTTTAAAGCCACAGGTATTTATTACTTGTTATGATTTGGTGGGTTGGCTGGGCAGTCCCTCTGCACTGGGCCAAGGGAGCGGGTGCAGAGCGCTCCTCCTCTTGTCCGCTGTTCGGCGAGCCGGCTGACCCAAGGTGGCTTCCCTCTGCTTCCTGGGTTCTCTCCTGCCCAGCTGAGCAAGCCAGGCCTTCGTATTCTGGCTGTTTCATGTTTCACAAGCCCCGTGTTTCACAAGCGAGGGCTCACACGGGAGTGCAAGGCCTTTCCAAACCTTGGCTTTCTTGGTCCTGTGTAAGAACCCACTAAGGTAAGTGACACACCCAAACCCGTCTCCCGAAGACACAGTTGCAGTGGCCCATTCGGAGAAGCAGGCAGGGCACACACACGAACGGAGGAAGGAGCGGTGGTCCTTTTTACAATCTACCGCATGCAGCGCTCCTCAAATCTGCTTACTGCAATCCCAGATTTAGTTTGTTGAGCACATGGGTTAAGTGCTCGAGTGAATTGCAGATGTCAAGCCACAGCCTGAAAGGGTGCGTGCACAGAACACGGGGACACAGCCTCTGATGGTCCCCAAGGTGTAGCAAACATCTGACAGGCTGGAGATCTGGCCTGAAGTGACATCTGTTGACGAATGAAGGGGAATCATGGGCTTTAAGGATTAGCCTGTTCGGTAAGATCTAGGGGATGGCTGTGGTTTTGTTGGGTGGGAGTCCCTGAAAACAGATTCTGAGATGGGGGTGGGTGAGGAAGTGAGGAGGGCGGCCGTGAGCAGAAGGAGACCCACCAGGCCAGGTCCGTTCCCCAGGGTCTCAGAGCTGGGAGGCCTTTCGGAGATGGCCGGAAATCAGGCGCGGGGCTGGCGGATCGCAGCCCCTCTGTTACATTAGTCCTGCAGAGCACTGGTTCAAAAAGAGGTTACTGAATTCCGTAGCCTTGATGTTCCACATCAAGGGCATTTGGGAAGTGACGCGTTAAATGACTACCGTATTCCCCAACTCCGAGGTTTTAGGGTGTTCACATGTGTTGATGACCTCTGAGATGGAAATGAATCATGAAATATTTCTAAGATCACCTTTAAGCATCTTGGACATTTATGGACATCCGTTGACCAGGGTCAGCAACCACACCCTGATTTCTGTCTGGGAAGACACACCCCTTCCCACTCTTCGTTCATGTGGGTTTGGTAAAGGCCATTCCGCCAGGAACCGTGGGTGGAGTATGGCAGCCAGGCACCAAACCAGCCAGTGGAATTTTCCTAGCCACAGGGATCGATTTGGAGGTGGACACGGGAACCACTCGGAGATCGGATGACATGGATGTATTTTTACTGGGACTTACGCAAGAGCCCACGATGCTCTGCGGTGAGGGGCCAAGGAGGCCGGAGCAGAGCTCCTGGCGCCATCTTTCTATGGCCTGGCGTCCAAGGAGCCACCAGAGAGCGAGGCAACGCCATGGAATCATGGTGACAGAATCCGAATCAGAACTCCTGAAACCAGGGTCACCCCCACCCCAGACATGTCAGCCTATAAAGCTCACACTCTTTCTTTTTGTTCACGTCGGTTTGGATTAGTATTTATTTCTGCCACTTTAAAAATGAAATCACCACAACTCACAGACCGTAAGTGCTTTCTTTTCACAATAGTTTTGAAGAGCTGGTGTTTCACAGACCACTTCGGAGAGATCTAGAGAAAGTGGCAAAGCAGTTAATGCGCAGACTGGAGAGCCTGGGTCCAGAGCCCACTCTCAGTGTGAATTAGCTCTGAGCTCCGGAGACTTCAGGTTCTTCCTGGAGGGTGCACCCCAGTGGGGCTGGGCCAACAGGACTTAGGGGGGCATCACGGCAGCACATGCGTAAAGCACTTAGAAAACGGACCACCCCGTAGTAAGTACTCAAATGGTTTGGAGAGTGACCTAAGTGGCAAAATTTAAAATCATGGATTTCTAGAAAAAAATTAAAAATATGTATTGAGCAGTTAGAAAGACACTGGTGGCATTCTAACCCAACAGGGCTCACTTTACCGAGGAAGAGACCCAGGAAGGCAAGTCATCCGCTCAAGGCCAAGTTAGCTAGTGAGGGTTTGGGGACGATGTTCCTCGGCACCATCCGCAGTGAGCGCACAGCTCTCGGGGCTTCAAAGCAAGGGGTGCTTATTAATGAGCAACCTCGAGGTTCCCCTTTGTTTATTGTTTGGTTTTCAGTTTTCATCTGATTCACAGTGTCCACCCTGGGAAAAGTAGCCACTGCCACCGGGGAGTGGGGGCCGGGAGGCGGCAAGTATCTGGAATTACGTCCTCCATTGTGTGAGCCCAAGTGCTCAGGTCATTTCGCCAGTGTCGCACGTAAATGATGCAGTGGATTCCGAACACTTTGGGCCGTCCCCGGTGAGTGCATAATAACGTCCACGAACAGGCTTCTACTTCTTAACTCAGGTTTCTCTGTTTTTATTTGTTTGTAGGGCTTCACATTTTTAGTTTTGGGTTCGGTCAGTTTTTTTCCCCTCTGGACAGAGAAGGCTGCAGGCTTGTCTTTGACGTTTTCAGTTCATTTAGAAACTGGAATGCACTTTGTCTCGGTGCCGGCGAGTGAGGGTCTCAAATTACTGACCCAACAACCACAGAGGACAATCTTCATCCATTTAAAGCGTATTGATTCGTGAGAATCTGCCAAGGGTCACGAGAGAGGCCAGCAGGTGTCTGCTTACCCTACGGAGAAAACGGAGAGTAAATCATTTTTACATCCCACACAGAATGAGAGGACTGACCTTTCTCACTCTCCTTGCTTTTCAGACAGAGGTTTTGGTTAAAGATTTTCTGTGGCCGCAGAGCCAAAAACTCCCGCCTGTCACCGAGATTGTTCACAAGGTGCCCACAGAGCAGAGATTCCCGAGGCCCCTTGGAGTCTTTCTCGTGTGGTTGGCTCCACTCTGAATAGATTATTACGTTCGGTCTCTCAAAGCCACTTTGGGCATGAGGCGCATAGCGAATCTAATTTTGAAAAGGAAGAGCAGCTGAGAGAGCGGCAGGGTGCAGACCAAGAACAGTTACCTACTAAATTCACTTGTAAAAATGTTTTGAGCAGGCTCCAGTTCCAGACTATGAACCTGTGAACAGGCGGATCATCTGATAAAAGATTTTTAGGACTCCAAAAACAAATAAATATCAAAGTAAACAGACCAGAAAGTTACGCTCCAGTTACTGTGGGCTTAATTGAACTCTTGCGTTAAACCTACTTGGAGCTGTTTGGAAGGAAGGGTGGGTTTCATTTTGCAAACTGGCCGCGTCTGTTTCAAAGGGACACTTTTGAATTAGTCGCCTACCACGAGTCAGCTGACGCATGGCATTCCCAAGGGGGAAATTTATATGGATGTGTAGAAATACTTTTTTATTCATTCCCACATGAGAACTGTAAACACACATAATTTTCCCACTGATGCCCATGCTCAGCTACTAATGTACGATTTTCCTCAGGTAGCCTTTATGGAAGATCCAGGTTTGGGTTCATTGTTCAGAAGAAATCACTTAGCAGATTAAAATGGTAACAGTCTGGGCAATGGTACGAAACGCTGCGGAACAACAGCTCCCGTTCACTACACTTCGCCGCAGTTCCGGCTTTCTGATTACCATTCACACTAGAATGTCCGTAAAACTTACAATGTGACATTTGTGTGTTACTGATGTTGGGGAAATGGCTGTGTTTGTTCTGATCTGGTGCTGAGTAGACCCAGCTTCCCCACAAGAAGCCCCTCGTATGCACCCCACTAGGCCGCTCCTAGCTTGTACTACTAGCTTCTGTGTTGGGGGGCTGAGCTGGCAATTCAGGACAGGACAGGGCGTGGTTCCCTCCAAGTGTCTTACGTTCGGAGTCCTGTTGCCAGCTCTTAGCAGTGTTACCATTAAAACATGTAAGTCCACAGAATGGACCACCCATCTGCCCCCAGAGCCACACCCTCCCACCCCCTTAATCTCTTCTGCTTAATCCTGTCCCAGGTCATATGACCAACCCTTAGCCTGGGATCCTCTTCTGTCCTAATAGCAGATGTTTTTTGTTTCAATAAAGCAAAGCCCCTCCCTTTTGTTCTGTGTGGGAAGAACCCGTGTAGAGTCTCACAGCTACCACTTCCACGGAACCTTGGCATTTTTAGGAAGGCGGGGACGAGGACGTTGTTCCGTGGCCGAGAGCCTGTGTATAGCACCATTTAGGGTAGAAGGAGGGGTGCCCATGGGTGGCCGTTCAAATCTGTCACAGGGACAGTGTGTGGCTAGATTGGACTCACCCGGGAACAGGATGAGGACAGGATGCTACACGTAAGCTTGAAGTTCATCCGAAGCCATTTTTTAAGGAAGAAAGAAACCGTGACCGAGCCATCAGCAGAGTCTGGTGACCCCGTGCCAGGCAGCGCTCGTGCCTCATGGACGCATCGAGGACGCCTCGTTTCCTGGGTCCTGCACAGCTGCGCCTCTCTCCCCAAGTCATGGACATCGAAAAGCAGGATTCTGCAGAGAGGGGTGGAATTCCCCAACCTAACAGCCACATCACCGTCCCCAAATATTTCATGTATGCGGACGTTGCTGGGCGGTCAGCCTCTGGTACAGAAAACACACAGTATTGTATCTGTACTCAGCTCAGGGGTTAAAACCAGAAAGGAGCAGCTTCTTGGTCAAGGCCACCCAGTGGACGCTGCCAGTGAGCCGTGTCTTCCGATCCCTGGTCTGGAAGGGTTCCTGGCCGTCTTTGGGCGAATTCACTGTGTTTTTCAGATCCTAGAAATGGCTGGTTGTCACAGTGTTACTCCAAGTCCTCAGTTCATTTGCACTTAGACCCTCTCTATAGGGACAAATGCTCCCTGCACAAGCAGCAACCTGCCCCGACATTCTGTGTCCCTGCGGAAGGCGGTGTGCCTTTCAGATGGAATGGATTCTCCCAAGACTTCGCTGCTGGTGTCTTCAGTCCTTCCCCGGGGTGGGACCCAGGCGCGGGGAGCCCAGGTCTCCCCCGTGACACCCAGCGTGGCAAGGGTCAAGGGTCCTGCAAACCACACGGTGTCCTCGTGTGCACTGAGGCATTGGGATCCGTACCCGACAGGGAGGAGAGTTTTCTACAGAGTCCGTCATCCCACCCCCACCATTTCCTGTATCTGGGCATCTGGGCATTTCCTCAAGTAGATTACGGGTGTGCGGTACCTCGGTATCCGGACCTCGGTGGCAGTATTACAGGCTTCCATGGAAAGATCTGGAGCGTTTCCCTTTCTGAGATCCCGGTGCTGTTTGCCTTCAAACAGAACCAGGTGATGGTTGGCAGGATTGGACAAAGTCACCAGACAAACCCTCCCCCCCAGCAGTCTCCTGCCAGCCCCAGTCTCCTTTTGGGAATCTCAGGAGGTTGTCCCTGGACAAAGGACCTCCGTGCGCTGCCGAGAGTCCACATCTGGTTCATTTTTGTGCACCCCTCAAAGCAGAAGGCGGGAGCTCCTCAGCGTTGGGTAGGCGGAGGGGAGGTCTGTGCTCCGACACAGTCGGAGTTGCTTGTTCTCTTTCGGCTCTTCCTCCATCTGCCGACGGGAGGCGCCCACCTCTCCGGTGGGGTCCCGTGAGGACTAACCGGGGTCCTGGGAGGGATGTACCCAGCACCCTGCTTAACGAAGAACGGAAAACACACAATACCTCTTCCTATTCTTTCCTTTCTGGGTGCTAATTTTGTAACTTTTTAAAAGCCAGTCTCATGCACGTTAAGTGAGGCATTTAACAATTATACATTTTTGGAGTAGGTGAAACTTAGTACGTGTAATCATTAAAATAAAGGCTATTTTATTTCTCAGTGCCTTTTCTTTACATGAACTCCGTGAAATTTCTCTCCCCTCCCAGGATGGAATCCCAGACCAGCTGCATAGCCCTTCTTAGACGTCTAGGTGCTGATGGAGGTGGGTCCCCATGGTTCGGTCCCTGTCCTCATTCTCCTGGCCGGCGAATCGTGGGGTGTGACTGGGGACGGTGACCCGCGTCTCTGCCCTGCCCCTCTGTGGTTTTCTTGTCTGTCTCCTCCACTGGCCGGGGGGGCGCAGAATTCCATCTAGAACGTTTTCATTTTTTTCCCTTCTATCAATCAAGCAATGGCTCCCATTGTGTAGTCTTATGAGAATCGGCCTTTCTCCAGAGGGACCTTTGCCTGCTGTTCTCATCTTTAATATGCACTTCCCCATGTCCCAGCGGGATGACACGTTGCTGATATTAAAAACATTATTGAGAACCAGCTGATAGATATCAAAGGCTTACCTCCCCCCAAAAAGGCAATTCACAGTTTGTACATAATGGCATTTTTTGGAAACGCCACTTCGATGACAATATTTTCTTCCCTGTTTTGTTTTGAGCAAGGACTTGTTAAGAAAAAAAATAGGCCAAGTTTTATATTCCAAATGACATAGGATATTACATGGTTTCATCGAGTACATCTTTGCCTATCTTGATCGATTCATTTCATTTGAATCATGATTCACCCAGTAATAATCCTCCACCCAGTCTCTTTGATATTTCATCAAAACTAATATCCGTCATCAGTCTGGGGCAGTATTTGACTTTTTATCATGATTATCTTTTTCTGGTTTTAAGGACACAGTTATTCTGTCGTCACCTCACGTTGTTGGGTGTGTTGTAACTAACTGTTGAGAACTGACCGACCCCGCCCTCCATCTGGGACACGCGGTCCCCGAGGAGCACGCACTAGACCATAGAGCACAGCTAGGAGGGGCTTTCGGCCACTTTTCTGGAGACACTCTTCTCCACGACTGTTCAGAAACCAAATGCAAGCATGCAACCTATTTATGGACCACCCAAGGGGGCGTGGCCAGCGTCTCAGAGCCCGCCCCTCGCTCCTCCCCCAGCTCTGGTTATCGCCAGGCTCCTCCCCAGGGTTGATCCCCTTCGACTTCTAGAACCACAGCCTGTCTTTGAAGTTTATTAAAATGATGCAAAATCATATTGAGTTTGTTTCGCGTGGCTTCCTGTTTGACATCATGCCTGGGAGATCAATAGCTATTTCTGCCTCCAGCTGTGATTAGTTCCTTCTATTGATATCCAGGGGCACTGGGTTTTGCACATTCTAGCACATGGGTTTGGAACACGTGTGTGCACTTCTGTTGTGTACATGCCTCAGCGCTGAACTGGTGGGTCCTACTGTGTGTGTATACTCAGTGGTGGAGTTCATGGCCAAAAGCCTCTCCTAAGAGCTGGTGGGAATGTCTCTCTCCTGCCAGCGTCGCAACAAACTTCCGCTTGTACCTGGTACCATCCTTTCATCTGCGCAACACAGATGAGTGCCTGTTCCCCTGCGTTTGGAGAGTGGGTGTGTTCCTGTGTCGATTGCTTACGTGATTTGCTTATTTTTTCATTAGGTCTGCTGTTTTTCCTTATCGGTTATTAGTGTTCTTTGCACAGCCTAAACAGGATTTTTTTTGTAGGGTAGGTGCTTTGTAACTATCTTCCTTTTCCGTTCTGTCGATGTCACCGTTGGAGGAGCAGAAGTTATCAGTGTGTCTCTTTAAGGGTGGAGCTCTCTGTGCCGTGTTTTGGGAAACTTGACCTACTCAAGGTGGGGAGACAGTCTGCCAGACTTTCACCCGAAGCTGCCAGAGGTTGGAGTAGGGCCAGTTTTGATCGGTTTTCGTGGGCGGCGGTGAAGGAATTTTTCTTTCTCTCCCACGAGTAATCAATTGATGTGGCACCGTTTATTGCCAGGCGTGTGGGCTTCAGGACGGATCAGGCTGCCGTATAAACATACACGGGGGCAGATGGGGAAGAGGGAGTCCGCATCGCACCTACACAGCAGGAAAGAAACTCGAATGGTTATTCCATGTTAATAAGTCCACCTCGCCCGTCACCCTCTTCAAACCTGTTGGTGACCCGTCACTTTTCACAGACATCAGTACCTCCCACGTATCCCAGATGACACTTGAGTTAATCGGGCAGAATCTCAGGATATCTGTCTAAAAGATAAAGGTCTCTTTTTATAACATACTGTAACACGATTTCATTATCACTCCTAAAAACTTACAATTCCTTCATACGATAAAGTGTGCGTTTAATGTTGTTTCTGTCTTATAACACTTTGAAGAGGTCTTTGTTCAAACTGGTATTCAAACAAAAACATGTATTGCGATTGGTCGATAAGTCCTTCAGTTTGTTTTGACCAGTGGGTCTCCCTTCCTGTCTTTCGGGTGTGTTGTCTTCCTAGTGTATTTGGAAGAAACCGATTCCTTCATCCTGCAGAGGGTTCCACAGTTTGGATTTGGTTACTTTGAGCAGTGACTGTTTCTTATTGAACCAAACATTTTCAAAATTATTGATTTTCCATAGATAGGGCAACAAAACAACAGTTACCTCCTTACCGGCGAGGGAAGAGTAGCTCTTGAAATTCTCGTCAATACTATTTAATGTTTATCTGTTTTGGCAAACAGTTTGTCTACATAGATGTCCTTAGTGGGTTTTTACACAGTAGTCACCCGATCGACAGAACCCCTTCCCGTGGTTTTCCTTACCCATGGTCCACTGTGGCCCAGAGATAGTTACTGGAAGATTACAGAAATAAAAATTCCTATATTTTAAACTACATGCCATTTCTCGCAGGTGGATGAAATCGCTGGTCCCCTGCTCTGACCTGCCCATTGGTCACTTAGCAGCCCCCTGGTCATCAGTCCAATTATCAGGGGGAAGGGTGGGGAGACCACGTTTATGGAGCTTGTATCACAGTCTGTTGTGATTGTTCTGTTTTATTGTTGGTTATGATGGGTAACCCCCACTGTGTCTGAACAATAAAACGCAGTCACAGGTGTGTCTCATTGAAAAGAACCCAGCTCGGGCACCCACCAGGGATCTCGGAATGTCTCCGCCGTGGATGGGGGTGGGCACCTGTACACAAAGACCATTCACCTGTGGCACTAGTGACGTCGGAGGGGGGCTGTCCCATGCTTGGTGGAGTGGGCCGCTGTGTCCCTGGCCCCTTGACACCGTGGGCCGGGGCAGCCGTCTGGGGAGTGTACAAACCGCCCTTTGCCACCCCCACTGCCATCGCTCCTGTTGCCTTTTTATTCCCTCTGCTCTCTGCGTCTTGGCACCTTGGCCTGCGACGGTCCCCTGAGAATGAGTCCGATGTGTTCATTTATGAATTCATATTATGACAGTTGCCCTGCGGCCTTCGTAGGGCCATCGCAAGGACCAAATGACAACCCCCCGAATCAAAGCCCCCTGATGGCCCTGCAAGCGCCGGAAAAATGCCAGACAGGTCATCTCGTCCGTGACCCGTCTTGCCCCACGGCGTCCAGCAGCGCCTTGCTCAGGACGCAGCTGGTGACGCCTTCATTTCCAAACAAGCATTTTGGGGTAGCCCTCGCCCTTTTCCCACGAATTCCTTCTTCCCTCCCTACGCAAAAAGTAACCAACTTTTCCTCGGGACCTCGTTCCCACAGGCTCGAGTTACAGCCCGGAGCATTCTCCCCGCAGCCCCCACACGGCTCTGCTCCCAGCCGCCCCTCCTGCCCATTTCCTTCCCCGCTGCTCCCCCCCCAAACACTCCCCCGCATCTCCCTTAATTTGCATCTCCTCCTTCCCTTCTGTTCTGTTCTAATAAGAATTCATCCGATGACCTCGGAGCTTCCCCGAGTACTTCCCCTCCGAGTCTCCTCTGCTTCCAAACTCCTTCCTCTCACTGTGTTTGGGAAAATATACCAAGGGCCTCAGCACAACAAGTAATCTTTTTTGCAGATGAATAAGGCAGGGGTCCCGCCCCAGAAAAGCCCGGAGGAGACACAGAGGACAAAGTACTTTCTGTGCCAAGAGGTCAGGTTATCACGATGCCTGCACAGTGTGTGAGACTCACGGAGGAAGCGAAAACATGTTTGCCTGGGGGCCAGTCGGGCCGTCAAAGAGGCGGCTGTTTCCATTCTGACCCAGAGGGACCTTCGCACACCTGGGAGAGGGAGGGGTGGGGGAGGGGGACCCTTTCCCAGCTGGACAGAGCCCCTTAAGGTATGTGCCTCTTTTGTGGAGTTGGTGCCTGAACTTTTGTCCCCGGGGGGGGGGCTCCTTGGCGGGGGTTTTAAAAAGTCACAAACCCCTGTAGTCTTCCAAGGACTGAAGTCTCCGAGAGTTTGGACCGTGTTTGGACTAGCCCACTCCCTGGTGACATGCCCACTGTTCTGAAGGCCATGCTCACCGTCACATGGCACCCTCCCTGTCGTCTCTAGAAAGAGCAAAGCCCAGGCCACTCTCCCTGACCCCGAAGAATCAGCACGCTGTCTCGGGCAGCCGAACTTAATTTTAAGAAAAGGCGCCATGTGGAATTCTCTTTCACGCCAGCCGAGTTCCGTGGGGAGACCTCGGTCCAGGAGAGAACTGAGATGGTTTGTTTAGCCCTGGTTGTCATCAGAAGAGAGAAAAGGCCACAACTTCTTTTGCTTCTCGCTATTCTTTCTCTTTGTCTTCTCACCGCCCTGCCTGTTCGCCCCTACTTCTGCCCCCTCCTGCCTTCCCTCCCGCTCTTCCTTCCTTCCCCTTCCTTCCTACCTAGACGCACCTGGGACGCTCCTGGCCGGATGTTCCTGGGCCGCCACCGAGGCCCAGGAGGAAGTGGGGCCCCAGGGGGAAACATGCTGGGGCCTGTGTGAAGGATCCTCAGACACACCCAGGTCTTCCACTTACGTTTCAGTGACTTTCTAATACAGATCAGATGGCCCCTGTGTCTGTGTTCGTGAGCAGGGAGGGCCCTGGCTTCCCAGGGAGGCGGGGTTTGTTCCCGTCCCCTCACCCTTCTCCAGGCCGCTGCCCAGTCCACGGTGACCAAGGGCCCGTCGCCTGCTGGGCAGAGGCCGCAGACCGTCTCCCTCCCTCCTTGTCACAGGATCCCGAGGGTGACAAGGGGAGACTTTTCACCCTTCTGTGCATATAATTAGCACCCACAGATGAAAGTTGGGAAACTTGTCAGAACCTAAAAATACTTTCGGTTGCTTTTCAACCACACTTCTTTTTTCTGTGTCTGAAGCACAAGGGAAGCGGCTGGAAATAAAATATTGCATCAGTTTACAGCAAGATGTGTTAAGCCTCAGTGAACTAATACGTTCTACTCATAGACGTTGTTTCTTAGATGAGATGTGTTAGGTCACCTATGGGCCGAAACTCTTCAAAATATTTGTCCTGCCTTTCCTTTCCCACACGGCTCCTTGACCAAAATAACTTACTGTGGATTCATCTGGTCCAGACTAGGAGCTGATGTGTCCCGAGGTAGCGCTTCAAACAGCGTCGGGGGTGGAAGGCAGAGCCCAGATGTAAGGCATCCCAAAACCAGGGCCCGAATTATCTTGAAAATTACAAATTCGGCGGCTTATTTTTAGTGTTGGCCAGGAGGAAAGCCCGGGGCTGGCGGCCTGAGAGCCCCGCCCGGTTTTTATGACTCAGGCATGTGGCCGCCAGCCGCGCTGCGAAAGGGCAGGGACAGTCCTGAAACAGCCCCGGTCACCCCTGGTCGCTGGGGTGGACAGAAGACCCTGCTCCCTCGCCGTGACATAAACGCCACGGACGTGTCCTTTACCTACGACGGGAATTCGAATGGTGTCCCTAATCTCTCAACCAAGTCCTCCAGGGCTTTCCCTAGGGGATTTATCTAAATCCTTGTGCGTTCAGTAAAATCTCTGTGGCTGCGCGTGAACTTCTTTTTGCAGAAGGAAACTGGAGCGTTTGGTGTTGGGTTTTGTGGAGGAGAATGTGGTGGAGACCAGGAGCCTCGTTACTTGTAAACATTTTAAAAATAGTTCAGGAGGGGATGTGAAATTGTCGGGTAGGCCCGGCTGCCTGTCTCTGGCTTTCTCTCCCACTAATTTGGTGCCGCCCGTTGGCCTGGGCTCCTGCGCCAGAAACGTGGCTGGGGAAGGGCTTAGGAGCGTGTCCGCATTTCGTCCCCCCGCACGGTGACGCTGGGCGGGCTTCCCGGGGAGGCTTCTGGGTCACGTGGCCGTGATACAGTCATTCCTCCCTGCTGGCATCCAAAACATGGATGCATTTTGTTCCTTTCCTACTGTTTTTTTTTTTTTTAAAGGAAGAACAAGCTCAAGGCCAGAGTCCATTTTACTTTTTCAAGCTGGGTCAACAGGCAAGGGAGGGGACACTTGGGCCACCTAAATCGTGCATCTTGTTTTTAAATGTTCCCACACTCAAACTCCCTGTGTTTTCCTATCTGTGAGGCTGTTGGAGAAAGATACATAACAGATGGTGTTTAACTCGCCACCATTACCCCTCAGGTAGACATTTAACTGTGGGCTGAATCCAAAGCCAGCGCCCGAGGGCAGGCAGAGCAGAAGCCGAACCGATGATCTGGACGTTCAAACTCAGCACCGTGCGAGCTTGAGATTAAACCGACTGGGAAGTGTCGCTCAGAGAGGCGCCCTGAGTGGAAGGCAGCCCCCCTTTATTCTGTGGGAATGCTAATTTGGAAGGAGCAGCAAGGGGCTAAGACGCCCTGCTTTTCAGGGACCCTGGGAGGTACAGAAACTCCAAGAAAACTGCCTCACCGAAGTGCAAAGGGGACCACGGATGCGGAGGCATTTAGGATTGAACGTGAAGGGCATTGTGTCCAAGCTTCTCAGGGCGGCAGACGTGGTGAAATGCACGCATTCGGGGGTTTCTTGGGATGATGGGGTGGAAAAAGAAGCTTTTGGTCATCCGCATGATCTCGCTCACCATGCCACAGTTCTGGTACATTCCCTCGAGTAGGCAACATGGGGAACATACATTCGCTGTGGCAGTAACAATGCGTGTCACGCCGCACCAGGATCTTAGTGGTTTTGGTTGTTGCCTGTTTGGCCACGAAGTGTGGGCACTGATGAAAAAAAATCCAATGACTTCAACAGGTGGTTCAGTTGAAGGAAGACCGTATCCCCCAGTGAGAGGAACGTGATAAATACCACATCAGTCTACAACACAGTATCCGAGGAGGGATTCCGAAACATAGTTTGGAACCGTTGTTTATCTAGAGAGGGGTGGCTAGAACGAACACTTCCTAGAAAAGCTGTCGCAGAGGAAAGCTTGGAAGAATCAGCGGCGGTCAGTGTGCATTTCACCGATGCACATTTAGGGTGCTGTAATAACCACGGTAGATCTTTCCCGAAGTTCGTCCGCGGAAGCCGAGGTAAACGCATTCCGTGTGTGTGCAAAGAGAAGAGGCAGCCCCTCCTGTAGGACTGGGCAGCCGGACGTGGGAGGAGGGCTGACTATTGGGGTCTTTCCTAACTGTCCAAGGTACTGCTGGTTAGGTCCATGACATTCGGATCACATTTGGAGTAAATGTCCTTGTCTGCAAACACAACACAATGTGAACGGCAGCCTTCAAAAGGCCAGTGCAAACTGCCTATCTCTGAGGCTGTCTATTTGAAATGACGTATCAGGAAATGAAGAAGCAGAAATATAAAAGATGCGTCTCGACTTTCCCATGGTTGATACTGCTACTTGTACCTGTGTGTTATCCTTCACGCACGTTCACATGTCTGTGATTAGACATTAGACCGGACAGGCCTCCATTACTCATTCCCTGTCACATTTGCTGTGCAGGAGGGAAAAGCCCAACACGATCTGGAATCAAACGTACGTGGAAAGGATTACATTTTAATCTCTCCGTGCACAGAGGTGATTCTCGTCAGCTACTGCTGCTGCGGAGGCTGGGAAGTGTAATGACCAAGCCTCACGGTCGGTTCCACCGCCTCGCCAGCCAGGAAGATTCAAGTGCGTGGGTTGCTGCTTCTGGCGAGGGGGGGCTCCGAAGGAAGCGCAGGTGGATAAACCACACCCAGATCAGAGGCAGGCGCCCTTGCTCAACAGCCCAGCATGCACTTTTATCTGCTCGGGCCGAGCGGTTGTTAGAAAACAGGTGGGCTTCTGCTTTCAATCAATGTCCAAACACAAATGCAAAAAAAATGGCACCAAAGTTCTAGAGATTATTTCCTGGCCCTTGACAAATAGATCAGAATGGCAAGACGTCACTTGCAGATCCAGCCAAGGACTGCTAAGTACCATTAAAAAAAAAAAGACAGTTTTTCTTGTGACTCGAGTGGGTTTAAATGTGTTTCCCAGTGTCTCAGCAATAAACTCACACTTAAAATGGTAGTGATGGTTATGTGTGAGAGTCTGATAAACATGGTCAAGGGGGTCGGGAACCCGGTAAACAGAGCCATCATCTCAAGTCTGGTAGAAAGTGGCAGAGCCGGTGGGCCCATCCTGTCCCCGAGTAGGACTGAAAATGAGGCCATTGAGAGGTGTGGTCTCACATGGAAGACAACGTCAGATAAACCGACTACACGCCTTCCTGTTTGCAAAAACAGTGGCACACGTCGGCAGCAGACCGGCATTAGAATTTCCTGTTTTTCTTTCAGACTGTTGATAGTTCAAAACACATCTGCAACATAGCTCACTATTCCTCCACTCACACTTTGTCCATTGAATGTAATCCATTCAAATTCCCCGGTCACGAGTAAAGTGGAAAAGCGACTCAGGACTTGCTGCCGGTATTTCATGGCTGGGCAGTGGGAGAGGTGTTAAAGCCCCATCAGTCACGCGGCCGTGAGGGAACATAAACGGCCGAGACCCCACACTGGCCGGCGGGCCAGGGGGTTTGGGTCCTGTGCTTTGTGTCTCGTGTCCCAACATGCCTACAGAGTGTCTGTCTGTGGCTTCTTCCGGTGGGAAGGAGAGGAAGGCATCTACTCTCGAGGCGAAACCCGGAGTAATCGCCCAGGTAGCTGGTGTTTAGCGTCCTGAGCACAGTTAGGGTGGGCTAGGCCAAGTGCGTCAGCTGCAGTTTATTCTCAGATATTTTTAATTTACAGTGAGCGAATCAGGAGCTAACCCCAGCGTGGGTCCAGGAGCATATGCCGTTCGTGCACTGTGCCTCAAGGGCTATCGCTTTCTCAGGAAGAAAGGTGACCCTTCCTTTGGATAAGTCTCTGCAAGATTGTCCCCCTGCCGGGGGCTTGTCTGCTCACTCTCTCCCCGCGTCTTCTGCAGAGAAGTCGTTAACTTTAATGAAGTCCAGTATGAGTTATTTCTGCCACGGACCGTGTCTTGGTGTTGTCTATAAAGTCCTCACCGTGTCCAAGGTCATCTAGGCCTCCTCCTGTGTTATTTTCTAGTTCTCTAGTTTTGCACTTTTGCATGTAGGTCTACAACACATGTTGACTTAATTTTTGTGGGAGCTCTAGGGTCTACATTTAGCTTTTTTTTTTGCATGTGGATGTCCAATCGTTTCACCAGCCTTGTAGTAGGAAAGATGATGGGGTGGGGCAGAAGGAGGGTCACCGTTGTCCGTGTGAGAAATGATGCGACAATCAACAACGGAGAATCCACGGATAACATGGGAATCAACGCTGTGTTTCTCGGACTCGCACCAGTAAGCCCACCTCGACCCCACCCCACACACGTACTGAGGATTTGCGCCCTGCTGATGGGGATGCCGAGGGTTAGGCCATCTGGAACGGATTTCACAACCCCCTGAACTTTACATAAATAGCCATTATCGGACTGAACGATTTCAGAGGTTTCTAAGGCCGGGATTGTCTGTGATCCTGGCGCAGCAAATTTGGATGAAGATTACATCCCCGTGGGCGTTTTCTCAAGGGAGAGCAGTTTGAATCAAAGAGAAAAAAAATACCCGGCCAAACTCATGATCCAAACTGGCTAATGATCATGGCAGCCTGTGGGAAACCTAAGGCGAATTTCAGGTATTTCTCTAACGACCGAGTCAGGGCTGTTATTGCAAACCGGCTCTTGGGTTCCCCCCTGTCTCTAGACAAGTTTCTCGGGGTGGCTTGTAGGGAAGTCCTTTCTCCTGAACTTACCCTTCTTGTCGCGGCTGCCACCCTGAGCACTCTGGACACATGTGAGCCATAAGAAGGTGAAACCACGGACCGGGACGGTTGAGACAGACCTGACTACAAAGATTACCGTGAGATGTAAAAAGCTCATAGCGCTTTGTCCAGACAGTGCAAGAAGAACTGTCGCCTCTCTGCCTGTTCGAGAGAGTGGCAAGCAGTCTTGACAATTCCATTTTGGGGCAATTCAATGTCCTTTAATCTCTCCACTTTAGGAAGATACCCAAGAAGAACAGAGATAAAATTAGCGAGTTAAGATTGCAGGAGAAGTTTTCATTTTAAATAGTGAATGAACACTCATTTCACAGTTTACACCATGCAGGTGATTTGCTCTGGGCTGCACACCGGCTGTCCGTCACGGAGCGGGCCAGCCCGGACACAGGGGCAGGGAAAGGTCTGGCCACCGCCCGACAGAGAGCAAGGAAAAGCACCCCCGGTCTGCATGCCTCACATGCGCCAATGTGCTCGGATACTGAGCCCACTCTCCGCGAAGTCACATCGCAGTTCAGAGACCCGTCATTGCCGAAAACGCCACGCCTTGTTCTACCTCTGCCTTTGTCCACCCTGCGCATGTTTAACCGTTTTTGTCTTGGATGGAATTCAAAATTCCACACGATCAGCGTGGTTTTGATGTCGATTCAGCAGATTAGAAAGGATGTTTTGAAGGGTGTGTTGAGGCTCTCTGAGGATATTACGGGGTGAGAAAAGTAAAAGCCGTGTGGAGTTCTAGCCCACCTCTGTCACCCTCCACCTTGGTGATGTCAGGTAAATCATGTCACCTGTCTGGGCATCATTTTCCTTGTCCATAAAATCAGTGGTTGAACCACGAGCCCTTTCAGAATGGAGTTCTAACATGGTGCGCTGCTCCAGATTTTATCGTCTTCATTTTGTGCCCTGATTTACATCTGTCTTTAATTCTAATATGTTTCCCTGCCTCTGCTTTGATAATGAGTCTGCCTTCGTTTTCATTTAAGCCATCGGTGAAGCTGTGGAATGAAACAGTGCCCAGTGCCTGTCACCTGACCCTGGGCTGCCAGTGGGCTAGAGCCTGACAAATTCGGGCAGTTCCTTCAAACCCCCATGGGGAGCTCGTGGCCACGTGCCCACCACTCACTCACTCCCTTCCACCTGCAAGAACTTCCTGAGAAACCCAGCAAGTGCTTCTTAGAAATCCATGGACGTTCTCGCGGCCGAGTTCCTGTGCTGCCCCAGACGCTGCCCGACTCAGTCACGCCTGGACACTGCGGAGTCCGGTGGTCTCACTTCAGCAGAGCAGAGATCGTAGACCTGGTCCCAGCAGCTCTGTATTTATTACCAGCACGACTAGTTATTAACAAGCGAAAGAAAATTACCATGGCACACTCTACTGATTTTTGACCCATTG
The DNA here is from genome assembly GCF_021234435.1 of Artibeus jamaicensis. Classification (NCBI taxonomy): domain Eukaryota; kingdom Metazoa; phylum Chordata; class Mammalia; order Chiroptera; family Phyllostomidae; genus Artibeus; species Artibeus jamaicensis. Next base: position 6,840,301 of record NW_026522054.1, on the reverse strand, counting down.
TGCTGAGTGAGGAACAGAAATAGAACTTGAAATATATAGTCCACACCCCAATTTTCTATTTTGAAAATAATTAAAGTGCAAACTTCATCGAAACCCCAGAGAACATTTCGTGGGGACCGTTCTCCCTGAGTCGTGCACTGCAGACTTGCACACAGCTGAGTGCAAGGTTTGTATGTTCACATTTGGTGGGGCTGTAGGTGGAGAGTGTCCGGAAACACCAGCACAGGTGTGTGGGGCTTGGCCTGTGAGTGACCACCCGGCACAACCCTGCACTTGTGGCTCTGAGCTGTGTCACGACTGCTTTCTCTTCGCTTGGCGTGAAGCAGAAGCAGAATCCCGGGAGCAGCTCAGCCACTTGCTAGGGCCCCACTCTGGGGTCTCGGACTTGCCGCTTTGGGGAGAAAGGCACACAGGCTGGGGCAAAGGTGGGTTTATGGTTGTTCATAGGGAAAGCCACACCTTAATGGTCAAGTAATAATGCAAGAACGAAGGGTGTTTCGAGGACGCACAGGTGCAAACCCACTTTGGCCCTGCCCTGTGTAAGCAGAGCCCTCTTCACCGATCTGCAGTCCTGGTAGAGATCAGTAGCGCCCAACTGTGTTTTACGGTTTCAGAAGGAGCGTTAAGGAGTCCGAACTGTGTACTGCTCTGGAATGTTCTTTGTGGGGACAAATTAAAAGTCCTCCAGAGTGCTGCCGCACTTTATTTCAGCAAGAAATTCCCGAATTTTATCACATCGTAGGCTCTTTGGCGTGTGGGCAGGGCAGGGACACACACGCGTGCAGTCCTGCCTCCCGTTGTCCCTGAGCTGCGCTGGCTGCTCCTTCTTACTCCTAACGAATCGCTGCTTATCACTCTGTGTGTCCCGGGGGGGACAGGGCTAATTCGGAGCCATGTAGAGTTCGAATCGTCAGATCTAAAGGTTTTCTAGTTTGGCTTCAACTGGGCGAAACCCACCTGTTTGAAAATATCTTGGAAACTAGAAACAGCTATAGAAAGAGACAAGCTCTAGAACCAGCGAAGAGCACAGACAGCAATGCTTCTGTAATTACTAGATTCGTAAAAGATGATTCAAACAAAACTTGCATTTTAAAAATTAGTAGGTAAAATAATTAGAGAGCCTAAGAACTGTTTAAAATACTCTATAAAGAATTAAAATTAAAATTCTGTTACAGCCTAGGCCTGTGAATAATTCGTTTATTCAATTTAGTAATTTTAGTTTTAGATGAAAATTGGGGGGTGTGTAGAAGATGCCTTGTTTTACTAAAATAAGATACTGAAATTCCCTAATTTCTTATAAAAATTTAAATTTATGTCTTCATGTTTGTCAATCCAATTTTATTTTCTACTCTTAGGTCTATATTTGCTCCTTAAAAACAACACATTTATCCATAAAACACACAATTTACAGTCTAATTATGTTAAAATTCTATTCAAGTTAGCCAATAGATAAGGAATAAATGAATTTTTTATTTTTAGAAAAATGTAAAGAGCTATATTTTCCATGACAGCATAACAAATAACTGTCTCATGGTGACTGTGAGAGAGAAAAAAGTTTGTTTTCATTTAGGGCATTATCTGCTCATGCTTGACAGTTGCATTTTTTTTTTAAATGAGACTTGTACATCCAAGTTCAAGTCCCAAGAGATACTATCAGCCTGAGCAGCCCAGCGAACAAATATTTGTGAACTTCCTTCCCAGCGGCGGGTTGCAGAGAAAGGTGGAAGTGGTGAGAAACCGTTGAACCAGCGGTTAAGAAGGTAGGTCTCTGTGGTGCTGACGGGGAACGGTCGTTAGGGAAAGCTGCCTTGCCACACAGGAAATGCGGGGGCCCTTGAAAGGATCGTGTCCAGCTGTGGCAGAAGATTTTACACAGATAACACTTGAAAGCCAGAGAGAGTTTGTACAACTCCACCGGTGACCGAGGAAGGGGGAGGAGCATGGGTGCAGGCAGAGAGGAACCCAAATATTTTAAAGCCACGAGAGCTACTCACTGTGCCTTTCGCAGACTGCAGAACTGCGGGTCTTCCCCGAAACGACGTTTCAGGTAAAGACCCGCACTTGGTCATTTTGAGAAAGCAGAGCAATGTCGATGGAGGCACTAAAAACAAAGTCCGCAAAACAAAACAAAACAAAACCCACTTTATAATTCAGCTGTTACTGAATGCCTTCAAATGGAAATAGTTGTTAGAAATCATAAAACTTTTATTTTATAGATTTTATGTTATGGTACGTGTTTAAATGATAGATATTAGAAATGAAATAAATGCAGATACTTATAAGAAGTGTGAAACATAATAGAGTTGCTCTCTTTCATTCACTTACTGAGTATTGCTTTACTTTCACTCAATTTCTCTGAAGATCGTGACCTTGGGACCACGGCCCACGTTCTCCCGATGAGCGAACAGACCCAACTTGGCTGACGCTCTTGACCGGCGTCACAGAACTGGGGGCTGGGACCCGGGCGTGTGGAGCTTGTGTTTGTTCAACATATGTGGCTATTTCCACTGAAATATTTGGAGCCAAAGTCAAAATAATTACATTCTGGTTTTGTTGAGTTCTTGCTTCTATTTTTAGTTATTTTTTCTTCCAGCATTTCACAGCTATCCTCCGCATACATCCCCATATTTCACCCCCAGAGAAAAGTTTGTAAATGCTCTCTCAGAATTGCATGGCTGCTGGTATCATCCATTACTCTGTTTTTAAAGTATTCCTCTCCCATAATATTTTGACATACCAGAGTCATTTTATTTTGAACACTTTGAAACTAGACACGCTTCAACAATGCTATGTGGCTGTAACTCAAATGCTCACTCGCGTGTGATAATTATGTGTTTTTGCATGAAATGTGGGGAAAGAAAGAGCAGAAAGTAGAGAATCACCTGCAGTGTGGAAATTAAACTCTTGAACTGCTTGATGCAGGGGCCTTTTGTGATGTGCTCTTCACCCAGGTTCAACTATGTCGGTAATTTGCTTAAGCAATTCGGGTCCCATCACGGGGTAGGGGGGCAGATCTGCAAGGCAGACACACCCTGGTCTGTGACCTCGAACTTGAGGCCATCCCCATGCACAGAGAGCTGTTGTGTGTATTCTTTCCATCTCTTACCAGTTCAGTAGATTCCCTTTGGGGAGGTGCTCTGGTCTCACAAGAAAGCCGCTCCCGGGGACTCTGCACCTGGCACCCGGAATCTAAGCAGAAGGGCCACACACTTGCCCTTTCCTTCCCCTTCACCCTGGTCTCCTTCAGGAAGGGGACCTGTGACTTGTATGCATGCTGCACTGCCAGGCCATTTCTCAGGTGCAGGTGGCCTGGCTCGCCCATTCCCGAGTCCCCTGGCACTTCCCGGCACTTCCAGTCCCTTCTCGCACACACGACGAGTCCGTGTGAAGTCCTTTCCTGCTCCAGACTCTCACTGAACTGACATCAGGTTAAAAGACGATATCAACTACTTTCTCACCGACTTTTTATTGTGCTTGCTGACGTGTTTCTAGGAACACGTTTCTCTGTGTTTGACAAGCATGCCCAGTTCCTGGAGGTTCTTTGCAAGGCTGACTCGGGGTGTCCTGAGGACAAGGCCGGCCAAAGAGTGATTACAGAGCGGCCTCAGGGACAAAGCTTTCTGCTGGAAACAGCAAGGCAGTGACCACGGAAGTCTTGTCTGAAACTTTCTGCAAGTCCATCCACAGTTGCTCTGGCTTCTCTTCCTTTAAGGTGGCTCCTTGGGGTTTTGAAACATCGCTTGTTCCCAGGATTAAAGCACCAAAGGAGATGGCCACGTGCACTGGCTGGTGCTGTCACTCCAGAGCTCAGGGAAGTGCCGCTCGGCCAGGACTGGCCGGAGGGTCCTGCTGTGCTCTCCCGGAACCTTGCACTTCATTGGGGTGGCCATCAGTTGGCCTGGTCAACAAGGCCTGGGTGACCGGGGCTCCGGTCAGATTGAAAGTAAGTGGTGGACATAGTTCAGATGCCCTTTGAATGTCCAAAGGTTCCTATTTCACAGGGAAAATATGACCTCAGTGAACTTGCTCAGGCCTGAGAGGTAACAGCTGGACATACCCATCCCCACCCATCCACAGAGGTTCCAATTTTGAGGGCACGAGACTTGAACTGTGTTTGGGGGTGGTTACCCTCCTCTGGCCCCACTGGATCCAGAGGGCGACTGCTTCCAGAGTGAACCCCCTCCAATCACTTGCATAGAACCAACGCAGTCTACTGGGGAGGGACTGGGCATGTGCAGCCCCGCGATCCTCTGATCCAAGAGCGTGTCTGTGATGCTCTTCAGTGCTGCACGTGGGTCCAGCCGAGAAGAGCTGGCAGAGGGCCTTCGGTCCTGGATGTCGCACCCCCAGTGCCCCTTCAGACTGCTGCTCCCCGGGTCATCTCCCTCGGCCGGCCCCGGCCGGGCTCTCTCCTCCTTCAAAAGGCTCCCAGTTCCGGCCTTTAATCCCCGGGGCTGTTTGCTCTCAGACTCCCGCCCTGAAGTGTTTTCCCAGCTTCTCACTCAGCAGCACTCACAGGAGGACGACCTGGAAAGTTAGGGTTATTGTCAAGTGTTTAATCGGTTGAGCTAAAAAAAAACCCACTCCTTTAAATCCTCATTGTTGGATCAGCTGACTTTAAGGTGAGCTCGGCAGCAGGGTGAGTGTCCCCCTTGCTCTCCGGGACACTGAAGTTCAAACCCAAACTCAGCCACTGTCTCAGTCTCAGAATTGAAGGGATTTCATGAAGATCACTGAGCATCTATGGTTTCAGTTTTGAAAGGGAAGGTATAATACGAACTGAAGTATTTTGACCAATTAAATAAGATTCATACAAGTCATCTGTCAATTCTACAAGATGAATGAGTAATAGCTACTATCAGTAAGAATATATACATATGTTTCTTTGTGCTCACTTGGCAGACTAAAATTTATTAAAAACTGTTTTATTTTAAGATATCATGTTCTGAACATCTTAAATCTGTCTCCCTTTTACATTTAGTTAGGGTTTGCATGCTATTTCATGGATGGGGTTACATTTCAAATATTGCTAAGCATGCCTATGACTTTAGTATATTGTACGCAATTTTAATATTTGTAAAAGGTATTTTTAATAAATATCATTTTCAAAAATATGATTTTTCTTTCAAAATTTGGACTGCTATTTGTTGTGATTTTTTTCTGAGTATGAACACACGTGTAGCTGTCACGTGACAGATGAATGAACTTTTACCTCCGGGTAGAAAGGCCGTGAGAACCTGCTTGGAGGAAATGCACCTCGGGGTCTGAGATCACAGTCCCTGGTTTTGAGTCTGCTCCATCCCAGAAGACACCAATGGTCACACTGTGACTACATCTCTGTCAGGACGTCACCACGTATCATTCTGACCGGCGAGGTTCAATGTCAGCCGCGACCGAGTCTAAGGACGTGTTTTCGTGAGCGCCGCAATTACGCTGTTGTCGCTGTTTTCGCTGCTGCTCCTGTCGCCTGGAAGATTTTGGATTTCTAAACTAAAGCAGCAGGAAGAAATGCGTGATGAGTTTTCCTTAAAGAGATGGCCTGGCAGGACTCAATTTTCATGTGTCAACCAGAACCCCTCGAATTTAAATTTCTGTAACACAGGATGAGGGCGCAGAACTGGAAGAGGTGTTCCGCCGAGAGGCCCTGGCTGTGGGCGCGGAGTCATGTGCCTGGTTGAAGTGGCCAGTGGCGGGAAGTCCAGCGAGGCTGCCGAGAGCGTGGGCATTGGCCTCCGTGGAGAGAAGCGTGGGGACCGTAGAGAGGACTCACGCCACAGCAGCATGTGTGGCGTGGGTCGCGGGTGAACGGTTTCTGGGGAGAGAAGAAGGGCGGAGGGGGCAGAGAGAAGAATCCGAAAAAGCTATCTCTCTCGTCGCCGAAATAGTTAAAGAGGCGTTGCAGAAAGGCGGGGACCTCACTGCCAGAGCGCCCCACGATGGCAGGGGAGTACTTCCTGAACTCGCGGCTCTACCTTGACGACATTTCTGGGGTAACAGCGGGGCTCCCGAGAGAAAGGGTGAAGGAGACCGCGCTCTGGTTCGCCCCTGGGCCGACTGCTGCGTCCCCAGCTGTCACCGGGCCAGTTCAGGGCAGGGGGCCTGGGGAGTGTGCCGTGTCCTCACTGCAGAAGCGGAAGGGGAGGCTCGCGGGAAAGCCAGTCTCTCGAAAATCTGCGGCCTTTCAGGAGAGCAGAGATGGGAGGAACGTGGGTGACCCCGTGGGTCTTCAGGCTGCGTGCGTTCTTTTTGGTGGCGCTGTAACCCGTGTGCAGCAGGGACAGCCGGTCAGAGGAGGTCGGCCTCCCCGCACTGCTACTCGGCGCAGCGCCTGGTGAGCAGGCCGCAGTGTCCGGTTCACTCTCCCGCGCCGGTGCCCCCAGGAACCCTACGCCCGTCTCGCAGGTTCCCAAAAGTCACTCTGATTTTCCACTGTCGATAAAACACTGATAATCAAGGACGTCCCAGAGACGAAGACCAAAAGGCACTCTTAAAGAGGCAGGGACGCTTCCTGGCGGGAACTACAAGCACCACTGGGTGCTAGCGGGTTTGGGAGAGGACGAGAGAAGGCGAGGGGGTCGGCACCCGTGTGCCTGGGCGTGTGTTTGCCGTGACGATCTCCATCCACGCAGGCACTCACCACACAGCGTGCACAGAGTTATTGTTCCGACCATCTGGGGGCTATGAAGGAGCCACACAAGTAAGCAAATGATAAAGGCTGTATTTGGTATTGCTCTGCAGGCCAGTTCCATACTGCGATTTCTCTATGATGTTTGCGCCAATACATATATGTGCGTGTATACAAATACACATGTCAAAGGAATATATATATTTTAGCTATAGTTCCCTCCAACGACTTCACAAACATTCTCAAGTTACTCAGCACACGGTTGACACAGAATCATTTTCTTCATTAGGGGATGACAATCGGGAACTGAGGGTCACCTGCCCACAGGGGCAGTGGCAGCTGCTCGCTGTTGAGCTGGGCTTGGGACCCACCATCTCTCTCTCTCTCTCTCCTGGTCAGCGTTCTGCTGGTGTGTCCCTGTCATTGAGACACAGTGAAACGTTGCCCGGACGTCCGGACGTCTAAACACGGAATCACCGGCTGGAAATCTTAGGCCTCGGTGATTGGTAATAAAGCGTTTTGTAATAGTAAAATTAAAAACGAGAATCGACTAAGTTCGTACTCCTTAGACCCCCCCCCCAATTCTGCTTTCAAAACCAGAATGCGTCGGACGGACACATTCATTGCGTCATTACCCTCGGGGTGGCAGAGCTGATGAACAGGGTTCAGATTGGTTCAGACCTCACTGTATTTGTGTGTACGGTGTGTGTGTGTGCGCGTGTACACGTATCTCCAGGGGTCTGCCGGAGAGGGCAGGCCAGCCGGCGAGAGGTGGCTGGCTGCTTATCTCGCCTGCCGCTGGATCACAGGAAGCGCCTCCCTTGCAGTCCTTCTGTCAGCCCGGAGCAGTGTTGACGGGGAGCCCATTCCATGTGCAGAGGGGGAGAGCAGCGCCCAGTTTTCCCACTGAATTTGCTTCCCCCGAATCTGCCTTTTTTTACGTCGCTGCATCATTTGTTGAGTGCCTACTGTGTGCACAGCGCTCTGCTAGGTGCTGCAAGGCTGTCTCCCATCATATCCCTGAGTGTCTGGGACAGAGCCTGACACCTAGTAGGACTAAAGGTTATGTATAGAAAAAAGTAGAAATGAATATGCAACAAAGCAGGACTTGGAAGGCACAGGCACACCGTTTGAATTCTGTTTAGTGGTGCGGCCTGATGTGTGGTCTGGGAAAATGACCCCTGCTCAGCTGCACCTAGAGAGCACGGTGCGACCTGCGCTCGCCCCTCACCGTCACACCTGGGGGGTGTGGAAGCCCCAGCTCCGTACGTTCCAGAAGTTTCTGTTGCTGCTGATGGAGGGGCGGGGACCCAGGCTCCAGGGACCGGGACATGCGTCTGTCCCTCCCGAATTCCGTGCCGGTCCGGAATCTGAGTGGAGTACAATGAAGATTTGCTTCTTATTCCTCTCATACCCCGATGCAGGTCATGGGGGAGCAGGGTTCTGTGGCCCTGCAGCCCGGGGGGCTGGCTCCCCTGTGCGTCTCTGCCCTGAGGCCTTCCTGTCCTCAGTGGGACCCCTCCACCTAGTGGGTGATGGGCCAGGACAGAGAGCAAGGAACCCGAGAGTGTTGAGGTGACAGATCTGAAGATGGGGTCCAGCGGTGTCATTTTCTGGCCTGCTGGCCGTGGGCCCCGTGCGCCTTCAGGGTGATGCAGGCAGGAGTCTGCCGAGGGCCCAGGAGAGGAGGGAACAGGGTCACTGAGCGCCAGCGTCCCCTGCCACGGTGGGCAACATCCCAGTGGGACCTGTCCGTTTAGGAAAGAGACCAAACTTTTCAGGTGGAGCCTAGTAGTGTATTTTAATATTCATCTGTCACTGCTAAGGTGAGAAAGAAAACCGTAAGGAGAGAAATGACGTACAGTCTGTTGGCAAAATGGGGGGCCGAGTTCTTCTCCTCCCCAGTGACGCGAGCAGTGGTCCTAAGTCTCGGGGAGATAGAACGGAGTCTCCTGGTCGGAAGTCCTCCACAGGTCCATAGCTATGGAAAGTGGCCCAAAGTAACTTATGGGATGTGAGCATTTATAACAGTCGTATGCACGAGCACCTGCGAGTGAGCACGCATCTCGGTTTATCTGTTTCTCTGTATATCCACACCCCCCTTGCGCCTCCTCCCCGAAGCCGCCCACTTCTCGTGCTGCTTAAGGAGCTGGGCAAATAGGTGCTTTTCCAGACCAGGAACCGGCGGTTGCGGAGAGAGCTTCGCCCCCCACTCAGAGCCAGCTCCGTGTCCACTTCCAATCCAGGGCAAGCTCTCCCCCCGCATCTGGCGTTTCCCCTGGAATTCTTTTTCCTTTTTTTTCTGTGGAAGGAAGAATGTGTCCCCTGGAGGCGTTCTCATGGGGGGGTAGAGTGACTGCCGAAATGTCTCACCATTGCCTTCTTGATGGTGGGGGCTGGAAATCTCCAAGTCCAGCAGAGTCTCAGAGAAGTTTTGTGCGGATGGTCCGGTCCGGTGACTCTTCCTTTGCACTGGGCTCGCCGTGGGGTAGCGGGGGTTCCAGGCGTGTGGTTTGTATCCGAAGTGTCCTGGAGACTGTGCTGCGCGGAGGGGAGTCAGGGGAAAAGCAACTACAAGTCACCAGACAAGGGTCTGCCCCTGCCCAGCGCCTCTCTGCTTTGGCTGCCAGGCTTATTCTGACACTGTACTGTTCACCCGCAGAAATTGCCCCTGGTAACTTATTTGAACTCCTATTATTCCTCCCTATCGATATCCAGATCTTACACACGTTACAGTGTAACCTGTAAACGTAATGAGATATCTAATACCACCCCCCAAAAAATGATTCAAATAACCCTCGGAATTAGTTTGCAATGTATTTGCTTTCCTTCCCTTTGTTGAGTAACACCAAAGTTTAAGGTTGAACTGTAACAAAATTCGGTGTAGAGGGAGAGGACTATGCTACCGTGTGTATGTGCTTGTGCGTGGTTTCAGGTAGTTGAAGTCAAGAAAGGCTGTTAAGTAAAGACATTTTAGCAAAAAGTCAAACTTCTCTAAGGCCAAAGCTGTTGCATTGTTTATTACCCTGTTGATGTGAAGTTATCCTACCATAAAAATTTTAATGAAATATCTGTACTTTAACTATAGTACACATTTTAGTTTTATAACTTAAATGTAATATAATTAAATGCTTAATTTAAATGTTTAAATAGTTTGAATGTCATAACTACTTACATAACATTAAATATAATAACTATTAGAAGAGCTGTTATGAGTTTATCACATTTATACATTTATCAAATATTTATTGTTACCCTATTGTGCTCCAAGTATTACATACTTGTAATTTCTTAAATGACATATTAATCATTATAGTGTAATAGAGTTGTACTTTATAGTGTTCAGAGAATTTTTATAGTATCTTATTTGAGTTTCAGAGAAACCAAGTGAATTTCTTTAAAAACTTCTGGAGCCAAAAACTAGGATCTTTCCTCTGGTGTATCAGGCTGTCTCTCTGTTGAAAGCCCCCAAATACCTGTAACATTTCATGTAAATCATCGTCCAACGAGACCACATTATTTAAGCCATACTTTTTTCCCTCACCTGTCTAGAAAATAAGAAGTTTTATAGATTTGAGAAAGGCCAAGACTCAATGAAATCACCCCTAGGAGCTGGGTTTAAGTTCATCACAAAATCCATCTTTCACTGTCTACTACATGGTGTCGTAAAAATTTCATCAGGGGAAAAACAGATGAGAAAAATAGTTTCAAGTTCATTTACTGGCTCAGCACCCACTGCGTGCAGGAGTGGAAAGAACACTGTTCTCAAAGGCAGGTGGCCTGGACTCGATTCCTCCCCCACGGGTCAACCGCGGTAATGGACAAGCCACTGAACCAGTTTCCACCTATGTGACAAAGGTCATTTCTGTTCGTCATGACAATAATGATGGTGATAGTGACAGACCAATAGTTATGGGAAGCTTACTTCCTGAGGGTCCTTCGCCTTGATGCTTAAAATGTGTCTCATTGAATAAAACACTTCCCAGTGATGCTGTGAGTACCTCTATCATACACATATGCAAGTGCATTTCAACAAACACAGATCCGGCATCCCTACATTCTAACGTATAGTTTAAAAAGTATTTGTCGGGAGTCTGAATGGGGAGAGGAAAAGCCCCAGAGAGCCCACACTATTTAGGAGAGTAACAACATCGGAGGAATGACATCCCCAACTTTAAAACTCACTACAAAGCCACACTAATCAGGAGAGTGATGTACCGGTAAGAAAACAGACAAGTAGATCAGTGGAGCAGAGTAGAGAGACCCTCGTAAACAGAGTCAGCTGACCTTCAACAAAGGAGCAGAGTCATTCGACAGAGCAGAAGTGGTACAGACTCACATCTGTCTTCCTGGCACGTACTTGCCAGGGGAGGGGCAAGTCCAGCGGCAGAGTTCTCTGGTATTGGAGCACGCAGTCCAATGTTTCCTGAATGAGTGAGCGTATTATCTGACCAGCTCACTCTGCATGTGCTACAGAAATAGTTGTCGGGAAGAGGACTCAGGCAGCAACACTACCTGCTTTTCTCTGTCAACTCCTGTTGCAAGCTATGGGGCTCCATTGACCAAAGAGATCTAGAAACTCGTGGGCAACCGGCCTCTGCTGGGATCCCAGCAGAAAGGACCGAGGTGGGGGAAGCTAAGGGAGAAAGTACTTACTGCCTGGTAGAAAGGAGCATGAAGAATGAACTCCTAGGATGAGCCCAGTTTTCAGAAAAGCGAAACAAAAATCCTTATTTCAGAGGAGGCAACATATTAGTTGAATTGAAAAGGAGGATGGGCTAGTGTAGGAATCACAGTAACTGGTCTGTGAGACCCAGTACCATTAATGTTTCAAAAAACAAAGCCAAATGTATGGAGAGATGGCAACCGTTTGGGAAAAAATAAGGAATTTAAGTCTAGATTCAGCAGATATAAGATACATGAGAGGATTTCCAGAAGGAAGAACAGAAAGAGGACAGGCATTGATGGAATCATATCAGAGACATCTCCTTGAAGAAGCAAGTCTGTAGGAGAGAAGCTCCCTCAGAGCTGTGAACAAAGTCGGTGACCGCGGAAACTCATCTAACACTTAAAATTCTGAAGTCAAAGAATCACAAACGCACGAGCTCCCAAGAAGAAATAAAAGTTACCTACAAAGGAGCAAAGCGCATTTGGCATTGTATTTCTTATTAGTAATAGTTGAAGCAGCCCGATGTTCTTAAGAATCCCACAATTACTTGAGATATTATTTATTGAAAAATATACAAGAATTTAGAAGACATATTCCCTAAATACTCTTCATGAAGAAAATACTTGAAAAAAGACTCTTACCAATCAAAACATTTCAATAGAGAGAATGATGAGGAAGAAAGAAGGAGGTGGTGATTTATATACCTGTGTATCCATCCATCCATCTATCCATCCATCCACCCACCCACCATCCAACCATCCATCATCCATCTATCTATCCACCATCCAACCACCATCCATCTATCCATCTACCATTCAACCAACCACAGTCCAGTCTATCCACCCACCCACCATCCAACCAACCACCGTCCATCCATCCATCCACCACCCACTTATGTTTCTGTTCATCAGTCTATGTCTTCATATCTAAACTGATGAAGTCTAGTGCAGTGTGCTTTAATGGGAAATAAGAGCTCTTGAAGCTGAAAGGACACACCACAAGGAGTGGGAAGACTTGGTGTCACTCTTGCAAGGGTTGCTGTTTTGTCGTCGCTGTCGTGGGGAGGGATGGGGAGAGGCCAGAGGACCCTGAGGGCTATGCTGGGTGAGGTGGCGGGTGCTGTCTTTGTCCAATGAGAGTCGAGTCCCAGGCATCTGAGTCAGAGAGCAGGAAACAGAGATAAGTATTTTTAACAGAGTGGGAAAATACGATTTAAATACAGACAAATGAAAGGGAAAAACAGTAGCCATTTGGCCAACTTAAAAAAGAGACAGAAAGGGGAAAAAAGAATACAGCGGCACTCGGCATGGGTGTGTTGATCTGTACCGGTGAACAGGATGGCTTTTGCCACTGCGGGCACGTCACCTCATTGAGCACAGACGTCGTAACAGGGCACCTGGGGTTTATGAGTCACACCTGAAACAACTCACACGGGGAGCCTGAGCGGGGAAGAGTGGCCCCCAAATAAGGAAAAACACGAAGTAAAAAAAAAAAACTGGAGACTCCATGTTAGCACCGGAGAAAGTGTCATTTCGGCTCAAGGGAAGACACGATCCCAAGAGGGACCTCACAGAGTGGCAGGAGCCCGTGTGCACTGAACGTGTGCAGGCTGGGCTGACAGTGGGCACCGGATCCCGGACCAGCAGGGACAAGACGCTGGTCCCTGGAACTGGGAAGGAGCGGGCAGAGCGGGTGTCGGGCAAAGCAGGCTCCCCAGCCTGCTGGGGCAGAAGCTCCAAACGCCTCGGGGAAATGTTTCAGGCAGTGGAGTACGTTATTTTTACCCATCTGCTCAGTGGCGCACAACCATGGAATGAAAACAGGCTAGAGAAGTGCTATTGACGCATGCCTGGTTGACGCATGCCCAAAGAAAATGTGCCATAAAAATCCAAGAAGGAAGACCATTCATGGGCAGGGAGGGCCAGCCTCGGCCGGGCACAGCAGTAGGGCTGGCAAGCTCCCCTTTTCTGTGACCTCTGCCTGCTGCAGCCCAGGGACTCTGCCCTCACTTTGATGCCCACCGAAGCACCCCTTCAGGGGACCCCCTGAAAAATGGATCATCTGGAAATTACCTTCTCTTCCCTACATTGGTTAGAAATCTTGAAAGGAATGGAACCTAATCTGATTAACTAATTACAGCTTATAGTACTTACTTGTCTTAATTCTTATAAACAGTCAGAAATAGAAATACAATGTGATCGCCCTTGTACCTACACAGAACGTTAGCCCCATCCAGACCGAAGAGGCGGCTTCTATTCTTGTTCTGCTGTGAAGTTACCCAGACTAAAATAAAAGCATATCTATCCATTCAGTTAATTGCTTGATATAAGCTGTAATACACTAATTGAATTTTGTTCTTAGGAAGAAAACTGTGAGGATGTAAAACAAGGGGGGGAAGCCTCAAAATAATTTATTAGGAGAAAGACAGAGAAAGGGGGAGGGAGAGATGGAGGTCAACTGCTCTCGTGCCTCATTCATGAGACAGTGCATCTACATAAAAAGTGAACAGATGTATTTACCTTTGTGTTAATTATTTAAGGTACTATTAAAGTCTGTTCAATTGCCAGGTGCCTGAGACCAGTGATGGGGAGAAAGATGTACTCGTTATATTAACTCAAATGACTTTAATTACGAATTTTCCTTGAAACAATCTAAAGTGATATAAAAATCACGGCCTGGAAACAATGCCATTAGACACCTGTATGTTTCTGAGGGGCTCCTTACCTGCTGTGACTTCTAAGCGAAAGAGAAAAACAAAGCGAGTTTTCAGTGGGAGAAAAAGGCGAATTCTCACAGATGTACGTGGGACAGAAAGGGGAAATTAATCTAGGTCCTCGTCACGGCCGCGTTGACCGCGAGCTTTCAGGGCGGTCGAGGCTGGGACACCAACGGAGAAGGGCTGCCCATGAAATGTTTAAAACGTGTGCTGTTTGCTCACAAGGAGGGGCCGGAGCCGGGGGCAGGGGGTCCCCTCCTGAGAGGCAGCAGATGTGGGTTCATTGTTCTCCCGCCGCCAACTTGCCGGTGGCCCTGGGTGAGCAAATTCATGTGACTGAGCCTCAGTTTCTTCAACTGTGAAATGATAGGGTTGGACTGAAGAAAAACTACGGGTTCTCGTCAGTCCCTCAGTAATTATGGTTACAGGGCCATGGCTAAGTAGAGACATCACGCAGCCTTTAATTACCAGCCGGTGACTAGAGCTGCGGCCATATGGAACCTCTTTAGCTGTCCCTTATGCATAATGGGGCAATAGCCTGTCATTTCAAAGAAAAACTCCCCAAAGCATTTCTCATGCTTGCTGTTCAAATTTGTTCCCCAAATAAACAAAGAGTCTGTTTCCATCGTTTATTACTAACAAGCAATACATCTCCTTCTTGAATAGTTTTCCTCAACAAATAATCTCTAAATGCTTGATACATTTCTATTTCATAGGAGCAGGGAGCGCTAGGAGTTAGAATCGTCAGAGCGTGTATTTTCTATCTCAGTTCCTCTAAGTTCATTTATTTGCACCCTCTGGAAATACCTCACTGTGCTCCAAACCCCACAAGCCGATTGACCACCACTCTTTAAACTTTGTGAGAAGCAACAGAATTATTAGAGCTTATTAACAAAAATACAACAAAGCCAATCTGTCCTCTATTTTGGTCGTCTTCTCGGCAAACCCTTTCATGTTTCCTTTGGCGGAAGGGGAGGGAGCGCAGCCAGAGCCATGCGGTTCCTCCTCGCTGTAACATACACTTTTCTAAAATAACAAAAGTCACTCAGAGCTCTGCCCGGCCGGCGAGGGAGAGCCAGTGAATTAGGATCCGTCTTTCCTTTTATAGCCGTGACTGTCCATTTTCACTAAGGAAAGCCCTAGATGCTGTATGAAGAGCGTGATGACTTCGCCTCTTCAGAGCATCCTGAAGCGCCCCCCATCTTTTCCCCTTTCGGGGGTCCGCCTGCGTGCAGCCCACGGGCGGGCGCGCCTACCTAGCTTTCACGCCGTATCTCTCCTAAGTCAACATTTGCACACCGGCCCACAGAGAGCAGCCGGCCAGTGACTCAGGGAAGGAACCTGTCATTTCCTGTCTCCGAATATTGTAAATCCGTTCATTCTTGTAAATTTTCTTCCCTTGACAGCTCCTGAGGTTACATGAAAGCCCCTATTTTGTCATTTGAAATCCACGTTTTAAATGAAGACTCAAAGAGAATAGATTTCTGATAATTTTGTGAGACAGAAGGCTCTTATAGAAGCATAGGAAATTCTGAATTGGAGATAATTTTTCTGGAGAAAGGAAAATAATATATTTTACAAAAGTATAAATTCTTCCTTAGTCCTATTTCAAAACATTTAAAAAGTACTACTTGCTTTTATCAAATAACGTTACTATCTGCCCATCAGTGAGTTAATTTCTTAAGTGATGTTTATTTCCAATATCCCTGAAGTTATAACAACCATAGAACGCTTGACTTTGCTTGCTCTTCCAAAAACAGACTACGTGAGAAGAAGCTGGTCATCACACGGTTGGATTGGCGAGTGCCTTTCAAAGTTTATTTTATTCTCTTGTGTGTTATTTGATATTTTTTTACATTTGCAATTAAACACAGTGTGTAAAAGAAAAGTAACTTGAAGAGAAGTTGATAAGGTTATTTTCAAATGCAACTACATCCCTCCCACTGTGGAGGGGCCTTTTTCCTCCTAACCATCAAAACTTAGTTTCTTTCTCATACGTGCTATTTTAGAGGTCCTAAAATATTCCCAAATGACATAAAATATCTGTTTCGGATCAGATAGCATCATCTGTTGGCCCGAGGATGAGTCTGTGTTTTCGTCTCTCCATCTCTCTGCCTGCAAATGCACGTGTAACAGGCACCAACGAAAAGCCACCGACTTTGCACTTCTTCCCCCGGGCCAGTTCGCAGGCTAAATGTTGAGTAGGCATCATCTCATTTACTACTCAAAGGATCCTTATGAAATAGATAGTATGAATTCATTTCTGCTGATGGGGAAGTGGAAGTTTGAGTAGTTGCCAAAGGCTACCACACGTGATGGAACCAGCAGAACTTTGAGATCGGTAATAACCGTGCGGCAAGCACTCTCCACCCTGACGCATCTCTCCTTCCTTCACACACACCTGCTGTCTGCCAGGCGGCATGTTTCCGGTTGCGTGTGACTGACAATAAGTGTGGACCCACCCACGCACAGATGGTAACAGCAAAGACACACATGAACCAGGGCAACGCAAGGTCAATGGCTGGAGGAGGGCAGCTACTCCAGGGTGGGTGGTTCGCAAAGATGCTCTGGCGAAGCTGACGTTGAAGCTGCAATTTGCATGTTGCAAAGGCAATGAGCTGAGCTTAGAAGATGAAGAAGGGGAGGCAGCCGGGACCACACGACAAAGAAACATGTTGAGATATTCTGGGATTTCAAAGAGCAGAACTAGCGCACTGTGACCTTGGTGCCTTGAACTAGAGCAGGACCATAGAAGACCAGGTGAGAGAGGATGAGGGACCATGAAGAGAACGCCAGGGAGCAGCGGAGCTGTGCCCCGCTGCGTCCAGCCGAGCAGCGGGGACGCACCCTCGGAGCTGTGGGAGATACTGGGGTACTTGACGTCGTGAATGGCGTCATCGCGATGTCATTTTTAATGGATCCCTCCCACTGCTCTCCAGCAACACGCACACAGGAGGGGAAAGCAGACAAAAATTGAGAGTCCTAAGACTCACGTGGGAATACATCCCCGTGCAGATTGGGAGATGACAAGGCACCCCAACTTGTAGATACTTACCTTTTAAAGGACACACTCATTGTTATGCTAATCCTGAACCGATCACCTTGGGGAAGAGCTCAGCTAGGAGCTCACATGTTTAAAAATCTCCCAGTCAAGGACAAACGGTTGAAAAATAGAACGGAAGATACTTGCTACCGATTTCAGCCAACAGCATTATGGGAGCATCTATACAGTGCTGTGGGACTTAATGGGTTCTGTTAAATGCCATGTTGTGACTCCTTCTGACAATAGCATTTCACATGCCAGGAGACGCAGACTTGAAAGTAATTTTACAAAATGACAACAGAGATTCCGGCAGGTAAACCCTGTGGACGTGGGTGGATTTCAGCGCAGTTTCTGAGTGCACACTAGAAGGAAGCGTATTAAGGCATCGATTTTTGTGAGGCTCTTATTTATTTTATCTATTCTAGAGATTTTTAGGATCCAGAATAATACTTCCACGTGTCTGATAGCAACAGATCACTCCCTCCTAGTAAAACAAGCTGTCTGTAAATAACGTTTAGAACAATTGAATATCTCTCGATATGCTGGCACTCGCTGCTATTAAGGCATTAGCCTGTTGGTGTGGAATGCAGATTTGATAATCACACGTCTCAGTACAGGCAGACTGACGCAGAGCGGCCCAAGGCGAATACAGTAATCAGAACCGTGAACCAGAGACGCAAATAAGGCCCGGGCAGCAGTGCCTGGGAGGAGCCCAGCCAGCCCGGTGCGGGGTGCCTTGCGGGTTCATGACCCCCTTCAAAAGCCTCAGGCCTTGCCCTGGCTGGTGTGGCTCAGTCGGAGTGCCATCCACAGCCGAAGGGTTGTGGGTTCGATTCTGGTCAGGGCACATCCCTGGATTAGGGGTTGTATCCCAGTCTAGAGCACCAATATGGGAGGCAACCAATTGATGCTTCTCTCCCTTCACTTCTCTTCCTCTCCTTCTAAGAACATTGAAAAGAATGCCCTTCAGTGAGGACAAAAAAAAAAAGTCAGGGTACACCCCACGTGGCTACTACCAACGCCACTCCGATGTCCAGCAGATAATGTACCTTCAGGGGAAGGGAGGCTGCTAAATGAATAATAATCGTTTGATCAACTCCCTGGGCGCTGAGAGTTGGGGTTTCGTGCTGGGACACGTGGGCTTGCTCGGTAAACAAAAGACGTGATTGACAGAACCGGCCGGAGCGGGAGGGCGGGGAGAGAACCGGTGGAGGGAGGAGTTTCAGAGGCAGAAAATGGCCCTTGAGTCTGCTGCCCTGGAGAGACAGAGGCGAGAACACTGAAGATAAGGAGACGGTGGCAGAGCAGAGACAAGGCGGAGAAGCCCACAGAGGCAACGCTGGGCTCCTGGGCACCCGGGGCACCCCCAGACTGCGGGGAGGGGCTGGGCCCCGGGCCCCCTGTGCAGGCCCGGGCTGGGCTCTCGGTTGCGTCTTGACTGAGGAGGTGAGGTTCCGTATGCTCACGACTTGGGCTTCCCCGTGTGCATGGCAGACATCAGTTTGTGCTCGGGCTCCCCACTCAGCGAGATTTACGGAGGCCCTAGCCTACGGCATATGGCAGAGTTTTTGTCATGTTTATTTTATGGCCAGAAAAGTAATATTTACCCTTTGTGAAAACCTAAGCAAAAAAAAATGAATAACGTATCATTTGCCCTGCCCGGGTACCCACAAGCCAAGGGTGCGGGTTCACCCCTTGTCAGGGCACATGCAAGAAACAGTGAATGGACGCATCCGTACGTGGACCAACGACCCCCCTCCTTTCTCCTCTCCCTTCCTCTCTCTAAAATCAGTAAATTAAAAATATAGATATCATTTAATCAGCAAGTATTTCCTGAGCCAGGACGCAGGTCGGGCCCTATCCTAAGGTTTGGCCATAGTCACAAACGGACACGATCCTTGCCCTCTAAAACTTTGTCATCCTGTGGGAGTAATTAAACCGTCCCCAAACTCCCCGTCATCACCCTACTCCCTGGTAAACACACAGTGTTTTCTGTGTAGTCTGCAAATCATTTTGTGGAGTTGACATCGTCTGTACAGCTTTATCACGCTCTGGTAGTTACATTATTCGTCTTCGATAAGAGCAGTTAGGGTTGCTGCCTGCTCCGTTATGAGACTAATTTTGGCACTTTTGACCAGGGTGGCAGAGGACCAGGCAGGGCTGGAAGGGGGGGGGCGAACGTGAGCCCCCTCTTTGCCACAGGGCCTCACAGCTGCGTGATCGCACGGATGCCTTTGCGAGGCAAAGCCTGTTCATTCCGACGTCCCGTCACAGTCCGGATGCCCACTCTGAGCAAGAGGGGCTTCTAAATACCGTTCATTTACCACAGCAAATTTCCATGAAAACCTGATTTTTCAGGAACAAACACAACCTGTTGAGAAACACTAGTAGTAAATACTGATTGTGAAACCAGGACGCTCCGGTTAAGGAGGAAAAGGTAGAAGAACTCAGACAGGGAGAGGAGGGGCAGAGGGGACGGAGGTTTTGGCTGCTCTGGAGGCTGGTGGGCGGTGGCGGTGGCTTGTTTCCTGCCACTGCAGCCCCAGGCGAACTTCTGAGTCTCCTTCTTCCTGCCTGGGGGGCCGCTGGCCGCTTTAAAGGGACATCAATGAGGACACAGTGTGCCTGCTGTGTCTGTGGGGAATGGGGCATTTGCATGTTGGAGAGCATTGAACATGGGTACAAAAAAATAGAGTTCGACAGATTTGTTTATTTTTGGCTCTTGTAAATCCCTCCATCCTTTATATGTCTTCAAACACCCTTTTTTTTTTAAAGTCCCATCGGGAGAAATGGGGGCACAGGGATGGTGACTTTGGTGACCCTGCTCACAAGGTAACAGAGGAATGTAAGAAGTAGCTCTCGCGTATGTCACTCTGATTTATGACGATGGCAGTGACAATGGCTGAAAGATGCAGGAGGGGACCCAACTACCCGGAGTTCCCTGGGAGGCGCTTTGTGCAGACTCCCTCTGATCCTCAGAAAGGAGCGCATCGAAGTGTCCCGGCGTCAGCTGCCCGCGGCGAGGCTTCTGCTGAAGGGTGGGCGTTTTCGTCCCAGTGTTTTCAGAAGGGTCCTTAATGACGTTTCGGTCTTACTGTCTCCTTTCTCCAGAGACCTCTCTGAATGTCCCTTGCAAGGTGAGCCATCGGTGTGAAGAGGCTGTATTTGCCCTCCCCCAACGTGCTGGTGGCCTTCAGGCATCTGCCCACAAAATATCCTCTCGCCCTCTCGTACTTAAAGACTAGTATCTCGGGGACAGCGACCTGAGGCTGTCTGGTTCAGCAGTTCCTTCACTGTATCCTTCATTTATCCAGCACCGGCATTGGCCGGGCTCGACCGTGTGTGACTTCGGCAGGGGACAGTACGGCGTGTGGGGAAACCTGGCAAGGATGTTGGGATGGGCGCCACAGGGAAGGACGCCCAGCCGGGCTCGGGCCAGCAAGGAGGGGAAGGGGCGCTGAGGGTGGAAACGCCAGGGATCGCGTAGCTGCACGTGGTGCGTGTTCCTGAGCCAGTAAACAGAATGTGCGCAGGGCCAGCAGTAGGCCAGGTCCGCGTGGGAAGCTTCTGGGAGTCCATCACCTTGTGGTCTAGCGCCATCTGAACCTCAGGTGTGCAGGGTGGACACAGGTGTGCATCTCTGCAGAGCCAGTTGGCACGCTGGGGAACCAGCTTTGCTACAGAAACACCCGCCAGCTGGTCTGACGTGGGCCAACCATGGGGGAAGCCTGGGTCCCCAGGCTTGTGGTTCAGGTGGAGCACAGCCTCTGAGTTAGTGCGCAGCGGCGGGGTGGCCGGGGTGCGTTCTGGAGACAGGCGACTCTGGTCCTGAGCCTGGCTCTCCCGCTTAAAGCATGACATTCAGAGAGTCAGTCCCCCACTCGGACCCTCTTTCCTCTGACCTGAGAATTGGGGACACCAAAGTGCCTAAACAATGACTGCGTGGCCCTAACGGAGGTACGTGAACAGCCGAGGGTGTTGCCTGGCCCACCGCCTCTGCCAGTGGCCCTCACAGCCTCACCGTTCAGGGACGTGTAGCCCGAGTGTCAAAGGAGAAAAGTAACCCCTCTGACTTGGATGAGAGCAAACCCTGCGTACCTGTCACACTGTGGAGAACAGGTTATTCTTAAAGAAAAAGACAATAATTCGGCAAGATCCTCTTTAATAAAACCAAACGAATGTGGCCTAAGAAACACATTTCACTTCAGCTCATGGAGGCAAGAGAAAGGAAGCACATTTTAACAGAACTAAACTGGGTCCCTCCCCGCTTTTTAAAAGAACACCACGCCCTAAACCCAAGAGCTCAGTTCTGCTTGGGAACTGCTTTCCGACGGGACCATTTCTAGAAGTTTCACCTTTTATTATCGACGCCTTCAGACCTCCCCTGCTCTTCCAACAAAGGGAGAGGACTGCTTCAGGGGAGAGGCGGTGTCTGCTGAGCGCGCGGCCAGACGGCCACGGGGCCCAGGGAATTTCTTTTCAGAGACGCGGTTCACGCTGCGCCCGTGCCAGGCAGAACCGAAAGCTCAAAGGGCTTCGCTAAATTTGGAAACCACGGCGTTCAAGTGGCTCTGAATCTGACAGTGTGAACTAGAAGTGAACCAGAATCGCGTATGAAAAGGGAGCTCTTCCGTTGCAACAGCAGCTAGGACAGGATGTCATTATCCTAAATTTAGGGAGGTCAGACGGAGGTCTCGGAGGAGTGAACTGAGGTCAACACAAAGAGTGAATGTGCTGATGTTCCAGAACAAAGAGTCACCCTCAGGGATACTCTCCAGGGCGTTCCACGTGAGTTACCAAGTAGAAACCCTGGAAATTCTAAAAAAAAATAGGAGGTAAAAATACAGCCGTGCTCCTCAGGTGTGTCTGCGGCGATGCGTCCGGTGTGAGTTCCCACGCCGATGCTCGGCGCCCGCCGGTCACGCGAAAATCGAGCTGTCCGCCCGGCTCCCCGGCTCCGAGAGGCAGCATCGGACCACGGCGTGTGGGCTGCTGCCTTTTTCACATTTTTGAAATTCTGCCTAAAGCCTTCAATTCTTGAGAGGGAGCATTGTGGTTTATTCGTAGAACACACCTTTGCCACATTCGTGCCCCCGCACCCAGGTCCCCCGATGAAATCTGTGAATTTCCCTTTCCCAGGGCAGAGATTTCAGGCTGAGCTGGGAAAGGTCAAACGAACTGCTAACACCCTCACGACGCCCTTAAAATGACGGTGGCACCTGTGTGTGTAAATGCAAATGAGGCAATTTTCAATTTTATTGCACAGGAAAATACAAGACGCGGAGTTGCTTAAGTTTTTCCAGCAGTGGAATGTTGGGGCTTTAAAAACCGTGGCCACACCGGATTCCTCTAATGCACAAGACACAAAGGCAAGGGGAGAGTCATGTATTTTCTGAGAGGGAGAAAACGGCCCATGTTTAAAAGTCACTTTCCGGTCCGAACCCCCGCTAAGAGAAATCATTTGGTTCACGGTGCGTCCCTTCCCTTTCACAGTAGCAGGGCCCGCAAGGACCCCCCCCGTGCCCAGGGTGGGCGGGCTACCGAGGCCAGAGCCTTGTTTGCTCGGTGTCCCCCGTGTCCTGCTGCCTCACTGGTAGAAACTCGATTTTAAAGTGATGGCTCTTTTTCCAAATGAGATTGTTTCTGTTGAGTTCAGTCTCTGATTTGGATAAAGAACGTGTCCGCTAAAGGTCACACGGCATCGAAAAGGTTTAGAACTCGCCTGCATCCCTGGAAGTAAAGATTAGACACTGAAACCAGTGCAGTTTTAGGCCAGAAAGGTTGAGTTTGGCCCACATCACGGGAAAGCCGAAACCCTAACCTTTCTGTCCCACATGGACCCCAGTCCCAGAAATAATTCGTCGCCACGGTCCATCAACACGAACACATTAGTTTGGATCACGAATTTGAACTGGAGACAGGCCCACATCTCTGGCTTTCTCTGGTGATCACTTCTCTCTCAGTTTATCCTCCCGTATTTGAACTTGGCACAAAGAACCCAAATTAAACCATACCGATAATAGGAAGTAATGGCAGATAATTTTTTATCGCTTTCCTTTGGGTAAAAACATTTCATTTTAGGATTTAGAAAGTATGGTGACATTTTCATTACCACAAATATAATCCCTTTTCCTTCTAAGGACTTAGAATACGCAGATCATCAAAGTGACGGTAATATGTCCAGAGGCAAGTGACACTGATCTAATCGGAGCGGTGCGATTTTATTTATGGCTGTCCTTTGATTTTTGTGCATTCGGTGCATCCGTCAGGGCCCGTCAGGGCAGGCACGCCACACCCTGATCTGAACAGCAAGCCTTTGCTATGAAGAATTCTGACCCGCGAGGGGTTTGGGGGAGTGAGAGCTCGTCGTGGGCCGTGAAGGGAGTCGAGAGAACCCAGCAGGGGCAGGCGGGAGGGGCAGCCACTGCCGTGGGCTGAAGAAGAGTGGGCACTCCGTGACACAGGTGAGGGGCAGGGGACAGTGGTGGCTCCTGTCCACTTGGAGATCCAGGGCCAGAAGGAGGACAGGTGTCGAAGCAGGAGGTTTGCTGAGGGACCGAGTGACGGAGTCTCACCTCACTTCCCCGACCATCCCTGTCGGCCTCCACTGCTCAGTCTTCCTTTCCTTCTGCATTGCTGTAGACTCTGCTTCATTCCGTTCGCTGCTCTCTCCCCGGGGGGCTGTGTGCTGTGGCCCTGGAGCCCAGGAAAATAACACGGGAAAGAGCTGAGTGGCATTTCCAAGAGTTCAGGAGAGTGAATCTCTAATTTTCCCCGCGTCTAAGGCGGAGATGAGCCTGTTGGCATCACTCAGCGCACAACTGTTGAACAAGTAAATGAAAATGTGTGCTGAGGAGACAACATAATGCGTAAAAACCACATATTTAGAAGTATGCAAATTTTGAAAATTGGGACACTTGCGATCACAGGACATGGAAGGATGAGCTCCAGGGAGATAAGCTGAGTCACTCGGGATGGGAGCTGGGCCACACTGTGTATGCTTCTAAAGGGCGCTTCACTTCAGTCCGGAATCCTGTGCTTTGTCAACCAATCAGAAAGGAGGGATGAAAAAGCCAACTTCAGATCTATTAGGTTTAAGCTACGTGATCCTATACTCTCCCTGGGGAAGATAAGCTTCACCAAAATAGTGGCGCAAGTAAAAATAAAAGGTAGATACTAGAATCTTTTTCTATTTTATTTTGATAGAATTTTATTTTTATTTTCTCTTTCGTCAGTCTCCTGATTACTGAGTAAAAATATACATTATTGCGGTCGATGGCCTTCTCTGATGTCACATGGAAATGCACACTTGTGCACCACAAAACCACACCCTCACCTTTCCTCTCTCCCTCCTCTCCATAAAATTATATCGCAAATCGCAATTTCACAATTTTCACTTAAATTACACTTTAGTGTTCCCTTTTCATTCCTTTGAAGATCACTGCTCTTTGTTATAATCTTGAGTTATTGATTTCCTTTTAAACTCAAAAGCATATTAGCTTGATTCTTTTCAAGAATGGAAAGCGCGAACGGTTTTTAATGAGAGCGACTGGGTGGAGAAGGAGGTGTCCCATCCCAGAAGACACCAGGGGCTGGTGCCGGACACACGACCACCGGCCCTTGACCCCCAGCCGGTCCAGACCACCAGGCCCCTTACTCATGGGTCACGGTCACACATCTCCATTCTGGGTGTGAACGACTGCTTTCTCGTCTCGAAAGGGGACAGTCCTTTCACAGATCCAGCGGTCCCCACGCCCATCTCCAGGCCTCTCATCTCTTCTCCACCTTACTCTGGCTGCTCCGCACCGAAGACCCCGGGACCCGGATCTGACGGGCCATTGTTGTCCCAGGTGCGCGGGCCTCTTCCCAGGAGCGCTTGGACGAGCTGCGCCCTGGACCGCAGGACGTCCCTTACTGCTGACCGAGCAGCCGTTTTTCCTGGGGGGGCGACACCCCGTGACTTGTTCAATGATGCCCTTCTGCGCGTGGTGAATGCACACCGACCAGGTGCCCGGGAGTTGCCAGTTGGCTTTTACACAAAATGCTTAAACCCTGTTGAGCGTGTGAGCCAATTCCCGTGAACCGTCTTTCAAAGGTGGGGCCACGGTGTTCCGACCACCCAAGCGTCTGGTGCTTTGTTTGCTAGAAGCCTGTGCCCAGCAGACGGTGGTTTCGGGTTACCAACGGCCTACAAAAGTATTCTAAAACTAATTATTTTTAACAATTGATTCAGAAATAATTAGGAAAAGTCTAGTTAAAATGTCCCAAATATGTTAGAATGAAAAACGAAGTACTTGCAAAAAATTCAGTGTCGTCGGTGGTATTTAGTGGGCTTTTTATTCTCGGGATGACCCGCTGCGTTAGGCAGGGACTACGGGAGGGAGAGTATCTAGTTTGAAGCTTGAGATCCTTATATTTCAACGCCGGGATGATTTTTCTCAGCCCTCACCCTTTTTCGTTCTGTTTTTCTAACTCTGTTAAGCTTTCTCTGCAGTTCAGGAAGGATAGTGATGTACAAATAAGGAAATGGCTGGATTTCTTTTTCTTTTCACTCATTCTTCTTCTCCTGCAGTGACTTCCCCCTTGGCTGAATAAATCAACCCTCAGGTTGGAGTGGGAATTCTTCTCCAGATAGTGCACTTGGCCTTGTGGTGACAGACACAAGGCCAGTAGGAGGAAACTGAGCATTTTCCGGTGCATTTGAAAACAGCTGTAATTAAAGTACGGTTGGCGTGTGGCGTGATGTTAATTTCAGGAGGACCATGTCCTTGTTGGACATTTGTACACCCGATGGGTCGATCGCTGCATAGTAACCAGGCGTCCCCACGCGGAGTTATTGGGATCGAAGGACCACGTGCCAGCGCTGTGTCCGTGGCTCGTCAAGCATCCTCCCTCCGTGACTGTGTCAAGTACATGGCCTGCCGCTGCCCGAGACTCACTCTGCGGATGGAACATGCTCGTTACCGGGGAGGAGAGGAGTTTTCACTGCGCTCACTTCAAAATCTTGTCTCTCAAACCAGGGGGAACAAAGCCCATGGTGGCAGGCCAGTGCTGAGAGGGGAAATGGAATGTGCTGGCAATGTGACTTTCAAAAACTAGGAGGTGACCACGGAATTCTAGAGGACACGGAACTCGGCCATTCCCGAAGCGAGTTCCACTACCCCGCCAGATATGAATAAACCGGGACAACGCTTTCGGAAACACCAGATTGCAAACTATTTGAGATGGAAAAGCATTTGCATTCCAGAAATTAAGGGGTTGCGTAGCCAGTAAATAATATCAATATAAACCATCGATCGATGACCACTTAAAACATTCCTGCGACCATTTTCCCTATTTTATAAACATCTACACTGCGTACCATCTGCTGACTTATTTTAATTCATAAAAAGACTATATTTAAATCCAAATGGAAGTGGCAGCATCGGAACAAAAGAGAGCAGGAGAAGAAAGCGAATAAATTTCAGATATGACTTCTGAAGGCAGACAATGTAAAGGCTGTAATTTACTTGAAGCACAGAACTCTTAAACACAGTAATCACAGGACATCTGCTGGGAGCATAGCGCTGCTATTGGAGAACGTTAATTGTCCTGTAATATTTCCTGGTACCCCCAAAATATGCCTCGTCGCTAATGCTCCATTCACATTTCAGAGCCATTATTAGCTACTAATTCAGACAATCAAGAGAAAGACAACGAATGGGTGACCTTTTCAGCAATGTCAGTGCATTCCTGAGACGGGGACTCGCCCTCCAAGGTCAAGCACGTGCAAACAAGGGGAAAGTTCCTGGCGTAAGCCGAGTGAGGTGCCTTCTTGGCATTCTTAGGAGGCTGAGAAAACCCAGCCATCCAGCCTGCTTTCTGTATAAAAAATAAAAAAGTCTCTCTGTAATGAACAGAGACAATTCAGTCATGGACAGTCGTGTATACGTTCAAAACAGTTATTTCTCTTTTACTCCAACCTGTGAGAACGTTTAAGAATCTCATCGATCTGGAGCCAGAAAAAACAGTCACTTCTCACGGCAAAAGGGTGGGAGCTGAGCTGACGGCTCCTGAGGGGGCCCCTTTCCAAAATATTTTCAACCCTGTCTGCCAAGCTAACGCCCCCTCCTCCTTTCCGCCTCTCCATTTCTCAAGAACTTTGAATTTTTAAAGAAATGTGGTGCTCTTGGCCTTTTGTAATGTGGAATGCATTAAGAGAAAGCCCATAAATAAATTCTCACATGTTCTTGTGAGAAAGAAAGCAGACTCCTCGAACTGACCTCGCCAACGGAGGGGCGAGGCAGCCCACCCGTCTGGGGAACAGAGCAGTGGAAGCCATGAGTGTCATTGTGACTGCGACACTCATCCTGTGCTTCTGGGATATGAGGGGAAGGTTCTCTCTGGGGTGGTCCCATTGCCAAGTTGGGGAGGGCTGAAGACAAATGGGTCGGGCCGGATGGGCGCCTGGTTCTCCGTGGGCGAGCATTTTCCCGTCTGCAAGTCTCCAGCGAAGGAAGGGGAAATGCACACTGATTTCATATCAAGCCTCTGGAAGGAAAAGCAATTCCCTGGGTGACGAGACACCTCAGGAAATAAGAGCCACCATGTTGTAGAAATGATCAAGGTGCTTCACCCACCTAAAATAACTTCCACGTACAGAAGCTTCAGAGTCTCCTTGGTTTGAAACTTCTTTCTTCTTAAGGATTTCAGTGCAGCTGAAAGTGATGATATGACCATTGCACGCACTGGGTACATTCATTTTCCGTGGTGTAATATTCTTTCATCAGCCCGTGTAAAGCCAACACATTTCTAAAGTTTCTCTACCGCTTTTTTTTTCCCCACGTAAGAAAGCCCCAAACTATGTTGTGTAAGCAATCCTTTGTACACGTTTAGTTCAAGTTTTTAATTTTAACTATTTCGTCTTCACCCAAAGTAAAATAGAATTCACCCCCAAAATCCTCACATCACCCCGTGTTGTTTCCCTGCAGTTTGCACGGCTCTCGGGGGCTCTTCGCGCAGAAGCAGAGAAGCTCACGTTAGAGGCCGTGTGGGATTGCAGGCATAAAAACCTCAGCGAGCGCAAGAGGGACAAGGACGAGACCCGGTCTGCCCGCGCCGCAGAGCCGTGGGAAGTCGGGGCGGACGGGCAGAGGAAGCGGCCCAGAGCGCTCGCTCCCCAGCCCTTGATTGAGGCACCTAGACCGAACAGCAAAAATATAAAAAACAAAAAATAAAAATGAAAAAGGGATGGTCCGAGCCAGCCTCAGATAACAACTTCCTACCGGGAGATTCCCGGGCCCTGAGAAGGTTCCAGGGTCTCTGGGCAAAGCTCCTTACAGAACAGACTTGGAAAATAACGATCGATTATCTACAGATTGGATCCTCGCTGGGGGCTTTTCATAAACGAGGGTCCCTAGGAAGACTTTGCAATGCAGTTCGAGGGACAAAGGAAGGACCTAATATACCTTGAGTCCCTTTACCACGGGGATGGGAGGACACCCTCTGTGTCAGACACGCCCCACACGGGACGCATTGGCACCCGTCTCCTCAGAAAGCCCCACACGCAGCTGGGGGCTGCCCTTACGACCACCCAGAGCCTTCTGCAGCCCAGAGCACGGACCAGGGGCCGTTCTCCAGGTCTCTGTCCCCATGGGGTGGCTCCAGGCAAACGGCTTCCCTGAACACAAATGCCCTCAGTCCGTAGCATCGTGTGGTTCGCGGTCCTTCACCTGTCACGCTGATCCACACTTGTACACGTCACACGTGCATTCCCATTGTCACCGCTCCACAGAGGACACACGCTGGCGCAGCGAAGCTGAGTGTTCCGGTTAAAACCGGCGGTAAAAACGGCCTTAAATGTCATGCAGAGGGCAAGGCCTGCTCCCAGTGGACAGCCCAGAGTTGCCTCGGCTCCGACAATGGGCGGGATCCGGCCACGTCGGGGCGTCTGCCTTCCAAGTGACAGACAGCAGGGCACGGGGTGGGTCAGACACCCGGTTCCCAGAGCGCAAGGCGTGCGTGTGAGAGTGAGGGGCGTGCGTTCGAGGGGCAGGAGCCCCTGCTCCTCGTTTCCCCTGGAATTACTGTCCACCCGTGAGCACGACTCACGAGGGTCCAGTGAGCACCTTTTCATTGCCGAGTCGGATTTGTGGGCCTCTCCCACTGTCCCCATCTCCGGGCATCACCACATTGACGCACACACGCCCTGAGAGACGCAGCAGAATGACTGGAAGCACAGGTCTGGGGGGCCCGTGCTGCCTGGGGTTCAAACTCCGCTCTCTCTAGACCCCTGGCCCTGAGCTGCTTGCTCACTTCACAGTCCTGCGTCCCCCGGACTGGGCTTGTCCTGCCGCCTCCGTCACACACCGGGTGGGAGATGCAACTCTAGCATTTGTAAAGTATTTAGAACAGCATCTGGCTCATGATCACAGGTCTTAAAGTATTTTAAGGACTCCATGGATGGAGAAGACCACCTGGAGCTGCTCAGTGGGTTCGGAACCGGTGTTCTCCTCATTTCGGGGGGGCTCTGAGTGAGCCCCGCCCTCTGTAATGAGGCATCGAGAATGGGGAGTAGGCATGGGGTTCAGACCACACCTGTGTGGAATCCACCTGACTTTGGAACCGACCAAACTCGCATATGCTTGCAATTTGATTTCCATTTGCTCTTGGCAAAACACCCATTTCCCCCCATGACCAGAAAGACTCCGAAGAGATAACTGGATGTCCAGTAACCGTCTCTTGCAAATAGTGCTCCGATGCAAGGAAGGTAAATGAACCAGGCTCGCAGTGATTAAATCTCTCTGAAACACGCACAGAGAAAAACCCTGGGAAGAGCGAACAAAGGGGCCGTGGAAACCCAGGTCCAGCCGAACCCTTAAACATCACTCCCCAAGCTCCCGAAATACCCTGGGCCTGTTCACATGGGCGCGTTGTGGAGCCCGGCAGGCCTTCAGCACTTCAGGGACGTTGAAATACGTTTACAGGCCGTTGGCTTTCACCCGATTTTATTAAAAGAAGAAACCCTGAGTGGGTTTATTTTCATATTTGCATAATGAAAGTATTAATATCCATCTAAAGGTCAGTCCTGGACGTGCTTCTGCCCAATTTAAATGACGTTTGTGTGCTGGGCATTCAATATCCCCAGTGTGTTTTCTGACAGTGGAATTAAAATGTCTGTTATTCTGAACTTGGCCCTTGTTCGGAAACGACCTGAAGTTCAGTGCAGAGATTTTAGGGTGTGACTATTTCAGGAAATAAATGAATGCGTTGACCCACAGCCTGTATTCCACGTTACCTGGAAAATCACCTGCCACAAGCCACGGAGCGTATTTTTCTTAATAAATAGTCATGTGATGTCATGATGTTAATTGTAAGGACATGAAGTCGGGGGTGAGGGGACCCTTCCTTCAGGGGAGGCAAAATCCCCGGAAGGGACTTTATAGTCTTTTCCATTTTGAGTTTTTTAGTAAATAAACTAACATGGTTTGAAGGAAACCCCACCTGCGCACCTGCAGCGTCGAGAGCCCCTTCTCGGCAGCCGTGTTTTTTGGCTGAAGCGTGGGCTCCAGTTTGCTGGCCCCGCCCCTGCTTTCCCTGCATTTTAGTTCTGATTCTCAGCCCGGCTCAGACGAGATTCGTTCCTGCTGTTCTTTTTTCCATAAACGATCCCACGAACTCTACATGGTTATAGGTTACGTCTGTTTAGGCAAATCTGGTGGGACTGAAGAGCTGGCCTGTACAACACGGCCCTTGTGATTTATTTAGCCTACGCAATTCTGTTCCAATCATTGCCACTGAAAAATTTAAAGTAAAAATAATATGAACCAAGGCTAATACTGGATAAGTGAACCTATTTAAAGGAGGAAGGGCTGCAGAGAAAACACAATTTCAAGCAAAATTACCATTTTGTGCCAGGACCCATTACTGCCAAATAGTCCACATCTGACCCAACTTCAGTAGTGCATGATGGCAGAAAAAATAAATCCTTGTGAGATCATTTTACTGGATATTTACTTACAAAATGAAAACACACTTCCATCTGTTAATTATGTTATTCAAGTAAAGCATTTGGAATTACTCAAATTGTATTGTTTTTTCCAACAAGTAGGGTTTTTCTTTGATCCCACATCTTAAACTAGACCTGTAGGAATTTCATGATGCTTTTGAGAATAAGTCTCACGAAGCTCATTCTCCAAGTGCAATCTGCTTGCATCGTAGGGACTTCAGGTTTCTGTTCTTTCTCATCGGGGACCCAAGGTGGCCAGGGGGCCAGTGCGTAGGCTGAGGTGGCCCTGGGCCCAGGGGCTCGCTGCCAGAAACGTGGACAGCGGTGAGCAGACCCCTGGTCAGTGTGAGAACTCGGACCGGCAGAAAGAACTCGGTGGAGTCAGAGAGGCGTGCCCTGGGCTCCGGTGCCAGCTCTCCAGGTTCCTTCTTCACCCCTACTGCGGAGTCTTAGGAATAATTGTCACGTTAAGTCTGAGGCTTAGAGGAAAACTCGTTGGGCAGCTCTGTATCGAAAGGAAGTCTACAAGCATCTGCCGGGAGAAACAAGGCCGCAGGAGGCTGCCTGGGCCTCTGATGGGCTCAGGAGCCCTGTGGTCCGGTCGCCACGGAGAGAGAAGTGAACTCAGCAGCTCCGACCACACAGCCGTGCTGAGAGAGCGACCTGGATGACGGGGGGTGAGCAAGGAGCCAGGCTCGTCTGGCAGCGGAACCCCGCCAAGCCGTGACAGACTCTCCACGCAGATGGGTGGATGTAAACATCTTTGTGAAGAAAGTGTCTAAAAGCAATTACTTACAACCTCTCAAACAATGTCAGAATTATTCCCTAATTATAGCACATTGGCAGGGGCAAATCTTATAAGCTATTATTGATGCAGAAATTCAGAAAGCACTGGAAAAAAAAAGCACTGAATTTTTATCATGGGATAAATTTGCTCCATGTGCTGGAGGGAAAGATGAACTCTCCCCAGATTATGAAAGTATGCAAAAAATTGCATACTGTGTGTGCTTGCCTTTTGTTTTTCTGAAGTTAGTTACTATTGGTTTAGTGTTTTGCACACTTCTGTCCATCTGTATTTACTTTGATAAATATCTATTCAGTAGACAGTCTGTGCCGACCACGTGTGAGGTACGAGGAATGACAATCACTAATGTCTGCTCCCGAGAAGCGCTCGGTGTGTTCAACACGGACAGATCATGAGCCCGCACAGGGTTACTGTGATGTGCTGGAGACACAGAGATTTCCGAACGAAACGTTGTGGGGACACGAAGGAGGAAGCCATCCTGGTTGGACAAGAGGGAAAGGACCTTCAAGCACACGGAGAAGAGCTGGGGAGTGGACACTGAGGAATGGAGAATGGGTTACGTGTTCTAGAAAGGATTTCAGTGAAAAAGACCTGAGCAATTCTTTGGCTCACTTGTTCTGTGTTCAAGATGGAGACCCCAAGACTGGGTGCTGCTCAGAGATGGACAGAAAGGCCAAGGGCGGTCAATCCAGGGACCTTGGTTTCCAGACTCCTGGACTCTTCCCTTCACACTGGACTCTGTCCCCAAATCCGTGTCCCTCTTCTCAGGTCTCACCCCCATGTCCAACTCAGGCCCCTTATCATACGTTCATTATTGAACAGGAAATACTTCAAAATCTCTGTTTACAGGTGACAATGATTAAAGCCAAAATCTAGAAGGGATATTCTTCGTTCTTCTTTCAAGATACCCCATCTATTTACTTCACCCACGAGGAGTTGCGAAATTGTTTATCTGGACACCAGTTACCTGGGCGCAGAGCACGGTGTCAGACAACTGACCTACTTATGGACTGGCAGAAACCCTTAACTGACTGGTGTTACCTATTATTGAAAACGTTCCTTGAAACCCATGCGTATCTGATGCCTGCTTTCTACAATCTGGCAACTCTGAATGGGGCCTTTTGCCATTCGGTCAGAAGTGTCAGTCGCCAAAGCACTAGAGGTGAGCCCCGAATGGGAATGTTTGGGGTGGGAGTGTCCGCTTGATCACCCATGTGGCGGTCTGTGCTGAGGTGCATGGTCCCGACTTAAAGAGCGGAGCTGGGGAACAGGTCTTCCCTTGGTGGCCAGATTCCGACGTTCAAATTCTTCTGCTCCCCGAGGTTCTCTTGGCGGAGAGTCCGTTAGTTCTCAACTCTATAGAAAACTGCCTTTGGTGTGTTCGTGGGCCTCCATGTACTTCAAGCAGACGCTTGCCTTTGGATGTGCCGCCTCCCATCCCAGCAGACAGCGGCCTCGGCGCCGGGTGTGGAATGTGGCCCGGCTGGCGGGTCAAATGAGCAGAACATTGCGGTCGTTGAGATTTAGTGTTTTTCCTGTAACAAACAGATAACCACTGCAAGCTGGAATTGGAAGTTTATGAGCCAGTTGACTGCATTGTCGATCAAACGTGTACAAACATAAGGTTTTAACAGATTCACAGAATGGAGCGAAATGGCTTTGCACATTACTTGGGCCATTCGAAATAGTGGCATTAGTCTGGCCATATGGTGATCAAATGGCCGTTATTAGCTGCTCATTAATTAGCTGATATAGTGGCATAAACAAGCGCCCACAGGTCGATCTGGGTGAGCTGCAGAGACTGCCCTTCCTTATTACATGGTCCCCACTGTCTTCCTGAAGAAGCCAGTGAATACGCTTTTCACACACCTGATTTCATTAGTGCTGTGAACCCACCTGGTCTATTAATTAAATGCCGATACAGTTATTAATATCAGTGGAGGCACTTTAACCTACGCTGCCCATGTAATGAATACTGCTGTCGTTTGAAGGTAAGCTGAAATGCTTATCTCAGACCACAGAAACTGTCGAATCTTACAGGTGCTTCTCTGGGTTGGCATAAGATGTGATTTCTATTTTTTCCTTTTAATCATTAACAAAAAATGGTTTAGCCTTTTTAACAAGGATTCTGACAGCGCATCAAAACACCGGTTGCCGCCCCCCTTCATTCTGGCGCATTGGTTCGGGTTAAATGTTCACCTTGACATGTGAAATGTTAGGGAATCCGATGGGACGTGAAATTTAGTGTCTTTTATATGGAGAGTTTTGTGCACATTGGAACAAAAGAGAGCAATCATTCATACTTCCTGCGGAATTATTCCTTCTAGGACGGTCACCACACTGACCGATTTTCCCCTTCAGGGAAGCGAGGTGGCGAGGAGAGGGCGTCGCCGTATCCTGGTCCCAGGGCAAAAGCGATCACTCAACTGCTCCCTTTGTCCCCCAGTTTGAAAAATAGTGTGCGGGGATGTCTGTCAGCTCCGTGTGTGGGAGAACACAAATTATATTTACTAACCTTTCTTCCCACCCCCCTTCCGAATGAGGCCTTCCGTGGTTTGTTATTTGAGGACGGCGGCCGTTCCAGTGCAAAGAGAAATCCTCTTTTGCCCTTGAACTCCCTGAGACCCACCTCAGAGCCCCTCCTGGACAGGTCAGAATGTAAATGTTTTGGAACCAAACAGACAAGCCTAGACGATCCAGCATTTTATCCAGAGCCCAGGTCTCCACACACGTGGACAGAGGGTCTCCTTCCACTGGGCAGGCGGGGTACAGCGTTGGAGAGAGATTCCAGTTTCTCAGTGTTTTTGCCTTTGGTTTGTTCCATCGGGAGAGGAAGCGGAGAAAGCAGCTGTTACCTTTGCTTTCCTGTGAGTGTATCGGCCCAACGCCCGCCCTGCGTGGGCTGCGGACCATAACGCAGCAGATGCATGGAAGAGTCTCTGGGCCGGACTGGGCTCTCGAGGAACCGGCACTTCCTTGCAGAGAAACTCGTGCGTGATATACCCATTGATGCTCATCACTCGTGTGTGTGCTCACAGGCCGAGCTCTAAATATGTTCTTATCATGCAGACATAGAAGTACAGGCAGTCTCATAATGCTGATATATAAAGACATATCCCAGTATTCTCTCCAGCTTAATAATTTTACTTCTTTAGGTATGAAAACGTAAGGAGTGTAGATGTACCAACCAAGCTTTAAATCTGACTAAAGAAACTTTGGGGGCTCCCTCGTCCATTTGGAGCCGACTTAATGGTCTCTCCCCATGGAGAGTCAGTCCCTGTGGGCAGGGCAAGGGGACTCTGAAACGGTGACCACGCTGGACCGTGCGAACACCGCACAGTGTTCTGTGACGGATTTCAGGGGCATGGTCTTCAGCCGGTTACTCTCCAGACAAAGGAGGAAGAAGAGGCCTGTGAGACATGAGACAAAAACAGAGAAGGGGAGAACGGTCACCGTGAACGCCCTGTTTCCAGATGACCTCTTCAGGCTCCAATGTCCACGCTCGAACTTCGCACCTGCATGATGGCACGTCAGGGAAAGGGGGGTTTTGCGGGGGGAGGGAGGCTTTTATAAGTCGTCCTCTCAGGGCTCAGAACCCCCACGCCACCAGCATCACAGAAACATCCTTCTCCATCACTCACTTCGTTTTAGTCCCAATGTTAAGCTCGGAATGCAAACTTTTGTCCTGGCTGGGAGCCTGTTTCCCCACTGCTGGCGACCACCCTAGACTGCTCCCATTAACCTATAACAGAGGACAGTTATCATCGCGGACACCCACGTGGCTGATCCTCGATGCCAATGCTGATGAGGGTCTCCGCACACACACACATATATGAATCTCATCTCTGCCCAGATGCAATGAATTTCATCAGCCCTTTTGCTGTTGCCCGTGTCCTGTGTGTCCTGTGGACCTGCCACGAGGGAAAACACTGAGACCTCTCTCTTCAGACCGGCGCTTGTATTTGAAAGGTTTAGAATCAGGAAACACCCCAATGGCCTTGGAAGTACGTCGAGAACAGGCAGGAATGACTTATGTAATTAATTTTTAATAAATGCATGTTGAAAGTAAATACGAATCAATTAACTTTAGTCTGCCGCGCGTCCCACGCACTGGGTGTTTCTGCTTCAATGAGGCCTCTCGAACTGAAGTCCGAGCACCACAGCGGGCCCGCCTCTTCCGTCCACGAGCTCCTCTCTGGGTGATGGGATGGCAAACGGACACTCTCTGAGAATTGGGTATGATTTGGGGGTGAACGTGCAGGATTCATAAATTAAGGAAGGTCTTAAATTTTATATAACAAACTGTAGCTATATAGCTGCATATGTATACATATATATGTGTGTGTATGTGCGTGTATATGCAGTGATATGGCTACAGTTTTAAACTGGAAAGTAGATTTTAAAATCACGTTGCGAATCAGCCAGAATTCTGTGTCCTTGTTTCCAGCTTTGCTCCTCACTGCGTGGCTGTCTGCTCCTTCCTGGGTGTCCGTGGGGGGGCGTGGACACTCCGCGTCCCGTGGGACACCTCCCCAGCAGTTGTGGAAACTTGCACAGTGATACGTGTGTGTGGACACACCCGGCGTGATGTCTACACGCTTATCATTTAACCTTCTCCAGCACAATTTTAAAGGGTAGAAAAAAAACACTCCCTGAAGTTTGGATTCAAAGCAGAAATGGCTTCACACGTTGACACTTCTCTTCCTATCGGTGGAAAAATCCCGTACACCAGATGCTTCAACCGCAGAGAGAATGAATGGGCCACGGTGCTGAATTCAGTCTTCTTTCGCGGGAGCTGCAGGGGCGACACGCCCTCCCAGCAATGCCAGGCCCCCCGGGGACACCTGGATTTACCCCTCCCGGGTCTGATGAAGTGCTGACGTGATACCTATCCAAGCACTTTTTCCCCAGGACCTGCTACGTAACCCACATCACCTCTGTGCGAGGGAAGTGTGTGTTCCCGGCTTCCCAGAGGAGCGAACTCGACCTCGGAGACATTTCATCCTGTGCGAACGTGAACGGTACCTAAGGGACGAATCGGGAAGCCAGGCCAGGTGGCCTGGTTTCGAAGCGCACGTTTGGTCCTGTATCACAATGCCTGCTCAATACGTCCCGGGTTTGAATCACCAGCCTTGTCCGTGGTAATTTTCCAAACCATTTTTCTGTCGGGTTTGGACTCTCGTAAGTCATTGTTCATTCCACACGTAGTGACTGATGGCCTGATCCGTGTCCGGTGGGACTGGTTCTTCGGGCCCAATAAACACCCGCTCTGCGTTACTCTCACATGAAGAAACAGTCAACTTCATTTTCAAAGGCCACACATTTGTGTTCTTCCCATATTTTCTGAAATGCAGCAATAAAAGATAATGGATATGAGTGGAGCACACTGAATATTTATGGCAAATTCCAAAAAGAGTACATTTTACCTTCTTAGGTTGTCTAATTGAGATGCTATAAATCACAACCATATCAAATATTTTAGCCATAAAAAGGGATGTACTGGTGTCCTTAAGAAGGTAGCTTTTCTAATAGAACGATCCTTTATGATTTTATTAGGAGTTTATTTACGGAAGTGAATCTTCTTTTCTTTTCTCTGCTAGTAAAGTGCTTTCAGAAATAAATTACTTCAGTTCGGGTGTGATGGATGGAGACCTTAAGCGCAGTCTGGTGAACTGTTCCTCATAACTCGTAGTCACTTAATTTTCTGAGGAATTATCTCATAAATTTTGAAATTGGGCAGGGGCTACTAAATTAGGCCACATTTGTAACCCTGCGGTAAATGGGCATGTTGTGGGGGTGTTAAATGGAGCGGGTGGATCCGCGGCTCCCCTCTGCCTGCATTTGTCCGTGTTTAATTCCTACGGGCGCCCCGCTAACCCTCCGAGTTGGATTGGCCCGTGGATCCTGTTTCAGTGAAGGAGGCAGGCAGGCCTCCAGGGACCGGGAAGGAGGCCTCTTTCAGAACTGCTGCAGGTACCCAGTGTTGGGTCCAATGGTGACCCTCCCTCCCAGAATGATTGACAGGCCATGGTGGTCGGATCTCCCAGGTGAGCTACAGCTGACAGAGTCGGAGAGTGGGACTCGGGAGGCTGTGACCACAGATGTCGGCTGGAAGATGCCAGGACTGGGCTGCGGCTTAGGGACTAGGACACCAGAGTCTGGCCCTGGCCCCAAAGGCTGCTTGGACCCTGGAAGCAGAGCCTGGCCATCACTGCTCCACCCCCACAAATGTCCCACAAACCCGAGAGTTGATCCCAATACGTCAAAGTCCTCACCACCACCACGGTCTCCCGCCTTCCCCAAAGCTAATTCTGGCATCTCCATGCACTGCCGGCAGGAAGGGGCCCCAAACCTCAGTCCATGAACTTCAGCCTCTTGGTGCATCTAGTTCGAAAGTGATCCCAGCAGCTTCCTTCCCTACTCGTCCGTTTGAGCGCCTCGAACTGTGGTTTCTGTGAGCCTGGCTGGCTTTACGGATGATGCTTTTGGCATTTAAAAACTCAGAGCCTCCAAAACTGGGCAAGGGACGAAAAAGGCTCTGGGACTAAAATATGGGTTGAAGATACCACAAGAATAAAAGCAAAACAAAGAAGAAAACGACAGAGCAAAGCCTTTCCCTATTTAGAGCTGCTCATTAGTCGTGGTGGGGCGTAAAAAGTCATGACAACTGCTTAAAAAGAGGCAACCATTCGAACTGCCCAGGGGGAATCATTTGAAATGTGATACTTACCCCACGACGTGTTGAAATTCGGTCGAGCATTTTGAACCTGTCGGTCCATGGTCTACCTTTGAGCCTATGACACTGAGGTCTTCAATCCTAGCATATCCGTTATGCAAGACACAGTCGGCCCTTTTCTCTAGCTTGCTTTACTGTGAGAACACAGTATATAACACATAGAACATGTGTGTTGACTATAGCATCAGGAAGACTTGGGGCTACCAACAGTTGCTGGGCGGCGGTGGAGGGTGTCCAAAGTTTTCAAAGAATTTCTATGGTATGAGCGGTCAGTGCCACTAACCCCCATTGTTCAAGGGTCAACTCTAATTTTCCTTACTGTAAAATGAGTACATCTTCACCAGAAGTATGGAAAATTGAAACACAAGTTAAATAAGCCAGACATCAGCTCCAACTGTGCCATGTAGCGATAGCGTCCAATAAGCTCTCTTGTCCTCACATACCCACTTACATACCTTTTGCAAAAATAAGGGGACTTCAGATTGATCGATGTCTTCCTCCACATCTAGCAGAGTTGTCAAAAAAGCAGGGGACACAAAGTTACAAATAAAGATGACTCCAGGTTCATTTTATCCGTCTTCAGTAGACGATATTGATGGAGCGAGACAACTGCATGAAATGCTCATCCCAGGCGGGCATTCTGCTACGTGTTTCATGAGTGTGGCTCTGTTGCCCCTGCCTGTTTGACACACCTGTTCACTGTTCGCTTTGCATGCCGGCGCCGGCAGGTGGGCTCCTGAGTGCAGGGCAGGCTCAGGTTGGCTGGTCGGCTTGGAAAAAGGCTGCCCAGGAGCAGCGCCAGCCCAGCCGGTCAACTGTGCTGGGAGACAAGGGGTGTGTGTGCCTCTCATAGGGAGAACAGGGACTGGGAAGTTCAGTCCACACTCAGTGCTTTTGGAGGGAAGTTCAGTCCACACTCAGTACCTTGGAAGTGGTAACACACACTGTTTAATATTTGTGCTTGCCAGTGAGGCAGCGCATGGGTCCCCACTTAGCAGGTCAAGGAACCGAGTCTCCGGTGTGTTACGTGTGTGGTGAAATGCCGGGGTCGGGCCCCCCAGACCTTTCACCTTCATGAGGACGTCTATCTAGCTCACCGCCGAGTTGATGGGCCACCCGGTCGATGGGCCACCCGGTTTCGTGTCCCTTCTAGTACCGAGCGCAGTGGCTTGCTTGTGGTGCTGATCGGTCGGAATGTGTGAGCTGCAGCCGAGCTCTTTGTCAGCTATTGGCTGACCCTTCATGTGGCCCCAGGTGCGTGACACGGGCGCCGAGGACGCCTCCGCCCGCAGACAGGCTTTGTCTTCGTTGCCTTTACAGGGAGTGGGGATCCCTCCGTTCCCCAAACCCAGATTGTACCCCCTTTCTTTCTCACGGTTTGAGATGTCCTGATGAGTTTTTTATCACTGCAAGTGTAGTTACCCACGGACAGGCGTGTCGGGGGACATTTATCGTAGGTGTAATGAACCGAGATTGGAGCCAAAGGGAGACTAAGAATTTTCTGTTCCAGGATGCGTGGGGGTCCCTCCCACAGAGTCACTTTTGGGAGTTTATAGTCCCCCCCCATCTTTCCAGCCCCTTTCGTGTGAACCTTTACAGTTGTGGTCCTTCCAGAAAGAGGTGATTTCCTTCCAGACCCTCGCACATAAAGAGGAGACTCGTGATTGTGAAGGCGGACACCAGCTGCCCGTGGTGCCTCGACATGGCTGCGTGTGTCCTGCGTCAGGGCCAGGAGCCAAGTGCAGACCCGGTGCCAATGGCTACCTGTAGCCCCGGGGCCCAGGGTCGCAGGCCCCCTTGGGTCCTTCACCGGGAGGCAGGATGGGGGTGGAGCACCTGCTACACATCCCTCCACGGCCTTACTGCCTTTGCGTTTCTACCCTTTTCTGCCTCTGGTCTTTCTTCATGGCTCACAGTGGCTGTTCTTCTACGTGCTTCTTTTCACTACATGCTTTGTGCCTACGTCACTCTTCAGTCTTCTTGTCTAGCTCATGCTGCCGTGACGCCACCATCTCCCAGCTCCGTCCTGGAAGGAACGTTTAACGGAGAACCGGTGGGCGTCTGGGACTCAGGAAGAATCAGACGTGGGCACCACCGCATGCGTGCCCGCTCGTTTCAAGTTCTCGCTCCGTCTGTGGTGTCCCCCGCGGTAGAGACCCACAGATACAAAAACTCACGGCTGCACATGGTTCCGGTTGTCATTTGTTAAATTGGTCACATTCAAACTTTTTAGTGGGAAGATTTCTGGTGAATATTCATGCTAAGATAAACACGACTAATGAAGAAAAGTCACCGTTCCAACTTTGAGATAAAGTCACAGCATTATATGTCAAAATCAAGATTTCAGGCAACTTGGAGCTTGGTCAGAGGGTTTGGGGGGGAAGAGAGAACAAGGCGGTCTCACACAGTATTGCCCAGGTGTCCCCGGTCCCCTCCCCCGTCTTTCTTGACTTTCCTGGTGGAGAAAACACCCCCTCCCCCCAGAGCCAAGGTTAAGTCCTCTGGTATTCATGGCATGCCAGAGACCGCACCGCCCACATTCCCTCTCCAGAAGGAAGTAGAATGTCATAAACAGAGCTTCACATATGCTTAGATGAGCTTAGTACGTTTATAAAGGAAACCAAACATTAATCTAGGCTCTACTCGACGTCATTCTTAACTTAGCCAGATATAGAAATAGAAGAGCCGTTGAAAGCTGAGTCAATTTTATGTTTTATATTTTACCTGAGAAATAAATGGAACATTTGCGTTATACTTACACATATATCTATGTTGACCTAAATATAAAGATGAATCATATTTGCCTTGTTGTGTAATGAAAAATGCTGTTAAAATCCGTTCATCTTATCTCAAAATGTATTTCAAGGGCCTGCCCCCGAGCACTTCACCTGGGACTAAATAGGGAGCAAACAGCAGCACAGTCTTTGCCGGAATGATCCTTGGAGTCCACAGCAGGGGCACAAATGAATTCAGCACACAAAGGCATACGGACCGAACGCCTACACGCGTGCAGCGGTCTCACGGTGCCACTGAGCATCCTTGATCGGGGGCTCCGCATCCTCGGTGGCGGGCTCTCAGCACGAAAGAGCGTTGATTCGATGCAGTTTGGGGAATATAATTCCTATTAGTTATTTTATGTCCTGTTACAATAGTTCTATTGTATTACCAGTCAAATCTAAAAGCACCGAATACTTTTGTCCAATACACCCAACAACGGCTCTCGATGCAGTGAGCCTGTAGTTCTCCCGGGTGTTTTGATTTCAAAGATGAACTCGGCACAGTCTTAAAGCCACGCCCTGAGGCGGTGTTCAGCGGCCCCTGCGAACTAGAGTTCGGCTGTTGCACTGGTCGGTTAGCATTCTAAATGTCATAAGCACATAAGATATGTCCATTATAAAAATATCTCATTGCCCCAAATTAATTAATTCGAGGGTATCTATATCCAGCTATTTCCGTGGCAACCGTGGGGAGGGTGGGGTGCGGAGTAACCTCCCCCCCCCCCCCCCGAGCTGAGTGCCTTCCGCTGGCCCTCTGTCCCTCCCTGAGCACGTGGCAGGCACAGCAGGAAGTTCCTCACCTACTCATGCTCCTTCTGTGTCTTTCCGTGTGTATTTTACCTAATTTCCTCTTTCTCATCCTTTATAGTACTTCCTTACCAATTTCACCTTTGCTTACATCCTCTATAATTTTGCTGATCAGTGCTTTACAATCACATCAGTGGAGTGCCTTTCTATTTCTGTCTGTATTTTGGAAAACACTGGGGCAGCACCTCAACGCAAGGAAAGGCGGGCTGTGAGTGTGATGGACATTGCGGGCAGGAGACCACGCAGAAGAGAGTGGTTCTGAGAAAGGCACCTAGAGACCTGCCTCGGGGCCCATGTGCTCGGGCAGGTGCCCACTGCGCATGGGCGGGGGGCGGGGGGTGGGGAGCGGGGAGGAAATGCGAGGAGCTGTGAGCCAGGCAGAGACCCCAGGGCGCTGGGGGAGGGGAGACGTCCAGTGACCACAGTGGAGGGCACAAGCTGACAAAGCAGGCTTGTCACCGAGTGTGGGAATAGCTGTGCAGTTAATACAATTGATTTATTTATGGCCTGAGGAGGTAGGATCGCAGGTTTCTCCTACAACTTAGAAGATTTTTGTGAGTTGCTCATCTTCTTCAACCCTAGAGAGCCTCTAGGTGATTACTCGGGGTAGGCCAATCAGAGCCAGGCGGTGAGCCAGCTCGGCCTGTCTGTCCAGTTCCCCGCCCCCCTGAGTGACAGCTTCCTGGCCACTGCCCAGCAGGCCCAACATGTCCCATCCCGGCTGAGAAATGCACTCCAGAGTCCCCCACCTGCATCCGTGGTAAACAGAACATTTCCACGGGATTATTGTGGAAGCTGACCACGCACCCTTCCCAATTTTTTAAGTCAAGTCTGGCTGAAAGTGAAGTTGATTCTCTGGGGGTTTTTTTCTTCTACATTAGATTAATCAGTTTCTGGCATCTCAGCTGTATTGAGTGGGGTCCGTTTTTGAACTAAACCAAACTAGCAAATCCTTAGGAGGACTCAGTACCGGCGCCAACCGTGAGGCCCTGGCCAGGGCATCGACGCTGATCAACGCAGCCTCCCTCAACGTCGCGCCTGCCTTGCTAGTTCATCAACGCAGAATTCACGCGGTTGCGGGAGACTGGCCTCCAGAAGGCAGCGCGTGCCTGCACGTCC
The DNA here is from genome assembly GCF_021234435.1 of Artibeus jamaicensis. Taxonomy (NCBI): domain Eukaryota; kingdom Metazoa; phylum Chordata; class Mammalia; order Chiroptera; family Phyllostomidae; genus Artibeus; species Artibeus jamaicensis. The sequence continues at coordinate 6,797,017 of NW_026522054.1, read as the reverse complement.
TTCCTGCGGCGAGATCGCGGTCAGCCGCTGCCCAGGAGCGTCAGCGTCCACCCTCACAGCCCTCTCCGGTGTCAGAACCCCAGGTTCTCACACACCTGTGGCTGTAAAGGGCGGCTCTGCTTTTCCCACTGTTTTATGGGCTTTGTCTGGGTACTTGGGCGGATGCCACAGCCAGATTCGCGGTCTGGTGCGACATTGATAGCTTCCTCTTCCTAGTTAGTTATTAATTGAATATTTGACCTTGTCATTGTAAAAACATCTTAGGAGCCATTATTTATCGTGATGGAAACAACATAATCACTGTTTCTAGGTGGGTTTTTTTTTCTTTTTGCCCCCTCATGGTTTATTTCCCCCAGGGTGAAAAACAATTTAATCCTGAATTAAATCGCACCCACATTTTCTGCTCAGAAGGCAGAATCTGTGTGACCAGCTGAGCAAGCTTCCAAAGCAATTAGTTCTCCCCCGGCTCCTGCTCCTTAGTGGGTCTCCGTTTGATCCAAAGCTACAAAAACCCAGCCTTCCAGGCCCGCGTGGCTGCTGCCGGAAGAGAAGCCCACCCTTCTCCAAGGTGGCCTTGCATCACCACCTTCTCACCCAGGGCCCCGGGGTGTCCAGCGCCCCCCCCCCCCGCCGCCTCCTCGCCTGTGCAGGCCCTGCCTCCGCTCTCTGGGCTGGAGCGCCTGGCCCCTGGCAACGGCACCCCCTGACCCCCTCCTGACGCAGAGCAGCCTGAACCCGCTCCTTTTGTAAGGGCACGCCCAGTTTCAGTTGTCTGGTTTCTGTCTTTGTCCACTTTCAGGTTAGTGCCCGGAGGTAAAACCACACCTTACGGGAGGCTGGGAACTGAGGAAGAAGCAGAATGAAACAGGAAAAGGAGGGCTAGCCTCCTTCAGATCTTATCATCATTACCAACAAACTCATTTTTAAAAATTCAAGTAGAGTTCACTAAACTTCTGCCTCCTTCCAGATCCTGGACCCATTTCTGGAGCAGAACCCAGTGGGACCCCCCACCCCAACAGGGGCCGAGCCGCCACGCTGGTCTCTCTGACAGTCAGTCTGTCTGGCGTGGCCCCGGAACAGACCCCTCTGCCCTGCGTAGGGCCCCGGAGCACGAGCTGACCTCCTCGGACATATCGCAGGCTGCCCGGTCGGGTGCTCCCAGTGGGTTTTGGCCAATGGGGCGCATGGGTGGGAGACCGGGGACAGGAGGAGGCAGAGGTCGGGGGCTTCAGAAAACCTCGTAGGTTCCTTTAATTCTGCGCACACCCTTCGCCGGGATTTCTTGGACAAACTGAGTCGTGTCTGTTCCCAGCCAAGGTCAAGGATGACACACGATGGTCCTGGTCTGCTCACTGGTTTGTGGTGCAGCTCAGGCTAACAAAGGTAGTGTGAGCCTTTCCTCGTACTTGTTTAACACCAAAATGTATGAGTAATTCATCTCTTTGCTCCTAAAATGGGAACAAATGTTAATGCAGTTACTTTATCTATGACTGGAGGAAATATGGTAATAATCTATAGCTCTTTCCCCCCAAATCATGACACCTCTCTTGGGACAAGCGAAAATGTGGATGATTCTTTTTTACTTTTGTTCAAAATAATAAATCCTGACTTTTGCACATATTTTTCAAAGCTTAGGTGATGCTTCTTCAATGACTTCTACTTTGGCGTCGAATGCAATGTTTTCCACTTAGATTCCTCTAGTTGACACTGCTAATGTTAGTATTGCCCCTGCTGCACCCTGGAGATGTGATGAATGAAAACGCCCCAGGTCTTGCCCCTCGTGGAGTTCATGGCCCGAGGAACAAGTAAGCCTGGAGTAGGAAATACTTAATTACTAACTCGGGTGAAAAAGAAAAAGAACAGGATGAGCTGAGGGAATAAGAGAGGAAAACTCTTTTAACCGGGGTGCGTGGTTAGCCCCCCGTGAGAAAGAGACACACTGAAAACCGAGGGAAAAACAGGACCTTCCTTTGGAGCTGGGCAAGCACATTCTGTGCCAGGAGAACTAGTGAAATTAGGAAGGTGGTGTCGTAGGGCGTCCGGGAATACAGAAGGCCAGCTGGCCGGGGAGCAGGAGGGACAGAGAGCCAGGGACCCGGACGTGAGCAGCCCTCGAAGTCGTGGGCTTTATTGTCAGCCCATGAAGAGGGCCTTGGGCAGGTTTCATGAGGACAACGGCGTGAACTAGTTTACGTTGAGGTGATGAACTTGAGCGCATTGTGAGGGGCATCAAGGAGCCAAACAAGTGTGTCCACTGGGAGGGGAGAGGGGACAATGGAGCATCGGGGGTGGGGGGGTCACTGATGTCCACTCTGGAGAGTGTTGACCCCCACCCACCCGGTGGCTTCGGTAGGCAGAGAGGTGTCGTTATCTCATCTCTGAGGTCAGGTGGTGACTGTGATCTTGAGCTGATTTCCTGGGTACTGGGCACTGCCAGCTGGCCGGAGGGCGGCTGAAGGGTTGGTGTCTCGGGAGCCATACATGGGGGGGTCAGATGTCACTATTTCCTACCATGCGCCTCCAAGGACAGTCTGTTAGTCCGTGTCCCAGCGGCGCCTAGGATTGTCACTCCCTGACACCAAGTCCATGCCCCACCCTAGGGCGAGCCCACCTGGTGACCATATTTTAATTGCAGCCTCCTCTTCCCGCCCCTCCACCCAGTCCTGTCTTGCCATGCTCCGTCCTAAATGTTAGCGTTCCTGCATTCCTTCAGAAGTGTCTGGGTAAGGGGGCTCAGCTCCCTCATTGGAATTCTGGGCAAATCTTCTGTCCCTACAGGGGTTCAGCCCCTGTAGGAAAAATGCGCGCTAACCCGGTCTGCCTGCCTTCTGGTAGTTCCGCCTCCACTTCCCTCTCTTTCTGTCTGAACACTCCTCGATGTCCTTTTCTCGTGGCTCTGATGCCACATAAATACAGAGATGTTTCCATTTGTTTCCTCCAGTCAAGATCATTCTAAGTGCCAGACTCGTGTCTCACTTGACATAGTCTCGTCACTGCCTCAGAAGCACCTAAAAACCCATAGTCGTGTCTGCTCTCCCTCCGGTGGCCCACCAAAGCCCCCCAGCTTGTTCCTCCCTGAATTTTCTCTTTCTGAAAACAACACCAAGGCAAGCCCAGCTGTTCAGCAGTCGATTCTGACAACGCTTCACCTTCCGACCCACCAGAGACAAACAGGGAAACTCTTTGGACTGCATTGTCAGGTGTCACCCAGCACGGACCCGGTTTGCTCTGTCTCGTCATCTTTGTTGCCTTTTGCTTTGGCTGCTTCCCTCCACCGGGGGCCGGGGGAGACAGAGCCCCCAGGTGTGCAGGCTCTGGACAGAAGCCCCCATCCACCCCAGGGAGGTGTAGTCACGAGCCGCTCTCTCCTGTGGCGGATTCCAAGTTTATTTCGTGCTGCTACCAACTTGGAGGAAAGAGGAGTGAGGAACCACCTTGTAGTTCAACCATGCGGCCGGGCGTCCTGGGATTCCATGAGCATGTGAACGTTTCCACCCTGTTTTTTCTTTGTGAGAATATCCAGTTCTGCCAGAAACAGCCTCAAACCCAAGCGAGATCAGCCTTGGAACTATGACATGTGATACTCACATTCCTTCCCTGCTCCTTGTCAGAGAGGAAGGAGATAAAAGAGATAAAGTCAAGTATTTCCACTGCCTGTACCTGTTGGTGCGAGGCAGCCTGAGTCTCTGCACGAACTGCCCCTGACCACACCACGCACAAACAGAGGGGCCCCCACTTGGCCCGTACCTGCCGAGTCATCATCCATATTTAACCAATTTAAGATCTTGCCATCGAGGCTGAATTACTAGAAATAAAAATTTAAGGGACAAATTATGTTTGGTTTAAAAATGGGACAGCCTGAATATTTGCAGGAGTGAGAAGAAGCTGGCGTGAGTTTAAATGACAATAACTGATAGAACCTGGGAAGGTTTTGGGTGGGGGGTGCAGGGGAGCTTTCGATATTTGAAAACATGAGGGGTGCTTATCTAACCTCTGCTTTAACTCCAGGTGACCGGGTGGTCCTGGCTTTTGTGGCCCTTACATTTACAAGCACCTCAGATTCCCGGGAAACCGATCACCCTCTGTGTGCCCCAATAATTTGGGGAATGGTCTGTCCCCCAGAACCATGTGGGGTTCTAACTAGTTATCAGTGTGATCTTTCTTGAAAATGTCTTACTTTGCATCCCAATGGACAACTTCCCCCCCCCCCCCCCCCCCCGTAAACCAGTCTTCCAGCTTCTTTTCCATCATTTCCCACGAGCTTCCCCGTTGCTCTGCTCAGCCTTCCCTGGGCGTTATTCACGCCCGTGGTCATGAGTTCCCAGCCATTCCACAAATCTCTAGTTTCCAGGACCGTCTGTCTCATTATTGACCCTTCGAAAAAAGCTGCACGACTCTGTTTCTTAATACGTATGGAAGCACTTCCACCTTCTGTAAGTTCCCCCAAGTTTCTGGAGTCAGTTTGGAAAGTTCTCGCAATGCCTTCGTGTGTAACTCTTTTGACCGTTAAATTTTGAGCATATTTAAAACAAGAAGAGCTTCCTTCTTTTTGTCACACTGCCGTGTGAGCTCCTCTGACGGTACCGACCAGTCCTGTCCGGACGGAGGAGGGGCCTGGCGATGGGCCCCGGAGAGCGAGCCCAGCAGCACCAAGGCGGCCCCGCCAAGCCCCTGGGCACCGTCACGGCCAGCGCGCCTTTGCTCGGCTGAGATCGAAAATACCCAGGTACCCTCTTTTGGTCTAACTTGTCCAGCTTCTTGTAATCCTCATCTCAGGACGTGTTTACTGATTTTGGAGAGAGAAGAAGAGAGAAAAAACAGACACAGAGAGAGGGAGAGGAACATGGGTGTGAGAGGCAAGCGTCGATCAGCTGCCTCTGGTGCGCACCCCGACTGGGGATCGAACCCACAACCTTTTGGTGTGCGGGACAACACTCCAACCCACTGTGCCACCCACTGCCAGGGCTAATGTGCCCAACCTTATGGACAGGAGGGCGCTGGGGTCCTTCAAGTAAAGGCACTCCCACCACCTTTATTGTTTTCTCTTTGGAAATGGTGCCTGCCTCATTTTCCAAAATGCAAAGTTGGATTCTAAGTAGTTTTGCCCGTCTTGGCAAAGCCTCGACTGTATACGGTGAACTGAGAAAGAGGGGAGGCCGTGAAGCACACGCTAGGACATAATTTATGGCCCCCCTCCTACCCTCCACCTAGTGAGGGGCTGGGCTTCATGTTCCAGGTGGTCCCCGGGGTGGGGCAGGCTCACAGGGAAGCATCCCAGCCGCTGGTTAGTGATGCTCCTAGTGAAATGGGACCCTCTCGTCATCTTGGTGCAGTTCCTACCTGATGGAGTTCCAACAGCTTTTTTTTTCTCTTTCCCCTGCTCATTACAGAACAGACATTACAAGGGCTAAAAGGGTCATCCGTTAACTGAATGAGATCCAATTATGGGGAAGCCAGAGCAGCCCCCTTGGGGGGACCGAAAGCCCCACTCAGGTGATCACGCGAGCACACGTTTAGAAGCGTGAAGATGTTCGCTTTTTCCCAAGATAATTTACTACATGGACGTCAGTGCAACTATGATGAAAGGCCCCGTTCACTCAGCTATAGATGCCAAGTGGCAAGAACTCCCAGGAAAAATCATCTTATAATAGATACCTGTTATAGGAATGCACCTTTAGGAAATATATAAATGTTTAAAAGTACTTGAAAGATGGTTTTTGGCTTTCCCCTTATATTTAAATTATCCTTAAATTTAAGTTACTGGTGTGAGTAATACAGGAAAACTATGGTCTCCTACAAATTCTTAGACAACCTGAACTGATGCATTTTGGATATAAAAGTCCCCCATTACCCTGGGTAACCACCAAGACCTGAGTAGACAGTGATGCACCCAGAAGCACACAGATATAAATGGGTGCCCACTCTGGGTACCAGAAATGCAGCGTCACTTATATTTCAGTCGGAAGTGTAACACGTGTGGAATATGCTATTTCAGTTGTAACCTTTTGGAAGTAAAATATTCCTTGAAAAAAATCTCAAGATGTAAGTGGAACTTCAAAAAACACTACTGGAATCCCTTTTATACCTTTGACATGCATGAATTTCCCCCCAAAGTTTTATATTCAAATGAATAAGCCAATCGCAAGTAGATATTTACTGGAAATTAAAAAATAAGTTTGTTTTCAGTTTTGTTACAAATCAGGCTACTGTAAATAATACCAAGAAGTATCATAAAACTTACCTTGAAATTACTTTATTGTAAACGTTTTTTTTTTTTTTTTACAAGGACATTAGAAAGTATTGGGCTACAGCTCCCAAACTGTTGGAAATACTAACGTGATCAGGGAACACCATGACCAGAGGGACAAAAGTGCTTCAGTAAGGCATCTTCTTAAAACAGATTCCCCTGGAAAACAGCCAACCCCCCAGCTGAGTTCCAGGCATTCCTGAGAAACCGAACACTGAGCCCAGCAGGGTGGAAGGCTCCAGGCTCATCCGGTATTGGTCAGAGGAGATAAAGACATTAATTACAAACAAAAACCGAGCTGGGTCAGCCATTCGGCGACCCCGTTCACGCGGAACAACTTTGCAGGAAGGAGGCCTTTTCCGGGCAGGACGTTTGTGTGTTTTCGGTGAACCCCGGGGGCTGCTGGGAGAGGACAGGGGCTTAGGCACTCGGTTCAGCTGAATCACCCCCGACAGCCGATGGCCAGATTGCCCCCACATCTGTCCCTGGGGCTGAAATTAAACATGCAGAGCTGGAGAGCGGTCCAATCTGCTTCTCATTAGAGCAATACGATGGTCTTCAGACAGACTGGTCTCTGTGGGACGGACAGTGTCCGGGCCCGAGCCCTGGGCCTCCCCCTACCCCAGGGTCACTTCCGTCAGCCATCACCTTTCCAAGTTTGGATTGAGGACCTGGGGGTGGAGGGCTGGGGACAGTAATCCTGGTTTTTCTGCCTCCATTTTTCTCGTGGTATTTCCCAACTCCAGTGTCTATGGGAGAAAGGTCAGCTTCAGCTTTGGAGCTCTTGTTTTAAAAGCCAGATACTGCGGTCACTGCCTCCTTTCCTTCGAGAGGATGGTTTCCCCATTCTTCCTGCTTGTGGATGAGTCTACTCCCCAAGCTCTTTTTCTCATCTCTGCGCTTTGTTACTGGGATGGATCGAACCTATCAACTCTTCCTCAATGTCACTCTGCGTTTGCAGACAGCCCTGCCTGGGGCTGTGTGTTGGGACAGAGCGTCACACCTACACTCTTCCAAAGCTCAGGGTCTCCCTGCCACCCCTGGAGGGGTGGGCTTCCGGTTTCACTGAACAGTCATGGGGGGACTTTGGTTCCCGGTTCAGCATGTGAGCTGCTGGGAGGTCTCCACTCCATCCTCACGGCAAGTAAAACACTGGGCAGACTAGATGATGAACACGCGTCATCGGATGCAGGGGGACGAACCGTGGGCCCCAAGTTTGGAGACACAGGGGACACAGGGAGACAAAGCTTACGGCGGCAGCAACTTGCCGGCAGAACCCACCCATGGGAACCAGAGCTGGGGGAGGGAATCCTGAGTGACGATCAAAAGGTTCCGTGAGACTTAACAACTCCAGGGGGGCCCCATGATGGGGGCCCCACCGTGTGTGACATTTGACTCCTGGAGCTCGGCCAGGTTTCCCCGCCCCTCATCACCCCATTCTAAAGGTCTTCCTATAGGCTCCCCGCCTGGAAAAAAACATGGCAAGGCATTGCAAAAGGCAAAAATACACAGTTCCAAGAGACAGAGCAAACATCAGGATCAGATATGGCAGAAATGCTGGAATTTTCAGACCAGGGCTTTAAAACAACAATCATTAACATTCCAAGGGCTCTGAAGGGTAAAGCAGACAGCAAGAGCAGATGGGCAATGCAAGCAGAGAGCTGCAGTCCTGAGAAAGGCCCGAGAAGAAATGTGGGAGGTCAGAACCCTGACATGGAGCCGGAGGACGCCTCTGATGTCTGGTGGGTGGACCGGACTCGGCTGAGGAGAGGGTCTCGGAGCGGGGAGATAGCGCTGCAGAATCCCCCAAAACCGAAAAGCAAAGAGGAAAAAGACTGAATCAAAAACCAACAAACAGAGCAGAATATCCATGAATTGTGGGACAATGACACAGGGCAACACACAGGGAATGCGCACCCCGGAAGGGGACAAAAGGGAGAAAAGAGCAAAAGAAATATCTGACACAGTGATGACTGAGAATCTCTCCCAAATTAACGTCAGATGCCACATCACAGTTTCAGGGAGCTCGGAGGATGAGTTGAAAACAAAACAAAATAAAAAGCAAAAAACCAAAAACAAACATCCCCCCCCAAACCTGCACTTTGGCAAATCATTTTCAAATCACAGAAAATCAAAGATAGAGAAAAAATCCTGAAAGAAGCCAGAGGGAAAACACATCTTATGTGTTGAGGAACACAAATAAGAATTACGTCGAACTTCTCAGAAACCTCGTGAGCCGGTAACTTTCAGCTTGGAGAGAACAAAGCCACCAAGCCAGAGTCCTGCACCCCGAGCAACAGTCCTTCAACAGTGAGGAGAAAAACAGATGCACAAAAATGGAGGGAGTGTCTCGAGCAGACGTGCCTTGCAAGGAATGTTAAACGAAGTTGCAACAGTTATGCACTTGTGGCCTCTCCTCTCTCCTTGCTGTTAGTTAGCGTTTCCCTCCCTCCTTTTCTCCAGAATGGCTCTCACTCCCCGACTCAGGGTGTCTCGCGTTCCTCCCCTCATTTTCTAGGGTGTTGGAGAGATTCTCTAATGCCTTTGGTTACACACCCTCACCGTTCTCCTCTGCCGGGACAAACCAAAGCCAGGCAGCCCTGCTCCCTGGCCTGCTGCCCCACCCCGGGCCCCCTCGATCCGCCCGCCCTCTCCCACTCTCTCCTTCATCACACCACGCTGTACACCAAGCAGAGGTTAATGGCAGTTTCTGCCCTGGTTTTTCCCTGACCCGGCCCTGTTATCTGGCCTTTTTGCCTACTGATCCAGAGGACAGGCTGAGACACACAGTCCCCAAGGCCATATTTACTCATCACAGAACAAGGACAAATTCCACCGGGGAGGCAATGCACACATCACACAATGCAAACACCCGGTGGGCCCCACAGCGGGAGTCTCACCCGCCCAGACCAGCTCGGAGGCTCTTTGATCTTAACTTTTTAGTTTAAACCAGTTCTGGGGCCGTTTAGTCTGCACTTAAAACACCCGGTGTCCGGTCAGGCCGCAGTACCTAGGAATGCTCCATCTCAAGGCTTCTCTAAACAGAAATGGAGCTTTCTGAGGTGTAAGGAGACTGAGGTTTGTCAAAGGAAAACGAGAAATCTGTGCACATGCAAAGCCTGCCCCTCGGCCGCCCGTCCCAGCACGTAGGCGAATTACACCAGTTCAATCCTTGTGTTGCCCCCAGAGCTCTGGCCCTAGACACAAATGAATAAATCTGATTTGAATGTCTTACTCTTTTTCTCGTAGCTCCGAGCCCTTCATTTATAAACCATCATAGCCTTTTGGGTCTTCTTTTAGACCACCTGAATCTAAAAATACCCCTTCCGAGAAGCCTTCTTTAAACCTGCCTAGAACGTAGTCAGTCACTCCTTCCTGTGCGAGGTTCTCCTCGGAAAACACGCGAAATAAGAACATGAGGTTTCCTTATTGGGTCGGTTTGTTATTTAGCTCTCTCTGCAGAGTGCTGCTGGATTTTTTTCTTTTATGGCAAATAGATCATTTCTCATAAAGTCAAGTAACCTGACGCAGGAAAAACTGAACATACGCAACCACAGCGGGCAGATTCGCAGCAATCTGCTTGGAAAGTCTGGTGTAAAAGTTAAAAACCTCTCAGGGTTGGCACCGACGTCAGCTGGAAGGGTTAGCAAGCGCCCCTGCGCGCCCTGCCCCCAGCTTTCCGGTGACGTCACTTAGCGCCGTCAGGAAGATTTGCGTCATAGCAGATTTGCATCATAGCAGATCTGCGCCCTGGAAATCAGCAGTGGCTGTGAACCCGGGCTCCTTCCCAGAGTCCCACGCTCCACGAGAAACATCCCTGCTTAAAAACCCACTCCGCATGCATTTCTGTCAGCCTCATCACCAAATTTTCAGTCGGATCATCGGATTTTGTAAAGAGCGAGTCTTCGTTCGCAACGCGGTGCCCTCCGCGGCAGTGTCGGCTCACCCTTTGGGGTTGCTGCCACAACCGCCTGGAGTTCAGCTAACAACAGAGTCGGTGTGACTGATAAGATAAGTCTTAATCTCAAAATCAATATTTTATATCTTTCTTCTGGGAGAAGAGTGTGTAAAAACTCTAATGCGAGTGTGCACCCAAGCTAAACATTATTTATAAGAATAAGTGAATGGTTTGGATACATCAGGAAATATCATGTAGCGTTTCTATTATTTTTCACTTGTTTTCCTTGCCCTTGAACACCACGAAGCGTAGTTCTGAGACAAATAGAGGTCATTCGCGTGCCGGTCTGGTGGCTGCTGTAAGTGACAAATCGTCACAGACTTAGTGACTTAAAATAGGCATTTCGTCACAGTTCCAGAGGCCGGAGTCCTAGATCAGTGTCACTGGGCCAAGATCGCGGTGCCAACAGGGCCACACCCCTCCAGAGGTCCTGCTGGGGAGCCCCCTCTGCTCCAGCCCCCAGGGGCTGCTGCCCCATGTGAGCCGGACTCCGCCCTCTGTCTCCCCATCACTTCCCTTCTGCATGTGGCAGGTGGTCCTGGCCTTGGAGACTTTTCCGGTTCCCCGTGAATAATCTGGAGACGCCCCATCTGAAGACACGGAATCACGCCGGATACCATGGAAGGTCCCCTCCGCAGAGTGTAGGGATTAGAGTTCAGCATCAGCCCGGTTCTATCACCCCACTGCCTTGAGAAAAATTGAATACCTGTAGAGGTCAATTCCAAGGAAGCCTGGGTGTTTCAGCCGTTTTTCAGAGGTGCGCACAGAGCTCCCCAGTATTGCCAAGTGTTCACGGAGCACTAGGGCGGCTAACGTGAAACCAGGAGAGATCCATCTTGTTGATATTTGGGGGCTTATTTGGATTATGTTTCAATGTCAGCGTACCCAGTTCTCATTTTCATGTTTATATGTAAAAAATATCTTGTCTTTTCCTTCCATCAGCACCGTGTAACAATACGCTGTCCGTTTTTAAGTCACGTTATTTATTCACAAACAACCATATTTTTAACACTCATCTTGGGTACTTTTTTAGTTCTTACCTAAAGATTTTATGACAGGCGTTACCAATGACATATTTATTTAAGTTCTAATACACACAAATCAATTGGATTTGCCTAAATTCCTTATGATCCCGGCTCGAAGTCGCACGCTCCCACTGGGAATGTTCTCTGTTGAATGCCAAGTCCTCAGGGTTTCACTGTCTTCTGGAAAGAGTAACCGCACACCATGCGCCAGCACGGTGGGGCCGAAACGCCCGTGCACACTCGTTCATCTTCCTCCGGCCAGTGCTGCACGCCCAGTCACTAACACAGGAGTGTGTCAACGGAGAAAGTCCTCAGGCGATATACCGTGAAGGGGGCGAGTGTCCGAACTCAGACATGGTTTTCTTTTGAGCCTGGCACACACGTAAGAGAAGACAGATCTCTGACCTTGCTGTTTTTGTTTATGCCAAGTGACCAGACGGGGTAAGCCTTTCAATACAGGATAAGGAAGGAAGCATAGAAGACCCATAATATGTGGTTAGGGACTCCTGGGCCTACGTGTGCAGGGATCTTTTTAAGATGACCATTTTTCTTGAGGGAGTGAGAGAAGGCTTTCTAGGGAGAAGGGTCATCCGCTTTTAAGGAGCAAAGGAGAGGGGTGAGGAGGAAGAAGAGGGGGGTGAGGCTGGCCCGACCTACTTACGAGGCAGTGGGCAGTCCCGTTAGATAGAGCAGGGGCAATACCAGGGAGACATACCGCAGCACTGAGGAAAAGCCCAGGTACCGGAGAGCGTGAGAGGCAGGCAGACGTGACCCCATGCGCTGTGACAGGGGACGGGGCCCCATGACGGTCATTGACAAGGAGAGCGATGTGCTGGAGATCGTCGGTAATCTGCCTATAGGAAGAGTCTAAAGAACACCGATCAAATGAAATCGGGAACTGAGAAAAACATTTCGTCCAGAACAGACGCTTTCATGGAAAATTGTGACAGTCTCCACGTAAAGAGCGTAACAAGAAAAAGACTGCAGAACATCGATTTGATGCCTCACTTAAGCAAGAGGAAACCTCCAACCTGCATTACCTCTGCTCTATTTCCTCCTGCCTTGGACTGTGCAGCTGTTAACCTCCCTCCCAAGAACCGGCACGTATTTCCGCCTCGGTTGTTTGCTCGGGAGGTGCAGCGTCTAACAGTAGGACAAATTGCGCCTCACAGAGATTTCGGCACTCTTAGAAGTCCCTCTAAATACTCTTTTAATATGCCGTGGATTAGAATATCATGAATAAAAAATGACTGAAATTAAATTCAGACCCGCAGAGGGTAACTGCCATCAACGTCATCTGCTGGAAATGTGGCCCCGCCGCAGGAATCGCTCGCTGTGCGCACACAAGTTTGTAAATTGCAATCTGACCCCATTGTGGAAATCTCAATAGTCATGCGAAACGTGCAGAAGGACCCATTTAAAATAATTATGTTGATTCTCAGTTGCGCATTCAAATGACAGGCTCGGTTCACAGACTGAGTGCACATGCCCTAAAATTGGGATGAAAAGCTGAAGCCAGAGACAAAGGCCTATTGTTAATTTTTTCAGATGCACGGAAGAAAAGTCTTCCTCTGCAAAGTAAGAGGACTAATCAGAAAAGCAAACAAACAGAAGTTGTGTGTTTATTTCTGCATAGTTACTGAGAGTAGAGATAAAATTAGCCTTTGTTGCAATGAAAACTCCTTGGAATTCTTTTAGGGTAAGGCAAATACAGTCATTCCCCATTGAAATGAAGCAAGCAAATGCCTTATTTGGTCAAAGCAGCATGCATAATTTAATTAGATGCCCTAATATTCTGGAAAATGGCATTAAAGGGCAGCTCGGATGTATTTATTTACCGGTCCTGAGTTGTAGAGACACTACGGCAAAAAGACGCGGTCTCTACAAACCCTTTGTGACCGCAGCGTGCCTGCTCAGGAGGACAGGGGACCCCAGCCAACTTCTCCTCCCCTAAAATGGCAGAGCAGATCGGAGCGGGAGGGCAGGGAGGTCAAAGCCAGGAGGCAGAGGCTGAAAATCTCACCTCCGGCCGGCCCCTGAGCGGAACTCGGTCTGGCGTGGTCTGGACCTGCTACCCGTCCGGAGGACGCGGCTTTGAGAGGCGAGGGCAGAGGCAGAAAAGCCCTTGTAATTGACATTCACTGGGCGGGTGAGAAGTTGGGTCCCACTCCGGCTTTCATGAGTATACGCAAAAAAGAGAAGTGATATCTTATTATTTCTAAAATGCTGACTGTCTGGGGGGACACCTTCCATTTAGCATTGGAAGGGAGAATCAGAGGTGAGTTCCCTGTCTCTCTGGGGAGCTGATGTGACCGCCGTTCAGGGAGAGGACCCATGGAGTGGAAATGAAGCAGATGAACTGGGAACGTTGATAGCAAACGCCCCCAAAGAACTTCAGCGGAATCATGGAACGGACTCGCACCAGAGAACATCAGAAAGCCAACGGACACGTCCTGAGACATGGCTGCTGGGCCTGGTCTCGGGGCTTGGGAACGCGTGTGGACGTCCTCGAGACATCCACGTGTGCTTCCCGGTGTACACACAGCGACCCCTTTCCTAACCGATGCTTTTTACTGCTTATTCTACAGCTTAAAAGTGTTAAGCTTCACTCACAAAACTTCCTTTGTAAATTATTAATCCACTTTAATTTAAAATTTTATGTCATTAAAGGAGACTTCATGGGAGTTGGCAATCTTCAGTTTGGGAAGATCTAATTCAAGACAGTGCTGATGTGAAGCCTTTGGGTATTGACTTTCTTTAAGTAAAGCATGAAATAATTTCTTTCATCCAAGACAAAATGTGGATGGCAGATGCTTTTCAAAGAGTTTAATTAATGACCTCAATTTTCGACCACCCAGGAGTTGGAAGTGGCGTTGGGAGTGAGTGGAGTTGCAGATCAGAAGTGCTGTGATGTCTGGTAGGCCTAACAATTTTCCTAATTGGAGACCTCCACAGCCAATTCGCCGTGTCTGTGAAAAAGCCACGTGCCCACCCAGGGGAAGAGGCCGGAGTCGCGGGGCGCGCAGTAATCCCCGTGCCTTCTCTGTTTTATTTTCTAGGCTCAAACCGATCATTTCTCTAAGCAGATGGCCTTTAAGGTGCTTGTTTTCATTAAATTGAGTCTCCAGTCGTTTTCATGGCCTGAAGAATATTTTTGAAGCTAAGTAAGAAAAAAACAGAAAGAAGGCACAGGGATTTTTGTAAGAAGATGATGCAGGAAGAGTAAAAGAATATTCAGCAGAAGTTCCATGAATATTTATGATGCTCCAAATAGGGTTAGACGTGCTTTAACCTTGACACACCATGATGTTACGGCCACCCGGACGTCCAATTTACACCCAGGGAGCTACAGCCCCTTCGGTTAATCACAGGTGTGGGCATCAGAAGAACTAGAAATACGAAAACCAGAACACAGTAGAGAGTCACTTGGTAAGACTACTTGGTGATTCTCCCACGGGGTTCTTTGACCAAAACGTTTCTCTCCAGGTGGTTATCGCCTAGAATTTTCACCACCGGACAACCAGGTGGACAAACTCACTCGCACGGGCGCCGTGGGGCAGAACACCCCCATGAGAAAGCTTCTCTGCAAGATCCGTGCAGCAGAGCGCTGAGCAAACCTTTCAGAAAAACTCTCAGTTATTCTCAAACTCACTTTGGCGTGGAAACAAAGCTAAAACAAGCTCTATATTTGAGCCCCCAAAATAAAATCAAAATCTAGAGCTGAGTGAAAGCCGACCAGAGTTCAAGTTGTGAATGAAAGAGAAGCTCCAAAGCTGGGAGAGATACACGAGGCAGGAGAACCGGAAAAGCAAGCCGCAGGGTCGTTCGGCTGAATTTCTGTAGGTTCTGTTTTGCTCCATGAGGCCTCTCAGAAAATTAGATAAGCATTCTCATGATCCTGGGATTGGGCAACTGCATGAGGTGCCTCATGCTGTCAGGGGATGGGGCTTGGAGGGTGAGGGTGAGAGTCCACGGCAGCCGAGAAAAAGGAACAGGGTCCTGGCGGGGGCGGGGGGGGGGTGCTGTCTCATTGCAGGTGATCAGAGAGGCCGACTGGGTAGGTGCTCTGGGGTTCTGTCCTGATCTACTACTTCTGGATGGCCTCCAAGGCAGCACCTGGGAGATGGTTCTAGAGACGGACAGAGTCCAAGACCCCCCCTCCCCCCTCCCCCTGCAGAGTCCGTCTCTGCATTTGAACAAAGTGCAGGTAACGGAGGTATTTCCCACCCACCAATTGGTGGTTACTATTGGAAAAGCGTGGCCGTTTGGTGTCTAGATATAAACCCTCAAAGGATGTACTGATCAGTGAAATTAGGACTCTGATAAAATTATCTAGCCCGGGTCGATAGAATTGCGTTATTTTAACTTGGGGTTAACTAATAATGGTGCTTTGTTTTGGTAAATTTAATTCTCAACATTCAAGTCTCTGTTCATAAGTTCGTGCTGTCTACATAGATGATTCCGTATGATTGGAAGAAAACAGAACATATATTTTTGCCTTTCATCAACTAAGGCATTGGAAATTGGGAGATTTAAGACAATAGTTGCTCAACTATTTTTTTTCCTTTTCCACACAGAAAATGAAAACCAAAATAGTGAGTTTTTTACTTTATTCTATATAAATCATACGCATACTTGGAAAATCCTTTATGCTGAAATGTTTAACTTTTACTTACTTGTAGGAAATGTGGTCTACATACTCAAGACAGGAAAATAAACCAAGAAAAACCTAAAGTACTTTAGTCACTTAAATGTAAAAACCTAACTTCATAAAAAGGTTTGTCTCTTACAGAGTTCAAAAAAAAAAAAAAGCCCAAAGAGAGAGAGAGAGAGACTTCTTTAGCGTGTTTGGCTCAACTTCCAAAGATCTGACCGCACACCCTAATTTGTGCCCATTATAAATTCAGCCCAGTTGAGAAACTTCCTGCACAGATATCTCTCATTCTCATCTGATTCCAATTTTCCCACCCAAGTCTCAGACCACCCATGACAAACAAGCAAAATTACTCCCAAGAGCTAAGTTCACAATGTGAAAGGCGGACATTTCTATGTATCCTTCCTTTTCGAGCTCAAGGTTGAGGCCAAGTTAGGAGTCTGAACATCCTCCAATAAATCACGTGCTTGCCCAAGTTACAGAAGGCGACATTGTCCTTGCCTTCGCAGTCCCACGTGCGGGGGGCCGGTGACACAGTGCTGCCCCGGGGTCGTGCTGTGCGTTTCTCAAACCCTGTGATTTTCCATATCTCTGGGTCCCTATACGTGGCACAGGGGGGAATGATTCTTCTTCCACCTTCATTGTGTTCCTGTAAATATTCAGAAATATGAGTGGGCGGCCGGAGAGCATCGAGAGGTGTCAAATCCTGTATATGTGTAAGAGATTTTTATTGGTAAGTCTGTTTTCTTGAAGACGTTTTGGAATTTGTATAATGTAGTACGTGTCCCAGGCGTATTTAATAGCGTGCCTTTTGGGAAGTCCAGTTCCGCACTCAGTGACGCTCCTTCTTGAAGGCGAAAGGTGAAAAGCAGCCATACGCCTCTTGTGTTTACTGCGCCTCTTGATGGCGAGGTTTTCTCCCAGGCTGGGTTTCATCCTGTGTTGTCTTACTGACTCAGTGTAGCCTAAGTGTACCGTGCTTAGCGAGTCCATGTCGTGTACAGCGGTGGCCCACACCCTCGCGTCACTCCCCACTCACTCATGGCTCACCCGGAGCAGCGGCCAGGCCTGCAGACTCCGTTCACGGTCAGCGTCCTGCGCAGGCGCACCGCTTCCATCTCCCACGGCGCATTTCTACTGCACCCCTTCCACACTGAACTACGTTTAGAGACGCAAGTACCGTTGTGTTACAGTCGCCGGCGGTACGCGGCACAGTGGCCCGCTGCACAGGCGTGTGGCCCAGGAGCAGCAGGCCCTGCCGTACATATTGGGGGGAGGACTAGACCCCCTGGGTGTGTGATGTGCCCTCTGCGCTGTCAGCGCAGGGACAAAATCGCCTAAGGACACTTCTCAGGACACATTTCTCGGGACATAGTCCCATCGTGGAGTGGTGTGTGACGGCACGGAGTCGGGAGGTAGATATGAACAGAGCGGGAAGCACCCAGAGAACCCCAGGCAAGCAGGCGCCGCGATGTGTTAATGCTTTAAGTGCCTGCCACTCTGTGGAGCGAGCTGGGGTGGGCGTGAGGGCTCACGGAGCCAGAGCGCTCCGAGCGCCGAGTGCACTAATGCACGAGAGAGGCTCGTGGTTTGAACGCGCACAGCAGCAGAGGGCCTGGCGAGAGGTGATTGCATTTAAGGTTCATTTTGCAGATAAGCTCCCCGCCGTATTCACTTATGAGTGGAACGGGAGGGTGTGGCCGTCTCAGCCTCGGTCTCCGATGACACATCTGTGCTCTTGGTGACCTTTCCTGACTTTCCTGCCACCGCCCTTCTGGGTCTGGGCCATCTCTCCAGCTCTTGGCCGAGTCTCGGTTTGAATCGACCACTAAGCCAAGGTGAGCAACGGCTCTCCAATTTCGAGGTCTTCGTCACCTGCGCTGAAGTTGGGTGTCTCCTCGGTGTTGAGACGCAGTCCTGCTCTAGCACGTTCCTCCTGCACTTCCACCAGAGGTCATTTCAGATCACCCCAGCCCTCCGCCAGGAAGACACGGTCATCTGCACATCTTGAGTTGTCGGGGTGGGGTGGGGGGACCGCAAGCACCATTCAGTGAAAGAAAAAAAGGAAAAAAAAGGCAAGGACTACAAGCCGGCTTCCAATCCACCTAGGACTTGCCTAACCTGCCCTGGCTCGCCCTCCCTGCAGTCACGTCCGCAGCAGTCAGACCGCTCCAGGGTGGACGAAGGTTCTCCTACTTTGTACAAAGTTGGCTGCAGTGGGGGAGGGGCCCACCCAGGCAGCTCCCCGAGGGCTGCTGTGCTTCCAGGCCTGAAATGGGGCTGTTGGTGCCATTTCGGGAAGAGCCCGTGTTTGTGTGTCCCACGAGTGGACGGTTTCCAGTCTCAGCCAGTGGGGGACCTGTTAGGCCCAAACTAACGTGCTGGGGGACCCCCACAATACGGGTCTTTGACTGTCCCTCTAGCTGATGCCTGTTTACGGTCCAATGTGGGGTCACCTCATGGTGTGATCCGGGTCTGAACCAAACACGCTTACACAACAAGGGTGATATTCTTATGTAGGCTGAAATACTCCAATGTGTTACACCAGAAAAAACAAAAATTAAAAATCCTAATGCCACACCATGATGAGAATCCACGTGGAGTGTGAAAGAGGGAGAGAGTTGGTGTGAACAAGAGCCACCAGCTCCCAGCGAGCTGGGGCCACAAACCCCAGTGCCCCCTCTTCATTGGGGTTCAGAGGAGAGCACACAGGGCAGCAGTGGGCAGACTGGCCGGTGATTTAAGGTGCTTCCCCACCCGGCACGCACAGCGGGAGGGCAGCTGCGGGAGACACGCACTAGTGTTTGGGAAGGACCCGTCCTTGTGGAAAACGTGGGCGTGCGATGGGCCCCATATGGATTCCAATGAGGCTCTACAGCAACAGTGCAGGGTCCACGCCCGTTGGTGCCTCCAAGAAATGGAAGTAATAAAACTGAGTCTCTGGGCTGTTGTGACGATTATAAATCCAGCTCCCAGTGGGTATGCTAGAGAGACCCAACTACTGCTTAGTTCGACATCCCCTCCGTTAATTTGGGGTTACAGAGTTAATTTTAATAACTCTGTGGAGACGTGCAGGTGAGCACAGTGTCATTCGACAGAGCCCAGTGGGCTCCCCTTTCACCCGAAGAACGTGGGGGCTGAGGACCGCCTAGGTAATTTACGCCTCTAACCCTTCCACATGCGCCAGAGATGGCTTGGACTCCAGTGAATAAAATAATCTGGAAATCACTGAAAACAATACCTCCTGACTGCCAGTTTTACGGACCTTCTGCATTACCCAAAGAGATAAATTAAGAATGACTTTGGGAAAATTATATTTCCTCTTGATCTCGTCTTCACTGAAGCCCTTGCTTTGATTTATTTGACATGGCTGCCTTTTAATATTCTCCCATTATTCTTCCCCTGCGTTTTCCAAAATGTAATTGCTACTTGAAAAAGTTAATTCCGTTTCTAGTGTCACGAGTGAACAATTTAGAACTGGATTGTTGGTTTAGGACTGAAATAAAGCTTCTGCAAACACCAAAATCAGAGTTGAACTTGCATTCTTAAGAAAAGAATTGCATTTGTGCCCGAAAACAGGACCGAGTTCCGCCGAGGAATGAGACGAGAGTTTGCTTACGAAGTTGACCGAGGAAGGAAAAGAAAAAACAAAACCCAAATCCACAACTGAGTCTTTTTTTCTGACAAGAAACTGGCAAATCACAGTCCAAATGCAGGGCAGAGGGGATAGGAAGGGGGGAAAAAAAACCTTGAAAAAGCTCAGCTCCCAGTCCCCTCCCCCACCGGCCCCTGCGAAGGGCAGCTTCCCTCCCTTTCCTAACGAAGTCTGTCACTGTAAAATCCTACAGTCATTCTTCCACACATAAAGGACAAATAAGCCCAAGGGGCGGACCTCCATGCTTTCAGTTTTAACTCCTCGCCAATGCGCGGAGCGGGCAGAAGGCCCGAGCTGGGTGCCCGGCCAATGGGCGGGCTGCGTGCGCCCCACGTGACCCGCGGCCCCTGCCTTTCACAGGCGCTGCGCTGGAGTTCAATTCAGAACTGCGGCCAGTGCAGCCGGAGCGGGACGTCGGAGCGCCCGCGCTGCGTCCCGGGGACCCGACCGGGCCGAGCACCCCCCCACCCTTCCCCCCGCCGGGCGCGGGGCTCTGCACCTGTGGCGGGCGCAGTCTGGCTCCAGCCCCCGCGCTGCCCCGGGGACCAGGAGCCAGCGCCGAGGGCCATCTGCAGACGGTGAGTGCGCCTCCCTCCCCCTCCAGCGCCCCGGCTCCGAGAGTTTGAGGTCATCCGCCCCGAACGCTGGGCGATTTCGAAGGCTCCCCTTTCCTGCGCGGGGTCGGAAGGGTATCCCAGCGGCAGGGAGATCCCCGGGGCACAATTGTTGCTTGGGGCGGGGAGGGACGAAGAATGGAAGAGAAAGGCGGGCCCTGCACGGCGCGGCCGCGGGCGCCTCGGTCCCGGAACGGAGCCCCCGCGTGGTGCTTTGTTCCCAGGATCGACGAAGGCGCACACGCGTGCCCGCCCTCCGCGCCCCGCCCTCCGCGCCCGCCGTCCCAGCAGGTCCGCCCTGGCCCCCGGGGAAATAAAAGACAAACTTTGCTAACGCCACCGACCAGAGCCCCCTCGAGCCCCCCACCCATCCGACGGGCATTATGATTAGCGACGAAAGACGGCCGAGGCACTTGGGGCAAAGAGCGCTTCCATTCTGAACAATGGCTTCAGGCCAGGGCTTCCTTCGAATTTATTTTTTAGCCACCCCTTGGCACTTCGTATTAACGATGGAGGCCGAACTGTTTTCAGTGTTTTTTGCCCACAAAATGGACAGTCAGGTCCTGGCAGAAGCGAAGGGCAGGTCCCAGACGGCCAGTGTGGAGACCGGAGGGAGGAGGGAGGAGGGAGGAGGCGGCTTCCGTCCCACGACCCAGCCTTCCCTGTAGAAAGGTTTTTTTTGAAATTCCTAATGGGGCGGAGTGAGGGTGTGGGGGTGGGGAGGAAGCATGCGGAAGCTCCTTTATGGAAGAATGCTGGAAGGATAAAATAATTTGGGGTCTCTTCCCACAGCAGGCAGAAGGTAGCCTCCAAGTTACGTTCACGGTAAGATTTTTTTTTTTTTGGTGGAGTTTCAAACAGAAGCAACCTACCAAGCAGGTTTTTTTTTTTTTTTAATTTATAAAATAATTTGGAAACAAATGGGGTGGGGGGAATGCTGGCCACGGCTTCTCTTTTACGTGCAGCGAGCGTAATCCGGCCATGTTTGCGCCTTTACTTCTGGAATCAGCCAAAGCCTTCGAAAGTTACGAGCTAAGTCTGGTAAGAAATTAAAAAGGCAGCCCAAACGGACGCGGTTGTGGGTGATGAAGGTTTCGAACAACAAAGCTCCGAGAGAAAGAGAGTTGGTGAGGAGCTGTTGCCCTCCTCGTTTTTAAAAGAAGGATATTAACTCCATCAATTATTGAAAGGAATTATTCGCAGGCTCCAGACATAACTAATTATGGCTTCGAGAGCTCTGCCAGAGCAGAGCCTGCGTGCTCTAATTATAAAAGTCCAAGACGTTAGGATTCTTTTTTTTTTTTTCTTTTTTCTTAAAGAGGACCCGGACACACATTTTCACATAATCTGTGAAATACACCATTTTTTTTCCTTTGTCTGCTCTCACATTATCCCCACCCCAGCCACCAGCACCAACACCCCCCCCCCCCCCCCCCCCGCATGTGAGGACACCTGAAGGCGAGACACGTAATGACCCGCAGAGCTCCAGCCGCCCTGGCCTCCAGCCAGATCCCCCGCCCTGCAGCCAGCAGCCTGCACGCAGTGCCTGCTCAACCCTCGCCCCAGCTCCCCGCTCCCAGCTCCCCGCTCCCCGCTCCCCGCTCCCCGCTTGCTCGGTGCAGAGGGGCTGGGAATCCGGCCGCGGCTGCGGGAAGATTAAAGACAATATCCCCTTTCTCTTACCCCAGAGAGCCTGGGCGCTTAACCCTTTCATGGCCTCGAAAAGCAAGGCTCCTTCCCCCCTCCAGGGCAGCTCTCAGGGACCCTGCACGCGCGCGAGGCTCAGGCACAGACCCACCCCAGTCACCTCGGGCTCTGCCGTGTGCCCCCCAACCGGAGCCTGCTCTGCTCGTGCGGGGAGGCGCGTTCTTGATGAACTTGAGCTGTCTGAAATCTGGAACAAGCCAAAGATCCGGGGAAAGATTTTTGCAAACCTTGCAGAAGGTTGTGCTATTTCTGACGGTGCTGTTTTTTAAGCAACGCCCCCCCCCCCCCCCCCGTGTGTGTCTCTCTCTCTCTCTCTCACACACACACACACTCACACTCACACTCACACTCTCAAGAGACACACTCAGCCAGGCAACCCTATCATGGTATGGCAGAGAAACCAGGTTTGCGGGTGATGTCACCAGAACACTTCGCCTTTGTGGGCGCCGCTCGCAACCCCCTTCTCGCCCCCCCCCCCCTTCTCGCCAGGGTCCGTTGAGTGTGCGCGCAAAGGAACCTCCTGCGGCTGCGGGGCCGCCCGACCCCCACAGGAAGGGACTGTTTTGTTTGCAGCGCGCTCTTTCCTGAAGATGCGTTTGTGGGGCAGTGTGGGCATGTTTTTCAAGATTGTACCTCGCCAGGCAGAGTTTGCTGGTTCTAGGAAGCCTCATTAACATGCAGGCGGAAGACGGGAGAGGTGGCTGAATTTCAATGGCATGCCTAGGGTGCAGGAATGGTGAGCCTCTTTGAAATCACTTGGAGGAAAATGCCACAGTACGGACCATGGGTGTGAGGACCTAGTGATTCTTACTTGCCATTGAAATTTTTGCAACCGTGAAAGCTTTTTGACCGTTTCTGCTTAAGGAGGGGTTATACACAAATGATTTAAAAGTAATGCTGGTTTCATGTACTCTTGTTCCCATGGTCGTTGGGCTAAAACGGTATGGCTGGGACAGCGTTTGGATTTATTTTCTGTTTTATGGGTCTTACACTAAACAGTTCTCTACAAAACAAGTGTTCACATTTTAAGAATATGTAGATTTAAGTACATTATTTTACTTAAATAGAAAAAGTTTACTAATTTTACCAAAACATTACTATATTTGAGGTGTAAATATAAAAAACTATGTACGCAGTGTCTCTTAATTACCAAGTCTTAATGCATAAATAAGTTAATCTTTGTTCATAAAGGATTGCTGGGTATACTTACCAGTTCTCACATACCAAGTACCTGATACATTATTTTCTTCATACTATGATTTGCCCCGAAAACTTCTTTCTCGAATACTTAAAAGAGGATTAATTTTGAAAGGATTACGAGGCAAGCGTATAGGGACAGCACAGTTTTTTACGGCACGCCATAATGAGATTAATTTTGCCGATGGATTGTGTGATTGTTTTCAAACAAGCGAAGAGTGTTTTGTTGTTTTTTTTTTTTTTTTTTTTTTTGCTGTTGTGTTCTATTGTTGAGAAAAGTATAGAGAGCTTAAAGAACCGACACATTTTGTCCTGGGGGGGGGGGGAAACAAGCCACACGAGTTAGGTTACATTCTAAGGGGGTAAGACAGCCATGTGGAGGAACAAATAACTTTGAGAAATTCTGGGGCCTGGCGCAATGTGCTCATAAACAGTTTTCTCCTCGTCCAGTGGGGCTCTTGCCTGGGGATGAATTATGCAATTGTTTCATCAGAGATCAAAAACGAAGGAAGAGTTAGACTTCAATTTCACCTACTTTCTGAAAACAAACTGTCCACAGGGAACACTCCTTACTGAAAAGGCATCTACTAAAAAGGCATGTTTCAAAGAAAACAAGATCACGGACTGATTGAAACAGTTGAACTACGTAACGCCCATTCGGAACAAATGGTTTTTCAGATCCCGATGAGGAAGAACAATTTGCTACAGTGCAGTCCATTCTGCCCACACAATAGTAACAATTTATTGGAAAGGGCTGAACAAAGTAAATACACAAAAAACAGCCAGTGATGTGTTCCGCCAGGGACCTATCAGGATTCTCGTGTTCCATGTGTTAGAATACTCTTAATCCAAGTATTTATTTATCGGAAGACTTCAGTTAAAACGACACTCTTGCTCACCCCACGTGAGTAGTCACGTACCCTTCTATTTGCATGTAAGCGTGTGCAGTATGTACAATATGTCTATTTGAATATAGCCATATGGACAAAATAAGCGTTGGTATTGTCTTATGACCAGAGTTTTTTTCAATGCTCTGGAGTTAGGATATTAGCATGTTTTAATACAGTGAAATTTGGGAGCGGCCATCAGCCAGCTGTGTGTCTGCCAGTGGTGGGCCTTGTTCTGATACCGGCCAGGTTAGTGTAGGGAGGATGTAATTACTGCAAGTGCTTCGAATCAGAAAAAAATCGAATCCTATCAAAAGACACGGCTCTAATTTAGCATAGAGTGTAAAATGTTCTTTTCACTAATATCTCTTTTTCTTACCAGGATGAAGCTGATTTCTAAAAGCGCATTCACACACATTTTCCCTTTGTGGAAAGAGAGATTAGGGTTCCCCAAAACTTAGCCCGAGGGCACAGGGCCTGAAATTGTTTTGAGTGCAGTAGGCCCCTCCACACAAAGCAGGCGGGGGGCCGGGGGGCCGGGGGCGGCTCCAGCCTCAGTGAGCAAAGGCTCGGAGCTGGTTTGGCTGCTTCCTGCCTCAAATGGTCGTCTCCCAAATCACTCACGTCTGTGAAAACTATCAGGTTGTTCTCACAGTTTTCCAAAGACCCCTGGCCCTGGTGGTACCATGAAGGCAGTGTGTTTGTGCAGTGATGGGACATTCAGCCGGGTTCCAGGGGGCTCCTGTATCCCGGACCGGGCCTGGAGGTTCAGAAAGAAACATTGAGGGTATTTCACCGTCGAGGGATTTGGGGTTGATTTGGGGCCCATCTTTTTCCACAGCCAGCCCCCAGTTCAGCTGAAACAACTTCTCTGTACAGCTCGGACCAGGTGGCCACGTGTGCCTGTCCCATCTTTTCTCATTTAGATGAGATGCTTCCTTTCAATACCATCTTTCTTCTTGACCTGCTTAAAAATTCCAGCGAATGAAATCAGCCCAGGGTTTTCAATGCTAATTGGCCATGTGCGGGGGGCGGGGGGGGGGCGGGGGGTGAGCTCAGTGGCAGCATTGTGAGGCTGGCTGCTGCCGGGGTGACCCTGCCCGCTTCCCCCGCCCGCCGGCCTAAGCCTGTAGACCGCGCTTCCTTTGTATTAATATTAATAGAGCCCCGTGCAAACTGTTTGAGTTGGCTGTTTCTGCTGGGTATGACCACAAGTAATAAAAAAAACAAAGTCATACGCTTCCACAGCCTCCCGACTAGATAGTAAGCAACTCATTGGTTCCAAGTACATGAGCACATTGGCATCGTGATCGAATCAAGACAAAAGCCTGATGGCGCCACATTTAGTTTCCTTGTCACTTGAATAAATCACCATTTTTGGAGTGTGTATAAATACACACACTTTTACATACACCGTGAAAATAGCCAATACCTAAAATTCTTGGTCCATTATCTGCATAGTCATTATATAAACAAAAAGTCTTTCTGACTGGGGATTCTATTTGGACTTGGATTAGTAAAAAAATGTCGGGTTGAAGGTGGTAAGCTCGGCAGCCTGGTACATGGTCTCTGCAGTATGACTGGGCATGCGTGTTTTTAGCTGTTTTCTCTCCCCCATGAGTTCTGGGAGTTCTGGACTCCAATAATTTCCCCCTTGTTTGTTACTGCAAAGACTCAAAAGATGTTGCCTTTTTAAAAATTGACCTTAAAATCGTGAGATGAAAACAAGGCACCTTTCTGATAGTGATAGTATTTTTGCTGATATAAGATAGAAGCCTGCGCTGTATCTGCCTATTTTAAAAACGTGTAATAGAGATGAGAAAAACCTTAAAGTTGGGTCGGCCCTGTGCTCCTCCCCCAGGTAACTTCCTGTCTCAGGAAAATCGGGGCGTCAGGGGCGTCCCACCAAGGGCCTCACTGGTGGGAGTGCTCGGGACTGGGGTCGAGGACGGTTTGTCTGCATCCGAACCACACAACATGTGTGTGCATTTGCCTGTGGCCTTCACAGCTGTGAACAGGCCTGTTCTCAGTCACCGCCGTGTGACGACACAGAAGTCAGTTATTTGTGAGCCTTGTGAAGTTTACATTTCTGACTTCATCATGTATGTGTGCCTGTGTGCGTGCACACACGTGTCAATTTATGTTACCAAAATAGAAGAGCTCTCCTCATGCCATTAAGAATGTGTTGGTGAATACACCTCATATTTAATTCTTTCCCCACTGATTCATCAATGATAAAAATCCACCAGAAAAATGGATACGTGGGAGTGATTTAGTCTTGTTCTAAATCACTGCCCCAAATGCACAAAACATTTGTCAAAGAAGTCAAAATGTAAACAGAAAACCTAAGCGTAATACTGAGTCTAAGGTGACTCAGTGACACATTTTCAGCTTGGTTTTACTCCCATAACAACAGATTAATTAGTGAATCTAGCCCCGGACGTGAGAGCGGACGGTTGATGGGGTCTTGGGGAAAATTGCAGAAATTGCATTGGCATGGCGATTGCAGCTACGATGCTCGCAAACATATAAACGGGGGAGAGCTTGGAGCCTCTCCGGGTCTTGGCTCCGTAGGAGCACAGATCATCTCAAACACCGAGGGGGTTTTGATGTTTCCGTTCGTGTGGGGTCCTGGTGGGGGGGCCGCTGCATCTCCCTGTTTATCCGGGTTCTTTAGGTGGCGTGCAGCTGTGTGCGGTGCCTGCCCCTCCCACGCTCCTTTCCTGTCCCGTGGGACTGTCTCGATCAGTCGGAGATGGGGTCCGTGACACCTGCAGCCCCCTTCCCCTCCCCCAGGACACCCTGTCCGTTCCCTGGCTCCTTCTGAAGGGATCTGCCCTGGACCAGCGCACACACCTGCTCCTGAGGCTTCCCACCCCGGACGCGGGCTCCTCCGGCCACAGCTGCCTCTGTAAGGCTTCACCTCGCCCGTAAGTGTGCAGCTTTGGTTCAGTCAGGGCTGCGGGTTTTTTTTTTTTTTTTTTTCCACGTTCTGTATTTTTAGACTGTGAAGGAGGTGGTGCTAAGGGAGCAAGTGAGGCCCAGGTGTGAGGAGCAGGCTGCATCCCTCAACCTGTGAGTGGGCAGTGAGCTCACACTGAACTTGACCAGACCGGACAGCTCCCCCTGGTGCTGGCCTACAGGGGCCGCCTCAGGGTGGGGCCGGAGGGAGGCTGACTCGGCCGATTTCCTGCAGGGAAATGGCTGTTTTCATTTAAAGGGCCTAACTTCTCTGTGCGGAGCTGTTGACCCACAGAGGAAAAAAAACCCCAGGTATCCAAAGAGACGGCGTCCATAGGAATATGAGAGTGTGGACGGTACCTGACAATCCAGAGTGAGGGGACGGGTTGGGAAGTCGGTCAGATGTTTGCCGCACACGCGTGGATTGTCTGGAAGCCTGTCGGTGAGACCTCAGTGTGCAGGGAAGCCACACTGAAACAGATAATCCCATTCAAAGCCTTAAGTACTAAAGTTTGTTGCTTAGAAACATTCATGGAACAGACAAGTTCCCTGGTTGGGACAGTCGTCCAGTGGTCTCGTCACCATTGGTCACCTGTCAGGATATTACTCGGGGTGTGTGTTGGAAAAATGAGGTGTTCAGCCACTTCCCCAAGTCCCTCTGGCCCTGGAGGGACTTGAAGATTTAAGCCGACAGCAGGCACTAGGGTGAGGCTGAGGGCAGAAAGGGTTAACGTTTCAAACTTCTGTCCAGGCGTGGGTTCGGGGGAGCAAAGGGGAAGCTGCTGGTGAGTTGGTTGTATTTATGGATTGTCCACATCTTGAAAAGGAGATAGAAGAGCTGGGAGGTGACTGGCAGGGGGTCCCCAGGACCCCTCTCTGAGTCTCCAGGCTGGGTGGTCAGTGCTTCTTAAGGCCCCCCTCTGACCTCTGCTCCCCTCGCCCCTTCCTGTTCTGGGGCAGCATTTTTTTTTTTTTTGCAAGTGCTGTGAATTTCTGAGCCGACAGAGGGCGCTGAGCTGCAAACCAGCCTGGCAGAGATGGCTCCTGCATTAAGTTAAGATCCACTAACTTCCATCCCTGTCCTTTTATAGTTAATAAACGGTGAAGACAGTTCAGATTATAACTGAGGCTATTCAAGTGCAAATTACATGTAAACAGCTGGGTATGGTGGCCGCTAGGATGAACCTTTGCAGGAGTTTTCACAATGGCAATTTCTGTCTAAACAGATTCTCTTTGACAGGAATTTACAAAAGCATCTTTAATGATTTTTTTCTCATTTTCACGTACACACTCTTAGTAAGGTACACATGACGTTCTCATGCTCTAGCTTTGAAAATTAATTTTACTTTTAAAAACTGCATTAACTAAGAGAAGAAAACACAAAATGTTCTAGTGTTTTACCCTGAGATATAGTAAAACATTGATTTTACCTTTCTGCTGAAGGTTTTCTTTAGCAATTCTCTAAATTATGTAAATTTGCTCATTTCATATATATTTTTGAACTCTGAAGAAAATGAAATCTCTAACTTACGAGGGAAGCAAGGGTTTTAAAATTTCACCAAAGGAGCCATGTATAAATGTGTCCTTTCAGCTGCGATAAAAAAGTAGAAAGAAACTATTTTTAACTTACAGATATTTCAGACCACACCAAAAAGATGTATTTGTCCTGCTTCAGTTAACTTCCCTGGTGGCAGAAATCAAGAAAATAGACCCCCCTACCTTCCTCTTATTAAAATTCTTTAGAATTCTTTTAAATTCTGCCTATGTTCACATTACATAGAGGATTGGTAATATGGTTAAATCATTACATTTTAACATTGTCCCCACTGCTCTCCTTTTATCGGTTACAGGTAGCTTCACACCTGCATGTTAATTTTCATATTTCATACGCTCGTGGTGTGTTGTAAGGATGCTTATTTCAAAATCTTCTAAGAAGCCAGAGAAGTCCCCTTTGGCTCAGTGTGTTAAGAAGGTACCAGCAACATCACAGTTAAAGAAGTGAGTGCTTACAGCGAGGTTGGGTTTTGCCTCTTCATGTGGAGTCAGATTTCTTTTGAAAAGGAGCAAATGCATTTCTGAAAAAGTGGATTGAGACCCACCCAGAGCCGCATGCAGATGCGGTATCGCTGTGGATTTGCACAGACCGTGCTGTCATGTGTTTTGGCCACAGGGACCTGAGGGCACCTTGCTGCCCTGTGTTACCATAAACATCATCTGAAGAGAGAAAACTCACTTTCCCCCACACGCCCTTTGCCAGCTATTTGGGTAGCGATACAGAAAGAGATGCCAGCTGTCCATCAAAAACTAAGTCAAGGTCTTGATGCCTCTTTATAGGGAAAAGGTGCCACCAAAGTCCCTCATCAGGCACCTGAGGTCGCTCACCACCTGAGCTATTTCCAGCCCACGTCTGTGGACTAGAGGTTATTTCAGGAGCGGACAGTAGGTCCCCACTAGGAAGTACTTGCTCTAGGTGATATTTAGGCAGATGATGGCATCAAATGGTGAAGACAGACAGGGGTGCAGGACTCTCTCAGGCTCACACCTGAGGAGCGTGTGCCCTCCATCAGTGGTATGCCTGGTCTTTTGTGTTAGGTGCAAATAAAGATGATTCCGTGACTGTGACCGCACCGTTTCTTAAACAGTATTTTGGATGCAATGTCTTTAGATCTGACTTCTTTTCTCAGGGCCGTGCACAAAATGGTTCATTCAAAGACAGCATTTTCACCCCACAAGTGGAGGGGTGCAGAAAGCTGGTCTCTAAAGGCTCTTCCACGGACACAAGACACGCAAGCTCCACACATCTACACGTTCACGGGAGTCCTCTCCATCCCTCCGCTGTCCATCTCCTCCATTAGCCGTTCAGGTCCCCAAATGACCTAAGATTAACACGTCTGTTTCTTGCTGGGTAAGTAGTGAGAAGATGTGTTAACTCCTTACCTGGGCGACACGTTAGGACCTCAAGTTCCCCACCAGCAGGTTAGGGAGTCAGGGCTGGTAAGTCTCCCAGGTCCTGGGATATACCTCCCCGGTTCACTGAAATGGAGACGATTCGTGGGTGTGTTCCAAGAGCTCAGAGCAGCCTCGTGTCCCTTACACAGTGGTCCACAGCAGTACCCTGTGGTCACACTGATACTGAATCCAGACTGGTCCTTTTCAGCACTGAGTTTTCCCCTTTCAGATTCCTTTGTATATAAACCTGAACTGTACATGTTCCCCCAGAGCGTGTTTTTCACGAGAATTCCTGCCCATGTCTCTTCAAAGTGTCTTATGGAAATAAGCGCCCAGCTTAAGGAGGACGTAGCTCGTTCTGACGGTGCGCTTTCCGGACAAGCCACGTAAGGGCAGGAAACAGCACAGTCACCTCTACAGGCCCTTTCCAACTCAGGTGTCTGGGCAAACTCAGTAACAGCCTGGGGCTGCCGGGCCACTCAGCAAAAAGGATACACCAAAGGGGACAGACCTTCACGTTCATTACTTTGGTCATGTGACTGTCTAGGGAGTTTCCCGGATGCTGATTTAGACATTGACGCCAGCAGTTACAAAACAGGTCCTAGAGATGTTACAAAGTGACTATTGCTGTTTTATAGGGAAGTTGGCCACGGAGAGCCTGCTAAGGGATCTTGCTCATGTTTTGACCCTGAATTCTAGCGATGCAAAGTTACTCAGATTTCTGGTTTATGAACAACCTAGATAAGTCATAAATTCTGCTAATTCAGGCTGTGCCTTGGGTTTTAGCTAATCTGTAATGGTGGTGTGTGCGTCCCAAACATCCACAGGGAGTGAGTGGGTGAACGGAACTTACTGTTCCACATGTCAGAAGCCAAGATGGTATTAAAAATCCAAAAATCAAGGGTACAGCCTGGTAACAGGCACCCAGGGAGGAATAATAAATACAAAATGAATTCCAAAGACATACTTTCTATATGAAGTTGTAACTCCGTGGAGATTTTTTTTTCTACTAAAGTCTGCACAAAAGATTTAATTTCTTGTAAGAAATTGTAATCAGAAACTATTCAGATCATGTCAATAAAGCAGACAATTAGAAACTAATTTCTTAAACTTATTTGTCCACCAAAATTATCTCTGGCTCTAGAATATTGTGTAAACAAAGAATAGATGCAAATTAAACTGCTGTTGTAGATAAGAAACCCAGTCATCAGAATAGCTGTCGCATGAAATGGGAGAAATGTCTCATTTTCTCCATCCTTATTAAAAAGTAGCATTTTGTTCAAATAGTCATATAATATAAGCCTATCTATGAGATGGGGGGACATGAAGGAGAAAACTAACAGATGTAACAGCAGATCATATGGAATCTAGAAAGTAGTCTCTTCGGAAGTAGTTGCTCATTTCAGGTTTGGGTGTTTGTACTTGTTGGAAGCTGTAATGCCTTGTAGACAGGGACGCATTCATAAATACCGGGTTATTATTCACGGTGACACTTGGCCTTGGTAGAAAGAACTTTAATTCTGTAAGTGCTGTCCAGGGTAAATTGAATTTATGCATCTGAGTTTTCATTACAATTTTTCTTTTCAATGGGGTGGGAAGAACTGACCTAACACATAGCAGTGCCTAGGTAAAATGCACAAAATAAAGCGCATCAACATTTTTTATGATCAAAATGAAAATTCCTTGTCTTTTGACATTTATTAAGTCACACCTCAGAGCTTTGGGGTTGGCTTATCTACTCCGTGAAATCATACTATTTTCAACCAGAAAGGGGCCTTCAGGTTCACTAGCAGACCAAGAAACTGAGGCCCGCAGGTCGTGTCTGGTTATCCAAATTCCTGGGGTCAATTATCTGCAATGATACGATAGAATTCTTTCAATTGCTTTTTACAAATGGCGGGATAAAGGGAGACACAGAGATGAAAGCCCAGTGGGGCCTTGGGTTAATCACATTAGTTCTGATAAAAGTCCAGCTCAAGATAAAACAGAGCCCACTTGTTTTAATGAGGAACATCAAACCCAGCAGAAGCACTTAGGCCCTCTGTACTCGGCTTCCTCACTGGTCAGCCCGACAGCACACGCCCTGCCTGCCTCCTGCCTCCGGGGAGGTTTACGAAGTGCTTTCTACCAGTAAAGCACAGTGTCATGCGTGCGCAGCATCTAGTCCGCAAACACTACAAGTCCGATGGCCTCTGTCCACTATGCTCCCTATTTTTGGAACTGAGGGGACCTAGGAACAGACTGGCTAAGTAGCAAATTCAGGGGTGCCCTGACGCCTTTGGGGTGGGGGGGTATTTGGACCCAAAGACCAGCCTCACCCTCTGCATCAGATGGCTCTTCCATTATGGCGCTGAAATGTGTGATAAAATGGGCGGGGAAACATACGTGCAGTGAAGCGTTTTATGAATGTAAGTGTTCATTTTAGAGGGGATGCTGCATTAGAGTGATGAAGATACAACCAGGCAAAAGCCCATGTGTTTTCCTTCTTTGTTTAAACTTCCTGTGCACTGAAAACTCGAGAAAGTCACCATAGTAAGACCTTGACCATGTGGACAATTATGTACCTTGTTTCCACACCAGTTGCATTTCTTCTTTGAAATCAGTCCTTGGTTAAGTTACTTATGGCTCATCACTTTCCTCTTTTTTAGCTCCTTTACATAATCAGCATACTACATTCTGCTATTCCATCTAAACTGAAGTCAGGTCTACAAAAGTATATCAGTAATGGTGGCCAGTTTCAAAAGTAACCTTGGGACATTTTCGTAAATGCAGTGCACGTGGCTGTAGGAGAATTTGACAAGTAGCAAAGAAGTCCAGGCTGTACTGGCCTCCACCCTAATGAATGCAGCCACCTATTAGTCTTGCAAGGGGGGAGGTTGCATCTCCGGAGGTTCTCAGACCGTTACAATGTAGCTCTTCCCTAGCCAGTTGGAGTGTTTGTTGGAGGCTGCCTCTGAGGGGGTAAATTGGACATGAACCCAGTCTGTTCGCAGGGTTTAAAAAGAAAATCTGCCCACAATCATAACCTTGGACCCGGGTCTTTGCAGAATTAAAACTGTGCTTAGCAATGCTGCAGTCTCACATCTCTCCATTTCCCCCAGTTTCTGTGCACGACGGAAATTTGTTTGGGTTGGAGCCCTGGCTGTGCTCACAAGACCCTCTCGTGATTCTTTAAACAACTGGACGTTTCTAGATGTGAAACTCTCAGCTCAAAAATCAACTTCTTTCTTGGAGAAGAAATGTTAAGTCATTGCCAGAAAGTTTTCTTGTTGGTTCTCAGTTTTCTACCAAAAAAAAAAAAAGTTCTCGCTTTTATGTCAGGTAGTGAAACTCGCTACAGAAATTCATCTGTGCCACAAACAACAGAAGAGTTTTCTGTTTATCACTTGCTACATGGGAAGGAATTCCTGCTGTATACGCAGGATGTTTTTATTCACTTGAAAATACTGTTGAAGGTATTCACTACTTAACATAACAACACACGTCTAGTGTGCAGTCTCGGCTGCTATGGTGCAGTCTTTTATTGAAAGTCAAGAGCAACATAGTAACAAGTGACCGGAAGCTACTGTGGCAGCTTCCTGTCTGCAGGATCTTCTAAAATCTAAGAAAGTTTAGAGTAGGTGGGAAGTTGTCTTCTAAAGTCATGTTGGCTGTCCTGAAGAAGGCTTATTAAAGTTTTATCCCTAAAAAAATAAGTTCTCTGATCTTTCA
The DNA here is from genome assembly GCF_021234435.1 of Artibeus jamaicensis. Classification (NCBI taxonomy): domain Eukaryota; kingdom Metazoa; phylum Chordata; class Mammalia; order Chiroptera; family Phyllostomidae; genus Artibeus; species Artibeus jamaicensis. The sequence continues at coordinate 6,763,452 of NW_026522054.1, read as the reverse complement.
GATGATACTACACAGTTATTGGTAAGGCTACTAAAGGAACTTTTATTAGGAAGTTTTTGTAGTTGAGTATTTGTTCATTGTTTATACCCAGTTTTCTGTCCAGCCTTCAAGGACATGTGATTTTTTAATTATTCAGCAAAACATTCATGGGTTATCATAGTTCTTTTTTTATCGCATGTAAAGAGTAAAGTTAAAGTAACATGATGTCTCTAGGAGGAGAAAGAGATGTTGAGCAAAGTGCGTAGCTTCTGGTCAAGGTGAAACGCTGTCCCTTCACTGGGTTCTTGTTTATTCTCAACACGAGGGCTGCGTGGGAAGGAGGGCATTGAAACTTGAGGGAAACTCTCCCTCCTCGAGGTGTTCATAACTAAGTTGATTCAAAATGGAATAACAGATTGCTCAAAGTAAGTAACTTTTTTAAAAAATCAAAATAGAGGCTGAAATTAAAAAATAAAAACCAACTTTCTATCAGGGAGAAAAAAATTTTATGCTAAACATCTTAAATCTGAGGGTAGCAACTTACAAAGCATTCACAGTCCCAAAGTGAGCAGAAATTTCAAGGAATTACATTTTCAAAATTGTCCTTATTCAGTCATTTTCAAGGATGATTGATCCTCACAGTGAAGACCAGACAAGTACAGGGGTGGGCGGAAGTGGTTAGAGTTGTGAGTACATGAAACAGTTTATTCGTGTTGTTATTCATGCATTAATGATTGTATTACTTATTAGTATTTAAAACCTACTTTTGCCCAGCCCTGTGAATATACTGAACTCTCAGAATTCTAAAACTAAACACTGTATTATGTTCAGTATTTTGGGGTAATTTTTTTTCTTTGGTCCCTAAAGTATTTTAAAATGGGGACTGGAGGATTAACCAAATGTATCAGTTCATTTTCAGAAAAAGGCATAGCGTACCTGCATTCACGTTGCTCGTTCCCGGGAACTCAAAATACTTCCACCGCCCCCCCCCCCCCTTACGGCCCCCCGGTGTGGATGGCGGGTGGAGACTTGCGGTCCAGGCCCTGCTTGCTGCTGCAACCACGCTCTCTGGGGTCGTGCGGCAGGTGTTTCGAGAGAGGAACAAGTACCTTCTGCTGAGGGAGGTGCCCAGATACCTTCTGGAGAGGCCCTGGCATCTTCCAGTGCGTGGGTGTCGCCCTGCATGGGCCCCAGGGCCCGTCTCGGAGAGAGCAGGCGGGTTCACCTGGAGCGCCTGAGGGTGTGCGCTGAACGCGTGCTCTGTCGGGGGCGCCTTGGCCCCCGTGTTTGCTTCAAGCACACTGGCCACTGGCCTGCGCTTGGCTTTCTGCTTCGGAACGCCCTCCCAGGTAATCTTTTCCGAGGACCAGAGCTCGCTGGCCTCCAGATTCAGTGCAGGGTGCGAAATGGGTGGGGTTCCCAGAGGCCCCAGGGTCAGGCCGGGCGGAGACACAGCACTGTAGCTTCTGGAAGGATCTGGAGGCCCCTGGTGACGGTGGCTCATGGCATCATTGGGTTTAGAGTCATTGGTCCAGTTGACAGTGGGGCTTGTTTCTTGGATGCTTTCTTTTCCTCACATTAACCCCTCCCCTCGGCGACATCCTGGTCATCACCTGTGGTCCCTTCTCTGCAGGGAAGACGGGAGGGGCTTCTTTTGGTGTGGACTCATCCACGGCCAACCCTCAGGGTACCTGAGCCAGGTGATGGAATCCAAGTGCTAGAAATTGCTAGCGTGTGCGTCGCTGTGGGCAGGGACCTAGGAGGGGACCTGCTCTCTAAAGAGAACAGTGCTCCGGGGGGGAGGAGAGGGGCCCTCTGGGACCCCGTGGGGGCACGCTCCCTCAAACACATGGCGGGGGTCACCAAAGGTCGCCCCAGGAACATGAGTTCTTCCCTTTGGTGGAAGTGGCACCTGGGTGTAGGTGGGGTTCAGCTCCGATGCCCCCTGGGAGCGAGTGACCCCGCTTCATGCCCGCTCGGCTCCTTCCCCGCCCGGGAGCCTCCCGTATGGAGGTGGTTGGTTCTTCAGGGGCCGCCTCAGAAGTGCAGACTGTGTCCCACGTGTGGTCTCGGGTCACGTCCTTCAGTCCACGCCCATGTCCCTGCACTCCCTAGGGGACCAGTGTCCAGAGTTTTCACTCCATCGCTGCCGGTTTTATTGAGTAAACGGTGTGAGTCTAGAGTTGGAGCCAGGTTTCATTGGCTGAGACAAGGAATGAGAGGGGAGAGTTGTGTTTTACTCCTTATCCTCGCGGGTTTTCTCACGGGGGGTGATACACCACCCCCGAGTTAGCGGGGAGGCTCAGCAGTACCTGGGGAGCACCCCCCCATCCTTGGCTGCTCCTCGTGGGTCTACGAGGCGGGCGGAGTTAAAGGTTCGCAGTGGCAACAGCGTCAGCCCTGCCAAACAGCACCGTCTCGGTGCTAAAACTCAGAAAGGGAAGTTGGTAAAGCCGTGTGCCCTGTGTCTGGTCAAATTCATATTCCCTGACAGCAAAGGCAGGCATCGCGATACAGGTGTGTCCCATCAACAGTCCTAATCGGTATTCATTTGATTTATTATCCTAATTTAGCAACAGATTACCATTTGAGCGCCGAGAAAATGAGGTGTCGGCGCAACTCGACGTAGAAATTGATTTAGGGGGTTTAAGGAATAAATAAGATGTCACGTCAGGTCCCGCGCCCCACGTGGTGCTGAGTCGCAATTAAAAAAGAAAATGGTTTATCATCATCATAATGGGAAACGTGGCTAGAATATGTTGGCGATGCTTTGTTTCAGGCAGAAGACGACGGGCCTTTGTGCGTGCGGCGGCGCGGACTCTCGAGGCAGGCAGGCAGCCGCGCCCCCTTCCCCACTCAGGTTCTGAAATAAAACGGGACGTCAAGCAGGTGGAGACGCTGTCGCCTGCCTTGATTCCTGTTGCCGCAGGTCATTTTGAAGAGTGTGGCTTGTACCTCCAGCACGAGGGCTGATGTGGCCCGTGGGGACGGTCACCCAGGACCGTGGGTTGTGCAGACAGACCAGTTCTCTGGGGCAGAGGGACACGCAGACACACGGAGGGGAGAGGGGAGGGAGACCAGCCCGCACGCCTGGGCTTCCCTCCAGACTTTCCAACAAAATGCCTGCCTGTGGTGGAAGGAGTAAGGCGGGCAGCTCGGGATTGTTATAACTGGTAGAGTCGCTACCCGGAAAAGTCTAGGGTAGAAGACACTTCTCTCCACACGGATACTCGTAAAAGTCGAATGTAAAGAAGATGAAACAGTGGAAGACGGCTTTAAAGTAAAAAGAAAAAATTCCGTCTTTAATTCTTTAAGTAAATGTTCATGAAGAGAGCTAACGATCTACACAGACATGGTGGTGTGGGGGGAGCTCCCCACAGAATTGTGAGCAGAGGCTGTTGTGATTGCTAGAAGTTTCCACAGAGAGCCGTGGTGAAGAGCGCTGGGAGGTGGGCGCCACAGGCACATGCCCGTCACTCCCCCGGGACTCGGGCGGGTTTCCGAACCGTAAAGGGCAGGGAAGGTCGATGCTCCCCCCCGAGCAGCCCTGTGGACCTTCCGTCCCCCCCTCTGCCAGCCACTCAGCACTGGCTTCGCCGTCAAATTGAGCATGTCCTTTAAGATAAAGGATTCCATTCAGCACGTCCGCAGAAGCTCCTCAAACTGCCTCACTGTCGTTAGTCCTCACCGGCATAATACACAGCAAGTGTCTAGGAAACACATTTTGTTGTGTGAAGAATCTTCTTGCCCGAGATTCGTAGTCCACCAACACTGGAAAGTCCTGCATCATAATCTCAAGAGGAAAATGTCTCTAGCCAAGTCACCCCACGAAGTAGAATTAATTAATTTTTTTTGCAGAGGATAGAAATGATTTCACCCACTGGGTTGGGGGGGCGGCCCCTCTTCTTTGTTCTCTGCTCTTCCAGGGCTGTCTACCCGCAGGTCTTCTCGGGCAGACATCCAGCCAAACAGCCTTCAAAATCGCCCCTTTCGGGGGGAGGGCAGCCTGGGGAGGGTTCGTTCGTGCCCCCAGGGACAGTCCCGGGGGGGCCGGCACACCTGGCAGATTCCCATGCAGTTTCTTGCTCTAAAACAGGAGAGCACACCTGAAGGGCTGGTCGGTATCACAGAGACATGTTTTAATCTATTGGGTTGCCGTTGAGTAATTATATGGGTTTTAACTGTGCGCTCCTGTAAGACGGGATCAGTATGTGGCCCTGGGTGCCCACCACCCAAGGTCAAATCTTCCGTCACCATGTGTTGGACCCCTTCACTCCTTACTGACCCTCATCCCCTTCCCTCCAGTCACCTCCACACTGTTTGTCTCTGTGAGCTTCAGTTTTGCATCCCATGTGAATGAATGAAACATGGCTCTTAACTTTTTCCATCTGACACTTTCGCTTAGCACAGTATTCTTGAGATCCATGCATGTTATCACAAAGGGCTGAGGAGTGTTCTACCTTCCTGTGTCCCTCGGGGTTCTCCACGGAGACAGGTGACACTGCGTGTGTGCGCGTGTGCGCGTGTGGAGAGAGCTCGAGAGAAAGACGGGTGTTAATTTTCAGGAGTTGGCCGTGCAGGGAGGCACACCTCTTGCCGTATAAGCGAAGGTCTGATCCTCTCAACACATTTAAAATGTGACCAAATGTGAGTAGCACAGGCCCTAATTAAACTGACTGTAAAGAAGAGTTTAACATTTATGCTATTTTTTTTTCCTCTATTTTCCTGCAAAGGCTCAAAGCCTAGTGCCTGGATGTAGCTATTACTTATCGAATATCCTAATCTACCTTGGTTATTGAGAATTTCCTTTTTGAGCTACACAACTAGAGAAAGAGTAGAAGGTTCTTATTTCTTCCCGTGCGTGTGACCAGGTGTACAGCAGGTGCAGGGACAGGGAGGCCGCGTGCATGGCAGCGTGCACCTCCGCGGAGAGCCGGAGTGTGTAAGCATCCAGAGCCCAAGGTCCTGCATCGTCCTGGGAACCTATTGTTCTGCTCTCCATACACCTCCTGAGTTTGCCGACACAGTTTCCTGCCATTGAGCTCATTTCCCCCTGCTCTTCTCGGAATGCCCAGATGGAGCCCAGCCCGAGCGCCACCTTCTCCTCCGCGTCTCCCCTGCCTGCTCCTACCTGATCTCACCCCTTTAGTAGCTTGCTCTGCCCCTTGGGTTGTTGTGTTTCACCGGCGGAAGACCAGTCCCTGAGGGCGGTCCCCCACTGCTCAGCACGCGATCTCAGTCCCGCAGGTGGGAAGTGCACGGCTGCTGAAGTGTTGAATGCTGGGTAAAGATTCAGAAAACCCTGCAGAAATCCAAGAGCCTGTTATTAGGATGGAAATAGCTTTAGCAGTTCTGGGAGTATGAAGATTTCGCTGCCTAAATTGTAATCACGAAACGGCCCTAGTTTTCTTTCCAAAAACCTTAGGAAACTGAGGGAGAGCAGATAGAAGTTGTTTGATTTTATTACATGAACTGCATTTCCTCTCTTTCCTGTGACTTCACGAATCTGTGCTCAGTCCACAGCCCATATTGAAGACCACGATTGCGTTTACAGACCGTAATGTGAACTGCGTGCAGGTATCAGTCGTTAAAAAGTACAGAGAAAGCTCATCAGGAAGAAACCTCGGGATATAAAGGGGTGACGTGGAACAGACCTGCCCTTAGGAGGCGCGGAGAGGACGTGGCCGCGGGGCACGGGAACAGGCAGGACCCTAGACTTTTGTGCTTCTGCACCTTAGAGGCTGACCGCTGTCCAAGTCTTTTTTTTTCACACCTGTGTTCTGATCACTGATGCCTGGAGTCCGGCGCCCCAAGGAGACGGTGGTAAACGGACAAACGCCCTCTGATCACGGTAAACACGTACAGGTCCCGGAAGGGGCCAGGAAGTCAACTAGGGCGTTTTCTGTAAAGCGATCGGGGGACCTCTGGGATGAGGCCACACGTGAGAAGAGCCTTAAGTGAAAGGGAGGCCGGAGCAGCAGAAATGCTCAAACGGGCTTTCCAGGCCAGGCACAGCACGTGCCAATGGCCTGGGGTCAGAATGTATTAGGTGCTTGGGGACGTGTAAGAGCCTGTGAGAGTCAAAGCCGAGTGAACGAGGGGTCAGTGGCAGGGGACTCTGTGAAGGGGTTGGGGGGACATCGTGTCAGGCTTTGCAGGACATGATTGAGACTGGGGGCTTCGTTCTGAGAGGGGCAGGAGCCTGTGGGAGAGCTGTGGCAGATGACACGATGTGACCTGCCTGCAGCTTTTACCAGGGCTGTCTGGCTTCTGAGCATGTGCAGCTTGGGCTGGGGCGGGGAGGGGGGTGTGAGCAAGGAATGAAGAGGGGGTCCATTGCAGTAGGGGACCTTGCGGTGTCCCCCAGAGGAGGAGGTGACAAGTGGCTGGTTTCTGGAGATAGCTTAAGTTAGAACCAAGTCACATTATTTTTTAAGATGTTTACAAAGTAGGAGTCTACCAGGTGGAGATGAAAGGTAAGTCCCTTTTCTCGGGGCAGGGGGAACCCCAGGAAACCGTATTTATAGAGGCAGTTATCCTGACTCATCCGCTGGGGACCTCGCGTGTTAGGGCCCCCAGTTGTACGGAGACCCGGGGGACCGAGGTCTAGCCAGGCCCCAGAGCTCCGAAATTGCTGTCCTTGTCACTGAAGTGTCACACAGTCCTTCTGCCTTTTTTCTTTTTCACACCTAGGAGTTTTGATCTAAAAGGCCATATGTGAAGTGTTTCAGGCATAAGGAGAATTCTGTGTTGCCTGAATGGGCAGTTAGCCTCATAAAAAAGCCATCAGCGGCTCTTCTGTTCAAAAGATCAGAGTGGGGGTTTTCAGCACTGCTTTGAATTTTGTGGGCCCCAAGCAATAATGCAGTAATTCTTATTTGGGCAATTTAGGAAGCCCACAACATGAAGGGACCCTTACATTCACTTAGTGATGTGTTCCGCGATGCCTTCTTTTTAATATGTGTTTAAAATATAAATGTTACTAAAAGCATTACCTGGAGGTAACTTTTAAACAACATTCCTGAGGGTAGAAAATGGAAGTTTATTCTCAGTCCTGACTAGGCAGGAACTTATTCACCCTGAACATTCTGGAAAATTTCTAACTCGCCCCTGCGTTGACTCTAAAACCTCGCGGCAGCTGTCGAGTGGGTTTATCGTGGCGATACCACTGTGTCAGACGGTGCTGTCCCCGGAACGGGAGTCCTGTGGAGCACCTTTCCTTTCTGTTCCCGAATAACTGTTCATTCTTGGAGACTCTGTGCTGCTATTCTGTTTAGAACACTAGCGTGTGAGGCACGTGTCCGTATTTTGATCAGAAAATGGGGGCCTTGGCATTCCGCAGTCTCCCCCCCCACCACGTCTGAGGGTCACGTTCTCCCCCCAAGAGTCTTGTCTTCGTGTTTCTCTGGGGCCACACCCAACTCACATAATCGTGCAGCCTCTCGAGTCAACTGTTCGTTTCCCTCTTCCCCCTCCCCTTCCCCTGGAAGTTCACAGAGAATCCAACGTGCTTTTGTGCATCTAGGGAGGGTCCCTAAAGGACATGTTGGCCAAGACCTGGGGGCGGGTAACAGAACTGTCCGGAGCTTCTGCCTTTGAAGGCCCCACGTCCGAGTCATCGCCGGGGCCCAGTATCTAAGGGAGCACACGCCGTGGCCTCCAGAGGCTGAGTAACTGCTTCCCGGTGGCTCCCACCAACTGCGTGTTCTCCAGGGAGAAAAGGGAACATTCTGTCAAGTGTCCAGGGAGCATTTTCCACCTTTCCTTCTGTCTCATCAGAGATGAGTTCTGTCACCTCTGTGAAGCTGTTTGCTCCCCTGTGGCGTGCTAATTCTTGAGGACAGGGGAGGACTCGGGTGGAAGAGAACGGGACACAGGAAGGTCACCCGTTTTCTAGCCAGGAGGTTTGCTCAGTGCATGTGGACTGGAGAAAGGAGGCGGCCCCGTGTACGCGGGCCCGAGGGCTTTGTCTCACTGAGGGTGTGTTCTGTGTTCAGGAGGGCCCTGCGTGTCTGTGGGGAGGGAGCTCTGCCATTGGGCAGGCGGTTCTAGCGCCTCCTCCACTGGAAGCCTCTGTGCTCCCGGACTGATGTTAAGGGAACCCTCTCTGGTCTTGGAAGATGCCATAAGGGATGCATGTGGTTCCACTGTAGGTCCAGGGGTTTATTGTGTCAGGGTTACTGATGCTTAGTATCAGGCTTACTTAGCCCCATCCTTATGGAAATTAAATTCGGGGACAGTCAGCTTAAACCCTGATTGCTTGTTGGAGGTGTTTTCAAGATTATGTAAGAGTAGAAATTGGCATGTATTGTCTGTCCTTTGTGTCTTCTGTTTAGCACTGTTTGTTCCATTTTTGGCACATACGCTAAATGTTATGAGGGACTATGATGAAATGGCTCTTGGGTAGTTTGTTAGGTTCCTGGGTCCAAAGTTTTCTAACCCATTAACACACACACACACACACACACACACACACACACACCACCCCTTAAAACCACAAATGTCTCAAATATTTAAGTTTGTGAAACTAATAATTAGTATTAGAAATATTTTCTTACAGAGCTTTAAGACTATAACCAAGTAATTCTTCTTCAAATTGTACATGAAAATATAGTAACGTAATGTAAAAAATAGGGAAGTTCTCCATTTATGTTTTGACAATAAATTTTATAATCTGCACAGTTAGCTTAGTAAGAGCTAATTATTAGAAAAAAAGATTCGCTGCATTACATATAATTAAAATTGTGTATTACGGTGAAGGAAAAATAAACATTGAATGGCTCTGCTTAACAGCCGTTCTAAACAGGAAGAATTTTTACTACATGAAATTGTAATTTAAACTCAGAGGAGGTTGGCTCGATTACTGTTTATTGACACAGAATTTACAAGAAAAACTGCAAAACATACCCCAGAAAGAGAAGATCTGAGGTTTCCCTGTTTAATGAGGCTTTTCCCCAGAGACATTAATGGCAGTTGACTCCGTCCCTATCCTGTGAGATGTGGGAGGCAGGGAAGACAGGATCTTAAAGAAAAGCCTTATTAAAAGGGTGTGAGCTCCTACATAAAGAACACACGCCCTGTTTTAGGAGACACTTACTGAGGGAAGGAGGGGACGGCAGGAGGAGGCTGAGCCGATGCCTGTGCTGTTCTCTCCCCCAATTCGTCGGCCCATTTGTCCCACTTCAATAAAAGCCGGAGGAAGCCTTCCGGGGAGAGGGGACCCCATGTGGAGTGAAAACATGGAATGGACGGCAAGCCGCTCCAGTTTTCTTCCCGGGAGAACTCGGGTCCCGCGTTTTGCGGGTTTCAATAAACCTTATTTCTGGAAGCAAGTAAAATCCAACAAAGTTTGTGGGGGCACACTTAGCTTTTCTAAGTGGCCTTTAAGCAAATTCGGTTTCTTAAAAAGCTGGGAATTCTTGTAAGCAACATCATTAACATGTTTTATTTGAACTGGAAATATAATTTGTACTAAAAAACGACTTTATTCTTAAATATTTATAGATTTTGTAAAGCAGAACTAAATCAGCTTGTGTGAATATATTAGAGATAAAGCACACTCTCCCTGTTAGACCACCCAACAAACTTCTGCTTTTACTTTCTGAAATGAAAATTTATAATTTCCCCTCTAGCAAAGCAAATGGGATTTCTTTTGAAGGTGGAAGTGGTGGGAAAGGAAGAAGAATATTAACTGCTTGGCAGTGATAGGTCACCATTTTGCTCTTACTGAAGGCAAAAAAAAATTTTTTTTAATATTTTATTTATTTTTAGAGAGAGAGGGAGGGAGAAAGAGGGAGAGAAACGTCAGTGTGTGGTTGCCTCTCACACGCCCCCTACTGGGGACCTGGCCTGCAACCCAGGCCTGTGCCCTGACTGGGAAGGGAACCAGCGACCCTTAGGTTCACGGGCCTGTGCTCTATCCACTGAGCTACACCAGCCAGGGCTGAAGGCAAAAAAAATTTCTTAAAAAGATGACTTTTACATCTGAGGCATAATCTGTTGTTTACAACAGAAGAGTCAGCATCCCTAAGGTCTGCAGACCACGCCCCTGTCCACCCTGACCTATACTTACCCTGTGAATAAAATCTTAATTGCTGCTTGCACGCCAGCCCCATCCCACCACCACTTACTCCTACGTGGCTGCGTGCACCCCGCCCTTTCATCCTCGCCGCCCCGCCTCCAGCACGGTATTAACGCAATAACACGTTCCCACCGCTTGGTCTGGTGCATTGCAGGGGGCGGCATTTGGGAAGAGGCGGTTGACCCAGACGGAGATGTGCCGACTGCCGTGCACAGGGTAACACACACATCAGACTCCCAGATCCGCAGGCACCCACGCAGGGCTGGAAGGGCGCCCCTGCTCCCAGGAGCAGGGACTGGTCTGAGAGCTGTGCCTGCAGATGACCACGCAGCGTGTGCATGGGTGGGCAGGGTTTGGAACGGGGGTCCTGTGTGGAAGACTCAGGCCATCCCCGCGGGTTCCTGGGCTCCCCAGCCAGTGGAGGACAGTTCCCTGTTCCCGGCTGGGGCTGGACCCACTCCAGGCACCAAGCAGACCCCAGGGGGCGCTAGAGGGGCAGGGGGCAGGAAAAGCGCTCCAGCTTCCACTCCCGTTTGTGTACTTTTTTTCTCTAAACTGCCCTTTAGAGAATATTTACAAGGGACTAAATAGACAAATACATACATACACAGATGAAAATTTAAAAATATAGAAGGACAAAGTCAGGAAGTCTACTTTCAGTTTCTCCCGAGGGAGGTTCCATAAAGGCCCATAGAAACCAGAAAACAGGGTGACAAAGAAACCCCCCAGCACCCCAGAGGTGAGGGCAAACTTCACACACAGCACTCACCCCTTTGCCCAACATAGGTGACGGTCACATAATTGACACAGGCTGACCTGGAACTTTGGTTTCTAGTGAGCTTCATGGGTGTAATTATTTTTTGTTTGTTCAGACTTCATTTTAAAGACAGGAACCTTAGTGTGTACTTTCCCACACACCCAAGAGGAAGCGCCGACCCTGCAGTTCTGTGCAGGGGGTCCCAGCTGCCCTGAGGCTGCAGCCTGTGCCTCCCCATCCCGCCCACTGGGAGGCCCACAACTGCCGCTCCGACGGAGCCAAAGAATGGAGGGGGCCCGCATCCTGGCCAGGGGCTGGTCATTATGTTCGGCACAACCTACCTGAGCAGCAGACCCCACCAGCTCTGGGGGGCGGGGGGCCTAGGGAGGAGGTGTCATTCCACCGGACGGGTGGCCCATAGAATCAGCAGGGTCTTTTTGATGGCCCACTTTAAGAGCAACATCAAAGAGTGTGACAATCTGCCCGTGAAAAGGGTTATTTTTAAATTGGCTGCTCTTTCTTGTTTCCATAAAAACTTGTGTTTAATACTTAAAAGTCTGTAGTTTATACGTAAAAGTCTTCCAAGAATCCTTACCTAAAAATTTTAGAAAAATAGTTTATATTTCTCAAACCATTAGTTTGCAAGTGGTGTAATTATGGCATTAGCCCTGCTGGGCTTTGCATTTGTTCCCGGAAGAGCTAACAAAAGAGGGCTGTGGCTACTTTTTTTTTTGTAATTTAGGATTCCTTAACGTGGCTTTTTTTTTTTTTTTTTTTTTTGAACAAACGCCACTCTGAGCGGTTGGTATAACTAACCCCAGTTACCAGCATGCGTGGTGCATTCTCTTCAGCAAAACCCCGAATCAGCACCCTTGGAATTTTGGCCCTTCAAGCTTTCACGTTTTCCTTACTTGTCTACAAACTCTCTGCAGTGTTACACCTTAATGTCTTCCTTTCACTTGTGATTAACAAGCCTCACGCTGACATTTTTTCCGTAAGATTGTGGGGTTTTTTAAATTTGGTAGGCTCCAAATTTCCCAATAAATACAGGATTCCGGAGCTAGAAGTTCTCATGCTCATATTTCTTCATGTAAGTGTGCACAAAATAGGAAGCAGTAAATGCATTTTTACTCACACCTAATCAGCTCTGAGCATAACTCCTCTGCTTTACATTTGTGTCTGCTGCCGACTTAGCTTAAAAAAAAAAAAAGGCAAGTGTGAATTTCAGCAATGAGGTCATTTGTGTGGATGGACAGGGTCGGACAGAAGCTGGCGGGCGATCCCACGAAGGTCATAATGACAGTTTTAACTTGACTATGTCATGCGGTGTGCTGGAGTGTGATAGCGCGACGTTCCAGAATTACCTGCTTGTGATTTTGTAATGACAGAGTTTGTGATGAGGGGGCACGGTTTGTGCCGCACCCTGTGCCTTAGATATGGTCAAAAGCCTCTGGCCCTGACTGCCAGGTCCCACCACCCCCCTCACTGGTCCAGCTTTGAGACGTCACTTCCTAGGGGCTTACCAGCAATGCTCCCACCTCAGGCCACGGGAGATCAGTGTAGGTTTCTCATCAGGACCCTGGAATCGTCAGCCCCCTGCCCTTTGCCAACGCAGTGCGTCCCAGAGCACAGGCAGGCCCCTCTGTCGCTGTCACCTCGACTTGCCTGCTCCTCCCACAGAACTGGAAATAAACAGTTTGGGTTCATCTGCCTTTGACGTAATACACATTTTTCACGTTGAAGGGTCAAGACACGCATCCCTAAAACTTAACTTCAGAATAAGCAGCAAACTGAAAATTCTCCAAAGTCACACTGAGCTCAGTGTTTCTAGGAAAGCAGGAAACCGCACCGCGGGTCGGCCCACTGCGCGCAGGGTGCCACAGGGGGTGAAGACACGCACACGCCATCCCGGGGAGCTCGGTCTGGGCCTTTGAGCATGCGTGGGGTAAGCTCTGCCCCGTGATCCTTTGTGTCTAATTAATGACTGGCATGTAATTTGCCTAAGGTCTCGAGAATATGCTCCCCCCACCCCTAAAGCAACAACAGATACACTCCAAGGTCATCCTCTCCGGCCTTCGAATTTCCAGAGCAGCCTTCAGAAACCTAATAATTTTTTAATAAGGAAAAGGTTGTCCTTTGTCACGTCCGCTCGACTGTCTGGAAAAGCTGCCCTCCAGGAAATGAGGGTTTTCTGCCTGGATATTTAACGCACGTCAGCAGCCTGACACCACGGTGTTCACACAGTGGCTGCTGGGAGAAATGGTTCCGTTCTGCAAGCGTGTATTTAAATGGTCAGAAATTGCCTTGAAATGTGAAAGGAGTTGACCGTTTTCCACGGGGTTTTATGGCAGTTTTGCCTGCGGACTTGGGCACCAGGCCCCTTTGGGGGTAAATGCACAGTGCCTCCCACGCCTCTGTGTGCGTGTGTGCACGCGTGTGTGGCTCTTTCAGTTGTCAGCAAATGTCTGTTTACCCCACTTCCTGTTATTAATTATGGGAAACAGGTTTTCTCGAAATACATTCAAGATTCTTTTAACGCATCCAGACACTTCAAGGCAAGACACTGATGAAGCTTTTGTATGCATAGGAAGCCGGAAACCGAATTAAAATACATTGTTGTCTCACGTAGCTTACAACTTCTTGTTTCTCAGAAAAAAAAAATTAAAAAGACAGAACTGAAAAAACAAAAACGGCAACTTCTTTTCCTATTCCTAGACCTGCAGGTAACAGAGTTGGAGACTTTCTTCATTGGACGTGACAGTGAATGGAGCAATCACAGTATCAGTTTTGAACTCTTTCGTAGCCCAGAAAAATGTTTCAGACCCCAAGGCAGTAAGATACATTCTAACGTGAAGGTGATGCTGAAAAGACAGCAACAGTGACCTGATCACCAGCGTCTCACAAAGCTTTTCCTGTGGAAATGTCTGGTCAGCTTGTCCTGCTCTGTCTCTGAAATAGCAGCAAATATACTTGCATGCATTAAAGTTATGAAGGAGCCAGGACATCTGGAAATTTTAGAAGAAAAGCAAAATAGTTTTGGGGGGGGGTCCAGATTAAAAAATGCAGATGTTTAATTGGGCTGTCAGTGAGGGTACAGGGAAATGAGGGCAGAAAGAACCAGAAGCCGCCGGTGGAAAATTAAACCAGCTGCGCGGGCCCGGGCCAGGCAGAGAGCCATGAAACCCGTAACCTAATGCGGAGAGAGACTTTCTGCCCTGAGATCTGGAAATGTTACCATGTGCAATTTTGTAAATGAGCCATTTCCAAAGAGTCCTTTTCATTAGAGCCCCGTAAAAGTTTCTCCGAAGCCCCCTCTCCCCGTGGTCATTAGCATGGGCAGTCCTCCGAGTCAGGCTTTCATCAGTGAAAAGCCGCCCTCCCTCCGGGCCCCTCTCTGAGACCTTCGAATAAATACTGCTGAGTGGCCAGAAATGACAGAAACAGAGCAGGGGGGGGCTGGCAGGCCCCACCCCCACCCCATGCCTCGACAGTGCTGGCTCTGGCAGGACTCAGCACAGAGCAGCGCCCACAGACAAAGGCACAAAGACCCCGTTTTTCTCGGGGAAAATAGATTGCATGTGCACGACGCCCAGGAGGAGCGCTGCGAGCCGTCACACATGTGTGACGCTGGGGGGAGGGGGGAGGGCGGAGCCGTGCGTTTCAAGGAGGCTGAAATTGCATCTGATTGCATCAAAGCCTAACAAATGTTGTTGAACCTAAAAGTCTTTTCAGCCTGTAAAAAGACATTCAGTGGCGAGAATTTTTTTTTTTTTAAGCACATGGTGAAAAAGATCTTGAGCTCAGCAGAGAGACGTTGTTGCATAAAAATGAACCCAGGCTTCCTTCACCGGGTCTGCAGAATAAAGGGAGGAAGCCAGAAGAAACCCTGTTGAATCAAAGGATTCAGCAAGATAATATTACATCCTTGTGAGTGTGTTTCCTATGAAAGGATGCCCCTCCCAGCAGCCCCAAGCTGTCGCTGCCGGAGAGGCAGCGAGGGTTTATTGGAGATGCAGACCTCAGCATCTGGGCCCTGCCAAGCAGGCAGGCTGGAGCTTGTGAGCCCAGGGCCCTTGGCTCCCACGGCCCCTTCTGGCGTCTCTCGGGGAGGGCTGTCTGCTCGGCCTCCACGCCACGCCAGGCGAGTGGGTGCAAAGGCAGGCCCAGGGACAAAGGAAAGCCATTGCTCACCCCCGAAGGGCAGGCTGCTTTGCTTCCTGAACTCACATAGGCCAGGACGACTTTCAGAGATGAAAAGGCAAATGTGTGGGGAAAGAAAAAAATGAGGAAAAGGACTTGGTCATTAATTCATAGCATAGCCAGAAGTAATGGGGTGGGGTGGGGGGAGGGAGAAAGCTTGAAATACTCATTTAAAATCATCTTTTTTTATGCAAAGGATGGGTCTTCTCCCAGCTGCCCTCTGAGATTTGTGACTCTGCTGTGTGCTTGTGTTCTTTAATCCGCATGGGACGCAGATTCTGTTGTATGTGAGGAGGGGCTTTTAAATGGCGGGGTTCTGTCGAAGTTGTCATTGGACGGTGTGACGGTGTCTCGTCCCCCTTCACATGCGCCTGAGCTCAGGCGACATCTTCCGCCAGCCCTCGGTCTCAGAACACGTCGCTCCCCTCCCGTCCTGTCCATGCAGTGGTGCCGTTCTGAGTGGACAGGTTCAAGGCCTCTGGAATAGTTGGAATGGGCTTCCTGTGACTTTTAATTTTAAAAAATCACAGCACATTTTTTTAATTAAGAACACGGGTTTGGACTCTACTACTTTCTTTCAAGCTCCTGAGATTCTTAAACTTCTTTATTCGAAGGGAGTGTCAGTGACAGAGAACAGAAGCTGGTGGGGGGCACAGGCGTCCCCCAGTGCGAGGTGACCGAGGACAGCCCCAGGACCATTCCAGGGTTCTGCACAAACTCCTCATTGCCACCCCAGCGTCCCCATCAGGATCCATTCTAGGGACCCTCCCCAGGCTGCTTGCTCCTAATTCTCCATGGCATTTTGAATGAGGTCCTGGTACTCACTGATGAAACTGTTATGTCCTCGTGGTCTCTAAAATAATCTAAGTGCAGCAAAGCGTTCGTCTGTTTGCCGTCAAAAGGGTATGGCCGAGCACCCGTGCAGAAGTCGGGGGACCTTGTTAGCATGCCTTGGGGAGTCTCTGAGCCTCAGTTTCCCCCTCTGAAATGAGTTTTGCCGATCCCTGGAAGTTCTTGAGCAGTGAGCTATCGAAGCAGTGTTGCCTCCTAAACTCAAGGGGCCCGTGTGTGGGAGGAAAGGGCAGGATGCAGGCCGTGTTTGGAGACTCCAGCTGTAAGGTGGGGCTCGAGGCAGCGGCCCTGATGGCGTGAGGGAGGCCCTCTGGGTAGAATCGGTAACGGGGTCAGTCCACCACCGCGGGATTGTCACCATGCGGGCCGGTTGGTCGGTGTTCCTGTGACCTTTTCAGAATGTGTCAGCTTCTGTAACAGCAAGCCTGATTCCCTGTGATTTTTGCATGTCTTCAAGTATATCTGACCTATTTATTTATATTGACCCTTTGTCTGAACAGCGTCTCTTATAGTATTTTTTAAGCAAAATACCAGAACTCTCTAATTCATTAGTAAAAAGGAAAGAAACACATTTGCTTGCTTTCATTTAGTCTAATTGAAAGGGGCACATATTGCTTAATCGCATTCAAGATTTTCTTTTTGAAAATTCAACTGTTATCATGAGCTAGAAAGATGATATGGAGATATCATTGTATAATTCAGATGGATTAATTAATCTCCTTAGAGAAATGGTAAAAGGCAAAGCAAATATACTTAATATGTTTGGCAATGAAACCCAGATTTATTTAACAAATGTCTGAATATGATTTAATAATTTCAAACCTTTTTCCAATGGGAGATGCATCCAAGTGAAAACTGATTCTCACAATTAATTACGCAGCCAAAACTGTTTGTTTCATCTTTTCCTCAGGCCCTGGCTATTGTTCTACCAGACCTACTAAATGTGGGCTGAACCCAAACAGTGTTTTCTGGGGCCAGATTGGTAGCCCCAGAAAGGAGAACATTTGGGATGTGAAAAGTTGGCGGACCTCTATGAATGGGTTGGATAGAAATCAGTTTGGGCTAATGGATTGATTTGGGGGTAAAAATCAGTTTTAACCTCCACGAACGGCTCATTTGCCTAGAGTGGCCTGAGTTTCACGTCCTGTCTCCCTTTGTGTTTTGTTTTTTTCGGCAGGGATGTTGGCAACATCATCGGCCCGTCCGTCAAGGAACCCGAAGGCCGAGATCTGCATCTCGGACGGCGGTCCCCCAGACACTGAACAGAGAGATGGTTCCTCTCCAAAGACCAGCGGGCAGCGCCCGAGACGTGGGCTGGGCTCAGGTGCGTCGGTCCCTCTCCCAGGGCAGTTGACACACTTGTTCTCTCCGTACAGACCACTGTCCCCCAACCTGGCTCTCTTCCCTTTGCTTTTTCCCGAAATGCTGGCCAGGTCACCGAGCCAGCCTTGCAGGGGGACACGTAAATACACTGGGGACCGCAGGGAGCTGGGGCCATGATAACACGCATTTCAGTGCCACTGAATGTGACACGTGTCAGATGATAGCTTTCATCTTCGCTGTCTTTGAACGTAGGAGTAGATGCATAGAAGTGAACCGCGGAGCTCTCCCTGGGCCCAGCCTATTGGGGCGCACGCGCAGGCCTTCGGGAGGCCCTCGGTCTGGTCTGCCCTCGGTCTGGTCTGCCCGGCCTCAGAGCGGGTTTGGGAGGAAGGCCTGCAGCAGGTGGTGGCTTTTAGTGACACCGTGACAGTCTCTGTTACGAGAGGCGGTCCCATGTGTCTTTCGTGCCCCTGCACGTCCCGGCAGGGCGTTCTTCCTCATTGAGGGTTTCCAGGGCGGGCTTCTGCTTCTTCTGCGTGGAGAGCGTATGGGGGGGTCTCCCAAAGCTGCACGCATGTGTTTTTAAAAGAAAAAAAAAGACACCCTAAAAAAAACCCCACAACTTTGCTGAGTAGTCAGACAGACTGGAACTGGGGGATTATAGGTAAGAGGGGAAATGATGGGTTGGAAGCTATCATTTCTCTTTCTGCGGCTGCAGCCGCGGCTGGAACCAGGCAGTGAAAGGTGTGGCCGCCCCGTGGAGTCTGGGGAGAAGGTCCCTCAGATTGTCACGGGGAGCCAGGCCACTGTCCTCTCCCCGCTTCCCCACACTGCACCCCCACCTCCCCTCTGATCCCATGTCTGTCTTGGACAGTTTGGTGTCTTGCTCTCCCTCCTCCCACTTGGTTACTTTTCTCACCTTTTTTTTTTTTAACATGAGTTGCTTGGCTCCAGACTGCAGCCCATGGTGCGGACGACGTCACTCACCTGAGTCTCGTTCATGTTTAAACAAGCTGTGGCTGCAGCCCAGAAAGATTTCAGAGAACGTGATGCCCCTGTGGGGGTCCGAAAGCCCAAGGTGTGGACGGGTGGTTTGTAGGACGAATCACAGCGACAGACTCAGTAACATGATGAGACAGGGGCGCCTGTCTAGCTTACGTGATATTCACTGTGATTTGGGGCCTTTCCTTAGAGTTTCACTAACGTGAACGGAGTCACCGAGCTGACGAGAGCGGAGGGAGTCTGTAATTCGGCGCTCGTCAAAATGACGCACAGGAAGCCTGCAGAACAGCCTGTTCTAAGTCATTCTGCTTGTTTGTGCGTGCTTCTAGTTTTGCCTAGACTTAGGCCAAGAAAATATTTTCCCAGAAACTGGTTAGGGATGTTTGAGAAGAGACATAATCATTAAACTGTATATGCGATGCCATGTTAACTACTATTCAGCGGAAGTGCCGGGGTTGGCGTTTCTCAGCAGAAGCACGGGGACATTGCAGACCCGGTCGTTTGGGTGAGGGTGGTACGGCTTTTCCCAGCCTCCTCGGCCTCCCTCCACTCACTGCTGCCCGTAGCGTCCCTCCCCGCCCCCCACTGCTACCCCCAGACATCGCCCCTGCGTGAGAAGCCCTTGTCACGAGGGGTTTTTGTATTTTGCATAAAGAACTCCCGCCCTGGTCGGAGAGCAGCTCCGTAATGCAGGTGTTTCTGCAGGAAACACTCGGCGGAGCTCCCTCACCTAAAACACTCCTCCTCGCACTGAAACGCACACATTTCAAGAGGCAGCGAACGTGAGCTCGTGTCTTGTGCCACGTTCGAAAGCCTGCGGTGGAGACCAGGTCAGTGTAGGCGGAACACGGGAGCTTCTGAGTGCACGGGAACGGCTTTCCTGCAGGCCATCAAATACGGTGGCCTGCTTTCAGAGGGCACCTTCCCAGCGGGGAACAAGTAAGACCCCACGAGACGATTTTTCACAGAACTCCTGACAGTACAAGATTAGCTCTGGCCCTTCCTGTAGACATGGCATTACCTGTGCATTACGCCACCGCTCTCCTGGGACGGTCCCCAAAATACTGAGGGTGGAAGAAAGCAATCAGCAGAGAACCCGAGCCGTCAGCCTGCAGACGGGCTGAAGGCCATACGTCTGAAATACGGACGTCCACTAGTTTTTTAAGGAATAACAGGGAGGAATAGAGAGGGTACTAACTTGCTGTGTTTGGAATGTGCTGTGTGTGTGTGTGAAGATATTGAAAGGAAGGGAAAACATAATAGGCACAAGGAAATCTGGGAGGCAAGACAAGTCCTTGGAATCCAGGAATGAAGGAATCTTAACACTTAGGCCATGGGGGAAATATACTACATTATTCTTCTACCTGTGGATGTTGTTAAATAAACCAGGAAGTCTTAGCTTGGTTTGGCTTAAACGGAACAAGCTACATGAACGATTCCAGTGATTAAATCGTGAAGGTTTTTCTGTTTGGGTCCACCTGAGTAAATGCCCAGTGAGTGTGTACGGACTCCCAGTGAGAACCTGGAAGACTGAGCCCTGCTCCCCCTGTTTAAAAAAAATGCCTGCGTGTCATTTTCCTGAACTATCAATATTTGGTTCACACGGTTTCTTAGTCATCCTCTGTCCACCTGCCAGGAAAGAAATTAATCATCCGCCCCCTTTGAGGTCCCCTCCTGAAGCGTGCATAGCTGTTGTCCCGATAGATTTTGTAGCTTTTGAAAGTGCTGCGAAACCGTCTGAATTCATATTTAAACTTTGGTGAGGTCCTGTGAAATGTGAGATGCCAGTCAACTACAGAACATCTAACGTATTGAACGAATCATTCAGGATTCAATGTATATATATATGTATGTGTATATATATACACACACACATTTTCAGAGGTATTCAAGGCTGTCCCACGTGGCCATGGAGCCACGCACTGGACATCTCCCGGTGGTATGTGGGTACAGATGATGGTGTGATGGGCACTCTCTGGGGCTGTGCCCTCGGGAGTTCCTTAGTCGGAAACAATAGGCCAGATTTAAAAAGACAGGCACGCTATTCTTGTAACTCCAGAATTCGCCAGAGCGAGGGAGACGAGGCCCAGGAGTTGCCCACGACGGTCGGCGGCTGTTGAGTGGCCCACCGTTCGTTAGCTCAGTGCGAGTCAGCGAACAGTGGCCCGCGCTGTTCCCGCAGCCCAGGGAGAGCCTGGCATCTGGGCAGGACAGGGTTTCCGGGGCGGAGGAGAGGGCAGGTCCCCCGTCTCTGGGATGGATCTAGAACTGACCGTTGGGAGGTGAACTGAAGTGTCCCCTGTGCTGTTCACTGCAAAAAAGAGTCAGCCAATGCCCCGTGCTCAGCGGTGAGTAACTGAGAACCTCAGAAAAGCAAGGGATTGTTCAGTTGACTTTTTCCAGTTGGTCTCAGTAACCTGTGCATGAATGTGCCCTGGTTTCCCCAGTGAAATGTGCCCACGTCCATGTCGTGTTAAAAATCCTCTTACAGAAGTACGGCCCCTTGATTCTCGCCTGGGCATAAAGGCTCGTAGAGGGTTTGATCACTTGTTGACTTTTGGGAACAGTGGGAGATGATGACAGAGAAGCTGTTCTCGGTTCCATACAGGCAGATTGGCCTCCTGTTCGCTCTTCTCAGACACTAATAAGCAAAGACAGCTTCACGGAGAGCTGCCACTTATTAAATCTGTGTCGAAACATTATCTTCTTAGGAGATGGACAAGCCATAGTTCTGGGGTACTTAGAGATAAACCTCATTATTTGGTTCTTGTCTTCGCAAGCCCAGCGTTGGCTGATAACATGTCCTAGCCCTCAGCCGTCCTGGAAGTCCAACAACACTCTCCTACACACTCAGTGCTTGGGGCCTGTCCCATCCCACAGGGGCAGGGTCCCACGCCCACCCCCTCCCCACTATGACCTCCGGTTCGCACGTGCGTCCCCGAAGTGCTGACGTCAGTGCCAGGGCCACGGAGTTCAACGGGGAGGGTGATCTTGTGATAACGAAGTTGTGTCCCTGTCTGCAGCCCTGACATCTGGGGACCCGGCCCTGTCACAGTAGCAGCCACGACTCCTGTCTGTCCTACGGGAGGAATTAGCTACACATCCTAAGAGCCCTAACTGTTTGCATCTTTTCTCCGGCAGGTCCAGAAGCTGCAATACCGGAGAACGCGCCACTTGGGACCCACCCCGTTTTGGAACCGGACACAGAAGTGTAACTTGTCACCGTGGGGAGCACTTGCAGGTACTGCCCTCGATGACACCCTCTGTGCCTTGGGGACCTATTCCCAGTTCCCCCATGTAGAGTGGAGGGGGTGTTCTTCGAGAGTGACACCAGATTCTGTTCCTGCCCTTGGTTCTCTCCACGGTTTAGTCACAATTCTGTCTCTTCTCATTTTCTCAAGTGCTTATGGTGCAAGAAGCACCCCCCCGCCCCCGCAAAGATAGGCTCCTCCCGAAGTATTTTGAAGAGAATCGACTCATTTAAGTTAGAGATGGGTGCTCGTGGTACGCTGAGACCTGGATGCCCCGTTTGGGCTCCCGTGGTGCCTCGTTCGTCAGATTTAATCTGTCTGGTTTAATCTCTCTGATTGGTGTCTTTTAGACACCTATCCGTTTGCTAAAAATCAGGAGATGCCCCGGAGACCTGCAGAATTGTTGAATGTTGAGCAAAACCCACTGTATGTCGGGCTTCCTCGATGCCTAGAACAATTTTCTGGTTTCAGGCTGGTAACATCTACATGTCGTTTATTCAGGATGCTTTTATTCTTTAAAAAGGGCATGACAACTGAATTAACCTGTCTTTAAAGTGGAATAAGTTACCTTATTCATCAAAATTCCGACCGGCGAGTCGGGGCCGGCCGCAGACCAGGCCGAGGGGCCCTCGAAGTCGGCGTGAACCTCTGCAAAAAGCAGTGACGAGGTGTTTGTTTTGTTTACAAATGCTCTAGTGATTTCCTCCTTCCCACGCGTCTTCCAAAACTGAGCAGCGTTCTCCATGATATACTTTTATTTGCCTTCATCGCCAGTTTGATTCAGTCCCTCTCTTTGTTGAATGATTTCTTCTGGAATTTTACACTCCTAGTGGTTCAAGCCCTCTCGTGATGTAATAGTCGATTTTAAATAATGACCGTGCCTTCTGTCCCAGTGCCTGTATCATCTTCTGATGAGAGATGTCTCTGGTGTCGTCTTCTGATTAGAGATGGTTTGACACTATTCTGCACGTTTCCAACGCTGCTGATTCTGTCTGCACACACACACGGTGTCGGGTCTATGGAACTGTCCCTGTGGTGACCGGCAGATGTTTTAACGCTCCGGTGTCCACTGAGTATTTTACCAGCCATGAAAGCCACGTGGGCTTGCGTAGTCTTCGGTTCGCTTGCCTTCCCTGCTCCAAAGATCTTGTCAGGAAATTAGCCTTGGGCTGATCCTTGCAACCAGAGCAATTGTGGATTCCAGGAAAGTGTCGACGCAAATTTTTTAAAAATCAATTTTGAAGACAGACATAAGATATCCAGTGTTTTGTCCACGGTCTTTCCCCGCCAAGGACACACGTCTTGCATTTCTCGCCGTATTTGCTGTTGTTCCCTTTTAACCACGGTGCCCTGGGTCTCGGGAACTTCTACGTCTGTCTTGGGCTGTTCCTAGACTTGTGTAGATAGATAACTTCTTTTTAGAATCCATAGCAGAGTTCATTTCTTTTTTGTATCCTAGCATTTTTACATATCGTTTGTGTTTTGCAGAGGTTTGGACTCGTGATTGGCCAGGAATCCATCCGCAGCTGGGAAGCTCCGCACCTGTCGCCAGGTGGGGGCTGGCGCCACGGGACCGGTCCTGAGCTCCGGGAGGTGCAGCGCTGGAGCCTTCGCCGTCCGCCGCAGGTGGGTGGCTCGCACGCCGGGAGCGCCCCTGCGGTGCCCACCGGGAGGCCTTTCCGCTGAGCGCCCGGCACTCAGACGTGTGGCATGGGCTTCTGCTCAGAGGTGGCCGGTTGTCTGTTGATGGGCGTTTTGTGAAAACGTCCAAGGCGATTGGGTCGTTTTACTTTGATTGGTTCTGGAATCCTACCGACTAAGCTTTTAAATTTTTTTCATTAACTTTTAAAGTCACTGCTCGCGTTCCAGAAAATTCCCACTCAGAAACAGGACTTTAGGAATGTGTGATGCAGTGATATAATAAAATAGGTCAAGGCAGAAAGAGGAAAACGAGGCAGGCGAGGGGGCGGGGGGGCAGCTTTTCCTCATTCACACCAACTCCAATCATTTATTGGCAAGGCCCCCCTGCCGAGAACATAGGTTTGACAGAGTAAAAGTGTCATTTTGGGTCATGAGACAGGCTGCTTTCAATCATCCCCAAATTGTCACCTAGAAGACAAACTAGAAGTCGTACTGATGTGTAATGAGATTAAAGAGATGGGTAGAAGTGATATTTATAATATTAGATTCAGTCTTGGCAAAAATAGTCCTCACTCAGTGTCTACTTTTTTTTAAAAAAAATACTTCTCATTTTTAACATTAAAAAAATCAAACTATAAACGCTTAAGACGTAAGGTTCAGTATAACCTGGAAATACCGCTGTCATTCTGCGGTCCGGAGACACCTGTGTGTTTCTGACCCAAGTGTCAGCCGGGCCCAGGGAACGAGGGACAGAGACCGGATGCAGGACCGGGGCTCAGACTCCGTCTGGTTTCAGAGGACGAGACGTCGTGAGCTTGCTGGAAAACTTCCCGAGCAGAGTTTCCTCTGAGCGTGTAACACACGCCTTTGAAATCATAATTTAAAACCCCCGAGTGTTTGGTTTCACCATGTTCCAGTAACGCTTGTTCCTGTTGGTGAGTGGCTGCACTTCCTCCCGAGTCAGACACGCGTGTGTGCGCGTGTGTGTTCCGCCGAGTCTCAGGAACAAAACGTGCCCCCATTCTTCAAGGGGAAAAACGTATACAAAAGAGAGGAAATCAACAGGGTTCTTCATTTCTAAGCTACAGACGCTGCTTGACGGCTCACACGGAGACATTGGAAGTTCATGTCTCATCACTTTGAACCCAGATGTGGGGATTTGGGGCACATGTTTTTGAGCGCTACACAGTCATAAAGTAACCTAAAATAATGACGGGGAACGCTCCGCCCTGCTGATGCGGTACACCTTGCTTTGTATGTGGTGTTAACGAAATGATGTGGATGGAAGACGAACTCTGTCTTAGCTTGAGACAGGCGCACGAAGACGTCTCCCTTCTGGACAGCAGGCTCCGGCAGGGCACCACCAAAGGAACCATTTCATCTGCATCGCAACTGCAGACCAAATACACTTCTGCAGGGCTCCCGTGTCCGCGATCGGGCCTATGTGTCTCGGATGGCATCTCAGTGACAGCCTTGCGCAGCCCGGCGGTCCGGACACCGCGTCAGCGGAGCGGACACCCGGTTATAATCTGTCAGGGCGTCTTTCAAACCTCTCCTCTCCCGGGCCTGCCCTTGTCCTTCTCTGCTGGTAGAAAAATCGAGCAAATTATCTTTCAGACCTGGCTTATCAGTTGGCTTAAGCAATCCGGGGGGAAAAAGACATTAATTTAACTACTTTATAGACCCCCCCTTTTTTCTGCAGTCTCCCCTCCATTTTGTTTGTTTGATTTTAAGATTGTCATCTTATACCTGACATGGTGATGGTATATTATAGACACACATTAACTGGTGGTCAAGAATTAGAGAATTATAGGCAAAATATTTTTCTCTCAAAGGGAAGTGGTTTATGTCAAACCGATGTATAATAGGGTGATTATTATATATAAATGAACATTGGTCTCCGAATTAATTCTTCTATAGCACACAACACAGATCGTGTTTCAGATGTCACCAGAGAGAAAAGTTTAAATTTGAAGATGTTCTTTTGAAAGTTTATTATAATGACTTAACAGTAAAAACCTTCTAAAAATTAATGCTTTACTTAAAATGTTCCTGCAGATATAAAAATGAGGGGTTACATTCTTCCAGAAGTAGTGAGCATTTTCTCAAATACAGATAGGCAGAAATATGTGATCAGGTATTTTACACCTTCATACTATCCAATGTTTTATATATATATATTATAGTTATTAAAAACAAAACATTTTGTCTAGGAGGAGGCGTTAGATTAGTAACTGATGGATGACTTTGCTTTCATGCTCCAAACATACAACAGGAGACTTCATGTATTTTCCAGTAATTTAAATAATTTGAAAATCTAATGAGTTTTTAAATCATACCAAGATTGAGATGCAAGAGGCTTGTTGAGAATAAGTGACTTTAACACGCCCTTGGGATGCATTTCTGTTTATTTTTTTAATTAAAATGACGCTGCTCCAGCTGAAACAGCAGAGAGCATGTGTTACTGGAACGTGTCTCTCTGCTTTGGAAAAAGACAAGCCCTACGAACACATGACTTGCTAGATTCCCAAGTGATTTGGCCAGCTTTTATTCCTAGTATTTTTGGTCGGGAAATCCCACCTTCTACAGGCTTCTTGCAGGCAGCGTAGAATTGAAGGGCTCGGCAGTCAGGCAGGACGTTTGGGGAGCGCACTGCGTTCCCGGAAATGCCCGGGCCCTTTGCGTGCTTCCTACACCGGGGCAGCCACCGGGGGTGCTTGTGTGGCGTGGGGACGAGTGGACGCACCCCCTTTCACAGCATCAGGACAGAGGTCACCACACTGAGTTGATGTTGGGAGGAAAATCATGACTCGTAGAATCTGATGTAGCTCAATGGGGATATAGATGTAGATATAGATATAGATATAGATATAGATATAGATATAGATATAGATATATAGTGCAGTTATATATATAGTGCAGTATTTTGATTTGAAGTATCTGTTTTTCTTATATTGGAAGCAAAAAAAAAAAAATAGAGATTCTGGGGGCGAAAGAATAGAGAAGATTGAAAAACCTTCCGTAGGTGGAACACGGTTGGTTCGTACCTGCACTCTCTCCTACCCAAAGCCCAGCCGACAGGCTCGGGTGACTTCTGGGAATCTGTTCCCTGGTGAACACCAAGGATCAGACGCTGCCCTGTGACACTGCGTCATCTACCACCGGGCTGAGAACCAGAACAGCGCGAAACGCGCCCCCTCCTCCCTCCCCCACCCCAGACGGTCCCACTGCCAAGGCCGCCACGCACAGGTGTGCAAGGTGAGTCCTTCACAAATGGAGGAGCTGCCTACCCTCACACCCACCTGGGCCTGATCGGAACGATGCCCTTGGAGTGTGTGCTGCGTGACCCACGCAGGTTTTCGCAGTGGCCTTGCCGCTGGCCTGAGCTGATTCTGTGTATGGGATCGTTTTGCCTCTCTGACCTTTGCAAAAACGGTTTTCTGCATGGTCCCACTAGAACTAGCATTTCTCACTCAGCATGGTGTTTCTACACCGTGTCGACGTTGTTGCGTGTAGTTACATGTTGACTTCCTTCCCTGCTGTATGATCTTGCTCGGTATGTATATACGTCCTCGTTTTATTTTGTGTGCTGTTGCTAGACCTAGTTCAGGTCGTTGTAATCCAATCACTTGGGCTGTTACACTAAAGCCCCTTGCGGGGGGGGGGGGTGCCTTCTGGGACCCACAGGCCAGAAACTCTCTAAAGGATTCCTACAATAGGAATTTCTGAGTCTCTGAATGAGTAGAAAGAATGTCGGGCTGTGCAAGGCTTTGTTTTTAAAGACCTGACGAGGTCTTTGTGCCACATCAGTACAACTGCTGCCACATCCGTACAGCTGCTGCTCGCACAGAGTTGTGAGTTGGTCTTCGGGCCACTCTGTAAGACGCCAGCCTCGCTAATCCATCATCCATCCTCTCCAGACCCATTAGACACAAGGGGACTTAAAGCCAGAAACCCTTTCGGTCCCATTAATACGGACGAGCTGCGTTTATTTTCAACGTGGGAAATGGGGATTAAAGTTGGAGGATCCGGCCAAAGCAAAGAAAGACCCGTTTTCCTCCCGCACCCCGTTCAGGCTATTTTGGGGGGTTTCGGGGGAGGTGCCGGGGTGCAGCTCACCTGTGTCGGGGGACTAGTGTGCAGGGGCCAGGCGGGTGTGACTGGACTGCAGAGGCCGAGAGAGGCCAGGTCCGGAGAGGCAAGGGGGAGTCTGAAGAAGCCGAGTTCCTCTCTCCCCGGCGCATCTCTGTCCGTTTTTTTCCGGGGTCATTTCTGCTCATCTTTTTAATGGGCGACAGTTGTTCAGTGCTTCCCAGAGCACTTTCAGGGACCTAATGGTTAGAGAAAAGAGACTGTTAAAATGGAGGCAGATGGAGGGGCTATCCAGCCCACCCTTTTCATTCTGCAACTGGGAAACTGAGGCAGGACAGGGAGCGAATGACGTGGCCAGTCTCCAGTGGGGACCACATCTGCTTAGAATTAACCCAGGGAAGGGTGCCACCCTTTCCGAGACTGAACTTAAACTTGTGAACAAAAAGAGGCCATCCAGAGTCGTTCTTTTCTTCTCCATGCCGTTGGCTAAGGCACCGTCCCGCTCCTGGCCGCCTCTGTCCCTGATTCAAGCGCTGAGTCCTCCCAGGAGGGACAGCCTGGGCAGGAACGACACACAGCCCGAAGGCAGGTGACAGCGCTGTCACCTGAGAGCAGTCTCTGGAAGACAGAAACCCTTTCCCCTTCCCTGCCTTCAGGTTGCAGCTGCCATTTCACACCCAGACACAGAGGGGTGCGGGGGAGGGTGCAGCCCTCACCTGGGCCTAGGCAGGGCCGGGCCGCTGGCTCTCGGGGTTGTCTTCCTGCACGACCACTCTGTTTCGGGGGGTGGAGGGTGGCCTTCAACTTGGGTTACTGTCCAGCTGCACAGGAGAAGGAGGCATTCTCTCTGACCGGTTTCAATAGTGTTCCTTAGACGTCGGATGATAATGCAGGGACATGGCTCACAGTGAATGATGTGTTCACATGTGCACACTCACGCACAGAGAGAGAAACCCCACGTCCTGGACCACCTAGTTCTTGGGTTCTGGGAAACCTGCTCCCCGAGTCCTCTTGTCCAGGGTCATGGAGAAACGGCTCGCACATGGTCACGCTCAGGGATTCTTCTGGTCACTGTGGGCGGGGCCCGGGTTTGCGGGGACAAAGCAGCCAGGCTCTGCCGAGAACTGGTGACCTCAGGGTAGGCTTGTACGGGCTCATTTGGGTTTTTTCCATATTTGTGGACTTTCTGCTTCCCATATTCCCTTTTTCTGTACATTTAGAGTGGATTTGTCTTTAAGAATCCATTGATCTATTTGTGGGCTGGGGAGAATGTAAGGCAAGGTTAGCCCTAACGAGCAAAATTCAAACTAGTGTCCGAGTCGCCCTGAATATCTGTCTGAATAATAGATGTTGGCAGAACCCCCTCACGGCATACTGTGAATCCTGCCGCGCGTGCGCCCAGTAGGGCTGAAGGTCTTTCGCGGTTTCTGGCTGTTGACGGGAAACTATGTGGAGACCGTACATAGTGGGGGGGCTCGTGTTTCCCCAGCATTTTCTCCTGTTTCTGACTTTGGATCTATTCTCCTTAATTTCAAATGTGGGGAAGTGACTTAGCTGCTTTTGAAAAAGGAGGAGGGGGAGGGACGGTGATGTGTCCAGAGGTTTCAGAACGACATAAAAGTTTTATTTATTGCAAAAACAGAAGGCATTCGACTCCATGTCCTAGGGAAAAATAACAAAGGAAAAGCCCATTAGGCCTCCCTGCTCTTCAAAGGAAACATAAATGGAGGTTTATGTGTTATGACATTTTGAGATCAAGTGTCTTTGCCGGTGGCTTTGGGGACATGGGAGGGAAGGGCTGGCTGGAGAGCACACTCACTGTCCAGGGGGCACCAGAATGTGACGCTGATTGGAGGGGACTGCCAAATGCTAGGTTCTCAAATGCATTAAGAAAAGAGAGCTAGAAAGAACCAGAATAGGGATAAATTATGTCACTAAGTATTATAAAACTGTAGGTACTACTTTTTGACTGAAACAGCATGAACAGTAAACTCATAAGATGAACCATAAGTCACACAAAGGTTGGAGCAATGATGAGGGTTTTGAAAGCTAGGAGAAGAGGTTCAGCTTGACCATGAACTTGACTGAGTGCCTCAAGGAGGAAGTGAGCCCGGGAAAGGGCCCTGGTTAGGAACTGCATGCAGGCTCTGTCTCTGTACTTAGAGAACATAAGGAGACTCACTTAAATTTTGGAAGTACCCATTTCCTCTTCTATGAGGTAAACTTACTTATACTAGGTGAATAAAAAAATCCAAGGAACTGGAAGTTTAGTTACTAATCTATTTTGATAGGAAATATAACCTTAGGATATGTTTTGTAATAATGGGAATAGAATAACTTTGAACAATTGGTGGGCATTTTTTAATAAATCATTAATTTAGGAGTTATTTCTTAAGATCCCATTTTACGAGAATGAATGTTTAAGCTCTTAACTGAATGGGAAATAATTCAAATTTATACTCACTTTCTGTTAATCATCTATAACCCAGGAAGCAGAACAGATCTATTTAAAGTAAAACACATGCCCTATTTGGTATCAATTCCTCATTTGATACTCTCTAAAATTAAACCATAGACTTTCATAACTTTGAATTTCACGAAAACAAAGAGAAGGCGATTTCAGTTTCTTTTCCATTTTTTTTTTTTTGCGGTAAAACTGCCAGGGCATGGTACCCTGCTCGTTTAGAGGCCTTCCCTGTCCCCCCGCCCCCGCCAGCCTGTCTTCTCGGTTGCACTGTGCCGAGGGACCGACTTGAGTCCCAGCAGCTTCGGTGGACGGATATTTTCCCCGAGTCGGGGGCAGTGGAGTTGCTAAGTAGGCAGGGAGGCGGCAGGGGGCTCTTCCACTCACTGCTTTCTAGTCCAACAGACGGTTCCTGTTTGGGACCGTGAACTTCCGATTCCAGAAGAGTCTCCTTACGTTCCCAAGGTCTTGCTTCAGCTACCTGAACAGACTCTGCTGGGAGTTTCAAAGCAAACGGTAAAAGCGTTGAGCCAGGGAATGAACAACGCCTCCCACTTCAGCCCATTGCTGTAGGAACAGACGTAAGGAACGCAGCTCCAGATTGGGAAGGACCAGTCTCTGAGACCTTCGAAAACACGAAACCAGGAGTGAGTGATGAGCAAACCGCCTGCTGGACCTGTACGAAGGCAGGGCAGTACGCATCTCCGTGCAGACCGTCAATCTGTATTCGCTCAGATTCTCCATCAGAGAGAAGCGCTCGGTTGCACTTTGAGCAACTGCCTTAGGGCGGCTTCGAGAGGAGAACTGGGAATAAATGTGGGCCACCCCCGCCCTCCCACAAATGCACATGAACTGCCCTAAAGAAGAAATGCCACGTTATGGAAAAATATACTATTTACCAGTGTATAAATACGCTGAAATTTAGGAGACATCTGTTTTGTGTTTCTCAGTATGCCGCGTATATTTTTATTCCATTATTTCTCCTAAAATATTCCAGGCTCGTGATAATGGATGTACATCTAAATTTAAAAGTTTACTGTCCGTTCCGGTAAGGTCTCTTTAGTAACCACAGAGGTTTACAAAAGTTGCCCTTCCAATACAATACTGATTTCAACCGACGTAAAAAGCTCTATTTAAAGGTTGTGGGGAAACAGGCCCCTTCCTTCTACTTGAGCTGCTGCCCAAATAGAAAAGGAAAGCTGATTGGTTGATAACTCTTGTCTCCCACAGACGTCTTTAACTGCCTCGTACTGATTTTTAATAACAAAGAAATGATAACGTGTGTCCGGAATGCCCAAAGGTCTCCGGTGGAGCTCGGAAACTCAGAAGAGCTCGGTGGAATACTGCGTGGGGCTAATCTCGTTGGTTGGAGCTGCAGCCTTGTAGTTCGGGCCCACAGAGTGGTGCGCTTTCAGGGTTCCTCTTACATCAGCAATCACATGTTACGATTTTGTATGTGAGCAAAATGATGCACCGTTCAGGTGATCTTACAGAACAGGGCGCTGTTTAGAACCGAGAATGTGAAAGGAACTTTAAAAAAATGAATATTTAGCTCAAAAAACTCCACCGAGCCAACTATTTTCGTTACTCCCAAAACCACTAAAAAAAGAATGGAGGAGTTTTCTTTGACCAGTTATTGCCAGAAAATAAAAGCTGAAAATAGCCTGAAGCATAAAGTATTTTTATAGCTCTCCGTCCAGAAGGACAACTTCATAATGGGAAGTCTGCCTCCCCGGGGTGAGGAAGGGGTGAGGGCAGATTCTGACTGACTTTGTCGAATGAGTTGGTAACTATTGGAAGGTGTTCAGCCTTCCAGGTAACTGTTATAATAGAATGTGTTGCTTTGGGGTCAGAGTTTCTTGTGTTGAGCCATAAGCAGGAATTCACTGTCACGTGAAGAATTGCCATTTGGGTCACCGTGTGTCTAGTGTAGAGGACACGGAGTGAATCCGCATCTTGGCGGGAAAGCCGTGTCGAAGCACGACACAGCGTGAAAGCTGGACAGTGAAATAGTCACCCACTTTTGAGACATGGAGGTGCTGGAAAAAGAAGGCTCTAGAATACACTGACTTCCAGTGTTTCTGTGTCAGGTCCAAGATGTGCCTGCCCCCGTTTGACGCTGCCTTGGAGGGCGACCACCTGCGGAGACCAGCATTCGGGTTCCAGAACATCCAGCCGCAGGCGCCCCCCTGGGAAGTCTGCAGCTGCCACACCGCTCCCCAGAGAGTCAGGTAAATAGTAAAGAGGGGACACAGGCTGCGTCTTGTTGGGCACCAGCTATTTGAGGGAGAGGCAGCACGCACCTCCTGAGCCCCTGCTGTCTTCAAGGAAAGACAGGGGCTCCGGCCCAGAGAGGAACCAGGTACCATTCCCGTCCTGGGGGACCCACTGCCCGCAGGGGAAACGGACTAAGAAAGAGGCACGTGGGCGGAGACCTCATTTTTAAGAAATGGCCTGCTGCAGCAGCCGTTTGCTTCTGAAGGACGTTTCCCGGGGATGGTGGTCCAGCACGGGAGCCAGATGGGTGCTGGGGTCCTCCTTCCATTCCAGGTCCCTCTTCTGCCTCGTTTTAAAGCTCAGACAGGGTGGGTCAGATGGCCTGGAAGTCTCAGGGTACACGTCCTGTTGTCTTCGTATAAGTTTGGAAAAAACTGAGCTGATACTTCCACAACCAAAAAGGTGTTAAAGATAGAAGCTCCTGCCTGCTCGTCTGTCGGGCACTTGGGCCGCTTCCAAAGCTCTTGCTGCTGTGGATGATGCCGCAGTGAACCCGGGGTGCCTGCGTGCCGTCGAATTGGGGTTTCAGGGTCTCCAGGTGAATCCCCAGAAGTGGAGTCACTGGCTCCGCTTTCCATTTTCTTTGAGGAAACTCCGTACTGCTTTCCACGGTGGCTGCACCGGTCTGCATTCCCACCCATGCTCGTGTGTTGGTTTCTCGAGGGTGGGCATTCTGACCCATGTGAAATGATAGCTCACTGTGGTGTAAATGTGCATTTCTCTGATGCCTAGTGACGTGAAACATCTTTTCAAAAAGTCTTGGTACCTACACACAATGGAATATCACTTGGCCACAAAAATAATTAAATCCTACCATTTGCCACAGCATGGATGGACCTACAGGGGTTTATGCTAAGGGAAGTAAGCCAGACAAAGACAAATACCCCATGATCTCACTGATGTGTGGATTCTAAAGAACAAAACAAGCAAAGTGGAACAGACTGACAGCTGGTGGGGGGTGGGGTGGATTTGGGGGGCTGTGTGAAAAGGAGGAAGGGGACTGGGAGGTGTAGACTGGTAGTCACAGCAGCCAAAGGGCTACAAAGTTCCGAGCAGGGAACAGTCGATAACATCCCGATAACTCTGGGGCCACGTGGGCACCGGCAATATGGGGGTGCATTTTGTAAAGTATATGATTGTCTAACCTCTAAGCTGTACACATGCAGCAAATACAAGTAATACAGTTTATAAACTAATTGAAAAAAGTTTAAGAAAAAGAAAAGGGAAGCAGCTCAAGACTGAAGATTTGACAGTTTGTGTGGAAGGGTTCACTCTCTCCCCCCCTCCTCGTTCTCTCCCCTTCCCCCTCCCCCACCCACCCTCCTCTCTCTATATATATTTCTGCATGACTTTTTTGGAAGAGAAACAGGCATAAAGGGTACGGCGAGTTGTTGAAAGTTGCTAAAGTGTTTGGATTACTGCTGTACATTTCATAAGGAATGCTCCTGGTCGGCACAGACATGGAGTGACCACTGAATGAAGGAAGTCTTTGTTTTTCTGTCCTCAATTATGATCTCAATGAACCGAGTTGCCCTGTGGTCTTATTGTTCAAGGAACAAGCTGACCCATTAATATTTCATAAAAGAAAACGCATGTGAGCTGCTAACTAAATTGTACCGAGTTGGGGCCTGTGTGTCTGCTGAAATGAGGGATGAAGAAAATGCTAATTGAGCCCTATAGAATCATTCTCTTTGATTAAGGAAATGAAAAGTAGGAAAAACGACAAAAAAAATACAGACTCTCAGGTTTGGAAAAGGTCATTAACAAGGCTCAAAATCAATGCATAAATTCTTAATCCATGCACATCGCATGGTGCGTGTTTGATGAAGACCTCATGCTGAAGTATTTCGTTTCAGTGAGAGTTCCTGAGTGACGTGATCTGTAGCTGTAGCGGCCCCTTGGCTGTTTTGGCTGGGACCCGGATCTCACTCAGCCCACAGTCTCCTGCGGAGGGAGGGGTGGGGGGCGTGGCCCCGCTCCCTCCCGCCCCTGGCCACTCTGGGCGAGGCTCCTGATTGGCCAAGCCCACTTTCGATCCCATGTTCTTCAAGGTCAGTCCCTACAGTGGGGACTTGGCTGGAGGAAACCAGCATCCGCATAACGGACATCAGAACTCAGTATCGAAAAGTCTTGCCAACTTTCCTCTTCTCCAGCGATACTGTTTTATATGGTAGTAAAGCCGGGAGGGAGAGACTTGCAGGAGCAGTGCCGCTGTGTCCGTCCAAATGGCCACGTTCTGCTAATCTCACCTCGTTTGAAAATTTCTCTGCAGACTAGAAACCTGGAATGTAGTCACATCTATTTCAATATCATGTTTTTTTCTGAAATTCCTACAGATGGGACTTTGGAGTGCATTTGGTATTTGCTATTTTGCATCCTTCCTCCTCCATCCTATCCTAATCATGCAAACATTTCTTTTATTACCAAGTCAGTATTCACGAACAGCTCATGGGAAATAAAATTTGTATTATATACATTGTTTCACACAGGTTGATGCAAAAAACATTCCATCCTGTCGATCGAAAGAACAGATGCTTGTATAATTTATGAGGCCAGGAATACATTCACAATATCTCCCCAGAAATAGTAAGGCATGCAAATAACATCATTAGTGGGGAATGAAGTCAAAAAGCTTGGGAGAGCTAGGTTGTAAACTGAATTTTGAATGGAGCGTTGAAAGTCTGAAAGATGTTATCAATATTCTAATACAATGAGCACTCTCGGCGTATCGGCACATAATGGAGTATGATGTAATCATAAAGTCAGAGTGGATTGTGTCACGTGAAGATTTTAAAAACCCAAGCCTCTGTTTCTCACTGATGCAATTCTGCTCTCCCCCACCAACATTTTAAAGTCTACATAAGCAAGAGTTCTACCATCATTTTAAAAACAAATACTTTTTTTCCGAGAGAGAAAGGCCTATTTTCTGTTACACGCATGTTACCGTTAATTTTCCAAGGTTCATTTCCATGGTCAATCGTAACAGCAGAGCGGTGCCCGCGGCAGCAGTGGTGCTGGGGGTTAACTTTGAAATTATTTTGACTCCCAGCCCACAAGACCTCCGAGGGATTCATCGCACATTCCTGCAAAGTCGCAGATCAAGGAGGCTGGTTTCTCCCCTAAAAATAAACCCTGCTGACCACGGCCTGGCACGGCTTCTGCAAGTCACCATGGCAGCGCTAGTGACAGTGGCTTTTCAGTATAAAAATGTAAAAAAAAAAAGCAAAATCTAGCTCCAAGTATGACTTCAATTTTTTTATTATATTTGCTTCGCTCCAAACTTCATATTATCCTTGGGGTCTTTTCTATTCAAAAAGGTTTTTCTCTTTTTTTAAAAAAAAAGGCTTTGTTCTTGTAAATTGGCTCTTTAAATGATTAATTATTCATAGAGGAGTAGTTTTGAAAGACCGATATAATTTAACTTCAATATACGCTCTGGGGGCATTGAGGACAATATAGTAATGTATATATTTTCTTTTTTTCCTTCAGGAGGAAGTCTAAATTTGAAAGCAAAGGAACACAACTATTTTTCTGGTAGACAAACCCTTGAAACACTAAAAAAAAAAATACGGAGAGCTGATGAATGTTTAAGAATGTGATGATACACTAGTCTCACTCTGTGCTGGGCTGATGGCGTGTTAATTTGATTTAAAATAACTTAGAGCGTAAGCTCAGGGGTGAGAAACGATTTTGAACGGGGATCAGCCACAGCTGTCCTGAGTCCACCCGAGTCCCCAAGGCTGTGTCGCTACATTAAGTCATGGGGGCTCCTGAGTTCAGGGGGTTTGAGTGACAGCACCTTTTGAGTAGAGACATCACATGAGTCGTCCAGAGAGCTGCCTGCCTGTCAGTCAGTGAGTGCACCTGCCAGGTAAGAAAGGGCACGGCGGCCTGCTGAACTCACTGGGACATTACGATGCTGCGTTTCTTTCTTTTTTTTTTTTTTTTAAGATATATTTTGAGGCAATTTGGAAAATAACTACCTAGATTCTAGACCTAAGTCTGTGGCAGAATGTCCATTGTGAAGGATTACATAGGGGAAACATGAATGGGTGTCTGTGAGGGGGATTTTAGCACCCACATTTTACGTAGGAGATTGAAGATGGGCGAGGGGACAAAACCCAGCCAGGGAGCGGTGGTCTCATCCACGAACTTGGCCTGCTGCTTCATCACACGGAGCTGCCCGGGAAAAGAGCACCTTTGAAACCGCTACGAATCTCGCACACACAAACCTTCATCCGCGTGGACCCGGGTCGCACGGCTGCACTCCAAGAAGCAAAGTTGAAATCAGCTTGTGATAGTAAATCGTGGATACACGAAGGACAGTAAGATACACAAACACTATTGATGATTCCAGGCTCTTACTAAAGGACCTTCATGTTGGAGCTGCGGAGTTTCTTAAAAAAAAAACAAAAAACAAAAAACAACCTTCATTAGAATAAACTCAAGTACTGGGGGCACTATATAGTTTTTCAACAAACAGCACACGTATATTGATGTCCAAAAACAAACACTGCAAAGATTGCTAGAATGTAGATTTCCAAATCTTTCCAGAAAATACAATTTCCTTTTAAAATTGTAAGAGCTTAGTCTGTGCCAGTTGGACTGATTTGTTTGTGAAAAATACTTTTAAATCCTTCACGGTCTCTTCGGGAATATATATGGCACGGGTTTTATGCCTAAATCCAGTTAATACGCATATTAAAAGTCAGCCAGTTTTTTTCCCAATGCCAAGTAGTCCAAAGGTGCTGGAAATGTCTTTGCTCCAAAGCGAATCCAGACCCCTTTCCCAAAGTGAGTTGTACAAAATTGTTTCCTCCATGTTTTGGGGAAGAGCACCCAGAAGTGTCCCGGAGAGCGGCAGCGGGTACCCACGAAGCTCAGGGCCACGCCCCTAGGGTTGGTCGCCCCTGCCCAGCGCCCACGGCCTGGTCCTCGGCCCTCCCAGCGCAGGGAAGGGCGTGTCCCCCTTGCACCTCAGCTGTCCGCATGGATGGGCGGGGTCTGCCCTCCACCGCCTACCCCTGCTAAAGTGTCGGGTCCCCAGTTCATGACCACGCCCCCAGCCTGGGCGTTTGCGACAGGCAGGGTTGCCACGTCATCTGTAGGGGGACGGCCTGGTGCTGGAACGTGTCATAAGCGTCTGCGTCGTGAGCGGCGGGAGAAGCCCTTCAAGAAAGTAGAGACGGACGCCAGGACACGGGGTCTTGGGACCCTACACAACGGTCACCTTTCCTAACGCTCCTTCGTGACTCATTTCCATGAACATTAAGTAGCACGGGTTAAACTACCAATGCGCGGCTCTGGCCGCCCCTAAAATGTTCGCACTAACCAGAGCGAAGGGTCCCCTCCGACTGAGCCGCTTTCACCGGCCGCGTCCCGCCGTTCCCTGTAGGTCCAGGCGTCCGGCGTAGGGAGGGGCTGGGGGCGGGGCGCAGACGCGCCGGTTCTCGCACCTGC
This sequence comes from Artibeus jamaicensis, assembly GCF_021234435.1. NCBI lineage: Eukaryota > Metazoa > Chordata > Mammalia > Chiroptera > Phyllostomidae > Artibeus > Artibeus jamaicensis. Next base: position 6,726,073 of record NW_026522054.1, on the reverse strand, counting down.
CCCGCGGAAGGACTGTGGAGGCGTCACTAAAACATGGGTGGTCAGAGCAGCTAGAACGTCATGCCCGAAACGGACAGCTGCCGCGGCCCGCAGCCTGCGGCCCTGTGGCCTACGCGGCACGCGCCCCAGGTCCCCTTGCGCCCGTGTCGGGCCACGTCAGCTTGGCGGTGCGCACGCGGGCGCTTTCGCGCAGCCTGTGACCCTCTTGTTCAGAAATCGTTGTGGTCTATTTACGATCTCCAAACCATAAGCCACGCCGAAATGCCGCGCGTGTTCCGCGGCCGCCGCGGGAGGAGGAATCACAGCTAAAATGCGTCTGGAGAGGACGCGAGTCGGTCCGTCCCGCTGGCACGCCCCTCCTAAGCTGAGGGTGGGGCGAGGGAGGTCTCTATCCCCAAATGGCCTGTCGCTGGCGGCGCTTGTCATTCCAGGGGAGCTGTGCGGGAAGGGCGACCGCCGCCATCGACTTAGAGTCCTGGGACTGTGACCGGTCACTGAAAAAGGCACCCCGCGTCCTCGCGGCAAGCGGGACCACTGGGTGCCGCGCGCTTGCCGCGCTCGCGACACCCGCGGCTCACGGCCCGGGAATCGGTCGGGAAAACCGAGGCGGAAGTTGGAGCCCGGGGATGCGCAGGAAGCGCGCACACGCGCGGGCAGGACACGGAGCTGACCGGCCAGGAGGAGGGTTTTTCTAGGTGGAACTCGGATGTTGGAGAACGCGGGGCCCTCCGGTTTCCTCCGTGCCCCCGGAGTGCGCGGAAGCCCGAGTCCCAGCGGGCGTGTTTCCGTTGTGGAAAACGGTTCAAGCGCCCGGAGACGAGCTTTCGCCTTCCATGAACGCCGCCCGTGGGAAGCGCGCCCCCAGTCCAGTCCTGGGACAGACGGGAACTGGCTGCTGTGCAGGCTCCTGCGACTTTACGCGCACAGGACATTTAACGTAATGTCCTACTGTCCCAAGCAAATCCTTCTATATGTAAGAATTTTCAGCTAACTGAACTCTGCAGAGGACCTCTAGGGAAGTATTTTAGGGAACAAATCGGAACGCGGCCATGCAGTGCCCTCCAGCTTTGCCAAGTGGGAGGCCACACGCCTCCTTCGTGTTGATGCCAGTACACAGTTCGGTCTCTTATCAAGGCGTCCGGGTCCCGCAAATGCTCCCAGCTGCCGCAGGAGGCGGGCAGGCACGACGCGAAACGTCGGCGCACCGACCTGGCACTCGCGCCCCCATTGCGCAGGACGCCGGCCGGCCAGGCGCGAGATGCCCTCCGCGGTCCGCAGGCAGCCGAGTCCGGGCCAGGGAAACATCTTCCAAGGAGCGACGCAGCAACGCCTACGGAGAAGGAGGCCGTCTGAGGAGTCTTATTCAGTAGGGGAGAGAAATCGCTTCGTTCAAAAGACTTCGACGCAGCCAAATCCGGATTAGTCTACGTTCTCATCCTCCCCTCCATATACGTGCTCAGTACACCCCAAAGCGTCTTCCCCTAAAAAAATACCGGGTTCTGTGTAAGCAATGTCTAGAAAGCACTAAAAATTAGTGGCTGTAAAATATTCTGAATGCTCAAAACTTAAATACTTCTCACAGCACTTGGAAAACATATTTTGATAAGTGACACATTTTGGTTTTTTCAGTGCCATAGATGTTTATTTAGCAATATCTTTTTCTAACATTTTTTATTGTTGTTCAAGTACACTTTTCTGCCTTTCCCCCCACCGTCCCCACCACTTCAGCCCTGTCCACCCCTGTCTCCCCTTCCACCAATTCCCTTGTTATTGTGCATGTGTCCTTTACACTTGCTCCTGCAAACCCTTCGCTCTTTTCCCCCATTATCCCCTCCCCTCTCCCCTCTGGTCACTGTCCACCAGTTCTCCATTTCAGTGTCTTTGGTTATATTTTGCTTGCTCATTTGTTCTGTTGATTAGGTTCCTATTGAGTATAGCAATATTATTTACAGCGACTGTTACAAACATTTTACAAAGCCAACTACTGAAGATTCTGGTTAATTAATGTTAAAGGCAGTTTTTGGTTGTATTTCTTAGCAATATACTTGTTTTTGTTTTTTGAAAAGAAAAAATATTTCTATTTTGATTTTTTTGTTAAATAATTTCTAGATTGTAACTGAAAATAAGTTAAAAGTCATATATTTTATTATACAGATACAAAATAATGTTCTGAATGAAATACTAGAATGCATAATGTTTGAGGGTGAAAGTGTCCCTTCTGCATCGAGAACAGTTGCCTCACTTGTGCAGATGACGGCCACCTTCAGATTAGGGTCCCACGTGGCTGTGGGCTGGCCGACTGTAGCCAGTTCTGACCACTTTGGATGCTGGTCATGTAGGAAAGGGCGGCTTCCCGTCTTGGTTTGGGGACATCCAAAGTGACTTTTTTAGGATCCATGATAGAAAATTATTGGAAGTGGTCTAAACATGTATCCAACTGAGCTGGTAGTAATTTAACAAATAAACAGCTCACAAAGCACTCTGGGAGAAAGGGGGCAGGCAAAGTGTTGGGGGGGGGGAGTGCAAGGGTTCTCACACCCGAACCAGCGTGGCTGCGTCACACACAGACCACATTCACCTTCCGAGCACCCGTGGCGTCTCTGCTGTGAGCTAAGAAAAATGCGTTCAGCGGGTTCTTCACTTACTGTCATTCAGAAGTTTCCTGTACTCATTCTATAACCTTCTATGAGAGAAAAATATAAAATACTAGAGGGTAGCACTGACTCACATTCATTTGATTTTAGGGAATCTAAGAAAATTCTATTTAATCGGCGTGATCTAAATACTTCATGTTTACCTCCTCTAAGCATAGCAATATTTAAATGATAAGATATTGTTTTGATCGGATACCTCCTGCTACTCAGAATAACACATTCTCTCTGTCATTAACCATGTGATAATTCCGTCTCTGTAACTAAGCCAAGGTGAGCTTTTTTTTTTTTAATTCAGTGAAACATACGTACTTTTCCCACAATGTGACAGGGAGATTTGCCAAGCTCTTGGTTGGAAGAATCATGCTTCTTCATTCTTACTCTCTTTGAAATGGCTTCAAATGCACAGAATGTACAACCGAAAGCACTGTTGTTCGTCTCTAACCCCCTCCCCGCACTTGCAGAGACTGTGAGGTCGGCAGAACTCCAAGTATGAGGTTGCTCCGGGGAACATTCAACGCTGTCGGTGAGTTTGGAATTAAAGTCAAAACCATCGACCGTTGATTGTACCCTATGGCTAACCATTCTCTACGCACGACCCCGGAACGCGCCAGAGACCGGAGCCCAGGGCGGGCCATGCCAGGACATCCCTTCCCGGAGCAGAGAGGGCGTTTGTTTGAAGGTCACAATCAACATTCATTGCTGTCGGTGGGTTGGATTGTAAGAACAAGCTCGCTGAACAATGAATGGCACTGTGGCCCCGCTTTCGACAGTCGCCGCCGTGCAGGCCCGCCTCCGAGGGACACACCCGCAGTAAGAGCGCCTGTGTCTTGTTTTCCAGGTTTATCTGCTCTCTGTGTGTAGTGGGTTTAAGGTGCTAGATTTAAGAGGCATAGTTGGTCTCTCCACGTCTGTGTGGTATAAATAGAGAAGCTTTGAAAAAAGGGCTAATAATGCTTTGTGCATGGAGTCTGTATAGAATCTATCACACGCACGTTTAACCTTGCTAAACTTCAGTTTTCTAACCCATACACGTTCCCTCCTTGATACTTTTATTTTGAGCATACGTGAAATGATTCATGTGATGACTTTACCACGATGCCTGCCACTCTGTAGCTACTTAGCAATGGTAGTAAACGCCGTCCAGTCTGTGCTAGGATCCTGTGATGTAAAAGTTACTATGTTTCTTTAACTTACTGCTGGGATGTTGGTCATTTTTTTCTTTTGTTTGGCTTTTCTTTATTTTTGTTACAAACTGAGAAGATACACCTAGAGTCCCAGAAGACTCCAGGTTTGGGTTCAAAAAAAGAATCACACCCTGAATTATACTCAAATGTTACTCAGTTGCAAAAAGAAACATAGTTACATAGGATCGTTACTTCATTAAACTTGCTCGGGGGATCTATCTAGACTCAGCTCCCTGGAGTCCACCCAAGGACCAGGGAAGGAAGGACTGCTGTTTTGAGGAAGAGGACAGAGAGCAGCTGGGCTGCTTTCACGGCACAGGTGGGCCGATGGCCCCAAACCATCCCGCCCAGTGTACATTCACAACCTGAACCATTAGAATGTAATGGTTAGCGAGTTCTACAAAAAGGAAGAGTGGTATATTCTTTTCAAAACCACAGCTCAATCAAAGTTCACTTCACTGGGATTACAGTGAAGTATACGGACACGGTCTGAGGACAAAATTTGTCTTTCAGACTCCACGTTTAGAAGGATGGCTGTATCACCAAAGTGATTGGAAACCTGTTCTTGGTCATCAGAGCAAGCCCTCCGAATACGGGAGCGTTGGCCTGTTTCACGCGCTGTCCCAGCCTGGCACCAAATGCGTGGTTAGGGCTCAGTGGACCTGCCGCGTGACTGGGTCCAGAGCACCTCCGACCCCTGACCCCTGTAACAGCTTCAGCCAGGCACTCGGAGTCCAAGTTGAGGCTTATTTAAAGTGCAGGCTTTGTGTTTGTAGGTTGTTTTTCTTCCAGAAAACTACATACACCACAGTGGCATTTATTCTAGCCTAACATTTACTTACATATATTTACCATATAGGAATTCAATGACTGTATTTGTTCCCATCTCCTAGACCCTTGATGGTAAGACTAACCATCCTTGCATGAAGCAGTGAGAAGAGAAAGAATGAAAGCAAGACCCCCAGCCATGGCCGTCCATGACAAGATGCAACGTCAGACATGTGGACACAGAGAAGGTGCATCTCGGAGTTGGTGGTGCACAGCATCTGTTCTCAGAACTCCTCCAGTGATGGGCCACTGCCTTGTGTTAAACAACAGATGCAATTAAACCCGAAAAGGTAATTCATGTCAGGGGAATGATGGAAAGGTTTGGGGGTGACTTGAACTATTTTCTCTGCCAGGGACCACAGTGGACAGGCGTGGTTTGAACTTTACAAGTATTTAAAAGATGTCCGAGGGTGATTTGGGCTGTAAATAATTTTTGTCTTAGATGCTGACTTGGATATCTAACCTTAAGGTAAGAAAAATCCTTCATTATAAGCGGACTTTTTTTTATTTCCTAAGATTAGAAATTATAGTCAGTAAGAATAACTCCATGTATTTAGCAGCCAAATATGTATTTTCACTAATCCTTCCTTTTACTTTCGACAGAGCCACAGACAACCCAATATAACTGTCCTGGGTCTTAATCACAGTGTCCAAGTCACTCCCCATCCCAGAGACAGGTCACTCATTCTCCCCTCTCTCTATAGGAAATCAGACTGTGAATAATTTCAGAGTCCTTTCAACCTACCCTTCCATGCTCAAATTTTTCTGAAAAATCAATGCCAGGGAATAAGAATAAAAGATTCCACTCTGCTCACCCAGGGAAGTCTCTACGCCCTGGACAGACAGCTGGGGCTGCATGTGTGCAGCCCCAGCGAGGGCGCCAAGTGACACGAAGCCATTTCTGAGATGCCTGCTCTCTCTGCTCCGACCCCAGGCAAGCCCTCCTGCTGGGCGTGCTGATGCGGGCATTGCAAGGGCAGGAAGGGATATGGTTTAGAGATTCAAACGAGGCCAGAATGGAATTGCTCAGACACAGAAAAAACGGCGGGCGCTGGAAGGGGTGGACAAGGCTTCTGGGGCACACCGATGCTCGCACACACTCGGCTCCAAGCCTCGCGTCTCCACGAGCCTTTGTTAGAGCTCTGGGGCCATTTCTACGTGTGTTACTGAGGGTCACGTTCTGAGCGCAACACACAGAACCTGTCAAAGAATGCGCAGCCCCGTGACAATACGTGGGATTTCCAGCCAGGACAGATCTCCATGCCAGGTGCCAGCGCTGCCCGTGGAGAGCCAGGTCCAGTAACTTAATGACTGCTAATGACATTCGTAACTGTGCAGGCGACTATAATAAGAGTGATCGTATCTCAGGCTATGGTGTGTAATGTGATCGCCTGTGCTCTCCAGAAGGGCATGTCCATGCCCCAGAGGGCACCGCACAGTGGGCCAAGCACTTGGCCAGTGATGTCGCAAGCCAGGGGCGCCCACACCACCTTCTCCAAAGCGCTCAGTGCCTTTGCAGTGAGCAAACAGCAGTTAAGATAGAAGCATCTCCACCAAATGGAAAATGCTCGTTGTGGCCCAACCACCTAAGACCTAAACCCCTGGGGCTCCGGGGAGCAGGGGGTGAAGTTCACAATGGGCACTTCCTTAGTTTAGAATATAAACTCATAAGATGAAAAGTTGTTTAGTCTCCCATTCAACAAGTATACATCGGAGGCCTATTTATTTATTGGAATTTCATTCCGTGCGAGCACGGTCCCCACCTCCTCAGACGGACCCCTCCTGGGACCTGGAAAAGGCCAGAGAACTAAAGGAAAACCACCAGAACGTTAGAAATGACAAAAACAACCAAAGAGGAGTCTTATCAACTCAGAAAGCCAGGGAACACGCACCAGTGAAGAAACTCGCTGAGCCATCCCCCTGCAGGGACAAGAGACGGGTGAGTAAGTGCTAGACGGGTGTCCTTGCTGGCGCGCTCCGCAGGGACTGAAACGAAGCTCTGGGCGAGACCACCAGGGCAGCCCAGTTCAGGGCACGGTTGGGGGAACTAGTTATCGGTCGGCAGAGGGTCTTCTGTTGCGTCCGGAAAGAGTTTCGTGCACCGCGGTCATTCGAAGGTCAAGGTCTGTATGAGCTTTAGCTGGGTAGAGCTGGTGCAGGGGAAATTCAGTTTTGATACCGTCTAGGTGGGCATGGCTACACTGGAGAATCATCCATTGACAGGTGTAAAAGGGAACTGGTGAAGTTGTCAGGGACTCGGGGGCAGGAAAAGGAGACAAGGATGTCCCGGGGAAAAGGGACGAACATGACCAGACACCAGAACTGGGGTGAGAAAGGCAGTCTGAGGACAGGAGAGGGGACCGTGCGGTGTGGCTGGAATTCAAGGTCAAATGAGAGGGTACGAGCTGTGTTGAACATGTCGTCTGCGGTCCTGGGGACCTGCGGCAGGATTTTAAAACTGAAGGTGGGAGCAGAGGCTGGAGGGTGGGCGGTTCTGGTCTGTGTCTCCGAAGCCTTGCCTTGGCCACAGTTCAGGGTGAAGGGGAGTGTTTCCTGGCTGAGCTGCGGACGGAGTGGAGGAGGCACCTACCGGTCAGGGCAGAGGTGGCGGAGTTACCCGCAGGGAGGCTGTTCAGCTGCGAGTCTGGGTGGTTTCAGGATGAACGCAGGGGCGGATGGAGGAGAGAGGAGGCTGGGAAAAGCCGTACCACCCTCACCCAAACGACCAGGTCTGCAATGTCCCCGTGCTTCTGCTGAGAAACGCCAACCCCGGCATTTCCGTTGAATAGTAAACCCTTTCCTGCTGGCTTTACTGTCACAGAGAAGAGCTCTCTGCACAGTGAGTATTATGACCGCAGAGCTGCCAGGACACGTGTCCACCAGCTTTGCAAACAGCGAGGGACACAGAGTGACTCATAACGCACCCAGAGTACTTTGTATCCAAGGTCTCAGGACCGGACTCCGGTGGAATTGGTCCACATATGCCAGTCAACAATCACAACCTGATTGGCTAAGGAGTCAGAGTCCTGTAAATCCGTGACTGCTGATTGGCTAGGGGGCAGGGTCCTGTAAATCCATGACTGCCGATTGGCTAGGGGCAGGGTCCTGTAAATCCATGACCTCTTGGACTGAACTCCCACCCTTGAGCGCATGGGAAAGACCATTTTCCAGAAGACAGGTGGGAGGAGGTTCCGTCGGGTCCCTGCAGACACCATTGCCACGAAAGGCGGTGGACTCTTGGGGGACGTCAGCCCAGTGGTTCGTAAGTATGTGGCGGGATGTGCTCTTCAAAGTAGCATGAAGATGCTTCTTCAGACCGTGCGACTGGGACTGGGTTCAGTCTCCACCCTGTTACGGAGTCTCCGTTTCCCGCGGCTGCGCAGTGTCTGGTTCAGGTGAAGACTCTTCCGTGTAAGGACAGGTGAGTGCAAAGCAGGGAGTTCTGAGCCATCCCGCTGCCAATGGCGCAGGAACTCGGCCAGAAGTTTCTGAAATTAGCTATGTGGTTTCAGAGGGGCTGGGGTGGAAGAAGGTAGACGGGCGAGAGTCCGGGCGCCCACGTGTGGCTGCGGGGCCTGGGGAACACCACATGGAGCACGAAGTCCTACGGCGAAGAAGACCACGGTCCTCACGATGAAGAACCCCAGGACACAGGAGGTGTGTGCCCCCCCCCCCCCCCCCCCCCCAGACACACACAGTGGTGAGACGTCAGTCTTCGGAGTTTCCGTATCAGCTTCGGTTCCAGCAAACTCGTGCAAGCTCTTTGCGCTCTGCTGAGTGACACGCGGCTTGTGTGCTAACCCCCTGGGGTGCGGTGAGTTTAAATGCGGGCCGTCGGGTATGAACACGGAGCCTAGCCTGTAAGGAGACTCGGAACGTATTATTGGTCACGGTTAGAGGGATCTGAAGCCCTCAGGAGCTACAGCGGAAAACCGAGAGGGAGGAAATGTGAGTCCAAGAGGCTTCTGGGGCGGCGCCTGCGACTGCAAGGTCAGTTCAGGCTCCTCTGGGGCCCAGGGCTTCACGCGCAGGCCAGCAGGTGGGACCCTGAGGCTTTTGCTGTGCTGTGTGGGGCGGGGGGGGGGGGGCGACGCTTTATTAGACACTGTAAAGTCACAGTTCCGTGTAAACAAAAAAACTTTCTCCCCCGAGTTTACTCAATGGCTGCTTTGAGCTAAGATTCAAACGTGGCTGTTGCCAAGCCAGTCAGTGAGAACTTTGCTTAGTTCCTTCCCTACTTCTCAAGCTTCTTAAAATCTATTCTTAAGTGTGTCTTAATTGATTTTAAATAGAAGCATCCATAAACCACTTTCAAGAAGTGATTTTAAAGTATGTCGACAGTACAAATGTGTTCACGTTTAGAATTGCCAATAAGTCATTCCCAAAATCTATGAATTGCTCTCACTTTTCTAGCCCAAAGTTGGTCTAATTTTTTTTGTGGTGGACAAGGAATTGCTTTTCTCTCAAACTTGGGTTTGTGGCTTTTATTACAATTCTAACAATGGCGGCTTTCAGTCTCAGTTTGCAGGGTCTGCAGGGGACCCCCTGGGTTTGAAGTCAAGGAGTTGGTTGTAAATGCAATTTCTACTAATTATTAATTTTTTGTGAAAGTGCCGTTGACCTTTAAGATTATATGAGTGTCAGGTGTACAACCTTTCTGTATCTTATGAAGTGTTCACCCTGCTAAGTCTAGTCACTGTCGCCGTGCAGAGTCATTACACTATTATTAACTGTATTTCCTACGTTATATATTACATCCCTGTGACTAATTTATTTTATAACTAGAGGTTTGTACCTCTGATTCCCTTCACCTTTTTCATCCATTCCCCCTCCCTCCTCCCCTTGGGCACCACTGGTTTGCTTTTTGTGCTTGGGAGTCTCTTTCTGTTTTGCTTTGTTTTGTTACACTTGCATATGATTTGCTGTTTTCCATTGAGAAGTACGAGAAGCACCGTTTGGATTCCCTTCTCGGGTGGGGCCGAAAACCCCCTGGCCGAGGAAAGCCAACACTGTATCTGTGAGGAGAGCTGTGACTTAGTATGACTTGTTTTCCCTGTGTTGAGAACGAGACAGATCCCTTCTCCTCTTGGCCTGACCCCCTAAGCCGTCACCTGAGGTCAGGCTGCCACCTGAGGCCCTGGAGCTCGCGCCGGACAGCCAGAAGCCTGGGCGGTCATCCCGCCTGGACCCGTGTCCTCCTGTGTAAGACAGAGCCAACAAGCGCCGTCATGCCGAGGGGCTGTGACGATGAGTCACCGAATCGTCACTGAAAATTATTATGGTTGCTATTAACATTCCTTTACAACTTTGAAGGTAGAAGTTGGATGTTAAAGATTTTCCAATGGTTACTATTTTACCCCAAGACACGGTTGGAACTGAGGTGTAAACATTCTGCGCAATGCACGCCTTTCCCCCTGCCTTTCCCTCGCCTGGGAGAGTGGCCCCTGCCTAAGTTCCCGTTCCTCACAGAACATTCCGGGGAAGCTCATGGGCAGTACTCGCCTCACCTCCGAGCAGCGCGCTGCAAACTATCCTAGGTCAGTAATTTCCCACATAGCACCTCCAAATCTCTTGCCATATTTACAGCGACCTCTGATGTTAAGAAGCTAACTGTTACCACCTTCACTCACAAAAGTAGAAAGTGAGTTTCAAAGGGAAGTTTTAGCAGAAGGAAGAAGAGAAACTGTCTCCTTAGTCTCGTGTGCCTCCTTCTGGGCCAGTCTGCAAGGAGGGAAAAGATAACAATGTTTTGTTCCCCAGTGAACTGGGGGATGCCCTGGGAGTCCACCCCAGGAAGGCACCTTCCCTGGTGAAGGGAAGAGGGCCCAGAAAGAAAGATTGCGTCTCCTTTAACGGTTCTGAGACTTTCCTCTTCGGCACCACAGTCTGCTCATAGCTCCTCAGGCAAACACGGAATCGATTATAAAAGTGCACAAACTACGCATAAGTTCTTTTCTCCTCAAAAATCTTCATTCGTTATTCCGTCTCTCACCGGCTAAAGCTTGTAGGAGAAACCATGCACCCCAAAATGTAAACAAGCGCACAACCCAACCACAACCAAAAACACCCCAACACACACACACACACAACCAGCCTGCAGGTGTTCTCGCTTCCCTTGAAGCCGAAGGAGATCACTGCACTCCTAGCCATTAGGTCAGCAGCAGAAGAGCCTGGTGGGTGTGGTGGGCTCCCTCCTCAAAGAGAGCCCGCCTGCACCCCTCCGCCTTCTGTCCCCGTCTGGCCGAAGTGCTGACAGGACGAGTAGGGATGCGACAGAAATGGTGACACAGGTGAGTAAACCCCAGGGTCAGGACAGCGTAGAGCCACCGATTCGCCTGCTATTGCCGCCTCTCACTTTCTTGTTCTCACAAACGAAATGGAAGAATGGCTTCTGTTTGCCCCATGAGTCTTTGGGCCGACGGAGTGGAAGTGGGCCCAGACCTAGCGCCGAGGGGTCTAGAAGACGGCATCTTCTGTCTGTGCAGTGTGGCCCCAGAACCCCCAATTCGGATTTGAGGTCACAGAGTTCGAACACAGGCCTGCCGCAGAACATGATGGGAACTGAGGCCCTCCGTGGGAGGGGGTGGTCCCCCGTGGGACCACGCGGGCCGGAGCCCACTGTGCTGACTGAGCCAGGAACATGCTATTGGCCGAACGGAGCTACTCTGCCCGTCGGCTGGGAGATCCCCAGAGAGCTGCTGGCGTTTCACGCCTGACGAACCGTGGAGCAGCCCGGGAGTGCCGCTCAGACCCGGGCGTCCAGCCTGGGAGGTGTCTGCGGAAGGCCAGACACAGACCCCAGAAGCTCTGGTTAGTGGCCCGGAATGCTGAGCTGCTTTCTAGGCCGATGTGTGGGTAGATAATGGGAATCTAGTCTGTCCAAGGATCTTTCTTGCTCTTTGGATTCCTCCCCCACCCCCGCCCACTGTCTGGGTCAGCGTCCCTTTTTGCATTTTCTTCTCTTAAGTGTTCCTTCTTGTGAGTGCACCTTTCATTGGGCTTGCTCTCACTCCTCTCAGCACCGATTTCCTTGCCTCCCTCCCCCGTCCTTTGCTTTTCCTTCTGCCCCACCCCCTACCCCCTTCAGCTAATCATCATCTTTCAGCAGACGCTTCCTGAGAACAAATATTCATAATGAAACCTGAGAAATATGGGGACGATTGCAGAAAATAGCTGCAAACCAAACATACTTATAAGTGGCTGTTGCATCGGGGCCTTTCGCCGGCTCCTGGAAATGCATCCATTACAGGGCGGGTGCCGCCCCGCTCACACTATCGATCAAACACCGTCGTTGATGTGATAAATGCCCTGCTGGGGGAGGCTTTTGGCCAGAGCTGCCGAGAGGCAGTGGGGGAAGCCTAGAGGAGGCTGACGGAGGAGACCGTCCGGCCAAAGGCAATGACAGAGGGACGCCCCGGGTGACAGAGAAGGCAGTCTGTCCGAAGAGCTGAGAGGAACCAGCGGGGCGGCCGCTCAGAAGCGGGACGGGAGATGAAAATGTCAGGAAGGACTTTTACTTCTACAAGGAACAGAGTTCCAGCCGGGTCTGTGACCGTCCAGGTCACCGGGTCCTGGAGACTCCGGAAGGAAGGCCGGAGGGGAAGGCTGTTCCTAGTAGGCGGGGTGGGTGGGGTCCCTGATGGGCTGGGTCTACTTACCAGGCTGACGGAAGGCTTCAGGCGGGGAGAACACCTTGTTCCTAACGTTCGCGGGTCCTCCAGCCTGCCGAGTTGAGGCTTTTGCCAACTTGGACACATTGCTGTCTGCCCCGCCTCTTCTAATACTGGACTTCAGTGAAACGGATCATGCCTTGGGCAGTGAGGTCTGTGCTACCCGTAAAATTTGAGCTGTATCCTCACCAGGTGCTGCCTGGGGACAGAGACTGTAGCAGCCACGTCCTTGAAGAGCAACCCAAGGTCACGGACAAAGGCAGCCTGTGGAACATTCAGAAATTCCTATTTTTACCACCAATTGGACTTGGGCGGTAAGGCAGTGGGAGGGGGGAGCCCTGGCAGGGCCATTTCCCCGCAGAGCTCGGTGTCCTGGCCACAGACTCCCCATGACCCTGCTGGGGGCGTTCTCGTGGTTCTGTTGGCGGTGGTGGTGCCGTTGTTTTGGTCTCGCCCAAACCCTGCCCCCGAGTTCCAGTCTCGTTTATCCGGCGGCCTGTGGGCCCACTGGGAGGGGTAGTGCACAGGTTGACGCGCCCAAGTCCGGCCTCTGACTTCCTCCGTCTGGGGGAGGCTCCGGAACGGCGCCTCCCCTCACCGAGTTTCTGTGGCCAGGACCGTGGGGGGCGGACACGGACCTGCTCATCCGCCACATCTTCCTCCTCCTCTTTTCTTTCTGGTGAAGCGGTCTTGCATTTCCCTCCCCCAACCCCCACTCCCTGCTTCTTGCTACCGTCCGCCCATGCTCCGCGGCTTGATTTTTTTTTTTGTTTTTAGATCCCATATATAAGGGACATCACACAATATTCTCTTTCTGTCCGACTCGTTTCTCTTGCTTCACACAATAATACCTCCGAGGTCCATCTCTGTTGTTGCAAATGGAAAGACGTCATTCTTTTTACGGCTGAAAAATATTCCATTGCTTACCGAGAGCACATTTTTCTAATCCATTCATCCATCGACAGGCTTCTTGGCCGCTGTAAATAACGCTGTAATGGGTAGGGGGTGGAGAGAGCTCTTCGAATTGGAGGACGTTCTGCTTTGGTTTTGTGTTTTTGTTTTTTAGACAAATAACCGAAGATGGAATTGCTAGATCACATGGTCTTCTCTATTTTTAGTTTTTTGAGGACCCTCCAAACTGTTTTTCTTAGTAGTCACACCAGTTTACATTCTTATAAACATTCAAAAGGTTCCGTGTTTCCGTGTTCTCACCAACACTTGGTATTTGTTGCCTCTTTGGCGAGTTGCCAGCAGCTGCAAGGCGTTAGTTAGCTCACCGTGGTTCAGTTTGCATTTCCCCGGCACTTAATGATGTTGAGCACCCTTTCCGGAACCGGTGGGCCATCTGTGTGGTCTTTGGAAAAATGTGTCTTCAGATCTTCTGCCCAGGTTGTAATTTTATCATTTGGGAGTTTTTTGCTCTTGAGTTGAACAGATTATTATTTTAGGTATTAGCCTATTTTTGGACATAACATAGCTTGCCATTATTCTCTTCCACGTAGTAGGTTGCCATTCATTTTGTTCATGGTTTCCTTCACTGGGCAGAAGGTCTTTCGTTTTGTGTGCTTGCATTTTGAGTTAATTTTTGTGTGTGGTGTAAAAAGGTGGTCTAGTTCCACTCATTTGCATGTGGCCGCCCAGTTTTCATAGCACCATTTGTTGAAGAGTCTGTTTTTTCCCCATCATATGTTCTTGATTTTTTTCTCAGAGATTAATTGACCGTATATTTGTGGGTTTGTTTCTGGGCTCTCTATTCTGTTTCATTGGTCTGTGTGATATTATGCTGCTGCCATACTGTTTCAATGACTATATCTTCATAGCATGGTTTAAACTTAGGGACCATGCTGCCTCCAGGTTTGTTCTTCTTCCTCAAAATTACTTTTGCTGGTCAAGGTCTTTGGTGATTCCACACAAATTTTAGGATTCTTTGTTTTACTTCAGTGAAAAATACCTTCAAATTTCGGTATGCATTGCATTGAATCTATACACTGCTTTGGGTAGCATGGACATTTTACTAGTATTAATTTTTCCAGTCCCCAAACATAGAATGACTTTTTATTTATTTGTGTCTTCTCTCATTTCTTTCATTAATGTCTTATAGTTTTCAATACAAAGGTCTTTCATCTCCTTGGCTAAATTTATTCCTAGATATGTTATTATTTTTATGTAATTGTATATAGGATTGTTTTAAGTTCCCTTTCTGATAGTTTATTATCAGTGTAAAGAGATGCATTAGATAATCATGTATTAACTTTTGCATCCTGTAAATTTACTAAATTTGTTTATTCTAAAAATTTTTTGGTGCAGTCTTTAGGGTTTTTTATATATATTATATCATCTGGAAATGCTCTTTCTTCACTTACTGAGATAATCACATAATTTTGTTAATGGGATATATCGTTGGACTGATTTGCAGATGTTGAACCATCCTTGCATCCCTGGGATAAATCCTGCTCAACCATGGCGTATGATCCTTTTAATACATGGTTCAATTCGGTCTGCTAATATTTTGTGGAGGGTTTGTACATCCATGTTTATCAGAAATATGGGCCTGTACTTTTCTTTTATTCGTGGAATCCTTATCTGGCTCTGGTATCAGGGTAATGCTGGCCTCGTAAAAAGTGCTCGGAAGAGTCCCTCCCGCCCGCCTGCCTATGTTTTGGAAGAGTTTGAGGAGGTTTGGTATTAATTCTTTTCTGCAAGTCTGGTAAAATTCACCAGGGAGGCCATCTGGTCCTGGATTTTGCTTATTGGGAGGTTTTTGATCTCTTGTTTTGATTCTCTGGGAGGGAGGCGCAGCATTTAAGGGCCATCACACGTCATTTTACAAGGGAAGAGGGGGGAGGGGAGAGCTAAAGCACAATGGCGTCAACACACTCACTGTGGCAGCCCCAGGGCACGTCTGGTTTCCCCAAGTGAAGAGGAGCTGGAAGGTGGCCCTTTCCTGGGCACCCAGGCTGCCCCTCTCTCTCCGTGGGTAGGGAGCTTTGTGTGATCACAGGCTCTCGCTCCCGGTCCAGGGGGGTGCGTGTCTCCCCGTAGTTCTTGGAAGCAGACTGAGAAGCTGTCACTGTGTTTCCTAAACGCTTCAGGCCTGCTTTCCTGCTGTGTCTGCTACATACATGAGTCATTTCCCAAATGTTCCAAAGGCAGAAACATTGTGTCACAGCTCATTGCAGCCTCATGCAATTCCTTGCAGAGGCCGGAGCTTCTAATGGGAACCATGACGGCCCAGCAGCCCCGCTTTCCCGCTCAGCGCCGTCCCTCCCCCGAGGCGGGAATGCGGACCAGCCGGCGTGTGCGTCTGGGCAGCGGCGCGATGTCCGACGTGGAAGCAGGACATCGGATCCGACGCTCTCTAGTCGCGTTTTCGTGGCTTTGTGCCAGGTGTGAGGATCCCCATTCGACTCTGCTGGGTGTGTGCTTGGGGCTGTAAACACACCCGCACGGTGGCCCTTGTTCCAGCGCCGTCCCCAGAAGGAAACTGAGAGGGGCTGAGAACTGCGGGGGCGGGCCTGCGTGCAGGCTGAACGAAGGGTAGAGTGATGTTCTTTTAGCCTCGTGACCCCGAGTCTTGTGAGGACACGGTGGTGTCTCACACCAGGGGTATCAGTTTGCCGGGGCTGCCATAACACAGGCAGTGCGGCTTAACCAACAGAAATGTATCTGCGCCCACTTCTGGAGGTTGAACGTCCCAAGTCAAAGGCTTGGCCATGTGGGCGCCTCCTGAGGCCCCGTCACCGTGGCTTGTGGATGGCCACCTTCTTGTGTGCTCACAGGGCTCTTCCTCTGCGTGTGTCCGGCTCCTGCTCTCCTTCCCCTGGAAGGACAGTGGTCCGACTGGGTCAGGGCGTAGTAGCCCGAGGACAGCACATGAAATGTAACCACCTCTTAAAGGGCCCTGCCTCCAAACGTAGGCAGGTTGGGAGGTCCTGGGGGTTGGGACGTCAACAGGTGAGTTCAGGGGGATTCAGCCCCGGATACCAGCCCCTCCTGTTAGGGCCACATGCGGAACCAGACTCCCTTTCGTCAGCAGGCTCATTTCTTTTCCACAGAAATGTGCCTTGCCCAAGTAGCCGAGGCATGGGTGAGCAAACGCTCAGTGTAACTAGCACTAACAGCGGTGTCCCTCCCTCTGTTTTTTCCTTTAAAGATAAGAGACAGAGAAGCATGGGATTAGAGGTTTAAAAAAATCAAGGTGGACATCTAAAAAGGTAGGAGAAAAAAACTGTAAAATGAAAGGAAGTAAGAGAGGAGGGAGAAAGGAAAGGAATGCACCCTAAGTGTTAAGATGCGGCCCCCATGCAACGCCCAAAACAAGGCCGACCAATCGGCAGCTGAAAGGTCGACTGGGCACCAGGGTCTGCACTCAGCTTTGGCACTGACCTGTGAACTTGATAAACTCCTGTCTCCCCAGTGGTGCCCCCCTCCCCACCTCGTCTCACTGAACTTCATATCCTGTAAATCTGCATCTGTTCGACTTCAGAGAACAAAGCAAGCATGAGTTTCATCTTAGAATATCTAAGTTACTCAACAACCCATGTATCTTTATGTTAAAAAAAAAATGGCCCAGCCAGAGCTGTGATTAGAGACGTGTGTTCCAGGCTGTGTCAGAAACTGTCCGTCTCTCCGGATGAACGTGAAAATGCGAGTACGGTGCCCTGGCTAACGTGGCTGATGCGTCACCACCTGCCGAAACTGCCACCATCCTCTGTGGGGTGACGCCTTTGGGATCTTGAATATCAGGAAAAGGATACGTCAGGAGAGTCAAGAATCTGTGTGACAACCCGAGACTGAGCCCAGGTAGGAGCTTCCGACGCAGTGACCGCACCCATCCCAGGAGGTGCTTTGGCGCCACTGAGGGGTCGGAGAGTCCTGCGTGCTCACCACGGGCTCCAGCCCCGGGGGTACGTGGACACATGTGTCTTCACGTGCACCTCGGACTTGGCGGTTTGCGCTGACGTGGCTCTGGGCCCACGGGGACTGTTCTCAGCTACAGTGGCAGGGATGCCGGACGCCACCCAGAAGCACCACCCACTATAAAGAAGAAAACCTCGCCAGCAGGTCTAATTCTTCCTGCTACCGTTTGGGCGTCGCCCCCCCCAAGGGCCCTTCCCTGGTGGGTGCTGGGAGCAGGGAACTGGTAAGAAAGGCTGGGGGAGGGGCGTCAGACACTCACCCAGCTGCAGTGACTTCTGGTCACACAAGTGCTGGAACTTGACCCCGTAACCGCCCTGTGAATTGAGTATCATCACCATTTCCACTTCACACCATTGTGGGAGGTTCACGAACTTCCCAGAGGTGGCGCTCAGACAGTGGTGGACCTTGGCCTTGCAGTTGGGTGCCGGCCTTGGACTGCGAAGTGTCAGGAGTGGTCACCGGGCTCTGCGGCAATCTGGGCACGAACTTCTGGGGAGCGGGGACCTTGGCCTCCGAGGGAGCACCCTGAGATGCGACTTCGGGCCGTCCTGCCTGTCCCACTTTCCACACACAGACGCCGAGTAGGACAAGGGAGGTGCTTTCATGGGACAAATAACAGCAGGGCCGGCTCTGTGTGGGGACCGTCCAGTGTCCATGAAGCATCGGGGCGGGGGGAACCCAGGTTCGAACGAAGGCCCTGCCTCCCACTGCCCGCAGATGCTGAGACATATTTGCTGTTTCTCTGAGCTCCGGCTCCTTCACTATTTATTGAAAATAGCGATGGAACTTGTCTCTCTCTCAGAACAATAAGAGGCCTTCTCATTCCATCTTCTCAGCATCAGAGAAGCAGCACGAACATGTGCACACGGGTAAACCCGTTTGACAGGTCGGAACACGAGGGCGCGGTGGGCCACACTCAGCCCGGCTCTCCCTGAACTCCACAGGCAGGCTTTCCCGCCGCGACCAGGCAGCTCATCATACGGGACTGTTGGGTAACAGTAAGTTCAATGGGGAAGTTCATACGTGGGCTTGGGATTGTCAGACAAAGAAGTGGCATTTAGGGGCAATGGGGGGTGGGACGGTCTCTTCTGAACCTGACTTCACGACCACCCAAGATGTGTCCGTCCACAGTGCAGACTCCTTGGAAGGTTTCGGACCCTCCCACGGACCCTCCTCCGTGGGGGCAGAGCCCAGCTGTTAGAGCATCGCGCTAACGGGATGTAGCTGGTCGTTTTGTGCTCACGGTCACACCGACCGACTGAGTTCGGGAGGAGATTCCCATCACGCTGTGAGCCAGTGGTTAACCCCGTAACCTCACCCAGAGTCCTCAAAATGTGCGTGTGGATAAGTGAACTCAATTCCATGTCAAATTCTGGGGAAAAGAGGACGATACTGCTGCTTCCTCTGCATACCCAGTTCTGTTCAGTGGTGTCCAATCGGCACTACCAAAGGCAACCTGGTAGGCTTAGCTCATTTCCATATTCATAAGGTATTGCCAACCCTTGGGTGGAGACAGTTGGCTGTCAAAACCCCTACATTTTGTGGGAGGTTATTTGGGTTTCCTGCGTCCCAATCAAGCATCTGCTTTTCTAACATCTGATGGAGACCCGCAAGTTTCTGGATTTGTACTTCAGCTACACCTGCTGCCCGGACTGACTTTATTTCTAAACCGAACACATGACCATATAAATACAATACCCGGCTGGGAACACGTCTTTGCATGGAACTGACCGTTCTCACACCGGGCGTTTGCCTTTGGCAGGCACTAGGAAGCGGCGGTCAGACCGAGGGCTAGGTCCACAGGAAACCAGAATTCTCTCGGAGTTCCGTGGCAGCCGTCGGTCCTGCTCTCATGGGTTTGGAAGACTTGGAGTGGTTTTGTGTTTGAAGAAGCAAGCCTCCCACGGGAGATTTATTTTCTTTAATTTGCGTTTGTTTTTATGCCTGGTCCTCGCTACTTTTAGGCTCAGAGGCCACTCTCAGCTGTCATTTGGGACAAACAAGGGGTCAACTTGCAGGCGTTGAACCGGAGACGCGGCGCCCAGCTCTGAGCTACTTGCTGAGACAGTGCCATCAACTGGGCTCTGGTTTTTGAGAGATGAGAGGGGGAGTCTTCTGGGGCCGGGCTCTCTGGGAAATGTGGGTGGTGGTGGTTCCTGATACCGGACGTAGCGTCCAACAACCTACGTGTTTGCACTTTCACTGGCAGCAGCCTGGGGTCCTGCTGGTCCACTGGACCACCGGTCACTCCTGGACACAGAAAATAACCTCAACCCCAAATAAATTACACAGGTCAACACTTTAAGGTCTCAGACAGCAGCAGGCAGAAAGGGACAGTCCTTGAGAGAAGGAAACATGCAAAATGCACCTGTGTTCCCCTCCAGTCTCTGCCTGGAGGGACATTCCGGCCAGCAGTGGCCGGGGCTGGAGCCCAAGTGGGGGCATTGGTCCACCCTGGCCAAAGAGCTGGGCTTTGGTCTGCACTGCGGAGGCCGCTGGGATTTGTGGGCTGAGGTGTCAGGAAGGAGGAAATGACCAGGCTGAGGGGCCCCCGAGTCTTCCTGGGCTCCCTCTTGGGTTCCCAGGAGCCCCGTGGGTTACCTGAGAGCTGCTTTGCAGACACACAGGCCATGACACCCACGTCCCTAGGGTGGTATGGCGCTGAACGCAAGGCTGGGAGAGGCGGCATTTCCCACCAGCCCCAGCGGACAAGCCTTGCTGAGCACAGGGGCGTGCGCTCTGCTGGGTCTTCAGAACAAACCCCCTTCAAGGTCAAAGACCAAACCCTAGAGTGAGGGAGGGAG
Source organism: Artibeus jamaicensis (assembly GCF_021234435.1). Classification (NCBI taxonomy): domain Eukaryota; kingdom Metazoa; phylum Chordata; class Mammalia; order Chiroptera; family Phyllostomidae; genus Artibeus; species Artibeus jamaicensis. The sequence goes on along the minus strand of NW_026522054.1, from coordinate 6,706,013 downwards.
GGCCAGAGCCCCGAACACAGTCCAAAGCAAGGCCCTCGGTCAGCACAACCCATCACCTACGTTCCCATCACTCTTGTTTGCATGCCCTTCTCTGCTTTGGGTTCACCGGGCTGATGACTCGGCTCCTGCGGCTCCCAGCGGAACAAGGGCCAGTGTGTGTTTTAGAACAAAATGCACGAAGTAGATAAATATGTAAAATATACGTGACATAGAAGTACCTCCATCTCAGTATGACACAAGAGATATATAAACATAAGTGTGTGTGCGTGTGTGTGTAAATAAAATAGCTTTCTAGTATTTGTCTTCTCCACTTGTTCACCATCTGCCCACAAAAATCCCAAAGCCAATTCTCAGAGCCAGCAATCCAGACTCTAACTTGGAAATGACTCGTCCAAGGGCCCTGTTCGTTCCCAAGGTGGAAGGGTGCAGAGCACCGGGGAACTGCAGCTTTGACCGAGAGGGGAGCCGCCAACACCCGTGAGCTGCCCAAGCACTATTTCCCGTGGGGAAGCACCCTGACCCCCCCCACCCCCACCCCAGCTCGGTGCCCGGCCAGGGGACAGCCAGCCTCGTCCCCCAGTCTGCAGTTACGAAATGAGACACACAAACCTGCCCTCTAGCGCCCCGCCAACTGTGTACTAACACCGGCAGGTTGGCATTTTGAACTGATTGAAATTCTCTGAGCCATCAAAGGACGTTTATGAAGCAGGTAGGTCCAGCCGTTTACGGTTCTTTGGCGGATCCTCGGTTGCTGTGCCTGGACAAACGGAACAGAATGACGCATGCTTTGCCTCGGAAGGGGCGGAAGCGTGTCCCAAACTCCACACCGCATCCTTCCTCCTGCACAGGTTCAGAGCAGATGATCTAACCATTGTGCAGAAGGAAAGACTGACGTCAGTTCTGCACTCAGCAATAAAATCCGTGTTTCTCGGATCCTGCCCAGCCCGCAGGTTTCCAGGGAAGCAGCTGTTTGCATGTAGATTTTCAAAAGGAGCTGGTTTTTGTTTGAGGCTCACGTGCTTCTGTGGTTGGAGAATTTCAAAAAACAGCGAAAGGCTCTTTACATACAAGCTTCATTCTGGCCACGACAGCAAGTGGATTTTGCTGTAATGTAGGGCACAATTTGGGAAAAATTGGAGTTTATTAATTTTTTATTTAGTGCAGTGATAAGAGTCGGGACACTCCTTACAATGCTATAAAATATAGGGATACATTTCCATTAATAAAAGAATAATAAAAACTAAAACCTCACAGAATTCAGATGAATTATAAGCGTTATTACAAAACATCCATTTGTTTACTTAATAATGACATGTCCCTAAATTTACTGAACTTTTATAATCTGTTTTTTACTGAGATCTGCAGATTATAAATTTGAAAATGGAAAAATTCCTTTGAAAATCGATGTCGATTAACCAATGCTCAGAACGCAACATGTTCCCGGGCCAGGACGGAGCTTTATCACCAAAGCTGGGCCCCACTCGGAGGGGGCCCTCTGAGCACCGCTTCTGACATCGCGCCCCACGGGGGTCGCATCCGCTCTGACGACATTTGTGGGTGAAAATGGCGTTGACCCAACGTTGTCCATGCCCAGGTGCCCAGGCGGGACCTGCGGCGGGTTTCGGAAGGCCGTGGAAATTGTTGAAAACCATCCCACAGTCCTGCAGATGGAAGGAAACAGAGTATGATGCTTAGGAAACAGCAGTGACATCTAAGTCATGTGCAGCCTGGGGACACTGATGAAGGGCAGCAAGAAGGGCAGACCCAAAACCCCCAGGTGTGTTGGCGTGATAAGGTTTTGTATCCGCTTGTTTATGGCTTCAGGGAAGTTGCTTGGATCCATGCGTTTATGACAAAGAACAAGAAAAGTTGCTTTGATGTCATGAGTCTTACTTGCTGAACTTAGCAGTCGGTCGCTGCTGGGGGCACTTGGGGGATATGAGGGAAGTAACTCTGGCCGGGGGCATTTAGACTGAGTGCTGAGTCTGTGAGGACCATTCCAGGGCTTCATCTAGGCCAGGAGACACTCAGGTAACCCTCAAAAGTCTCCAAAGACCCCTGGCGTGTTCATTAGCTTCTGTGTGGGTGAGGGGGCCCCATTGCAGACGGAGGTGAGAAACCACCAACCCTGGTGTCTTCGTTCCCTAGCAACGTGCCCTAGCAACGTGCCCTAGCAACGTGCCCTAGCAACAGAGGGCCCTGACTTTTGTGCCGGCAGCTGGAACCCAGCTCTGGCTTGGGCGCTATGGCTCCCACACCACCACCTTGTAAGGAGGTTTGGCCCCCTTAAGTCTGAGCTCCATCCTCCCCTGTCCCGATGCCTGGAACAGTGGTGTGACCAATCCATCACCTGTTAGGGCTTGTTATTTCTGTTTGGCTTATGAGGAGATATCGTTCTGTGTGTATTGGCTTGTGAAATTATTCTAATTCCCACAGCCAAATAAACTGTGCTAAATGACTCGCTGGCAAAGACAGAATCAGCCTCCGAGTCTGACTTGGCTGCCTCCCTCCAAATGAAAACACACGGGCCCCCGAGCTGAGTGTATATGGCCTCGCTTGTTCTTCGAGAAGCTGTTCTTCAAGGACAGGGCTAACCGGTGACTTGCTTTTCAATAACACAGATTTTATTCACAGAAAACCGGAGTTATTCGGGCACTTCGATAAATCACTGTTTCACGCTCTGTGTGCAGTGGGGATAATATTGCGGCTTCCCACCGGTAATCCAAGGATGACGGGCACGCCACGAGCGTGCAGCGTTCAGCGCGAGACCGGGCCTCCCAGCTTCCTCGGGGACTTCACTTGGGGCTAATGGATGGGTTTTCCACTCGGGCTGGGTAGCCGGCGGGAGCGCCAGGCTCCTCGGGGACTCCCTGACCCGGAGTCCTCTGTACGGTTCCACCCAGCACCGCGCATGCGTGTTCCAGAACCATCCTGCGGGCCCTGTGGTTTGTGCTGATTAATCACCTTTCGGTCCCAAGTGTTGGCACTGTATATCAGGTGCTTCAAATACTCTCTGAAGTGATTTCCAAAGGTCCTCCCAGCTGTGAAAGGCTGCCGTTCTGAGTCGAGTTAGGTCTCTGACTCGGCCCAGGTCCCTCCGTCCAGCAGACACGTGGAAACGGAATGAGGGCCGGGGACACCGCTGTGAATGCCACTGAGACACTTGGCTTTAACTGTTTAGAGAGAGTTTGGCACAAGGCACCCATGTCTTTAAAAATGGCCCTATGCGTGGGGAGGGATTAAGGACATGTCGGGGAAATCATTAACATGGAAACTGGAGTTATTTAGAAACACAGGTTCTAATGAGCACACATTTGTTCTGGGGCAATTTCGGGCATCCAGAAACTCCCCAACTGAATGTCACTGTGTCTGTGCCCTTGGAACCTAAAGATATTTACATGATACATGTCACTGGGCTGTCATTCAAAAGCCCCTAACGTTTCTCTATCCCCAAACTATGTCACGTGCTAAGCTTGCTTCCAGCAACCGAAAGGAATTTCTGACCGCAAAGACCGGGGGGCCCAGCGCAGAGACCAAAGGGCCGAGCGCAGAGACCACGGGGCCCAGCGCAGAGACCAGGGGGCCATGTGCAGAGACCAGAGGGCCGAGTGCAGAGAGCACGGGGCCCAGTGCAGAGACCACGGGGCCCAGTGCAGAGACCAGGGGGCCACGTGCAGAGAGCACGGGGCCCAGCGCAGAAACCAGGGGGCCACGTGCAGAGACCAGAGGGCCGAGCGCAGAGACCATGGGGCCGAGCGCAGAGACCATGGGGCCGAGCGCAGAGACCAGAGGGCCGAGCGCAGAGACCATGGGGCCGAGTGCAGAGACCATGGGGCCGAGTGCAGAGACCAGGGGGCCGAGCGCAGAGACCAGGGGGCCGAGCGCAGAGACCACGGGGCCCAGCACAGAGACCAGGGGGCCACAGAGACCAGGGGGCCGAGCGCAGAGACCAGGGGGCCCAGCGCAGAGACCAGGGGGCCCAGCGCAGAGACCAGGGGGCCACGTGCAGAGACCAGGGGGCCCAGCGCAGAGACCAGGGGGCCATGTGCAGAGACCAGAGGGCCGAGTGCAGAGAGCACGGGGCCCAGTGCAGAGACCAGGGGGCCACGTGCAGAGAGCACGGGGCCCAGCGCAGAGACCAGGGGGCCACGTGCAGAGACCAGAGGGCCGAGTGCAGAGACCACGGGGCCACGTGCAGAGACCAGAGGGCCGAGCGCAGAGACCATGGGGCCGAGCGCAGAGACCATGGGGCCGAGTGCAGAGACCATGGGGCCGAGTGCAGAGACCACGGGGCCCAGCACAGAGACCAGGGGGCCACAGAGACCAGGGGGCCGAGCGCAGAGACCAGGGGGCCGAGCGCAGAGACCAGGGGGCCCAGCGCAGAGACCAGGGGGCCACGTGCAGAGACCAGGGGGCCGAGTGCAGAGACCACGGGGCCCAGTGCAGAGACCAGGGGGCCACGTGCAGAGAGCACGGGGCCCAGCGCAGAGACCAGAGGGCCGAGTGCAGAAACCATGGGGCCACGTGCAGAGACCAGAGGGCCGAGCGCAGAGACCATGGGGCCGAGCGCAGAGACCAGGGGGCCGAGCGCAGAGACCATGGGGCCGAGTGCAGAGACCATGGGGCCGAGTGCAGAGACCAGGGGGCCGAGCGCAGAGACCAGGGGGCCGAGCGCAGAGACCACGGGGCCCAGCACAGAGACCAGGGGGCCACAGAGACCAGGGGGCCCAGCGCAGAGACCAGGGGGCCCAGCGCAGAGACCAGGGGGCCCAGCGCAGAGACCAGGGGGCCACGTGCAGAGACCAGGGGGCCCAGCGCAGAGACCAGGGGGCCATGTGCAGAGACCAGAGGGCCGAGTGCAGAGAGCACGGGGCCCAGTGCAGAGACCAGGGGGCCACGTGCAGAGAGCACGGGGCCCAGCGCAGAAACCAGGGGGGCCACGTGCAGAGACCATGGGGCCGAGTGCAGAGACCACGGGGCCCAGCACAGAGACCAGGGGGCCACGTGCAGAGACCAGGGGGCCGAGCGCAGAGACCAGGGGGCCCAGCGCAGAGACCAGGGGGCCCAGCGCAGAGACCAGGGGGCCACGTGCAGAGACCAGGGGGCCGAGTGCAGAGACCACGGGGCCCAGCGCAGAGACCAGGGGGCCATGTGCAGAGACCAGGGGGCCGAGTGCAGAGAGCACGGGGCCCAGTGCAGAGACCACGGGGCCCAGTGCAGAGACCAGGGGGCCACGTGCAGAGAGCAGGGGGCCCAGCGCAGAGACCAGGGGGGCCACGTGCAGAGACCAGAGGGCCGAGCGCAGAGACCATGGGGCCGAGCGCAGAGACCATGGGGCCGAGCGCAGAGACCAGAGGGCCGAGCGCAGAGACCATGGGGCCGAGTGCAGAGACCAGGGGGCCGAGTGCAGAGACCAGGGGGCCGAGCGCAGAGACCAGGGGGCCGAGCGCAGAGACCACGGGGCCCAGCACAGAGACCAGGGGGCCACAGAGACCAGGGGGGCCGAGCGCAGAGACCAGGGGGCCCAGCGCAGAGACCAGGGGGCCCAGCGCAGAGACCAGGGGGCCACGTGCAGAGACCAGGGGGCCCAGCGCAGAGACCAGGGGGCCATGTGCAGAGACCAGAGGGCCGAGTGCAGAGAGCACGGGGCCCAGTGCAGAGACCAGGGGGGCCACGTGCAGAGAGCACGGGGCCCAGCGCAGAGACCAGGGGGCCACGTGCAGAGACCAGAGGGCCGAGTGCAGAAACCACGGGGCCACGTGCAGAGACCAGAGGGCCGAGCGCAGAGACCATGGGGCCGAGCGCAGAGACCAGAGGGCCGAGCGCAGAGACCATGGGGCCGAGTGCAGAGACCATGGGGCCGAGTGCAGAGACCAGGGGGCCGAGCGCAGAGACCAGGGGGCCACGTGCAGAGACCAGGGGGCCGAGTGCAGAGACCACGGGGCCCAGCGCAGAGACCAGGGGGCCACGTGCAGAGAGCACGGGGCCCAGCGCAGAGACCAAGGGGCCATGTGCAGAGACCAGAGGGCCGAGTGCAGAGACCACGGGGCCCAGCGCAGAGACCAGGGGGCCCAGCGCAGAGACCAGGGGGCCTAGTGCAGAGACCAGAGGGCCGAGTGCAGAGACCAGAGGGCCGAGTGCAGAGACCAGGGGGCCACGTGCAGAGACCAGGGGGCCGAGCGCAGAGACCAGGGGGCCGAGCGCAGAGACCAGAGGGCCGAGTGCAGAGACCAGGGGGCCGAGTGCAGAGAGCACGGGGCCCAGCGCAGAGACCAGGGCGCCACGTGCAGAGACCAGAGGGCCGAGTGCAGAGACCAGGGGGCCGAGTGCAGAGAGCACGGGGCCCAGCGCAGAGACCACGGGGCCCAGTGCAGAGACCAGGGGGCCACGTGCAGAGACCACGGGGCCCAGCGCAGAAACCAGGGGGGCCACGTGCAGAGACCAGAGGGCCGAGCGCAGAGACCATGGGGCCGAGCGCAGAGACCATGGGGCCGAGCGCAGAGACCAGAGGGCCGAGCGCAGAGACCATGGGGCCGAGTGCAGAGACCATGGGGCCGAGTGCAGAGACCAGGGGGCCGAGCGCAGAGACCAGGGGGGCCGAGCGCAGAGACCACGGGGCCCAGCACAGAGACCAGGGGGCCACAGAGACCAGGGGGCCGAGCGCAGAGACCAGGGGGCCCAGCGCAGAGACCAGGGGGCCCAGCGCAGAGACCAGGGGGGCCACGTGCAGAGACCAGGGGGCCCAGCGCAGAGACCAGGGGGCCATGTGCAGAGACCAGAGGGCCGAGTGCAGAGAGCACGGGGCCCAGTGCAGAGACCAGGGGGCCACGTGCAGAGAGCACGGGGCCCAGCGCAGAGACCAGGGGGCCACGTGCAGAGACCAGAGGGCCGAGTGCAGAGACCACGGGGCCACGTGCAGAGACCAGAGGGCCGAGCGCAGAGACCATGGGGCCGAGCGCAGAGACCATGGGGCCGAGTGCAGAGACCATGGGGCCGAGTGCAGAGACCACGGGGCCCAGCACAGAGACCAGGGGGCCACCAGAGACCAGGGGGGCCGAGCGCAGAGACCAGGGGGCCGAGCGCAGAGACCAGGGGGCCCAGCGCAGAGACCAGGGGGCCACGTGCAGAGACCAGGGGGCCGAGTGCAGAGACCACGGGGCCCAGTGCAGAGACCAGGGGGGCCACGTGCAGAGAGCACGGGGCCCAGCGCAGAGACCAGAGGGCCGAGTGCAGAGACCATGGGGCCACGTGCAGAGACCAGAGGGCCGAGCGCAGAGACCATGGGGCCGAGCGCAGAGACCAGAGGGCCGAGCGCAGAGACCATGGGGCCGAGTGCAGAGACCATGGGGCCGAGTGCAGAGACCAGGGGGCCGAGCGCAGAGACCAGGGGGGCCGAGCGCAGAGACCACGGGGCCCAGCACAGAGACCAGGGGGCCACAGAGACCAGGGGGCCCAGCGCAGAGACCAGGGGGCCCAGCGCAGAGACCAGGGGGCCCAGCGCAGAGACCAGGGGGGCCACGTGCAGAGACCAGGGGGCCCAGCGCAGAGACCAGGGGGCCATGTGCAGAGACCAGAGGGCCGAGTGCAGAGAGCACGGGGCCCAGTGCAGAGACCAGGGGGCCACGTGCAGAGAGCACGGGGCCCAGCGCAGAAACCAGGGGGCCACGTGCAGAGACCATGGGGCCGAGTGCAGAGACCACGGGGCCCAGCACAGAGACCAGGGGGCCACAGAGACCAGGGGGCCGAGCGCAGAGACCAGGGGGCCCAGCGCAGAGACCAGGGGGCCCAGCGCAGAGACCAGGGGGCCACGTGCAGAGACCAGGGGGGCCGAGTGCAGAGACCACGGGGCCCAGCGCAGAGACCAGGGGGGCCATGTGCAGAGACCAGAGGGCCGAGTGCAGAGAGCACGGGGCCCAGTGCAGAGACCACGGGGCCCAGTGCAGAGACCAGGGGGCCACGTGCAGAGAGCACGGGGCCCAGCGCAGAAACCAGGGGGCCACGTGCAGAGACCAGAGGGCCGAGCGCAGAGACCATGGGGCCGAGCGCAGAGACCATGGGGCCGAGCGCAGAGACCAGAGGGCCGAGCGCAGAGACCATGGGGCCGAGTGCAGAGACCAGGGGGCCGAGTGCAGAGACCAGGGGGCCGAGCGCAGAGACCAGGGGGGCCGAGGGCAGAGACCACGGGGCCCAGCGCAGAGACCAGGGGGGCCACAGAGACCAGGGGGCCGAGCGCAGAGACCAGGGGGCCCAGCGCAGAGACCAGGGGGCCCAGCGCAGAGACCAGGGGGCCACGTGCAGAGACCAGGGGGCCCAGCGCAGAGACCAGGGGGCCATGTGCAGAGACCAGAGGGCCGAGTGCAGAGAGCACGGGGCCCAGTGCAGAGACCAGGGGGCCACGTGCAGAGAGCACGGGGCCCAGCGCAGAGACCAGGGGGCCACGTGCAGAGACCAGAGGGCCGAGTGCAGAAACCACGGGGCCACGTGCAGAGACCAGAGGGCCGAGCGCAGAGACCATGGGGCCGAGCGCAGAGACCAGAGGGCCGAGCGCAGAGACCATGGGGCCGAGTGCAGAGACCATGGGGCCGAGTGCAGAGACCAGGGGGCCGAGCGCAGAGACCAGGGGGCCGAGTGCAGAGACCAGGGGGCCGAGTGCAGAGACCACGGGGCCCAGCGCAGAGACCAGGGGGCCACGTGCAGAGAGCACGGGGCCCAGCGCAGAGACCAGGGGGCCATGTGCAGAGACCAGAGGGCCGAGTGCAGAGAGCACGGGGCCCAGCGCAGAGACCAGGGGGCCCAGCGCAGAGACCAGGGGGCCTAGTGCAGAGATCAGAGGGCCGAGTGCAGAGACCAGAGGGCCGAGTGCAGAGACCAGGGGGCCACGTGCAGAGACCAGGGGGCCGAGCGCAGAGACCAGGGGGCCGAGCGCAGAGACCAGAGGGCCGAGTGCAGAGACCAGGGGGGCCGAGTGCAGAGACCACGGGGCCCAGCGCAGAGACCAGGGCGCCACGTGCAGAGACCAGAGGGCCGAGTGCAGAGACCAGGGGGCCGAGTGCAGAGAGCACGGGGCCCAGCGCAGAGACCAGGGGGCCACGTGCAGAGACCAGGGGGCCGAGCGCAGAGACCAGAGGGCCGAGTGCAGAGACCACGGGGCCCAGCGCAGAGACCAGGGGGCCACGTGCAGAGACCAGAGGGCCGAGTGCAGAGACCAGGGGGCCCAGCGCAGAGACCAGGGGGCCGAGCGCAGAGACCAGGGGGCCGAGCGCAGAGACCAGGGGGCCACGTGCAGAGACCAGAGGGCCGAGCGCAGAGACCAGGGGGCCGAGCGCAGAGACCAGGGGGCCGAGCGCAGAGACCAGAGGGCCGAGCGCAGAGACCAGGGGGCCCAGCGCAGAGACCAGGGGGCCCAGCGCAGAGACCAGGGGGCCCAGCGCAGAGACCAGGGGGCCGAGCGCAGAGACCAGGGGGCCGAGCGCAGAGACCAGGGGGCCGAGCGCAGAGACCAGGGGGCCGAGCGCAGAGACCAGGGGGCCCAGCGCAGAGACCAGAGGGCCGAGTGCAGAGACCACGGGGCCCAGCCCAGAGACCAGGGGGCCCAGCGCAGAGACCAGGGGGCCTAGTGCAGAGACCAAGGGGCCTAGTGCAGAGGCTGGCAGGCCAAGCTCGAGACCAGGATGGCTGATGGCACGTATGGCACGTGTGCACAAAGGGCCACGTGTAACCAAAGGAAGACTAAGCAGCTATAGGAAGTGAATCGTGGTTCAGGGCCAAGGCCTAGGACAGCAGGAGGCTCTGCCCAGGTGGGGGAGGTGTGGTCACAGCATCTGAGCCCACCTTCTCCATCCTTGAATCAAAGGGTGAAGTTTCCCCTCTGCCCAGTCCCCTTCTATTGATGTGATGGACGTGGGGCAGTGGGCCTTGGTTTAGGCCCCCAGCCCAGGAGGGTCCGGAATAATCTTGTTGAAAAAAAGGGCTCACAAGACTCTCCCTCCTCCAAGATGCATTTTACCCAGGATTTGTTTTGGAGAGTGAGGGCACTGCACATATTTCTCTTGTTTGGTTAAAATTATTTCTGCTCAGCCATAAAAAGAAAGAGGACGAGCAAAGTAAGAAAACAGGTGGAAAACGGGGGAAAAAAAGAAAGCTCATTTAAAAACATTCACGGACAGAGAAATCCGAAGGGCTCTGCCTTTAATGCTCAACATCTGTCTCTGAAAACACATCAATCACATGATCACTAACAGCTGTTGCAATCGACTTAATCAGCCGTGATTTTCGAAGGGGAGAAAGGAGGCCGTTGGCTCAGCTGATGGAAAGTTATTGCTTCAAATGCACCAGCCCGGGACCGGCAACCTATTCAGAATTCGGAGAGACAAAACGTTACCCGGCACCGTAAACACTCAAGGTGCGCTGAGTGCGGTGCTGGGAGCGGCGTAAATGGTCCCACATGTCGGGGAGCCTGACAGGGCAGTGCAGGTTGGCCATGGACCTGGACCCAGACGCTTCATGTGATGTGACGTGTGTTAAACAAAGTCTCTGCATCCATAATGAGTCGGGAAAACCCCAAAGCGTCGCTCATTTTAATCATTGGGCAGGGATGGGGCCCCGGGCTTGGGGCACGTGTATCCCCCACACGTGGGATTGGGAATTAATAACACGTGTGGGAGCGAAAACATCAGGGATTGAGGCAGTTTTACGTGGCGTGGAGAGGAGCTCACCCCTGTTTTGAATTAACGTTAAGCTTTCTTGGAGACAACTGTGCCATTTACCTGTTCACGCTAAGATCTAATGGCAACACGTGGAAACTTCGTGCCCTGAAGGTGAGCTTCCTGTTCCAAATTAAGGGGGAAGCAGGCTTCCTTCCCGTCTAGAATGTTCCTTCACTCATCAACCATTTGCTGCCAGTGCTGGTCACAGAGGGCTCATGGTGTCCAGTACGATCGGAAGAGAACTGAGTGTGCATGCAGCTCTCTCTGGCAAAATAACCCTGTAGATTCCAGCCCAGGAACATGGGCGATGGGCCCTTGTCCCCTCATCATCCTGTTCATTGAGACCAAGGTGGTGATAATGTCCCCGCCAGATGGCTAAAACTCATGGCACCTGAATGCACTCTGAAGACAAATTCCTGGCCCGAAAGAAGCTTCCTTAAATGACCAGACCAGCAAACGTGTCTTTTCCTTTATTTATTACAAATAAAAGGCCTAGAATAATTACAGACATAAAGATTTCCTTGTACTTAATTTTTTTTCCTTGAGAATCAGAAAGGCTCACAAACAGTAGCTTTGCAACACCGGAGAGCATTTAACCACCGGTCTGCGAGGACCCACAAGAACACACTTTTATTATTGCTGTTGTCCTCGCCTGCATTACTCCGTCTTTGCGTGATTTCCGGTGCACGTCCCTAATATCGGCGCTGAAGAGCGGAGGGAAAAACTTCAGTTTTCTGCCTCCCTGCCCATAAAATACATTAACAGGCAAAAATAGAAATCAAAGCCATCTCGTTTTTATGTGAAATTACAGAGTACACGTTTAAAAAACAAATTTTCCTTTGAGTCTAGAGGCAGACCGAAATCTTGAGGGCTGTAAAAAAAAAAAAAAGGTTCAGTGGGGAAGCTGGATTTTTAAGCTAATGAATGCAGCTCTATTTTTGATACTATGCTGTGTGTTTATATAAAATAGAGGAGCGTTTTAGGCCAATTAGTGGCTTGCAAAGCCTATACTTTTTCCAGCAAAAGGCCAAGCTCGATGAACTTGGGAAGTTAAGAGAAGCGTTGGCAGGGGACCCTGCGGCTGGCTGGGTTCGAGGCAACAAAGCTGTAGCATAAATTAGTTTTTATTTGTTAAAAGAAAAAACAAATTCTGTTTATTTTTGTAATACAGTTTGTTAGTTCTTTTAATTCAGGGGAAAATTGGGGGAACACCAGTCCTCCCTGAAGTGCGAGGCTCCGGCCCTGAGTAAACACCGCCCACGTCTCCTGAGTGCACCTCGGGCGTTGGCAGTGGGCAGCCCCGTCCTGCCTGACCTCAGCTGACCCGGAGGGCCAGCGAGGCCGTGGCTGCTGTGGGGTCCACTCTGGGTGATTCAGACCATCCGAGGGAGCTCTGGCCCGCCCCCCCATCGTCATTTCGTCTGAGCTGGTTGCCCTGGACGTGGAAACCAACGTTTATAGAACACTGTTGCTTTGATGGAACTTCCTGTCCCTGAGATTGGCAGATAAGGACAGGGAAGACACAGAGTCTGGCCGCCACAGCGGATTCCAGCAACACCTGCCCAGCCCACGTCCCACGTGGACGGCCCTTCGCTCCGAACTGTGCAGTCAGCGCCCCGCTGGGGGCCTGGTTCCTGTGAGGGGTGGTGTGGGGGGGGCAACAGGAAGGGCAGGGCTAGAAAAAACACACGCGTGAAAACCATCACGCAGTCGCTCCAAGTGTGTGTCCTCGGTTCCATCATAGGTCCCAGTGGCTGCCTCGAGGGGTGTAATGGATATTGGGATGCACAGGAGGAGCCTGTCCCGGCCCGACCCTGTGGTTAACAGTGAGCCACGCCTGACCTTGTGAACTTCAGAGCGAGGCCCCTGGAGGGCCGAGGGCCACATCAGGGCTTCCCCTCCTGAGACCCCTGGGTGGCTTTCTTTGGTGAACTCCGGGGACTCCCGTTGGTGCCGGTGTCTCCGTCCTCGAAGCCCGGCGACAGGAAGCGTGACTCAGCAGCTGGCCTCAGAGGGCGGAGGAACTGCGTTGGGGCGGGGCTTCCTCGCTCAGGTCTGGATCCCTCTGGGAACTGGAAGTGTGGGGCTGGATGTCGGGGTGACTCAGATCCGGGGACGCGGCACAGGGAGGGGCGAGCCTGCTGTTTGCGCCGAGGTAGCCAGCGGACGCCCAGGCCGCTGCTTAGCAGCTGCTACTAGTTTCTACCACTTTACCGAGAGGGCAACACCAACGAACTTCGAGGGCCTTCACCTGCTGAGCTCCCATCAGGCACCGGTCACTGCTGTCCCATTTCGCGGAGTCGTGCCCCGGACAAGGTCAGGTCCAGGGGCTGGGGTCCTCTCCATCTAGGATTGAGTGAGGGAAGCTGAAGGGCTGAGCCTGGGGCTCGGGCTCCTGCCTTGAATCCGTGGTAACGTGTCAATAGTCATCCCAGGCTGAGAGGTGAACCAGTGAAGGTAAGAATAGCTCAGTGCGCCCTGGCTGGTGGAGCTCGATGGGTTGAGCACTGGTCTGAGGTTCAGTTCCCAGTCGGGACATGTGCCTGGGTTGCAGGCCAGGTCCCCAGTAGGGGGCGCAGTTGAGGCAACCACACATTGATGTTTCTCTCTCTCCTGCTCCTTTCTTCTTCCCTTCCCCCCCTCTAAAAATAAAATCTCAACAAACAAACAAACAAACAACCCCAAAACAGCTGAGTGGCTTCCACGGAATCGTAGGACGTCCCCGGCAGAGCAAGACGCAGGACCCAGGGCAGCGTCCTCACCCTGGCGCCGGTCCGCTCCCACCAGGGCGGGGCGCGCTGCCCTCCCCCAGCTGCAGGAGCCTGTCCAGCGGCTCTCCGAGGGCAGGCAGGGCTCAGCGCTTAAGGACATGACCTTGTCCTTCTAAGAGGGGATGTTTTTACTGTTCGATACATCTTCCACACGCAGCCAAGGGCCTCTCCAGCGCCCAGCCCTGCCCGCCGCCGGTGCCCAGACCCAGCTGCTGCTGCGAGCCCCAGCCACGTGACCTCGCCTCCCTTCTGTTTATGGGGTTTCTCGGCCAAGAGGAAAACCAATAGGTGTCAAATTGCAAGTAGAAAGCATCCAAGAAGCTGCCTGTTCCAAGGCAAGTCCCTGCCAAAGAGCCTTAAATAAACTCGGGGGAGGAAAGGCGCCTAAACCCATTCTGCACGCGGCTGTCCGTTGCTGAGCGGAACACGTAGAACTCGGTGTCATCCAGCTGGTCAGTCTGGGTTCTAAAAGCAAGGACAATCGGCTTTGTTCCCCTTCTGAGTCTCTTTGTGGAGGGTTTTTTTTTGGGGGGGGGCGGGAAGCTAGTCAATGCACTACTTAGGGGAAAAGAAAACATTCTATGTGAACAGTTTGAGTATATTTTTAGCCACAGGAGAGAGGCACAGCCAAGCAGTCTCTCTGAGAACCAGTGGCCGTACACAGTGGTCATCAGAGAGAATGGACGGCTTGGACACAAGAGAAGAAAACCAGTAAAAGCTATAATCAGACTCTTACGAGGCTTGGCCCCCCTTTTTTTTTTCAACCTGCTGCATCTACACAAGGCGTTCTGAAGGCAATAGGGCACTTTTACTCTCCTTAAAAAAAGATATATATACCTGCCCTGACTAGTGTGGCTCAGTGGGTTTTCCTGCAAACCAAAAGGTCACTGATTCAATCCCCAATCAGGGCACACGCCTAGGTTTTGGGCCAGGTCCCCACTAGGGGGCACACCAGAGGCAACTGGTCAATGTTTCCCTCCCTTTCTCCCTCTCTTCCTTATCTCTAGAAATAAAAATCTTTATATATACAAGGTAGAATCCCCTTATGCTTTTCATGCCTGAATGACTCTCACACCGCCTGGCAGATTTCTCCAGCACAGGGTGTTTTAACACAAATGCCTCTCAGTAGGCGGGGAAGCTGGAGGGAGGGGCTCCTGTGCCCCCCCTTTCCCCCCCAGAGCCCCCATTAGAGAGAAGAGGGTGAGCGGCTTCGGCAAGTCCTGGCTCCTAACACTTGAAATGGGGGAGATGCAGCCGGAAGGAGACCAGGACTTGACATTTACCTTCCAGCAGAAGTTCTTTTCTGGGAAGGAAATTCACACAGGAGAGAGAGCAGAAGTCTATAGTCATTTATTTAAATTCTCTAGGGACAGCTGCTAGAGAGACCTGGGTAAAGTTCAAGGCAGATGCCGAGACTCTCTGGAAAACCAGGGAATGGTAAAGAATTGTCCGGGACGAAAGGGGGTCAGACGGACCCAAGGGAGGTGCTCTGGGCAGGCAGGCGTCCACGGTCAGAGCAAGGCCAAGTACCAGAGCGGGAGGGAGTGGGCTTGTACACATGGAGATGTTATGGGGTGTCGTCCCGGGCGGGAGGGGTGCTCACCGGAGCGAGCGGCAGCGCATGGCCAGAAGGGCACAAGCAGCCTTCAATGACGGGGTGGAAACGTCGCGGACAGGTGCAGTGGGAGGTGCAAACCCCCAGCTGGGAAGTCGGGCAGCTCCGAGGGACAGTCGCAAATGGCACATCAAGGACAACTTAGAATTGATGAAAGAATGTCCCTCTCTGGGGACAGCGGCAGTTTGCGAAGGAGAAAATGCATGTGTATAAAAAGCAAGGTCATTCTGCCCCTGGGCACGAGGCCGTGGGAAAGAGGGAAAGGAAGGTCTCCCTCCTGGGGTGCACTCTTCTCAGGGTGGGGGGCAGCTTCCTGCAGCCCCAGTGGAGAGGCCGTAGGCTCTAACACACAGAGCTGTTTGAAATGACCGAATGTGGGTGCCTGGTGCAGGGAGAGGGGGTGCTTCCCAGGTTTGGGAGGTCGCCCGCCCCCACCCCTGCAGCGCCTCTTTGATTCACGCTTGTTGTTCTCCTGACCTCTGAAGGTGCTGCGGGGGTTTGCCAGCTCCGGCCCCGGAGAAGTTCTGGGAAGACCGGAAGGCCGACATTTTTAGAAGCAGAACCTCTGAAGGTGATCCTCCCGGCAGACTGCAGTCCAAGGAAAGTAATGTATGAAAACAAGTCCACGGCCTGTAAGTGAAAAAATTATTTGTGGGGAGGGACTACTGAGAGTCGTCATAACAGTTTCGATTTTTATGAAAATGTGCAGTACACCTAGATTTATGCACACACCATCTTTAAAACCTGCATTTCCTCAATTATCTTTTTTTAAACTTTTTTTATTGATTATGCCATTACATTTGCTCTATTCCCCCCTCCATTCCCCTCCACCCTGCATACCCCTCCCCCACCATTTCCCCCTTTAGTTCATGAACACGTGTCTCAAATTCTTTAGATTCTGTATTTCCCCTACTATTCTTACCCTCCCCCCATCTATTTTCTATCTACTGTCTATGCTACTTATTTTCTGTACCTTCTCCCCCCTTCCCCTCCTCCCACTCCCCTGTTGCTAACCCTCCATGTGATCTTCATTTCTATGGTTCTGCTCCTGATCTAGCTGTCCTCTTAGTTTGCTTTTGTTTTAGGTGTGGTTCTTAATAACTGTGAGTTTGCTGTCCTTTCACTGTTCATCTTTTTTTATCTTCTTTTTCTTAGGTAAGTCCCTTTAACATTTCATATTAAGGGCTTGGTGATGATGAACTCCTTGAATTTGGTCTTATCTGAGAAGCACTTTATCTGTCCTTCCATTCTAAATGAAAACTTTGCTGGGTAGAGCAATCTTGGTTGTAGATCTTTGGTTTTCATGACTTGGAATACCTCTTTCCAGCCCCTTCTTGCCTGGAAGGTCTCTTTTGAGAAATCCGCTGACAGTCTGATGGGGACTCCTTTGTAGGTGACTGTCCCCTTAGCTCTTGCTGCTTCTAGGATTCTCTCCTTCATTTTAATCTTGGCTAATGTAATGATGATGTGCCTTGGTGTGTTTCTTCTTGGGTCCAAATTCTTTGGGACTCTCTGAGCTTCCTGGATTTCTTGGAAGTCTATTTCCTTTGCCAGCTTGGGGAAGTTCTCCTTTATTATTTGTTCAAATCAGTTTTCCACTGGTGGCTGTGCCTTTCCCCCTTCTGGTACCCCTATAATTCGGATGTTGGAACGTTTAAAGATGTCCTGGAGGTTCCTAAGCTTCTCCTCATTTTTCTGAATTCTTATTTCTTCATTCTTTTCTGTTTGATCATTTTTTTCTTCCTTCTGGTCCACTCCCTTGATTTGAGTCCCAATTTTCTTTCCATTACTATTGGTTTCCTTTGTATTACCATTCATTTCAATTAGTTTAGCTTCCATATGTTTCTCTAATTTGTGACTAAAATCAACCAGTTCTGTAAGGATCCTGATAACCAGTGTTTTGAACTGTGCATCTGAGAGACTGGCTATTTCTTCATCGCTTAGATCTATCGGTTCTGGGGCTCTGAGTTGTCCTAGAGCCATTTTTGGTGTATTCGTGCTGTTAAGTGAGCGGAGCGAAGCCTTAGTTGTTTACCAGGACGGGGAGACCCAGGTCGCTGGTTTGTGATGCTGTGTGTGGGGGCGTGGTCAGAGAGGGAGCAATGGCGTTCCTCTCCGCTAGCCCAGTCCGTCCAGTCACACCACATGCCTCGGGCTTGTTTATTCGATTGGAACTGTGCGAGGCTGCTGCCGCGCAGGCTTCCCTTCTCACTGGTTTCTCCGCACGTAAATGCGCCACTGACCAACCCGCGGCGCCTCTTCCCTGTGCGCTCCCGCAGCCAGCTCACTCGCGATCAGCGCCCTCGGCTGCCTGCGCATCGCGCACCACCCCGGGAATTTTTTCTTGCTAACCTGCTCCGCTGCTGGCTTCGCTCCTCGTACCGGTCCAGCTGAGTATCTAGTTGTCTTTTGGACTCCGTATTGTCGATTTTCCGTGTGGCTTGGTTGTGACTGCTGTTAAAAATAGTTGTTCTTAGATTTGGTTGTGCACAGAGGCAAGGTGGTTCCTCCCCCTACGTCTCCATCTTGGCGGAAGTCCTCAATGATCTTTATTAAACATCCATCTGGTGCACCATCAGAATTGTCCCTGACTTCTCGACTCTTCTCTCAAAGCTTTCCAAAGAGCGTGTTGAAGTCAAACCCTTGAACTTGCATGTCTGATAAATAACGGATTGCTTTGGCCAGAAAGACCTTAGAGTGAGGGTCTTCCAAGGAGCCCAAAAGGCACTGTACACCTAGGCCTCAGTGGATGCATTTCTGTATCTGTTAGATACATAGCCATTGGTAGCATTGTTTTAGTCTGGGGTAAAGAAAAATACAACCCAACCCGGAGCTGCCTACGTAATGATGACTGGGAAGGAGCCAGTGCACGGTGGGGTGGGTGGTAGAGGAGGAGGCCCACGTGTGGAAGCTGGGACCCCCAAAGGCCCTCACACTGGGGTTCCTGCTGTCAGGGATGGAGGTGGATTTCTATCAGGAGAAAGTGCCAAGAGCAGGCTGGTCTGGTTTGAGATGATGGTCCAAGGAAGTAATCATTTTTCCCCCAGAAAGAACATGATTGACTTCTCCTGGCAGAACCATTCGTAGTAAGTGTGCATAAAATATCAGCATGCACGTGAAAATCTGTAGGGCAAGCGCCTATAAATAGACCACATACTTTATTGACATAGGAAGCCTATAAGTTGTTACCTTTGGAAGCACCGCCTGGCTGGATAAATCCATTGCAAAGGGCTTAGCGCCACCTGGTGGTCACTCCGCATTCTACAACAAGGGGAAGCAAAGCCCTCGTACATTTATGCAAAAAATACTTCAGGATAAAACGATTATGCGGAGAAAAGAGAAGTTGTTTCCATAAAAGTGACTAGTCTGTTACTTAATTAACTGTAAGCACAAATTGGTAAAATAAAAACCTGCATTTTCTCAAATTTGTTTTTATTTATTTATTTTATTTTTTAATTAATTTATTTTTTATTGATTATGCCAATACAGTTGTTCTATTTCCCCCTTCATTCCCCTCCACCCTACCCCCTCGTCCCCACCATTACCCCCCCTCAGTTTATGACCATGTGTCTCAAGTCCTTTAGATTCTATATTTCCCATACTATTCTTGCCCCCCCATCTATTTTCTATCTATTGTCTATGCTACTTATTCTCTGTACCTTCTCCCCCTTTCTCCTCCTCCCACTCCCCTGTTGCTAACCCTCCTTGAGATCTTCATTTCTATGTTTCTGCTCCTGATCTAGCTGTCCTTTTAGCTTGCTTTTGTTTTAGATGTGGTTGTTAATAACTGTAAGTTTGCTGCCCTTTCACTGTTCATTTTTCTTTATCTTCTTTTTCTTAGATAAGTCCCTTTAACATTTCATATAATAAGGGCTTGGTGATGATGAACTCCTTGAATCTGATCTTATCTGAGAAGCACTTTATCTGCCCTTCCATTCTAAATGAAAGTTTTGCTGGGTAGAGCAATCTTGGTTGTAGGTCTTTGGATTTCATGACTTGGAATACCTCTTTCCAGCCCCTTCTTGCCTGTAAGGTCTCTTTTGAGAAATCTGCTGACAGTCTGATGGGGACTCCTTTGTAGGTGACTGTCCCCTTAGCTCTTGCTGCTTCTAGGATTCTCTCCTTCATTTTAATCTTGGCTAATATAATTATGATGTGCCTTGGTGTGTTTCTTCTTGGGTCCAACTTCTTTGGGACTCTCTGAGCTTCCTGGACTTCCTGGAAGTCTATTTCCTTTGCCAGATTAGGGAAATTCTCCTTTATTATTTGTTCAAATAAGTGTTTCACTGGTGGCTGTTCCTTCCCCCCTTCTGGTACCCCTATAATTCGGATGTTGGAGTGTTTAAAGATGTCCTGGAGGTTCCTAAGACTCTCCTCATTTCTTTGAATTCTTGCTTCTTCACTCTTTTCTGTTTGGCCATTATTTGCTTTCTTCTGGTCCACTCCATTGATTTGAGTCCCAGTTTCCTTTTCATTGCTATTGGTTTTCTGTGCAATTCCATTCATTTCAATTAGTTTCGCCTTCATATGTTTGTCTAATTTGTGGCTATAATCCACCAGTTCTGTGAGGATCCTGATCACCAGTGTTTTAAACTGTGCGTCTGAGAGTTTGGCCATTTTTTCATCACTTAGATTTATAGGCTCCGGGGCTTTGAGATCTTCTTGAGCCAGTTTTGGTCTATTCTCACCCTTTAAGTGTGAGAAGCGGTGCCTTGGACTCCCAGGTCGCTGGGTTGTGACGCTGTATGTGGGGGTGTGGTCAGAGCGGGGAAATGGCGGCCCCCTCTGCTGTTTCTCACAGCTGGGTGAGAAGCAGAGGCTTAGGTGGTTCACCAGGGCCGGGCCACTCAGAGTCGCTGGGTTATGACGCTGTATGTGGAGGTGGGGTCAGAGCAGGGAAATGGCGGCGCCCTCCCAGCCACTTGCCGCGGGGACACACTGGGTCCCAGTCCAATCGCCCACTCCCTCGCTTGTCTATCTGTGCACAAATGCGCGACCACAGTCAACCCGCAGCCCTGCTCCCTTGCTGTTTCCCCGTGGTCGCTCGCTTGGTCACTCGCTGAGTTGCCTACCAGGTCCAACCCTGCGCCTGGATTCCGCCCCTGAGTCCGTCTGACCGAGTTTTCCTGTGCAACCCCGCTCTACCAGCTGCTGGTTTTGCCCCTTACCGGTCAGGCTGAAGAATTTGTTGTTATCAGACTTCCTAAAAGTTCAATTTTCTGTGTTCTGCCTGTGTTTTCTGTTGCTAATAATTAGTTGTCCCTAAACTTGGTTGTGTGAGAAGGTACAGCGTCTCCACCTGTGCCTCCATCTTGGCGGAAGTCTCAAATTTGTTTTTATTCAGCACTCATTCAGGAAGGAAATACATATTTTGGGTGAAAAAAGCATCCTGGGTTGAAAATCTAGTCTTCACACCCTTTTATTCCCTTTTGCTCAGTTATTTATTTCTATGAAATTAACTTTAAAACATGCTTTAAAAGTGAACAAGTTGGTCTTATTTGAAGAAAGAAGTTAAAGTTAGTGGTAATTTATTACTATAATGAGAAATTCCAACTTTAAACACCGAATATTTACATTTGGCTTCACTGATAAGTGCACATTCCATTTAGAGCAATAAAAAAGTGTAAATTAACTGGATAACATATTTGTCTGCTTCTCTCTCCTTACCACACTATCCTCACTGAATTCATTCATACTGCATGCAAAGCTTACATGCTTACCAAATCTTATAAAACTTATTTAGAAGTTAAAAAAATTTATACACAAAATATCTATTTCTCATAAGCGAGGGGCAGAGTAGCCACTCGGGTTGGGATAGAAATTGGGGAGACCTGGGAGTTCACCTACGTCCTCTAACATTTTCAGTTACACATCACCGGGGTCGGCACTCTTTAAACTCAAAGAATTTTTACTCCTCTTTCAAGACTTTTTAGTAGATGAAATTTTTCCATCAGGCAAGTGTACAGACAAGGCCAGGAGTTTCCACAGTGCATTTAACCACATGGGATGTGACTGAAAATGAAGATCCTGAGAATAAATAAAGAAGAGTTTTGTGCATTATACTTTTAAGGGAATCAGTCAATGTAAGATTTTTTTTTTTTAAAGGCCCTTGGAGAGAAGACCAAACAGATGAGTTAAAAATCAGCGGAGTGGCCATAAAAAAAGGAGGGAATTTGTTCAGCACAAAAAGTAAGGAAATCGCCCCCCGATCACACGGAGCAGGATGAAATGTGGGAAGCTGAAGGGAAAGAAATACACACATCACATCCCTTTGGGGAAGAACCTGTGTTTTTATCCAGAAGCCCATAGGTGACGATTTTGTTCCCAGCCCTTCCTGGTGGGACCCCAAACTGAGATCCACCTGCACAGGGCCACTCAGGTCCCCAGAAGCCTGATAAAGCGGAGCAGCAAGTTCATTCTCAGGGCCCAGGCATGGGGCTGGCCAAGCTCTCTAAGGGCACGTGGTCCCGGCCAGCACGGGAGACCCCTGCGTCCACAGGACGTGGCCATGCCTGGGGACCACGTTCTTTCCGGTGCTGTGTCTCTGCTCACGGCCCCTGTTGCACATGGCACCCCCGCCTCCATGGGCGTTACAGTCGGCATCTGGTTTTGCACCTGGCACCTCAGTTGTCTCAGCTCCTAGAAGGTGGCTGGGCTTGTGACAGCAATAGTTTGGACACTGAGAAACGTTCGGGTCCCTCGGAGGATAAGCCGGTGACTGGTGGCGTTGTCTCCAGGAATTTCCATATCAAAGGCGGATGCAACAAATCGTTCGAACGTAAATGTGCAGAGGTTTCTGGGGGGCACATCGTGAGGCGTGAGGTTTCCAGGTGAAAGTGGAAACGTAAATTCGGTAACTACCCTCACACTGCCCGTTGTGTGGTTGTTTGGTTCTGGTCAGGCCCCCAAAGCCCTTGTTTGCCCCTCAGCCCTGAGCACGGGTGTGGGCCAGTTTTGGGGTGTCCTCCTGCCACTGATGACTCCTCACACCCACATGGCTCTAAGCTGTGTATCTGCAGGGGTGAAGTTCAGCAGCCCTCAGGGATTCAGGGCCTTTCATAGTTCCCAGTTCCTGGATGCTCTGTTTTGTTGACGGTTTTCCACTGGACTTGGGGCAGTGTGTTATTTTTTAATTGGTGCTTTTCAGTGTTGCTTGCTTTTACATGATAAGAATGGATTCGTTTTGCAAAAACAATAGTTACTTTAACACACACGAACACTACCGGTGAAGAGTTTGGCCTGAGGCGTAAGGAAGCCTCTTCTGAGACAAGGAGGGAGGCCTAGTTTTAAGTGCATGAAAGGGAATTCGGAGGGTGGACTGTGTGTGGCAATGGCATTGGGTGCAAGTAGCAGCCATAGGGAGATGCCCCAAGTGGGGACGGACAGACAGTGGGGGAGATCCGTTCGGAGCAGGACAGTAAGACCGAGGTTCTGGGTCAGGTTCGGAAGGGGTGCAGGCCCTCTGGGGCTCCCGGACCAGAAGGTCCACCGCCCGCTGGGGACTCTCGGCTGCTCACAGGGAAGAACTAAGAAACCAGCCAGCACGGCATCTAAAGGAAAAGAGGGTTCATCCGGGAAGCAGTAGGACAGGGAGTGGGGTCACTTCAGTACTGAGGCCCCTTTAACCGAGGGGCGGGGCATCCAATCATTCACGGAGGATGCCCAGGGTTTTAACAGTAAAGGGGCAGAGACTTCCCAGAAGAGCCCTGCGGGCCTCACTCAGGTTCTTTATGAGGAAGGCCTGTGTCGCGTCGCAGGTGTGCGGGGTGCTGCTCCGCACGCCAATGTATTACAATGGGCGTGTAATGAGGTGGGCGGGCGGTGACTCAGGGCGACATTAGTGCCCGGGCTGCACGGAGCTGGTTGTCCACTGGTTCTAAGCTGCCCGGGGTCGGCCTTACGTGTTAGTCCCTGGGGCCCCTGTAGGTCCCAGGTGCTGGGCCACCTACCTCATCTCGGAA
Source organism: Artibeus jamaicensis (assembly GCF_021234435.1). Classification (NCBI taxonomy): domain Eukaryota; kingdom Metazoa; phylum Chordata; class Mammalia; order Chiroptera; family Phyllostomidae; genus Artibeus; species Artibeus jamaicensis. The sequence goes on along the minus strand of NW_026522054.1, from coordinate 6,682,960 downwards.
CCAGCCCACAGGTAAGAAGCTGGAAGGGTGGGGGGAGTAGCCCCGAGCAGAGAGCTGCAGCCCGGGCGGTCGGAATGCAGACGGGACACTGGCTAGTGCGGTGAGCTCGTCCGCAGGGCTGGGCCCGGGGCTCGGGGGTCTGAAGGGGGCGCCGGAGGCGGAGGGGGAACGCGGGGGCAGGGGAGAGGCGCGTGCTCCGCGGTTGACTGGGAGTTCTCGGCCAAACCCAGTCCCGCTTCTTCTGTTTTCATGTTCTTTCGTGGAAATTAGTATCAACGTGTCTTTCGCTTATAATAATTTCAACTGCTGCATGAATCGCAGAACGGTAACGTCCGATAATATCCCTGGAAAGATATTTTATATGTAAATCTCCACCGAATTACATTAAATAATGAATAGCCTACGAAGTATGTGATCTTGCGATGCTAGATAAAATTAATCCCTTCCTTTAAATTGCATATAATATAAGGTTGGTTTTACTGAATTTCATTTGTTCTCTGAATGACTGCAGAGCATGGATTTCGAAGGCACTGTGAAAATCTGTAGAGAGAAACCAGGTGAACTTTATTAATCTGACTAACCTTGTTGATTTGACTGATTTTGACCTTTCTCAACTTCCTGCATTTAAATTGTGAACAAATATTTTGCTACTTCTTGAAAGAAGAGTTTCTTTCCCACCGACTCGCATTAAAGAGAAATTTGACGTCCAGTGTGGCCGCGTTTTTGTCACAGGTCCACATTGCCTCGTGGAGTTCTCGAGACTCCTGCTGTTGAACACTCTTCTTTTTTAAAATATAAATTTTATTGATTATGCCATTACAGTTGTTCTATTCCCCCCTTCATTCCCCTCCACCCTGCAAACCCCTCCCCCACCATTCCCCCCTTTAGTTTATGACCACGTGTCTCAAGTTTTTTAGATTCTATATTTCCCCTACTATTCTTACCCTCCCCCCTATATATTTTCTATCTACCGTCTATGCTATTTATTCTCTGTACCTTCTCTCCCCTTCTCCTCCTCCCACTCCCCTGTTGCTAACCCTCCATGTGATCTTCATTTCTATGGTTCACACCTGATCTAGTTGTCCTCTTAATTTGCTACTGATTTAGGTGTGGTTGTTGATAACTGTGAGTTTGCTGTCCTTTCACTGTTCATCTTTTTTATCTTTTTCTTAGGTAAGTCCCTTTAACATTTCATATAATGAGGGCTTGGTGATGATGAACTCCTTGAATTTGATCTTATCTGAGAAGCACTTTATCTGTCCTTCCATTCTAAATGAAAGCTTTGCTGGATAGATGCCGCGGTCCGGCCTCAGCGGGTCAAGGGGTCCCACAGGTGAGGGTAGGCGTCGGCGCTGGGTAACAGACGACAACAAGCCTCAAAGGACAGTGAAGCTCTGTTCCGTTTATTGCAAGTACAAGCAGGTTTTTATATTTTCATTTTAGGTAGTGATTAACATTTGTAGTATAACATGGTCATTTAAGCAGAAAAAATCAATACAAAGGTAATCAGTAAAAGTACAAAAGTTCCCATAGATTTAGTTAAAAATTATTTTAACTAGGAGAGTCATTAATCAGACAGTTAGAAGTATCTTATTGTATATTAAAGTTTCTCAGAATTTGTCATAGGGCAAAAGGATACGCTAGATTGAGTAGAGAAAATAGGAAATTTATTATAAGGCCCTTGTGATGTCTAACTTAGCTATCTACCTTTTTTTTTGCTTAAAATGTTTTTCTGTGTACTATAAATTCTGACTCCTTAGTAACTGTTTAGTTTGTAATAACTAACTAGCTTTTGTTATTTCTTTGCCTGTCTAGTTGATATATATTCTTATTCAAGGTAAAGGAGGGGCTATTCCTATGTTGCAGGGGGCTTTTAAGGGTACTTCTTTTAAGTTTCTCTAGGAGTTCTTTTATAGACATGTTTTGTACTTTGATACCCTCTAAGAAAGAAGTGAGATCATCTCCTGATTTCCTAGAGTATTCTATCTTATCTTGGGTGTTTTTCCAATGATCTGTTATTGATTAAGCTTGAATTCTCAGATTGTTCTGGTTGTTTCTTTGTACCTATATTCCCTGACGTTCTAGTATGATATTATTATTCTGTTCATTGAGCCGGGAAAGGTCCAGGCACACTATCTGAATCACTGCCAGGGTATTCATAATGATTAAAGCAACAAGGTCATGATCTCCAAAGCAAGCACAATCACAACAGGTATTGCAAGGCCTTCCATGCCACGTCCACCAGGTTGGAAACTGCTTCCTTGAAGTCTTACACCCCCTCTCAGGACCTTGTCACGGAGAGAGGGATCCAACAGTGGATGCGGCAGTGGACGTGGCAGGTAGATCAATCTTAGTTGTAGGTCTTTGGTTTTCATGACTTGGAATACTTCTTTCCAGCCCCTTCTTGCCTGTAGGGTCTCTTTTGAGAAATCAGCTGACAGTCTGATGGGAACTCCTTTGTAGGTGACTGTCCCCTTAGCTCTTGCTGCTTCTAGGATTCTCTCCTTCATTTTCATCTTGGCTAATGTAATGATGATGTGCCTTGGTGTGTTCCTTCTTGGGTTCAACTTGTTTGGGACTCTCTGAGCTTCCTGGACTTCCTGGAAGTCTATTGCCTTTGCCAGATTGGGGAAGTTCTCCTTTATTATTTGTTCAAATAAGTCTTCTTGTATGTGGGAGTAAGTGTGGTCCGTCTGTCATACTGCCCTTGTACGAGGGGGTTGCATGATTATTTAGGATTTCTCAATATTCCAAGACGGCATGGGGGAATGAAGGCAAAGGGCCTCTGGGGGGAGGACGGTAGGGTTTTAAAGATGTCACTTAGTTAGAGTGTGTCTCCGTAAGGAAAGAACAGTGTAGGACAAGAAGAACACGTTTTAAAAAGATGCTGTAAAAAGAACCGTGGCAAATACGTCCCGTAGAGTGTTTACGTGAGTAGCTGCTTGTTTGGAGCGATTGTCTGAGAAGACCTGCTGAAGTGCGTGAGGTATGATGGGTGATTTGACGGCCAAGTCAGTTTTGCCTCAGTAAATGTTAGTTATTAAAGTAATAATTAGACTTTTGTTTATAAGTCAGGATACAGGATGCATAGCCTTTGATGGCATTAGGATTAAACCAAAAGAATGTAAAAGTAATATAAAGAGTTTTCAAAGATTGATGATAGAAAATGGACCCTTGGTGGAATCTTTTCACCTGAGAAAAGATAGGAAAAGTCCCAATTTTGAATGTCTCTTTGAAGAGCTTTGGATTGTTCTAGTTACAAAGTATGTATCAGAGGATGAAAGCAGAGCCTTTTATACTCGTCCCAACAGGTCCTCTTTTCCTTTGAAGCTGTGCGTCTGAAGGTCTCTTGTTCAGAAGTATGGCATCTGGCCAGGCCGCCTCCCACCACTTAGGTAACCGATATGGAGCTGAAACGTTTTAGGACAAATCCCCAGTACAAATGAAAATGAAATTCGATCCCAGTTAGCTACAGGCAGTAACAAACTTCTTAGTCAATGTTTTCAGGGGAAAAACCAAAAATTGGTATGAAAATTTCACTGTATGAGTTCTAAGTAGAAGCTTACACTTTTAGCTAATCACATCACACAGTTTTATCGTGGCAAAGAAATAGTAAAAGGTATATCTCTTTTCTGCAAATATTTATTTGTAAAAGATATTTGGTTTAAAATATACATTCATTAAAAAAAGTAACAATTTTCTTACTCTTTCCTACCCACACAAAAGAAATGAATGGGTTGGGACCTGAATTATGGGAATACTAAATGCGTCTCTCGGTCTCAGTGAACCCTGGTGTCAAAAATAAAAGAAACTTTAAAAGAAACGTGACATGCTTTCTTTCTGCCCAACAAATACATGATTGAACCCAAGCTTTATCTCTGAGATGGACCAGGCTGTATTAATTCAGAACTTTTTGCTAAATTTCCCCAACTAGGTCCTAGAATTATGAATGGCAGTGCCAGACTTTAGGAAATGAATCTTTTATGTCTCACGACAGATTACTCAGGAATGCACCCCGTAGTAGTGGACACGGGTCTGGGTTTTACATATTGTTTCGTTTTTCAAGGTGAAGATCACAGGCATGGAACGCCATGACCGAGTGCAGTGGGGCCCGCTGATTAATAATGACTGGTTCTGATGGGTAGATATCTGCCCAGAGTTCCCGGGCCTTCGGTCCCACCACTGTCCCTCCCTCGGCCACAACTTCTATGCAGAAAAGACACATTTTTTCAGCCTGCGTCTACATGACTAGGGGTCACCAATGGCTCTGTGTTTATCGTGTCTTTCGTGTCTTCTGGAAAAGACAGACTGCCGTGGCAAATCCCCAGTGGCCCATGTGGCAGAAGTCACTTGCAGTCGAAATCCTCGGAATCAAATCTTGCATATTATCCCACATTTAGAATTTGCATTTTCTGTCTTCAAGCAGCTCACAGATAAAAGAGGCACACCCACGCTAGTCTGCCGAACGTGAGAACTGATTACACATTATTTTTAAATTTATTTTTTTATTGATTATGCTGTTACAGTTGTTCTATTCCCCCCTTCATTCCCCTCCACCCTACCCCCCGTCCCCACCATTACCCCCCTTTAGTTTATGACCATGTGTCTCAAGTTCTTTAGATTCTATATTTCCCATACTATTCTTGCCCCCCATCTATTTTCTATCTACTGCCTATGCTACTTATTTCCTGTACCTTCTCCCCCCTTCTCCTCCTCCCACTCCCCTGTTGCTAACCCTCCATGTGATCTTCATTTCTATGTTTCCACTCCTGATCTAGCTGTCCTTTTAGTTTGCTTTCGTTTTAGGTGTGGTTCTTAATAACTGTGAGTTTGCTGTCCTTACACTGTTCATGTTTCTTTAACTTCTTTTTCTTAGATAAGTCCCTTTAACATTTCATATAATGGCTTGGTGATGATGAACTCCTTGAATTTGATCTTATCTGAGAAGCACTTTATCTGTCCTTCCATTCTAAATGAAAGTTTTGCTGGATAGATCATCTTAGTTGTAGGTCTGGATTTCATGACTTGGAATACCTCTTTCTAGCCCCTTCTTGCCTGTAAGGTCTCTTTTGAGAAATCTTCTGACAGTCTGATGGGGACTCCTTTGTAGGTGATTGTCCCCTTAGCTCTTGCTGCTTCTAGGATTCTCTCCTTCATTTTAATCTTTTTTTTAAAATTTTTTTTAATATTAAATTTTATTTAGTTACTTTTCAAGTACATTTTTTTTTTTATCTATTTCTCCCATCCCACCCCACCCCCCCGCCCGGTCTCCCCCCTCCCTCCCATCCCCCCCCCCCAGTCCTCATCTCTGTGTCTTTCATACTTGTTCCTCAAAATCCCTCCCCCTTTTTCCCCTTAAGTTCCCTTCCCTCTCCCCTCTGGTCGCTGCCCACTTGTTCTCTATTTCAGCGTCTTTGTTTTTATTCTGTTTGCTTGTTTTATTCTTTAGCTTCCTGTCAAAGGTGAGATCATATGGTGTTTGTCCTTCAATGCCTGGCCTATTTCACTCAGCATAATGCTTTCCAGTTCCATCCATGTTGTTGCAAAAGGTAGTAGCTCCTTCTTTCTCTCTGCTGCATAGAATTCCATGGTGTATATGTACCACAATTTTTTGATCCATTCATTTACTGATGGGCACCTAGGTTGCTTCCAACTCTTGGCTATTGTAAATTGTGCTGCTATGAACGTTGTGGTGCATAGGTTCTTTGAAATTGATGTTTTAGGATTCTTGGGGTATAATCCTAGCAGTGGAATTGCTGGGTCAAAAGGCAGGTCAATTTTTATTTTTCTGAGAAAATTCCATACTGTTTTCCATAATGGTTGTACCAGTCTGCAATCCCACCAACAGTGAACTAAGGTCCCCTTTTCCCCACACCCTCTCCAACATTTGTTGTTTGTTGCTTTGTCTATTATAGCCATCCTGACTGGTGTAAAGTGGTATCTCATTGTGGTTTTAATTTGCATCTCTCTGATAGCTAACGATATTGAGCATCTCTTCATGTGTCTCTGGATATTCTGTATGTCCTCTTTAGAGAAGTGTCTGTTCAAGTCCTTTTCCCATTTTTTAATTGGGTTCGATGTCTTCCTAGAGTGGAGTCGTGTAAGTTCTTTGTATATTTTGGAGATTAAACCTTTGTCTGAGGTATCATTGGCAAATATGTTTTCCCATACAGTTGGTTGTCTTTTTAATTTAATACTGTTTTCTTTAGCCATGCAGAAGCTTTTTATTTTGATGAGATCCCATTTGTTTATTCTTTCCTTCATATTCCTTGCACTAGGGGACATATCGGTAAAAATGTTGCTACGTGGAATATCTGAGATTTTCTTGCCGGTGTTCTCCTCTAGGACTTTAATGGTGTGACGGCTTATATTTAAGTCTTTTATCCACCTTGAATTTATTTTGGTGTATGGTGTAAGTTGGTGCTCAAGTTTCATTTTTTTGCACGTAGCTGTCCAGTTCTCCCAACACCATTTGCTGAAGAGGCTATCTTTACTCCATTTTTATGTTACTGCCCCCTTTGTCGAATATTAATTGACTGTAGAGGGTTGGGTTGATTTCTGGGCTCTCTGTTCTGTTCCATTGGTCTATGTGCCTGTTTTTATGCCAGTACCAGGCTGTTTTGATTACAGTTTGATATCAGGTATTGTGATCCCTCCTGCTTTGTTCTTCTTTCTCAAAAGAGCAGCTGCTATTCGGGCTCGTTTATGATTCCATATAAATTTTTGAAGTGTTTGTTCTATGTCTGTGAAATACGCCATTGGTACTTTAATAGGTATTGCATTGAATCTGTATATTGCTTTGGGTAGTATGGACATTTTGATGATGTTAATTCTTCCAATCCATGAACACGGTATATGTTTCCATTTGTTTGTGTCTTCCCTGATTTCTTTCTTCAGTGCTGTGTAGTTTTCTGCATACAGGTCTTTTACCTCTTTGGTTAGGTTTATTCCCAGATATTTTATTTTTCTTTTTGCTATATCGAATGGGATTTTTTCCTTGATTTCTGCTTCTGCTGATTCATTGTTTGTATACAAAAATGCCTTTGATTTCTGGATATTGACTTTGTATCCTGCTGTTTTGCCAAATTCATTAATTAGTTTGAGCAGTTTTTGGGTAGAGTCTATAGGATTTTCCATGTATACTATCATGTCATCTGCAAACAGTGACAGTTTTGTTTCCTCCTTTCCTATTTGGATGCCTTTTATTTCCTTTTCCTGCCTGATCGCTGTGGCCAAAACTTCTAATACTATATTGAATAGAAGTGGTGAAAGTGGACATCCTTGTCTTGTTCCTGATCTTAGTGGAAAAGCTTTTAGTTTTTGTCCATTGAGTATGATATTGGCTGTAGGTCTCTCATAAATGGCCTTTATTATATTGAGGAATGTTCCCTCTATTCCCATTTTGCTGAGTGTTTTTATCATAAATGGATGTTGTACCTTATTGAAAGCTTTTTCTGTGTCTATTGATATGATCATGTGGTTTTTGTCTTTGCTTTTGTTTATGTGATGAATTACATTTACTGTTTTGCGAATGTTGAACCATCCTTGCAGCCCTGGGATGAATCCCACTTGGTCATGGTGTATAATCTTTTGGATATATTGTTGGATGCGATTTGCTAATATTTTGTTGAGGATTTTAGCGTCTATGTTCATCAGCGATATTGGCCTGAAGTTTTCTTTCTTTGTTGTATCTCTATCTGGTTTTGGAATTAGGATGATGCTGGCTTCATAAAAGGAGTTAGGGAGTTTTCCATCCTTTTGGATTTTTTGGAATAGTCTGTGAAGAATGGGGGGTTAGCTCTTCCTTGAATGCTTTGTAGAATTCTCCTGTGAATCCATCTGGTCCAGGGCTTTTGTGTGATGGGAGTTTTTTTGATTACTGCTTCAATTTCTTTTGCTGTTATTGGTCTATTCAGCTGTTCTACTTCTTTTTCATTGAGTTTTGGGAGATTATATTTTTCTAGAAATGTGTCCATTTCCCCTAGGTTCTCAAATTTCTTGGCATACAGTTCTTCATAGTAATTTCTTACAATCCTCTCTATTTCTGTGGTATCAGTTGTAATCTCTCCTCTTTCATTTCTGATTGTGTTTATTTGTGTCCGTTCCCTTCTTTTCTTGATGAGCCTACTTAAAGGCTTGTCTATTTTGTTTATTTTTTCAAAGAACCAACTCCTGAATTCATTGATCTTTAGAATTGTACTTTTAGTCTCTATGTCATTTAGTTCTGCTCTGATCTTAGTTATTTCCTTCCTTCTACTTGCTTTGGGCTGTTTTTGTTGTTGTTCCTCGAGTTCTTGCAGGCGTAGAGTAAGGTCATTTGTTTGAAATGTTTCTGTTTTCTTTAGGTAGGCCTGTATTGCTATAAACTTCCCTCTCAGGACTGCCTTGGCTGTATCCCATAAGTTTTGGGTTGTTGTGAGATCATTTTCATTTGTTTCCAGAAACTTTTTGATTTCTTCCCTAATTTCATTCTTGACCCATTCATTGTTTAATAGCATACCGTTCAGTCTCCATGATTTTGGGTGTTTTGGGTTTTTTCCTTTGGGGTTGGTTTCCAGTTTCAGTCCCTTATGGTCAGAGAAAATGCTTGGTATGATTTCAATATTCTTGAATTTGTTGAGGCTTGTTTTGTGCCCTATTGCCGCAGTCCAGCCGCAGCGGGTCAAGGGGTCCCACAGGTGAGGGTAGGCGTCAGCGCTGGGTAACAGACGACAACACGCCTCAAAGGACAGTGAAGCTCTGTTCCGTTTATTGCAAGTACAAGCAGGTTTTTATATTTTCATTTCAGGTAGTGATTAATATTTGCAGTATAACATGATCATTTAAGCAGAAAAATTCAATACAAAGGTAATCAGTAAAAGTACAAAAGTTCCCATAGATTTAGTTAAAGATTATTTTAACTAGGAGAGCTATTAATCAGACAATTAGAAATATCTTATTGTATATTAAAGTTTTTCAGAATTTGGTATAGGGCATAAGGATACGCTAAATTGAGTAGAGAAAATAGGAGATTTATTATAAGGCCCTTGTGATGTCTAACTTAGCTATCTACCTTTTTTTTTTGCTTAAAATGTTTTTTCTGTGTACCATAAATTCTGACTCCCTAGTGACTGTTTAGTTTGTAATAATTAACTAGCTTTTGTTATTTCTTTGCCTGTCTAGTTGATATATATTCTTATTCAAGGTAAAGGAGGGGCTATTCCTATGTTGCAGGGGGCTTTTAAGGGTACTTCTTTTAAGTTTCTCTAGGAGTTCTTTTATAGACATGTTTTGTACTTTGATTCTCTCTAAGAAAGCAGTGAGATCATCTCCTGATTTCCTAGAGTATTCTATCTTATCTTGGGTGTTTTTCCAATGATCTGTTATTGATTAAGCTTGAATTCTCAGATTGTTCTGGTTGTTTCCTTGTGCCTATATTCCCTGACGTTCTAGTATGATATTATTATTCTGTTCATTGAGCCGGGAAAGGTCCAGGCACACTATCTGAATCACTGCCAGGGTATTCATAATGATTAAAGCAAAAAGGGTCATGATCCCCAAAGCAAGCACAATCACAATAGGTATTGCAGGGCCTTCCATGCCACGTCCACCAGGTTGGAAACTGCTTCCTTGAAGTCTTACACCCCCTCTCAGGACCTTGTCACGGAGAGAGGGATCCAACAGTGGACGCGGCAGTGGACGTGGCATTTCCCTCTTTTTTATTTTTCAGCCGAAATTGATGAAATTCCAACGTAGTTTTTCGAAGGGAGGAGAGGATTACTCGGAAGACACTGGAAAAACAAGGATTAAAATTAGAATAGTTAAGCCAGTGATTCCAATATGTATTAAACTAGACCACCACATGACAGGGTTGATGGATTCTTGAATAGACTTTCAGATTCTGTCTGCAATTTCAGAACCTGGTGCAGTTAAATATGCTTGACTAATTTCTGTAATTTTGGTATGTAGGCCTTTGAGATCAGGTCCTAACATAGTATCGTGCCAAATACCTTGCAAATGAGTTTTTACCTGAGGCCAAGTGGTGGAATTTTGATCATAAGGCAAAGGTGTGAAACAAATCTATTTAAAATCTGCATGACAACTAGTAGTCATTTGAGTCTTTATATTTTGAATCTGGTTTCCTAAATATATAACTGTATCTTCTAAGGCATTTACTCTAGTTTCTAATTTCTTATCAATATTTTCTTGCAGAATTAGTGCAAGGGAAATATTGTGAGAGAGCTGATTAACATGTTGTGCAGTATGTACTTCTTGTACTAAAGCAGTAGTTGATAATGTAATAGAGGTTATTATACTGATTAAAGCAGTAATTCCTAATATTAGAGCGGCTACAAATCTTTTTGGTCTTATTAACCCATCTATTTTTTCTAGTATATATAAACCTGTATTAGTATACCAATCTTCAGATAGTATTACAGGCATCATGACATGTGAAGGCTGAAAAACTATCATGAATGTAGTCAAACTCTTGGGTAGTCCTGAATTAATGTAATTAGTTAAAATACAATTAGAACAATTAATATAAAAGGAAGACCCTTGTTGTTCAGTATAAATAGGTCCTATTAAAATTGTATGGGGAGTATTGACACAGGCTTTAGGAAATTATTTTAAAGATATGCAGTAAGGCCTTGTGTCTGTACTCAGGGTGAGAGAGTTTTAGGAAGAACAAGTTACAAAGTGTTATTAGAATTAATAAACAATTAATGGTTCCAAGGACCCACATTTTTAGAGTGAGTCCATCAAACTAATGTTTTGGGGTTCAGTTAGTTCTAGCTGTAATTTATCAATTTGTTCCTTCAAGTTGGTAGAAAAAGTCTCTCTTAGGTGATGTTGAATACCGCTCCAGGGCTGCTAGCTGGAATTCCACTTCAGGGAGATGACATACAGCTTGGAGAAGTCTGGATCAAGAGAGTCTAATGGGTGGAGGTGGGTCATGGCCAGGGAAGCCTTTTCTGTGATATGGCTTCATCTTCATCGTTGCAGTTCTAAGAGTCATTCTGGAAAGCAAACACAAGCATACCCTCTTCCCCAAGTTAAAAGTTCCACAGAGCCCTGTCAAGTGCCATCTCTTAGATTTTTAAATAAAGGTGGCTTGGACTCTTGTCTGGAAATGTTTTATAATTGGAGTACAGAGCAATATATCAATATTTAGAAAATTATAGGTAAACATGGCCAGTAAAATTAAATTTTGGGGGGGAGGACTCATGACTCCCCTTTTTGTTTTTAAGAAGATTTTGTAAAGTATTATGAGCTCGTTCTATAATTGTCTGACTGGTTGGATGGTAAAGTATTTTTTGTTTTATGTTGAATATGCTAATGTTGAAGAAAAACTTGAGTAGAATAAGCAAGGTATTTAGGCCATTATCAGTTTTAATTTGCTGAGGCTGTCTTCAAGCCAATGGACTTGTATATTTTTGGCAGATTTTCTTTTTAAAGTAGATGTATGTAAAGTGCCAGAAGAAGTATTGATAGAAATATGAATGTATATAAATTTTCTAAGGAGAGTGTAATGAGTGACATCTGTTTGTCAAATTGAGAACTTAATCTTTGAGGATTAACTCTTGTAAAATGAGGATATTCTTTAATAATTTGAAAAAATGGTTATATGTCAAGGGCTTTTTGTGACTTGATTGACTAATCGTTTTTCCTTGGGAATAGAATAGCCAGTTCTTTCCCAAGGAAATGATCAGTGTTTACAGGTACTGAGTTAAAAAATGGTACTTTGTTTTCCAGGGAGAAGGGCTAGTTCTCCCAGGGAGACAGTACACATAGATCTCAGTTTTATAATAAAAGTCACAGTTCTGGCATAAACAAGGAGGATTTTTAATATTTGTTTAATATGTAATATTTTTATGTCACTTTTATTATGTTTTATATTGATAAATTTATGAATATATTCATAACTTTTAGAAAGTTTTTTTCTCTATTGGCAAATATTTTTACTTTTTTAATTAATTCTTATTGATTACTGTAAGGGGGAAGATGCTAAGTTTCACACTTCTTGTTCTTAAGATTAAAGTAGTCTCTGAGTCTCTAGAAGGAGGATTCAGAGTGGTTAAAAGACACATTTTCTTATTATCTTTTTTCTTGTGCCTTTTACTATCTGAGGGAAGTGAGATTTTTTTTAAGAATTAATTTAAATTCTTTTTGAGTAGAATCTTTATGATGTAATAATATTAGAGATCTTATTCTACTCATTGAAATATTTTGAGACAGATGTTATTTTAAAAATAAAAACAAAAGTAAAATTCAAGCAAGCTAATGTTTTAAATTAAATCCTCTAAAGGAGGGAGTGAGATACTAGTCTTTATCTTATACTATCTGGTGCTGTTTCAATCTCTGCCTAACTTTTCCTAAATAACTAAGTCTAAAGATTCCTTATCAGGAAGATATTTAGCAACTTTAAAAAACTGCTAAATTAGTATAAAACATTGCTCTTGTTCTTTAGAGAGCTTATACTTGTTAAAAAGGTTTCTTTTTTACTTTTGATTTCTGCCGTTTCAGATTCTGTAGCCTGTTTTAAACTTTAACTAATTAGTTATTGGGGAGTATAGTGTGGTGGGTCAGAGATGTGCTGTTGGTGAAAAGCCCCAGGGAGGGCTGCCTGGTACCCAGGGTACCCTGACCCCACTTATGGGTTTCAGGTTTTTCCCACGCTTCTAAAACTGCGAGGGAGGGCTCGAAGGACCAGGTGACCAACCTTTATATTGCGCTCCCTGACTGAGCCCAGAGTTAAGACGTGATTTTGCTGTTTGTTGCCAATCATAAGGGGTCATCCACTCAGCAGCAATGGAATCTACAAGCTGCAAAGTGTAAGGGGAAGTAGGGCCAAAGTCCTTAACAGCCATTTTTATTTCTTTTATTAACTTAAACGGCAAAGGTTCCCACTGCGGGGGGTCATGAGGAATCATTGGAAAAATCACTGGGAAGCAATTCAAGGTCTCACCCTGCCTCCTTGCCTCTCTCATGGCCCCTAGAAACCCGACCTTCTCAGGCAGACGCTTCGCTTGCCGAGACCGAATGGACTTTATTTTTACTTTCACTTTCCGGTCTTGCAGCGCAGCTCACGCCAAGGGGCCGAAATCTTCAGAATGATATCTAGCAGCTTCTTCTTCTAATTCAGCCTGATAATCAGGTGGCACCTCTTCCTTTTTCTCAGGCTGTTCATTATCCGAGTCAGAGTCAGACTCACTCTCACTCTTTTCATGCTCATCTAGAGCGGGTGGCGGGGCAGAAGGCGCTAGATTTTCACAAGTTGCTATTTTTACCGCCGCACACAGGCTGTTTTTCCTCCTCGGTCGCCTGTTTAGCGAGGCACGCAACCTCATGAGTGGGGTCAAAACTATCTTTTAAAACATTCCAAAGGGGAAAAGCATCTACTGGAACCTTTTCGGGCCCATGGAGGGTATAATAAGTCTTCATATCTTGGCCAAGTCGCTGCCAAGTCTCTGGATTCACTGATCCCTCCTCCGGGAACCAGGGCGCACATTCTTGAACAAAATGAAAAAAATCTCTAAGCTGTCTTCCTGACACACTTACTCCTCTCTTATGGAGCATATGCTTAGTTATATCAATGAATAAACCTCTTTCCTTGGACTCTGCATGTCCCATGATTACTCACCCTTTGCTACCTGGTCTATCTACCAGGGGGTCTGCAGCACCCGGTCGGTGAGAGCCTAGCCTACCCGACAATGATTTAAGGGGTCTTACCTGAGGGTCCCTGTTTTCGGGCGCCACTTGCCGCGGTCCAGCCGCAGCGGGTCAGGGGGTCCCACAGGTGAGGGCAAGGCGTCGGCGCTGGGTAACAGACGACAACACGCCTCAAAGGACAGTGAAGCTCTGTTCCGTTTATTGCAAGTACAAGCAGGTTTTTATATTTTCATTTTAGGTAGTGATTAACATTTGTAGTATAACATGGTCATTTAAGCAGAAAAAATCAATACAAAGGTAATCAGTAAAAGTACAAAAGTTCCCATAGATTTAGTTAAAAATTATTTTAACTAGGAGAGTCATTAATCAGACAGTTAGAAGTATCTTATTGTATATTAAAGTTTCTCAGAATTTGTCATAGGGCAAAAGGATACGCTAGATTGAGTAGAGAAAATAGGAAATTTATTATAAGGCCCTTGTGATGTCTAACTTAGCTATCTACCTTTTTTTTGCTTAAAATGTTTTTTCTGTGTACCATAAATTCTGACTCCCTAGTGACTGTTTAGTTTGTAATAATTAACTAGCTTTTGTTATTTCTTTGCCTGTCTAGTTGATATATATTCTTATTCAAGGTAAAGGAGGGGCTATTCCTATGTTGCAGGGGGCTTTTAAGGGTACTTCTTTTAAGTTTCTCTAGGAGTTCTTTTATAGACATGTTTTGTACTTTGATTCTCTCTAAGAAAGTAGTGAGATCATCTCCTGATTTCCTAGAGTATTCTATCTTATCTTGGGTGTTTTTCCAATGATCTGTTATTGATTAAGCTTGAATTCTCAGATTGTTCTGGTTGTTTCCTTGTGCCTATATTCCCTGACGTTCTAGTATGATATTATTATTCTGTTCATTGAGCCGGGAAAGGTCCAGGCACACTATCTGAATCACTGCCAGGGTATTCATAATGATTAAAGCAAAAAGGGTCATGATCCCCAAAGCAAGCACAATCACAATAGGTATTGCAAGGCCTTCCATGCCACGTCCACCAGGTTGGAAACTGCTTCCTTGAAGTCTTACACCCCCCTCTCAGGACCTTGTCACGGAGAGAGGGATCCAACAGTGGACGCGGCAGTGGACGTGGCACCCTATCATGTGGTCTATCTTTGAGAATGTTCCACGTGCATTTGAAAAGAATGTGTATTTAGCTTCTTTGGGGTGAAGAGCTCTGTATATATCAGTTAGGTCCATTTCATCAAGGGTGTTGTTTAATGCCTCAATGTCTTTGTTGATATTTTGTTTGGAAGATCTGTCCATTTTTGATAGTGGGGTGTTAAAATCCCCCACTATAATTGTGTTGCTGTCTATATCTTTCTTGAATTCCTCTAAGATTTTCCTTATATATTTTGGTGCTCCTATGTTGGGTGCATATATATTTATGATGTTAATGTCTTCTTGGTGGATTCTTCCCTTGAGTATTATGAAGTGACCTTCTGGGTCACTCTTTATGGCTCTTTTTTTGAAGTCTATTTTGTCTGATATGAGAATTGCTACCCCAGCTTTTTTTTCTTGCCCATATTCTTGGAAAATTTGTTTCCAGCCTTTCACTTTTAGTCTATGATGGTCTTTTGTCCTGAGGTGGGTCTCTTGTAGGCAGCATATGTGTGGGTCATACTTTCTTATCCATGATGCTATTCTGTGTCTTTTGATTGGAGCATTTAATCCATTTACATTTAAGGTTATTATTGATAGGTACTTATTCATTGCCATTTTTGTACCTGTGTTCCTCTGTCTGTCTCTTTTCCTTCCTTTCCTTAAAGCAGACCTTTTAGTATTTCTTGTAGAGCTGGCTTGGTGGCAGCAAATTCTTTTAGACTTCTTTTGTCTTGGAAGCTCTTTATTTGGCCTTCTATCTTGATTGAGAGCCTTGCTGGGTAAAGTAGCCTTGGTTGTAGGCCTCTGTTTCTCATTGGAATATTTCTTGCCAATCTCTTCTTGCTTGGAGTGTTTCCATTGAGAAGTCAGTGGCTAACCTTATTGGGACGCCCTTGTATGTTATTTCTTTTTTCTCCCTTGCTGCCTTTAAGATTCTCTCTTTGTCTTGGAATTTTGCCATTTTAATGATGATGTGTCTTGAAGTGGGCCTCTTTGGGTTCCTCTTGAATGGGACTCTGTGTGATTCCTGGATTTGTGTGACTTTTTCTTTTGTCAAATTAGGGAAATTTTCTCTCATTACTCTTTCAAATATGTTTTCTATCCCTTGTTCTTCTTCTTCTCCTTCTGGTATTCCTATTATTCGGACATTATTACGTTTCATATTGTCTTGCATTTCCCTTAATCTCTCTTCATTCTTTCTGAGCCTCTTTTCCCTTTCCTGTTCTTTCTGTGAGATGCTTTCTACTTTGTCCTCCAACTCACTAATCCGATCTTCTGTTTCATCCACCCTATTTTTAATGCTTTCCACTGTGTTTTTTAATTCAGAAATTGTATTCTTCATTTCCTCTTGGCCCTTGCTAATAATTTCCATTTCCTTTTTCATGTTGATATAGTTCACAGTGAGATCATTGTAGCTTCCCTGTAGTTTCTGGTAGCTGATTGTGAGCTCTTTGAACTTCCTGATCACCAGTGCTTTGAATTCAGTATCTGATAGTTGACTTGCCTCTGTTTCATCTAACATTCTTTCTGAGGATTCCTCCTTTCCTTTCATTTGGGGATTGTTTCTTTGTCTTCCCATAGTTTGTGAGACTCTTCTTGTTAGCCTCAGCTTCTTAGATTAATCTGTTTTGACACCCTGGGTTTATGGTATGAACTTTTGTGGTGGAATGCCTGTGAATTTCAATGGTGCAGCCTCTTTTGGTTATCCTGTTGTTCTCTGCTTCCACCTACTCAAATATGCAGCAACTTGTGGCTTCTCTCCTACAACAATGTGCAATTTGTCTCTCTGACTCTACTATTGGGAGGCCTCTTCTATGGGTCCAGCTCTGGTCTTTTTATATTTTCAAGTTGATTGTGACTCTTGTGGGTAAAAGAAAGAAATGATAAGGAAAGAAATAAAAGGAAGAAAGAAAAAAATGGTAGGGGAATGGAAGAAAGAGCAATAAGTTTAGAAAGAAAAGAAAAAGAAATAAAACAGAAAATCCGGGAAAAGAGGACAAAAGTATGGAAAGATGAAACAGTAATAAAGTTTAAAAGAGATAACAGATTACTTTAAAAAAGCAAAAAGATAAAGAAAAGGAATGGAGAAGGAAGAAAGGTAAATAAAAAAAAAGAAAGAATAAAAATAAAATAAAGTAAAAAAACAAAAAACAAAAAACGCACAAAAATGATCTCTCAAAAACAACCTCAGAAAAAGGAATGTCACTTGTTGGCTTCAAACTAGCCGAACCGGTTTTTCTGGTTGCAGTTGGCTGAGGGTCGATTGTTGTGATTTTTTCAGCCAGCCCCTCTCAGGATCCAGACACTTGGCGCCTCTCCCCCAGCTCCCTGCAATGGGGAACTAGGACTTTCTTGCAGCGCTCCCCTCCCAGGGGTTACTGCCATAGTCTGGTTTGCTGTGTTTGCAGGCACCTGCACAGGCCTAGTTGCCTGGTTCCCTTGGGATTGAGCACAGGCCTGCCCCCGTTCAGTTGGGAGGCCCCAGACCCTCTGCCCAGTCCTGGGCTCGCTGCCAAGCTGGGTGTGAAGCAGACCAGGCTGCAGTGTCTACTGGATTCAGAGCCCCAGGCTGCACCTCTGAGTTCTCCTGGGCTGGCAACCACAGAGTCTTTGGTTGGGGCCCTTTGTCCTCCGCACCCTCTCTGTAAACTCTATCAAACAAGTCTCTCCTGGCCCCCCACCTTGCTTGGCCAGAAAGGGAGGGGGTTGAGGGTCTCAGGTCTTTTCCCAGGACCCCTCAGCGTCCCGGGCTTCCAGATAGTCTGAGGGGGGTAGACTGGAAGCCGGGAGCCGATCTGAGGACTGGGCGCAGACCTAGAAACTCTGTGTGCTCGTCATGGCACGCTGCGTGGTGTGTATCCCTTCTGCTCCTGTGTTTGTCTGGGTCCCCTGGCCATCCTCTGGCAAAAAAAAAAAAACAAAAAAACAAAACCCTAGGGATGTAGCAGCACCACGCCGGGTGCTGGACCCAGAACTGTGTGCAGGCTGAAATCTCCTCTGCTCCCCTCTGGTTGGGTCTCTTGGCCGGTCCGGGTCCAAAAATCCTAGGGAGGGAGCTTTCTGGGCGCTGAACGTTGGCCTAGGCGCCCTCAGGCACTTGCCCAGACCCACTGCGTGTGGAGCGACTAGTTCCCTAACTTGCGCGCAGGCTGAAGTTTCTTCCACACCTCTTTGCCTGGGCCACTCAGCCTGCCCGGCAGAAAAATCCCAGGGAGGGAGCCCTCCGGGCACTGAAGGCTGTCCCAGGAGCCGTTGGGCTCTCGCCACAGGGCGCTGGTTCCCCTACCCTGCACCGGCTGTTTCTCCCTGCTCCGTCCCAGAGACTACTGTACCGCTGCTGTCTCCCTACCGTCTGGTTCCTCCGTGACCGATGAGGTTTCTGGTCTCTTATTTTCATATATGCTTGGCAACTGCTGGCTTGCTGGCCTCACCTCCTCCGATCGGATAGGTTTCTGTCTCTTTTGTACTAGGAACTGGTATCTACTCCGTCCTAGTCCACCGCCATCTTGAAACCCCCTCCTTCATTTTAATCTTGGCTAATATAATTATGATGTGCCTTGGTGTGCTTCTTCTTGGGTCCAACTTCTTTGGTACTCTCTGAGCTTCCTGGACTTCCTGGAAGTCTATTTCCTTTGCCAGATTGAAAATAAGGAAATCTGGCAAAGATTTTTTATTTTTTACTATTTTTTCAAATAAGTTTTTTTTTTCAAATAAGTTTTCAAATAAGTTTTCCACTGGTGGCTGTTCCTTTCTCCCTTCTGGTACCCCTATAATTCGAATGTTGGAGCATTTAAAGATGTCCTGGAGGTTCCTAAGACTCTCCTCGTTTTTTTAAATTTATTTTTTATTTTTATTTTTTTAAAATTTTTTTATTGATTACGCTGTTACAGTTGTTCTATTCCCCCTTTCATTCCCCTCCACCCTACCCCCCATCCCCACCATTACCCCCTTTAGTTTATGACCATGTGTCTCAAGTCCTTTAGATTCTATATTTCCCATGCTATTCTTGCCCCCCCATCTATTTTCTATCTACTGTCTATGCTACTTATTTTCTGTACCTTCTCCCCCCTTCTCCTCCTCCCACTCCCCTGTTGCTAACCCTCCATGTGATCTTCATTTCTATGTTTCCATTCCTGATCTAGCTGTCCTTTTAGTTTGCTTTCATTTTAGGTGCGGTTGTTAATAACTGTGAGTTCGTTGTCCTTACACTGTTCATGTTTCTTTAACTTCTTTTTCTTCGATAAGTCCCTTTAACATTTCATATAATAAGGGCTTGGTGATGATGAACTCCTTGAATTTGATCTTATCTGAGAAGCACTGTATCTGTCCTTCCATTCTAAATGAAAGTTTTGCTGGATAGAGCAATCTTGGTTGTAGGTCTTTGGATTTCATGACTTGGAATACCTCTTTCCAGCCCCTTCTTGCCTGTAAGGTCTCTTTTGAGAAATCATCTGACAGTCTGATGGGGACTCCTTTGTAGGTGACTGTCCCCTTAGCTCTTGCTGCTTCTAGGATTCTCTCCTTCATTTTAATTTTGGCTAATGTAATGATGATGTGCCTTGGAGTGTTCCTTCTTGGGTCCAACTTCTTTGGTACTCTCTGAGCTTCCTGGATTTCCTGGAAGTCTATTTCCTTTGCCAGCTTGGGGAAATTCTCCTTTATTATTTGTTCAAATAAGTTTTCCACTGGTGGAAATAAGTTAAGCCACTGGTGGCTGTCCCTTTCCCCCTTCTGGTACCCCTATAATTCAGATGTTGGAGCGTTTAAAGATGTCCTGGAGGTTCCTAAGACTCTCCTCATTTCTTTGAATTCTTGCTTCTTGACTCTCTTCTGTTTGGCCATTATTTGCTTTCTTCTGGTCCACTCCATTGATTTGAGTCCCAGTTTCCTTTTCATCGCTATTGGTGTCCTGTGCAATTTCATTCATTTCAATTAGTTTTGCCTTCATATGTTTGTCTAATTTGTGGCTATAATCAACCAGTTCTGTGAGGATCCTGATCACCAGTGTTTTAAACTGTGCGTCTGAGAGTTTTGCTATTTCTTCATTGCTTAGATTTATAGGCTCTGGGGCTTTGAGATCTTCTTGAGCCATTTTTGGTCTGTTTGTGCCCGTTAAGTATGAGGAGCGGAGCCTTGGACTCCCAGGTCGCTGGGTTGTGACTCAGTATGTGGAGGCGGGATCAGAGCAGGGAAATGGTGGCCCCCTCTGCTATTTCTCGCAGCTGGGTGAAGAGCAGAGCCTTAGGTTGTTCATTGGGGCAGGGCCACTTAGGTCTCTGGATTGTGACGCTGTATGTGGAGGCGGGGAAATGGCGGCCCCCTCTGCTGTTTCTTGCAGCTGGGTAAGGAGCAGAGCCTTAGGTTGTTCACCGGGGCAGGGCCACTTAGGTGGCTGGATTATGAAGCTGTATGTGGAGGTGGGGTCAGAGCAGGGAAATGGCGGCGCCCTCCACTGCTGCTTGCCGTTGGGGCTGCTGGCTCTCGTCCAATCCCCCACTCCCTCTCTTGTCTATCCACACACGAATGCGCGACCGCAGTCAACCCGCAGCCCTGCTCCCTCGCTCTTTTCCTGAGATTGTTTGGTGAGTTGCCCACCAGGTCCAACCCTGCACCTGAATTCCGCGCACCTGAGTCCGTCTGACCGAGTTTTCCTGTGCTACCCCGCTCTGCCAGGTGCTGGTTTCGCCCCTCTTACCGGTCAGGCTGAAGAATTTGTTGTTATCAGACTTCCGAAAAGTTCAATTTTCTGTGTTCTGGCTGTGTTTTCTGTTGCTATTATTTAGTTGTCTCTAAACTTGGTTGTGTGAGGAAGCACGGCGTCTCCACCTGTGCCTCCATCTTGGTGGAAGTGGCATGTCTGATTACACATTTTAACAACACCACCCAGTGAGTAGCAACTGGTCCCGTGTCCACTGGAGAAACCAAGGCAGGAGACTTGGAACCACCAATAAGAGACGTAAAACATTTTCTCTCTGGTGCTCGTTAGCTCATAATGGATGATCCCCGACCCCCATCTTCTCAGAGAAGAGATAGTGAGTCAACACTAATCAGAAACTTGCTTCACTCTGAAGTTTATGTTCACAAGGTGGGAAACCATAATGTAAGGAGTAATTGCTAATTTTGTGTATATAATAAAATATTAGAAAGATGAACACCAGATGAACGTGAGTTGAATGACAAGCAACTGATGATGTGTGGCTAAGACATTTAAAATCAGTCAGGAACCTATTATAAGACCGTGTCAAATAGAATAAAAATTTTTCTAAGATTGATAAAATCGGGAGAGTGAAGATACAGAAAACCAAACCCGCCTAAACAATTACTAAACTATGTTTCTTTAAAATTGAGACCTGTACAATTGTTCTATAAAAATTAATTGCATAACATTCATACTTTATTGTGTACTTATATAGCTCATCTGTGAACATGTAACACTGTTATGGACAAGAGAAGATAGTGGTTAAATTTTATTATGATTATTGGTATCATTTCCTGAGATAAGTGGTCTAAGCATTTGAAATATTCAAAGCGAATGCACTTCAGAGAAACTTTAACATGGAAAATACACATACATTGCAAAATCTTACGTCTCATATCAATGTTTTATTCCATGAAAATAGCTGTATTAAGTTTCATAGGTAATTATTTAGCACACTTACATTTGCACAATTCTATTTTTATTCTATGGATTTAATATAGGCTGTATTTGTTTAAAGATGTTTATTTAAATTCAATCCTAACAAACATATGACTCTGGGCCAAAAGTATCCACCAACAAATGTCACATATCATACAAAGAATAACTCCGGGTGCAAAAGGTAAACATGTAAAGAAACCAAGACAAGCTTGAAGTTTTTAAATTAGGTGAAATAAGCTTGCAAAGAGACTGCACTAACTGCTAACATATGGACTAAAAGGTTCCCCAGGCTGATTTGGGTGGCTTTTCCTGCTGCACCCACGCTTACTACTTCCTGTCTGTCTGCAGCAGTAAAACGGCGAGATGTGTGTGCCTGCAACAGGGGGGCCCCCTGGTGGCGGTTCCCGAAACGCGCACGGCCGGCTTCCGCAGCCCACACAGGATTTGTGACTTCAGAAAACAGATGCTTTAAGGACAAGCTTCCAGCAAAAAACATTTCCTTGTTCTTAAAAAAAAAAAAAAAAAAAACAACAAAAAGGCAAAGGTTTTCAGGAACTGTTAGATTCCCTTAAAATCTGCATTCCCTCTCTCTCATGCGTGCACACCCAAACCCACATACATGTAAAGGCTACAGAGAAGTTACTTTTTGCTGAGTGATAGGCAAACTTCTAAAATAAGCATGACACTGTACAAAAGGGTCTTAAATATTTTCCATAGTAAACAAAAAAAACCCCAGAAACTTGCCGGAAAAGTTGGTCCCCCACCACCTGGTTAATCCACTGTATCTCTATGTTGTGCCCTACTTGTAGAAAAATAGAAATAACATTTTGTGGACAGTTCTGAGCCACCCCCCCCCCTTCACCACGGCTGGTCCTATGTGCTCTGGGTCATGGCTGGGCTTGCCGGGCCGTTGGCAGAGTGTTCTGGCTCCTCGGTGCCGCGGGCAGGTTTGGGGGCTCCCTCCTCTTTGCCTCCTTCCTGAGTCTTCTCCAGGCTGCACGTGGAATTCGCCTCCTGTTGGGTTTGGTCCACCTCGTTATCGAACTCAATCTTATCCTCCCGGTCGGCGCTCTT
The DNA here is from genome assembly GCF_021234435.1 of Artibeus jamaicensis. Classification (NCBI taxonomy): domain Eukaryota; kingdom Metazoa; phylum Chordata; class Mammalia; order Chiroptera; family Phyllostomidae; genus Artibeus; species Artibeus jamaicensis. The sequence goes on along the minus strand of NW_026522054.1, from coordinate 6,660,455 downwards.
CTTCACCTGCCTGGTCTGGGCAGGGTAGATGCTGGCGATGATGTCGTACAGGAACTGGTATTGCTCCTGGGGAAGGAGAGAAGCGAGAGGTCAGTGGGGGGGGGGGGTGCCCCTGGGGTTTTACAGCCGATGAGAAGGAGTGGGGACGAACTGGGGACCCCCGGAAGTCCTGGGTACAGAGACCCGGCCTTCTAGGTTTTGACAGAACAGCTGACATGGCTTCCTGTTGGGACACTTCGAGAGGGTGGGCTGCGGGGGACTCTCCGACCTGTTCCCGTAGCCTCACCAGACGGGCCGCACGGTCTCAGTCCCAAACCTTCACTCACGATGCCAAGTTTTGCACCTAATCTCTTGGCTAGCACCTATGCATGACCTAGCACCAGAGTCCCCTCCTTCAGGAAGCCCACCCTGATGACCCCAGGTTACATGGTGTCCTCATTCTGGTTCTTCTGAGCCTTTCTCTGTCAATTTCACTCACCACATTGTGGACCAAATTCTGCCTTTTCTCCACACGAAACAGGGAATCTCTTTTTTGTTTGTTTTATTTTTTATTTATTTATATTTTTTATTGATTATGCTGTTAGTTGTTCTATTCCTCCCCTTCATTCCCCTCCACCCTACCCCCCTGTCCCCACCATTATCCCCCCTTTAGTTTATGACCATGTGTCTCAAGTCCTTTAGATTCTATATTTCCCATACTATTCTTACCTTCCCCCTATCTATTTTCTATCTACTGTCTATGCTACTTATTTTCTGTACCTTCTCCCCCCTTCTCCCCCTCCTCTGTTGCTAACCCTCCTTGAGATCTTCATTTCTATGTTTCCACTCCTGATCTAGCTGTCCTCTTAGTTTGCTTTTGTTTTAGATGTGGTTGTTAATAACTGAGTTTGTTGTCCTTTCACTGTTCATGTTTTTTTAACTTCTTTTTCTTAGATAAGTCCCTTTAACATTTCATATAATAAGGGCTTGGTGATGATGAACTCCTTGAATTTGATCTTATCTGAGAAGCACTTTATCTGTCCTTCCATTCTAAATGAAAGTTTTGCTGGATAGAGCAATCTTGGTTGTAGGTCTTTGGATTTCATGACTTGGAATACTTCTTTCCAGCCCCTTCTTGCCTGTAAGATCTCTTTTGAGAAATCCGCTGACAGTCTGATGGGGACTCCTTTGTAGGTGACTGTCCCCTTAGCTCTAGGATTTTCTCCTTCATTTTTTTTTTAAATAAAGAGTTTTTATTTATTTATCTTTAGAGGGGAAGGGAAGGAGAGAGGGAGTGAAACATCAATGTATGGTTGCCTTTCGTGCATCCCCTGCTGGGAAATGGCCTGCAGGGAACCAGCCTGCAACCCCGGCATGTGCCCTGACTGGGAATCGAACCGCGATTGTCTGGTTCGCAGGCCCGTGCTCAATCCACTGAGCTACACCAGCCAGGGCTCTCTCCTTCATTTTAATCTTGGCTAATGTAATGATGATGTGCCTTGGTGTGCGAAACAGGGAATCTCTTAATGGCAGGAGTACGTAGCAGGCCCTCGATACACTTAGACAATCAACACACACACACGCTCGGTGCCAAATAATGAAAGCCGCATATATTTGCGGGAGGTTAGTTTGCTAATTAATTAGTGACCAGTTATGAATTAATTCCCAGACTGTCATCTGTGGTTACAACCGCTTATAGAGGGTACACATAGACTGAACACAAAACTGCCACATGGACCACCCTGTCTGTCCCCACACCTCTGTGCCACGTGACTGAGCAGGCCGTCCCTCTCGACAAGAGGAATTTCCCTGCCCCTCGAGTCTGAGCTGGCCTTGTGCCTTGTCTAGTAAATAAGCAGGTTAGGACAGTTCCCAGCCTGGGTCTGGAGAGGCCTGGCTCCTTGCTGCTGTTCTTCTGGAAACTCGAAAACTGATAGAAGATTAAAGGAGGGAGCCCTGGCTGGTGTGGCTCAGTGGGTTGATTGCTGGCCTGAAAAGCAAAGGGTCGCCAGTTCAATTCCCAGTCAGGCCACATACCTGGGTTGTGGGCTAGGTTCCTAGTGGGGGCCCTGCAGAGGCAACCACACACTGATGTTTCTTTCCCTCTCCCTCTCACCCTTGCCCTCTCTCTAAAAATAATTTTTTTAAAGAGGGGAGGGGAGCAAGATTCACAAGCATTTAAATAAGTGGTCCTCCTCCCCAAACTCTAATTAGGTCTCTTCCGTCAACAATAATTCAATGTGAATCACTGCATGAAAATGGGAGATCAAATAGGAGAGGAGGAGAAATCGTCATAATAACCACACGAACCGTGTTAAAAGCAAAGGTGAGATCGACTTACAAATGTAGAGACCATGGCCGGCCTGGCTTTGCGTAGAGATTTCACCACTTGGAAAACATCAATCACATCTTCTGTCTCCGCACTTTCCAGGAGATTTAACAAAGCACAGAACACTCCTGTCTGCTGAGATCCATCTCTGCACAAGGGAGAAGCGGTTTTTAAAGCTAATTTCACAGTTTACAGGAAAAAAGGCCAGCAGACTAAAAATGGACAAGGAGACAGAATTTGTTCTTCACTACATGCTCATTGTGTTATTTTTATCCCAGTCTCCTAAGAACCAAACATTGGTGCTAAGTACATTCTGGGGGAAAATATACGAATCCTGTAGTTCAAAACCTATTTGTCTTAGGCTGAAAAATATACTTTCGTTCTGTTTAGTACTTTTCAGATTATCGTGTACTTTTATTAACATCGGAAGTTGTTGGGGTGAACAGGATGGTGCCAGTTTGATGGGTGAGGACGCCAAGTGTTTGGGACGTAAAGTCACAGCCAGAGACTGATGCGGCCGGAAGTGCTGGAACCGGCGTTTGGTCGGTGACCAGACCCCACGCCTTTCCCTTTTTTCTCCGTCTTTCTACTGCTTCCCACAAATGTTCACACTTCTGCGTCCATCGGAAAGTGCATCTGGCGGCATGATTCATGAGAAAGAGGGCAATGAAATGGTTTGCTCCCCTGGAAGAGGTATGTTACATTATTCTGAAGATCTCACTTAAAGAATTTATTACTGGCAGAGTTATTGATTATTGCACACAACTCAGGAGCCTATCGCTGGTGTTCAGCCACATCCCGAGACAAACATGCTGTTTTAAACCCTGAACCACGCTCCTTTGGCTTTTCCCTCCGTGGCCACGGCACCTTGGAAAACTCACATAAATGGCAAGAAGGGACTCTCAGGGCTCAGTCTAGACTCTGCAGTTCCGATTACAATAATGAGGCGGCTTTTTGAAGAATTCCGAAAGCCCTTCACTGGGTCTGCACTATTTTTGTGGAAACGTGTTTTAGGATGCTGCCTTCTTCCAAAATCTCTTATTTAAGGTGGATGTGCAGGCATCTATTGCAGATGAAAGTCAAGGGTCCGCCTAGCTCACTAATAAAAGGGAGCATCGCTTATTGTTAACATCTTTGCCTCAGGGGTCAGTTTAGAAAATCAACTGGTAGCTTTCAAATCACAGTCACTGAGAATTAAGATTGCAGTTCACACGTATCCTATGTTCACTGAAGACGAAGCCTTCACTCCTCTGGATTCTGTTCATGCCGCTGTTTACATAAGCGTGAATCGGACATCGCACCCATCTGTCTGTTCATACCCCCGTCCATTCAGCCATTAACGGGTTCTGGACACAGGCCAGTGCACGGTGGTCAGTGTTAGGTGGGCACTGGGGCCTCCAAGGTGACGTGACACTGGAACTGAGGAAGCCACAGCCTAGACATACTGCCCTGTGATCTAGTCATGGCCATGGTATTTCTACAACAGCTACGCTGTTGGACATAACAGAGGGCCGCCGGCGCCCCCGGGCACGCCGACCCGGCCACACCCACCTGCAGTGCACCAGCAGCGGCACGCTCCTGTGGTGTCTGTGCCCGTCGCCGGGGCCCCGCATGAGCAGCTTCTGCTTGAGAGCCTGGATCATCGACACCAGCTCCTTGGGTTCCTCCGGGAGCTCGGCCGCCCGCCAGTGCTGGAACTGGTACTGGTACACGGTCTGGGGCTCTTTCCGCTGCAACCAGAAGCGAAGGGGACACGGGCCCGGGTGAGTGTCAGCCCGGCAGACTGACCCCCAGGGCAGTCACGTTTTCTTCACAAGTACTGGGGTTTGAGCCATTCGAACACTTCATTCTGAAAACATTCTATGGGCAGTCGCTTTGCCTTCATTCATGCGCATGTTTACACCCGAGGGACACGCCCTGGACACTGCCACCGTACCTTGGAGTGTCTCAGCTCGAAGATGCGGAGGGTGTAAGCAGAGGACTGGGCGGTGTCTTTCAGGTTGACTTCCACGTCTCCGTGCGTTTGCTTGCCTTCTCCCCAGTACTGCGCGCAGGCCTCCTGAGGGGGGGGGACAGGAGGCAACCACGTCCACACCCGTGTCCTCTGCGCCTGCCCCCTCTGTCTTGTTAAACTAAAACTGCTAACGGTGTTCTGAAATTGCGAGCTGCCCGTCAAACTCTGACGTCTGCTTTAAGTCTAAGGAGACCCACTCAACACATCTGGTGTTTCCTGGTGCGGATCGAGGTGGCCAGGACACCATGGGAACAGCCCTGTCCCCTCCGCAGAGGGTCTTGGAGGTCCTTCCTCCCGTCCACACCCCATTGTCACCTCTCCATAGTTCATGGGCCGAGGTGCCGTGGGCTGTGGTGCAGCAACAGCTTCAGTCTTGCTGCCCCCGCCCACGGCCCCTCGAGGGAAGTTCTGCATCTTTGCAGCTCGTCTCCGTGGCTGGGGGACCAGCCCCGCAGGCGGCTTCACAGAAGGTGACCGAGTATCTGTCTAAATGGTCAGGCTGAAGAGCAGGTGAACCCCAAAGGTGTGTCCTCTCTGCGGACAGGTCCCCATCAGCTACCGCCCACAGCTGCGGAGTCCAACAGGCATTCCCGCCTGCGCCCCCATTGTTTCCCAGCCTTTACCATTGAGATGGAGGAGGAGATGGCTGCAATGTAAACAGGCATCTCTTTTTGAGAAAGAGAAAAAAACATTAAAAAATAACTGTGTATGTCCAGGGTAGGGGACTAGGGAAAAAAGAGAAGGCGTATGATATATTCACATGCCTATGAGATTGTTCATTCGATGAACTTCAACCTGTGTGTCAGATACAGTGCGTGGTGACAAACGGAAATATTGGTGACTTGGGACAATGGAGAGAATCAAGGGCACATCACGGGCATTAAGTAGAAGGTCAAGTCAGGTCTTAGCTTCACCTCCGACTGTAGAAGTTTATGCCAGTGAGCACAATGTGGACCCCGAGAAGGCAGGACTCGGAGGTCTGCCCGGCCAGCAGAGTGAGGTCAGACTGGGGAGGGAGGGGCCAGCAGGAGACGGGGACGTCGGTCCATCAGTCCAACCAGGACTGGGGACTGGTTTCTGCCAGCAACCTACTCGTCCGGAGTGGGGAGTAGAGAAAATGAAAACACGAGAGGAAAGTGGGAAGCGAGATGTGGCCAGGTCATTGAAGGTCTTAAATCGTAGACCGAGGAGTTTGGTTTTTGCACTGAGGACAATAAGGAGAATGGGGCTGCTGCTTGTCAGTTTAGCGAGGTGACCCTGGGTTGGCCTTAGATGTTCTGGGAGCGGCGGGCAGGACTGGAGACTCTGAACCCAGACACAGATGCCGGGAGCCAGCGCGTGGGTGGCGGACGGCATTGTATGCCAGAGAGGCGAGAGTGAAAGACTACCACCAGTGCACACCTGGTCTCCGTTCTTCAGGTCTGTCAGCATCACGATAACCTTGACTCTTCTCTGGAGGACCATCTGCCAGAAGTCCCCGGTGGTCTCCTTCAGCGGCCCCTGGGCAGCGATCATCACATCCGGTTTCCAGTAACTCTTTAAAAACAAAAGGTGGGTCTCTGTTACTGCCGCTGCCTGGTGAGGGTGCCGAGAACGCCATCCAGGAATTGGGGCTGCTTAATATCAATCCTAAAACCAGCGAGATTCTGAGGCCTGAGAAACAGCATGACATGTTCGGAAAGTCCTTATCTAGGTAATGGTGACACCGAGCTGTGAAGTCACGTTGAAAACACGTCTTATACAACCACCAACTATCCCTCTTAAAGATGTCTTTTATTTCCTAGAAAGGTGAGCATGACTGTAAAAGGAAATTGCACTGGCCTTTCAAATTATCTTCATTGTGTTCTACTTCATTGCTGTCTATATGCTCTTGTGATATAGCTCATCATTTCATCAATATTTTGTGAATGTGTGTTTTAGGAAAATCTGCATACATGCTTAGTACATACCTAGCATGTATGTAAAATGTGTGTGCTGACCGACTAAAGGTTTCCTGTTCGGATTTACCGCACCACAAAAGGGTGTGTGGTGCAGATGGACCTCGTAGCTCAGATCATCAGAATTAAATGTTTTTAAATGTGCAAAAATGCAGACTTGGATTTGCTTACAACTTGGGTATGTGAGTAAATAGAAACATTCAAACACGTGTATCTTGTTCAAATGTTATTTTTCAAATTAATATGATTACAGTTGTATGTGTCCTAAATAGCAACTAATAGCATTGTCTTACTTTGTATCAACTCGTTAGATTTTATTTAAATACCTTTGCCTTTCAATTAAAGTATAGCATTAAAAACTGACGCCTATATAATTTTGTTAACTAACATCGCCCTAGTAAATTCAACAAAAAGAATAAACTTTAAAGAAGAAAAAAGAATGGAAACCTCCATGTCTGTCAACACACAGTCGGGGCCACGCTCATCATTCTGTGGTAAAATGACCTAAGAATGGCCTTGTTGGCCGCAGGGGTGTTTGCAGGGCTGGCCCCGGGCTCTGGGGACGGGACGCGCCACCCACCGTCACGAAGGAGGCGTTGATGTATCTGCTGTTCTCGTCGGCGTCGCTGTCGTCGTCCGAGGACTCGTCCGACTCCTGCTCGCTCTCCTTGCTGAAGTCCAGCTCCTGTCTCAGCTGCACCCTGTTGAAGTCGTCTGCGCAGAGCGAAGCAGCAGTGAGTCCCCCTCCCGCGTGGCACCGCTCTGCCCCATCGTCACGTGGGGATCAGGACATGCTTTCGAGGTGACGGCATGTCAATGCATTGATTGACAGGGCATCCGGTCCTCCGGGAAACTCAGTGCTTGTGGGTTAGCCCATCACCACAGAGAAGTCTCAGAAAAAGAAGGGCCCACAGGGGTTCCAGAAACGCACCCGGGACATAATTCGGTATTAAACACAAAATAGATGTCATAACTTTCCACGTGAGTATTCAGTCCTTGATACCTATACTTTAGTGTTCCGGGGAATATCAGCATTGTGCTTGATATAAATTTTAAAAATACATATGTTAATAAAATACATCATTTAGGTAAGAACTTTTTTCTATTATATTCTATTAACTTTTAAGTAACATCTTAATGAAATCAGTATCTCCCATAAATTTTAATAAGAAAATGTAGTCCGTAATTCCTCAGTATCTCAATTTAAAAAATTTAATAACCCGATCAAATTATCTCATTAGCTACATCACTGTCAATTTTGTATTTTAAACTACTATGGAGAGTTCGTAAAGAATTCTCCAGAAATGAGCCAGGTCAGCATGCGCCGATCCGATTTATTTGGTTGTCTAGCTTATTAGCCAGGGTTATATTCCGTCCAGGTGAATTTTGGTGTGCCCATCTGAATAAAACTATAGCCGTCCCGATGTGCTTCTACCAATCAGCTTACATGGCAGAGATCAAGCCGTGAAAATTGTGTGCACTTTGACCTGTGAAATGGAGTGATGGGCAGGCAGCCAGGCCCTCATCACCCACGTTCAACCCCGAGATAAGGCGGGAGAAAGAGAAGCCCGGGAGGGGACAGACGTATGTGGCTGTCTGTCCACAGCCCGCAGCAGAGCTGAGACAGACGGATGGAGGGCCCTTCCCTGAAATAACTGGAGGAAAGAAAACAGTACAGTCTATCCTCCCAAGTCCTCCGTGAGTGTTCGGGGTCAAAGCATTCGCTTTAACCTGGTTTTAATAGTCCGTCGACTGCTCTCCGTACCAACCCAATGATAAATGTGCTTCCAGACCATGTGTGTGCATGCATGTCTTGTTAAATCCACAAGCTCCCTTAGGTTGAGCTCATCGGACACAACCAAAATAAAACAACAGACTACATACATGGGACGACGGAGGAGATCCTGTTCTTGCTCTTGTTTTCTTCCTGGTTCCCAGTGTGCTGTGTTCTCCAGCCCCTGTACGTAGGGAGTCTCTGGGGGGAGACCAAAGAGAAGAGTAAACACCTTTGCATACGCGTATATTGGCTCAGAACTTTGTCGTGGGGCCTAAAGAAACGTTTTCCATCCACTTCTAGGAAATGTACACACATTCCCTGTAGTTTATAGTTCATAATTTCAAAGTTTGCCTCTGAATTTTCTCTCTTAGTTGCTCCGGCATTTAGTACTTTTGACACGGTAAGTTTGAACTAAATACACACAATTATAAAACAACGTGGTTCTTCCCTACGAGCTCCTGGCTAGCAACGTGGCACAGTTTGCTCTTGTGCAAGGCGCGAGCACCCCACACACGCTGATATTATCCATATTGCACAAAGCCAAGGTGAAGGGTTTTAAATGATCGGAAACACACGCCCCGGAGGGAGCATTCACAGAGCGCTCGGCGCACCCTGCAGAGTCGGTCCGTCGTTTATTTCCTCCTTCCCGGACGGCTGTCCCTCCACTCAACGTGTGACCGTCAGCAAGCCTGTCCTTCCTACCCGAGACCCTCTCAGCCCTCCTGCTTTTCTTTGTGTCGGCCAGCCCACTGTCCTTCCTCACGTGACGGCTGTCCACATGAACGGAGCTCGTCTGTCTTGCCATCTGCGTCCTGGCCACCAGCCAGTGCCTTTGCCTTTGTACTTGTACTTATTTCTCGGAGTGTTGGGGTCAGGGTACCACTGAAAGCTGGCTTCCCTTGAAGACGACGCTAAGAATGTAGCTGCTTTTTGAAAAAGCTGATGTCGCCCTCCTGCCCCACTTGCCCACAGATTGGAGAAAAAGTGCGTGTGCTGTGTGCTTCCCGCCCCTGCTTGGGAACCATTTCTGCTCCTGTGTCCTTCCAAAGCCCAGCTGTGACCCTCCTGTCACCCTGCTACTTCCTGCGCCTTCAGCGGGACTGTCAGGTCCCCATTTTGGAGCGCGCCACCTCCCCTGGCGTTACCCTGGGCTAACTGCGTGCCCGCTCCTCGTTGCCGGTCATGGGTCTCGGACACTCGACATGGACAAGGATGCCCGACCCAGCCCTCCGGCCTTCACTGCTGAGCTTCCTCGCTCCCACGGCCGGTCCCTCTGCTCGGCGGCCGTGCATTTTCTGCTCTGCCTTGGTGGGTTTTCTGCAGACACTGCACCACCTTGAACACTATGGTTCCAACCATCGCCGTCACTGCAAATCACCTCTGTTCCTCCCAGGCACTTACTCTACTGTCTCCCACCCAGAGATCGGAAGTCGTCCTGGCTACTTTCTCTGTGTGCCTTGTGTCCTTCCGCGGCTACTCGCTCCTTACCACCCCCCGGCTATCATCCCTTTGCAAACACCCTCCAATCCTTTGTCTCCTGACAGTCAAAGGGTCACGCCAGAAATCCTTGATGGAGTCAACCCAGCTTTCTGCATACACAGCACCTGTCCCCAGAGCCACCGACTGACCTCTCCTTAAACCATGACCCTAAATCTCCAGTGATCCAACCAAACCTTCCGGCACAAAACCCTGCTCCCTGTGCCTTAGTGAGATTGCTTTCCCACTGCAGACATTTTACACCCTCCCCCCACCTCGGGCATGAGCTCTTCTGTGCTCCGCTTGCTCCCGTCCCCTAAACTCACAACTGATGGCCTCCATCCCTGTTTTCTTGAGAAAGAAAAGGCAATTGCGTAAGAACTGCCTCAGTGTCCCATCACCAGTGTGCCAGCTGACCTACATCTCTGCTGTCACCGTGTGTCGTCTGTCTCTGGTGCCCAGATGGAGTTGTCTCGCTGCTCCCACCGAGTGACGGTCACTAGCCGGCTCGGGCCACCCCATCTCCTGAGCCCACCCGCACATCTCGCTTTGACTCTAGAACCGCACTGGGCACACAGCACAGACTCGATCCCGTTTGTCTAGAGAAACAACTCGCTCTTTCTTTTAGTGACTTCGCGTACGAGGGTTTCAATCAAATTCCTAAGCACGTCCACACAGTGTGTGTGCCCATGCTGTTTAGAAGGGTTAGGGTGCTGACTGGAGTTGATTTATCAGCTAAAAGAGCAAGAAGTGCACAAGGAGACCCCGAGGGGAAGGCCGCCTTGGCCTCTCCTTCCCCGTGGGGCAGGCCCACGGGGGTTGCCTGGCCTGTGGTCGCGGCACCCCTGACCCTCGGCCCCCCTCTGAGCCACAGCCTTCAACGATTCCGCCGCTGATTAAAAGCATGTTCCTGGTGGGGGAAACTCTCTGAACGGACCCACTGGGTTGTTGCCAGAAGGGTTTGGGAAACTGGGAGTCATAAGTGAGGGGGGAAGTTACAACACGTGTTTTTGAGAAGTGAGCCATTCGGAGATCACCACACCACACTCGGGGATCGCAGTGAACGGCCCCTTGCGGTGGCTTTCAGGGTAATTGCCCCATAAAAGGGTCGGGACACATGTCTCTCTCTCTCAGTTCCGTCCTCGGCTCCAGCCAGCCCCACTTCCTAAAGAGCCATAAAGCCCTCTAATGACTTCCTCTACAAACCAGAACCAGGTGCACTTTTAGGGCTGGCTGCTACATGGCCTTCGGCGGGCCACTGCGGTGGCTCTCTGCTGTTCCTTTTAACTTCATCTCGAACCCGCTTAATGGGGAGCGGTTAAAATCCTTGGCCACAGAATCAGATTTCTGCATGCCAGCAAGCCTACAAAACAACCCTGTGATCTCCACAGCCGTGGGGAACAGCACTCAGTGAAGGGTGTCTGTAAGGGCCGCCATCATCGGTGCCGCGGTTGGTACCTGGAACTCCGCCTCCAGCGGAGAGGGCTCGCTGGGCGGGTCCCGCTTCTTCAGGTTGGACAGGTACTGATGTAGCTCAGCCAGGCCCACCTCTGTCTCCCCAAACTGATTGTACTCCACCAAGGCCTGATGGATCAGGATGTACTGCGCCTGTGATTTCGGGGGAAAATACAGACGATTAACCGAGGGCTCACAGTCTTATAAGTCCCCTTTAAATAGATTACTTAGTCCCATAATTGTGCTCATATTGGGACAACGTATGGAAAAGAGTTATCTCTAATGTGTAAAGATTCTGAGAGTTGGTTCTCACACTTCCTAGGAATGTGAGCAAGTTTCATCTTCGATTTTTTTTCCAGAAAAAAAAAATAGCTTGCTAAATAGATGAGACCCCTACTGGGGACTGCCTAGCTTTTACTTTATTCCTGAAAATTAAAAAATACATATGTCTGTTATGTCCTTCAGTGACTATTACGGAGTCATTAAGTCAAATCACTGACATAGAACACTAATAAGTTTCCCATATATGAGAGAAATAAGGAAGTTTATATTCCACAAAACACATTTTTAGAAGTTTTCTAAAACTTTTTAAAACTGAGAAATTTGTTTTTTAGATGCAATATGCCAAACCCAGAAACTCCGAACTTTATCACATTTAAATAATATTTTAGAATATGAGACACATTTCTGATCAAGTTCAAGCCTCTTTTGCCCACCTCTGGTTCCCTGAGTTTGGGTGTGCCCTTCAATTCTGTGTATTTTTCCACATGAAACACTTTCTTTTTTCCCTCCGTGAACAATCAGTGTTTATACTTCTACACTAGATGCTGTGTATCTATAAGCATTGTGTGTTTTTGTGTGTTTTCTTAAAAATTACATTAGCTGTGTCCTACTGTTTCACTGGTGACTTGATTTGCTGTTTTCATCTGAGTTCTTGCCACATGAATGGGCACAGACCAAGGTTACTCCTGTCAAGGTCAGTGTGGCGGGTTCCTGGAGAGTCCACTTCTCCACTGATAGACACTTTGGGTGTTTCCAACTTCCTAGCTGTCCCAATGCCGCGGGATGCAGTGAACACCCTAGTGTGTGTTTCCGGCTGTGACCTCGTAAGTGCTTCTCTTGGGAACCTCCAGTGCATGTGGGATTGAGGAGTCAAGTGCGGACGTTGTCACTAAAAGCCACCACCTAACAGTTACTGGCTCCAAGCAAGTGCTGGGCACTTGTCTAAGTGCCCTACTTGAGTCACCGTTTGTCCTAACTCTGTAAGGTGAATCCTGCCCCTAGCCCCATGTCACAGATGAATTAAATGAAGGACGGGTACATTACAACTTTTAAAAGGATGCACAGTACTAGGAATTAGGAGCAAGTTTTGTGTGAACACGACTGCCCCAGTCCGGAGGAGTGAGGGTTAAAGGGGCTCTGAGGACCCTCCCTGTTCATGCCAGAGCTGTGACCTTCACTGGGAAAGCCAAATACAGCACCATCCCCCGGGAGAACTGGCCCTGCTCCCGGGGAGATGAGTACCTTTTGATCTTTAGCTGTGCCCTTGGGAAAATCAGTTAATTATTCAAAACCACACTAGACCCTTGGTGCGTAGCCACTTTTGTCTGAAACATATTTACTCACAGCCCCCAAAGTGAGACTTTGGAATCCCACCCGAGGGAAGGATGCTTCTTTCAGAACTGTTCCCAGATAAACCTTGAAACATGGAAATGAAGATCTCAAGGAGGATTAGCAACAGGGGAGTGGGAGGAGGGGAAGGGGGGAGAAGGTACAGAGAATAAGTAGCATAGATGGTAGGTAGAAAATAGATAGGGGGGAGGGCAAGAATAGCATGGGAAATATAGAATCTAAAGAACTTGAGACACGTGGTCATAAACTAAAGGGGGGGATGGTGGGGAGGAGGGAGTAGGGTGGAGGGGAATGAAGGAGGGAAATAGAACAACTGTAATGGCATAATCAATAAAAATAAATAAATTAAAAAAAAAAAAAGGAGCAAGGTTTGAACACGGGAGGTCTAGTTCCCCAAAGCAAGGTCTTAACCACGGTACTATCCTGTCTCCTTAGTTTTCATTTTGTGAGATGCTGCCAAATGGACTTTCAGTATTTTTATTCTTTTCCCACTATGGTATGTGTAGGTGGTATTACACTATTAAAAATATATTTTTTTCAGTCATCTTCCTCCACTGTACACTCAGCCACAAATGCAAATGCTTCCAGGGTTGGTGCTTAGCACACGCTTTAGTTGTCAGGAATTAAAGTGAAAATGATGTTCACCCACTGGTTGAGATTGAGAAGAGTTTGCGTTTCCTTAACGATCCCCCACTTCCACCCCCAAAAATCCAAGTCAGGGAGCCAAAGCGAGAACAGCGAGTGAGAACGGACCTCGACTTGCACCATCAGGCACCTCTGCCGCCGCAGCTTGACCACGTAGCCGTACACGTCCACCTTGTTCTCGGCCTCCAGACCCTCCAGCATGGCGTCGATGCCGATGTAGGTGCCGGTGCGCCCCACGCCGGCACTGGGCACAGAAACAGGGCAGCAAGTCAGGTCATGGTCATGGTCATGGCCATGGTGGGGCCGGGTGCGGAAAAGCCAACACGGGTGAAGCAGAGAAAAGAGGTTGAGCTTCTCCGCACAGACTGCCCCCAGTACAACCACTGCCCACAGGGGGTGTCCCTCACGGGGGCCGGGGCTCGTGGCTGGAGCCCCTCACCTGCAGTGCACCACAATGGGGCCACTGAAGAAGTTGCTGAAGGCGTTCACCCTCCTGCGCAGTTTGAGGAGCAGGTGGGGGTCCTCGGGCACCCCGTGGTCTGGCCAGCTGGTGAACTGGATGTGGGTGACCTCCCTTCCAGCCGTCTTCTCCTTTTTCTAGTCAAGAGATCACATGTTCCGTGAGTTTATTTTTTCTCCAAAACCAACCACCGACATAAATAAGAGAAAGGGGCAACCAGTACGAAGAACTCCCCCTGCACGTTTTTTCAGTTGTGGCTACATCTTCTTCTCTAACGAATAGCAGTCACCATGATGTCACACACGACTGGCACACACTAGCCCGTCGGCAGCCACTTACCAGGAAGCTAAGTGAGGGACCTGAGTGTTGCTGAGATTGCCACGAACTTTCCTGCCACCACGTCAAACACACACACACACACAGGCACCCACAGAGACATGGGGCCGTGGGGGGCGGGCGTGCAAACACAAGGCCCTTCTCACAACCAACTGAAATATTTCCGCTCCGTGGGCCAGCGAACAGGACACCTGTCCCGCACAGAAAGTCTGGCCAATGGTTAGATTAAACTCTATTTCCCAGGCCCCCTCATCTTAGAAATGTCAACTGTGAACAGAGAACTGAGGACAGGCAGCCTGGATTACGGCTCAGTTTGGTTCCCATTTCAAGGCACCGTGAGAAGGGGTGGAATTCATGGTTCTCTGACCAGGGGGGAAGAGGGGCCACCTACGTTTCCATAACAGAAGAGACAACAGAACCTGGTTGGCTGTACTTTGCTGACAGGGAGTAAGTTAACCAAGAACAGGGACATCAACTGGTCAAGGTAACCAGATTGGCATTGACCTCTACATGTTACCCGTGTGTACGGGCTCGGGCCCTCGTGACTTATTCGACCACGAGCCATTGGTGGGAGTCTTCCACAGCCTTCTGTGGGTGTGACAATTGGTGAGACCAGGGAAACCTTGGAGGACCTTGGGGTAAGTACACAATTAATGTTTTTTTTTTTAATTGCAGAAGATACATCTGGACTATAAAGAAATACAATTTAGATGACTGAAAACCCTTCTTTCATAAGTGAAATTCAGAGAAAATTTCAAACCGGTCTGGAAAGACCTCTAATTTTAAGATTTATTTAGATATCCTTCACATACCATAATTTATTCATTTAAAGTGTAATTTTTTAATTATATCAACAGAGTTGTAAAGTCATCACCACTACCTAATTCCAGGATATCCCCACCCCACCCCCACACGGAAAAATCCTCACTTCTTAGCTGTCATTCAAAAAGTCTGCTCCACCCCCTCGGTCCCAAAGCAATTGCTAACCAGCTTTCTGTCCACGACTCTGCCTGTCCTAGACTTTTTGTAGCTGGAATCACACACACGTGTGAAGGCCTCCATTTCTAATTACTCGTTAAGAACACACTGATAGTTTTCCGAATGTGCTTTTCCAAAGCACAGCTTTGTGCTTTTTGCAGTAATCTCTAATCGTGCCTTAGGTATAGATATTCTCCCCATATTGGTGATAAACCCACTGAGAACAGAGACCATTGCATCATTCAGAAAGTCAGTCACCAATTCAACACACTTCATGAACTCTACCTTGTACCTCATGAGTCAGCGTTAGAAATAGCTCTGATATCACTTGAGCAAACCTTACTTTCACCGGTGACTTATCTTGACCCTGATGGCTTTGGATAGTCTTCCCACCCAAATTTCCCCCCTGCAGGTCAGAAAACATCGTTTCTCCCAAGTATAGTTCAACTCCTCACACCGAATAGTCCATGGTCGCATTTTGGGGTGAAGGGTACACAGATGAAAGGGAGGCAGTGGGACACACTCACATTGGTGATGCTGAACTTCTGGATGATGTAGTCCGGGCAGGTTTTGTGCTCACTGATCCTCACGAGGACGTCTCCGTACTCCCGGGCGCCTTCGCCCATGGACGGCCAATACTCTGCGCACTTGTTCTGTCGTTCAGAAACCACCAGTCATTCCAGCTTCCCACTTAAACAAGTGTGTTTGTTACACATTCTTTAGACAGCAATACTCAAATAGGAACTAAGTCACGGAAATTCTCAAAATATCCATCTGTTCTTCCTTAAACCCACGCACGCCTTGCGATGGGAGATGGAAGCTCCAGATGGCTTCCGTCTGCCGTGACCAGGTCCTGAGAAGGAGCTTCCTCCTGCTTTGCAGAGGGCGCCCCGCACGGGGGTCGCTGCCTCATGAGGGAGGGCAGCAAAGTGACCTGGTGGCCGGCGGCTCAGTTTGTGGTGACCCATGGGGGGGCTTTCCCTGCTTATAGAGTCGCGTTATGTGAGTGACCCCGTCTGCCTGAGGTCAGTTCTGCGTCAAGTATTCATAAGCACCTGTGACACTGGCTCAGAGATGTGCGGAACTCGCCCTGACCCGTGTGGCTCAGTGAGTTGGGTGTCATCCTGCATAGCGAAACGTCACCAGTTCAATTCCCAGTCAGGGCACCGGCCTGGGCTGTGGGTCGGTCCCCATTCGGGGTGGGCACGAGAGGCACTGGTCGACGCTTCTGATCAGTGTTTCTGTCTCACATCAATGTTTCTCTCCCTCTCTTTCTCCATCCTTTCCCCTCTCTCTATAAATAAATAAAATCTTTAAAAAGAGAACTGTGCTGAACTAACGACAATACCGTCAAGACATAGGAATCCCATTTGAGCCCATCAGGAAGGTTTAAACTTTATTCACATGTACATAGAGGCACACGTGCAGAGATTTTATTTCTGTACATGTATGAGAAATCTCAGTCGAGTGTCACGCTGCGTAGAATGGAGAGCCGTCTCCTTTAGTTGTGGAACACGTGTGCGTGGCCTTAGGAAAGGCTCCCCAACACCGTCCTTTCCTAACCCAGCTCCTGCTCCGAGAACCTTCCGGGTCCTTACCCTGTTCCCTTCCTCGCATCGTGTGACCATGACAATCACCGTGGCCTTCTGTTCCCAGATCATCCTCCAGAAATCACCAACCGTTTCATCCCTGGGACCTAGGAGGTGAACAAATGCCAACTAAGAATTCTCTCTCTCTCTCTCTCTTTTTTAAAGGGCTGTAAAACGAGGCTTCCGAAGGACACTGAACAGCCAGGGAGGTTACCTTGTGCAGCGATGTACTTCCTGGGTTCTTTGAAACCCTGTTGAAAACACACACAAAGGAACAAGTCATTCACGGAACCCGAGGGGCCCCTCTGCTGCCATCGGGAGTGGAAGGCAGTCACCCCAGAGCTGCTGCCTGCCTCTTGGCCGTGGGTTTCCCTGGGCATTTGCAATCTCAAAGGGGGCACAATAGGGCATTTGACTGTGCTAAAGGTGTCAGGTGGCATTAACAAACCATCGTCAGGACTCCATGTGTCTGTCTTTGCTCTGCACCCAGAACAACCTGGAGAAGCCAGGCTTCCTTCCCGGCTGCGGCGGCGCAGCAGTTCACAGGAGTCGACTCGCACCACCTGCCACGACTCAGGCCTCCTGACCAGACGTGTCGTGACTTTGGGGACTGTTCCTCAGTTTCTTTTACTAAGTCGTCCTGAGGTTACACTCGCCTACCTAGACTCCGTTCTAGAGAAGTGGTACATAATGTTCACCTCATCATCTGCAAAGGTCTGCTCTCCCTACTCCTGCTACCGAGGGGAAGAAGGGCTACGAAGGCAGTCATGATCCTGGGCTAATTTCTCCCAGGTTTTCCGAATTCCTTCAATTTAGCTCATTAATCAGGAAAGCCCTGCAGAGAGAGAGACTCTGCCACAAAATGGAACCCACAAGACGGAGCCGCCGGTGGACACACTGTGCCTCCTCGCACAACCAAAAGAAGGACAACAACAAATTTAAAAACAAAAACCAACCAGAACTGCAGGAAAATTGAACTGTAGGGAAGTCCAACAACCAAGGAGTTAAAGAAGAAACGTTCACCCAGACCAGTAGGAGGGGCGGAGAGGGGCAGCCAGGTGGCGAGAAGGCACGGCCACACGGCAGCTGGAGGACCCGGGCAGGCGAGGCGGTGGCTGGTGGACCGGGCGAGGTGGCGGCCAGCAGACCGGGCAGTCCCACATTTGCGAGCAGATAAAACAAGAGGAACAACCGAGGATCGAGACAGACCACACAATCCCGGGCTCCAGCAGGGAAATAAAGCCTCAAACCCTTGATTGAAAACAGCTGTGGCGGTAGCAGCAGCAGCAGGAGAAATGCCCAGCCTCACAGCAGAGCTCGTGGGAGAGACCCACAGGGTCCTAGAACGTACACAAATCCACCCACCTGGAAATCGGCATCAGAAGGGCCCAGTTTGCTTGTGGGAAGCCGGGGAACTGACTGAAAACCAGCAGAGAATTGAGCGCCATAGTTCCGTCTTGGACCCCGCCCCCACGTACAGCATCACAACCCAGTGACGTGGGCTGCCCCGCCCCGTGAGCACCTAAGCCTCCACCCCTTATACGTAACAGGTGTGACTAGACAAAAAAAATGGCCCAAATGAAAGAACAGATCAAAGCTCCAGAAAAAATACCACTAAGTGATGAAAACATAGCCAACCTATCAGATGCACAGTTCAAAACACTGGTGATTAGGATGCTCACAGACTTGGTTGAATTTGGTCACAAAATAGAGGGAAAAGTGAAGGCTATGAAAAGTGAAATGAAGGAAAAGGTACAGGGAACCAACAAGGAAACAGACTCAAATCAATGGTTTGGACGAGAAGGAAGAAATAAACAGTCAACCAGAACAAAATGAAGAAACAGGAATTCAAAAAATGAGGAGAGGCTTAGGAACCTCCAGGACAACTTTAAATGTTCCAGCATCTGAATCATAGGGGTGCCAAAAGGAGACGAGGAAGAGCAAGAAATTCAAAACTTATTCGAACAAATAATAAAGGAGAACTTCCCCAATCTGGCAAAGGAAATAGACTTCCAGGAAGTGCAGAAAGTTCAGAGAATCCCAAAGAAGTTGGACCCAAGGAGGACCACACCAAGGCACATCATAATTATGTTACCCAAGATCAAAGAGAAGGAGAAAATCTTAAAAACCGCAAGAGAAAAGGAGACAGTCACCTACAAAGGAGTTCCCATCAGACTGTCAGCGGATTTCTTAAAAGAGACCTTACACTGGACTTCCGCCAAGATGGAGGCACAGGTGGAGACGCTGTGCCTTCTCACACAACCAAGTTTAGAGACAACTAAATATTAGCAACAGAAAACACAGCCAGAACACAGAAAATTGAACTTTTTGGAAGTCTGTAAACAACAAATTCTTCAGTCTGACCAGTAAGGGGCGAAACCAGCAGCTGGTGGAGCGGGGTTGCACAGGAAAACTCCGTCAGACGGACTCAGGCGCGCGCAGAATCCAGGCGCAGGGTTGGACCTGGTGGGCAACTCAGCGAGCGACCGCAGGGAAACAGCGAGGGAGCAGGGCTGCGGGTTGACTGTGGTCGCGCATTGGTGCGCAGGTAGACAAGCGAGGGAGTGGGCGATTGGACGAGAGCCAGCAGCCCCAGCGGCAAGCAGCGGTGGAGGGCGCCGCCATTTCCCTGCTCTGACCCCACCTGCACATACAGAGTCATAACCCAGCGACTCTGAGTGGCCCGGCCCAGGTGAACCACCTAAGGCTCTGCTCCTACCCAGCAGTGCAAAACAGCAGAGGGGGCCGCCATTTCCCCGCTCTGACCACGCCCCCACATACAGCGTCACAACCCAGCGACCTGGGAGTCCAAGGCTCCGTTCCTCACACTTAAAGGGCACGAACAGACCAAAAATGGCTCAAGAACAGCTCAAAGCCCCGGAACCTATAAATCTAAGCGATGAAGAAATAGCAAAACTCTCAGACGCACAGTTTAAAACACTGGTGATCAGGATCCTCACAGAACTGGATTATAGCCACAAATTAGACAAATATATGAAGGCGAAACTAATTGAAATGAATGGAATTGCACAGGACACCAATAGCAATGAAAAGGAAACTGGGACTCAAATCAATGGAGTGGACCAGAAGGAAGCAAATAATGGCCAAACAGAAAAGAGTCAAGAAGCAAGAATTCAAGAAATGAGGAGAGTCTTAGGAACCTCCAGGACATCTTTAAATGCTCCAACATCCAAATTATAGGGGTTCCAGAAGGGGAAAAGGCACAGTCACCAGTAGAAAAGTTATTTGAACAAATAATAAAGGAGAATTTCCCCAATCTGGCAAAGGAAATAGACTTCCAGGAAATCCAGGAAGCTCAGAGAGTCCCAAAGAAGTTGGACTCAAGAAGGAACACACCAAGGCACATCATCATTACATTAGCCAAAATTAAAATGAAGGAGAGAATCCTAGAAGCAGCAAGAGCTAAGGGGACAGTCACCTACAAAGGAGTCCCCATCAGACTGTCAGCTGATTTCTCAAAAGATACCTTCCAGGCAAGAAGAGGCTGGAAAGAGGTATTCCAAGTCATGAAATCCAAAGACCTACAACCAAGATTGCTCTATCCAGCAAAACTTTCATTTAGAATGGAAGGACAGATAAAGTGCTTCTCAGATAAGATCAAATTCAAGGAGTTCATCATCACCAAGCCCTTATTATATGAAATGTTAAGGGGACTTATCTAAGAAGAAGAAGTTAAAGAAACATGAACAGTGAAAGGACAACAAACTCACAGTTATTAACAAGCACACCTAAAACGGAAGCAAACTAAAAGGACAGCTAGATCAGGAGTGGAAACATAGAAATGAAGATCTCAAGGAGGGTTCAACAGGGGAGTGGAAGGAGGAGAGGGGGGGAGAAGGTACAGAAAATAAGTAGCATAGACAGTAGATAGAAAATAGATGGGGGGGCAAGAATAGCATGGGAAATATAGAATCTAAAGAACTTGAGACACATGGTCATAAACTAAAGGGGGTAATGGTGGGGAGGAGGGAGTAGGGTGGAGGGGAATGAAGGGGGGAATAGAACAACTGTAACAGCATAATCAATAAAAAAATTTAAAAAAAAAAGAAAGAAATTTAAAAAAACCACCCAAAAAAAACCAAACTGTTTTCTCACCCATCAGATACTACTCCCTAATCTTTTTAATTATAACTCACCTCTTTAAATCCTTTAAGTTAAATCCACAAAGCTATCTAAATAGATATTGCATATGGATTTAACAAAAATAGCAGTTGTATATTTTCATTTTTATATCTTTCGAATTTTCTGTAATTCTTACATGAATGTAATTTTCATTACTTTCAAAATGAAAATAATAAAACTTACTTAACGATTTCAGCTTTCTCAAAAACTCTTCAAGCTATGCTTACAAAACACAGAAGGCTGCCTCTTAAACTGGCATCTTTTTTTGTTTCAACACTTAAATCTCCAGTCTGTATTAATTCATAGATATAACAAAACAAAACTATCAATAACTTAACTGTCCAAATGAGAGGGGTGGTCAAAAAAATTTGACCTCTCCATTCCATGGGAACCTATGTAGTCACTGAAAATATTTTCAATACTTAGTCGCACTAGAAAAATGCTTAGCATCACTTGAAAACTCTAGATACAAACTACACAGTAGAACCCCCATTTTAAAATGTGCATTTGTAAGGATCCCAGAGGATAGAGGAAAAGGCTATAGTAATTTCTACTTTCTTCTGTATTCTTCTGTGTTTTACAAAAAAAAAAAAAAAAAAAAAGAAACCTTACAGACAAGAAGGGGCTGGAAAGAAGTATTCCAAGTCATGAAAGGCAAGGACCTACATCCAAGATTGCTCTATCCAGCAAAGCTTTCAATTAGAATGGAAGGGCAGATAAAGTGCTTCCCAGATAAGGTCAAGTTAAAGGACGTTATCATCTACAAACTCTTATTATATGAGATGTTAAAGGGATTTATCTAAGAAAAAGAAGAAGATAAAAAATATGAACAGTGAAAGGACAGCAAACTCACAACTACCAACAACCAAACCTAAAAAATCAAAAACAGAAGCAAACTAAGCCAACAACTAGGATAGAAACAGAATCACAGAAATGGAGATCACATGGAGGGTTATCAGTGGGGGACGGGAGGGGGGGAGTGGGGGGAAAAGTGCAGGGAGTAAGTAGCATAATCGGTAGGTAGAAAACAGACAGGGGGAGGTTAAGAATAGTATAGGAAATGGAGAAGCCAAAGAACTTATATGCATGACTCATGGACATGAACTAAGGGGGTGAATGCTGGAGACAGGGGGTACAGGGTGGAGGGGAATAAAAGGGGGAAAATGGGACAACTGTAATTAGCATAACCAATAAAATGTATTTTAAAAAAAAGGATGAGGCCCAGTCACACAGGCCACAAAAATGCCATGATTAATTTCAGTCACTTCCTGAACCTTCGTGTGACACAGGACAACTCCTGCATCCACTTATGTGACAGGCAGTCACTGTGGGGCTGCGCCATGCCAGCCTGCAAAAACCGGCCAGGTACATGGCTCTAAACATATGTGTTATGTTCACATATGCCATATAGTATCACAACTTAGTATCACAACTGCCATATATATTTGAACAGAAAATAGAGTGGGTTTTCTCCCCCAAAGACTATCTAAATTCTGGTAAAAATAAAAAGTCAAAGGGAGCATAATAATTCCGCTGACCCCTTTGTTTTGCACCCCCAGCCGCTGCAGCCATGAAAGAAGGCGTTTCTGTGGTTGTAAGCCGCCCACTCCACGCTCGTGAGGCTTGGCCTGGGAAACCAATGTGTTG